>NC_092371.1:148201269-148826983 GCF_030028105.1 Mobula birostris | reverse complement strand
TTCGGAGGATCTGTCCTGGGCCCAGCATGTAAGGGGAATTATGCAGAAAGCATGGCAGCACCTCTACTTCATTAAGAGTTTGTGAACATTCAGCATGACATCTAAAATTATGACAAACTTCTCTGGATGCGTATTGGAGAGTAAAATTGATTTGCTGCATCATAGACTGGTAGAGAAACGTCAGTGCCCGTGAAGAGTAAATTCTACAAAAGGTAATAGATATGGCCTAGTCCATCATGGATAAAGCCCTCCCCACCTTTGAGCACTTCTACACGGAGCGTTTTTGCAGGAAAGTAGCATCCATCATCAGAGAGCCCCACCAGCCAGGTCATGCTCTCTTCTCGCTACTGCCATCAGGAAGAAGGTACAGGAGTCTCAGTACCTATACCACCAGGTTCAGGAACAGTTACTACCCCTCAACCATCAGGCTCTTGAACCAAAAGGGGATAACCTCACTCAACTTCACTTGCCCCATCATTGAAATGTTCCCACAACCTATGGACTAACTGTCAAGAACTCTTCATCTCATGCTCTCAATATCTATCGCTTATTTATTTATTAATATTATTTCTTTCTCTTTGTATTTGCAGAGTTTGTTGTCTTTTGCACACTGGTTGGATACGCAGTTGGTGCAGTCATTCATTGATTCAGTATGTCTGCAAGAAAATGAATCTCGGTGTTGTATTGTGTGATATATATGTACTTTGATGATAAATTTACTTTGAACTTTGTATTTTGATTGCTATAATGTATGTATTTACATTGCCTTACTAAGCCATTTCAAATCCTGCAACATCCTATTCCAAAAAGTGAGAAGACCTGACTTCATTAGTGACTGAGCTGATATCATACATTTTGCATGACTACCTCCAAAGTTTCAATTATCCTTATTCTGTTTGAATTGAAATCCTTTTGCTGCTACTTTGATGATGATGACCACTGCCAGGTTATTTTAAGTGGGTAGCAAAGAACTCCAGCTTCAGTAGCACATTTCTTATCAGTAGTTTTGAATTTACTACCTTTACTGCTTTAGTTTCTGATCATTTCATAATGTTCCACACTTACCAATGATTTTAATGTTGTTATTTTCATCAAGGAGAAAGTTTTCTATTTTCAAATCCCTTGAGGAAAAATTAAAAAAATGATATATTCAAATGAAGTCATTCAAACCAACAATTATTTTAGATTTAAATTGTTTTCGACTGATCTTGTTTTTCATGATTCTTACAAGTCACATATAAAGAGCTGACACACTGTATGTCTCTATTTCCAGTGCCAGAGACAGAATGTTTCCCACTCAAGCTCTTAAGCCACTGTGAGGACATATCTGGAAAATGTGAACCAGAACCCAATGACCCTTACCTAGTTCTACAGACGCGCCACAGGAACTATCCTATCTGGATGCATCACTTCTTCGTATGGCAACTGCTTTGCCCAAGACCACAAAAAACTACAGAGAGTTGTAAACACAGCCCAGTCTATCATGAAAACCAGCCTCCATTCCATTGACTCAATCTACACTTCCTGCGGTCTTGGGAAAGCCCCAATATTATCAAGGGCCCTTCCCTCCCCAGTCATTGTCTCTTCTCCCTCTTCCATTGGGAAGAATATACAAGGGTTTGAGAAGATGTACCACTAGGCTCAGGGACAGCTTCTAACACACTGTTATAAGAGCAGACTGCCAGATTTGGGTGGGTTTCATTTTCTGACAAATGAAGCCAAGGTCCAGATAAAAGTGAATGTGGTTTATTTGGTATTAGCTGTAAAAGGATGGCCATGTGTTTGAGGCTGCAGACTCATTAAGCATTTTGCTATGTTATTGGCTCCTAACTGGATTGAAAGCATAAATTGGAAAGGCTTGTCAAACCAAACTGAGGACATCTTCGAAGGAGATACTGGGTGCTGAGTTTCCAGTTTGAGAGCCCCTGATTTTCTTCGTCCCAACTTACTCATAGAACACATGCATTACCCTTAGCCAAGGTTTCTAAAACTAGAGGCATAGATTTAGGTAAGGACAAGATTTAGGAGGGCCCTCAAGAATATTTTCACCTATAGACTTGTTGGAATCTGGAGTGTACTACTAGAACATCTGGAAAACCTGAAAGCAAGTACCACTGGACTCAAAGACAGCTACTGTAGGTAGGGAAAGATACGGCTTGAGAAGAAGGAACCTGTAGGGGAGGAGAGCGGAGACAAGGAGAAGGGGAAGGGGGAGGGTACTCAGGGAGACGTGATCGGCAGGTGAGAGGTGATAAAAGGCCAGAGCAGGGAATAGAAGAGGAGAGGGAGAGGGAATTTATTTTACCAGAGGTAGAAATCTACATTCATGCCATTTTATGTCCCTGTACACAAAACAGAAGCCTCAGTTATTGCTGCATGCCGTTGGCCTGAGAAGTTGGGCCACCTTCTTGAAGGGATTGTATGCACAGCTTGTTGGCACCTTAGAATGTGAATGGTCACTATATCACAAGAACAAATTTAATGCTATTCTTTAAAGCACAAAGCAAACTATTTGCTTTCTTAAATTTTTATCACCTTGTCTTCCGCTGGCAGGAATTTATGAATATGCACCTCCTGTGAATATGCATCTACTTGAGAATATTGCCAGTGGGTAAGATTGCCTCTTTATATCACTGCTTGCCAAGTGTACTACTTCAAGCAGAAAATGTATCTGCAATCTGCCTGTCCATTTCACCACCTTACATTTTCCTAAAATCTGCTATTCAATATATTGCCCAATAATTGGTTATGTGTAATATCTACAAATAACCAACACTAGAGTCTAGGTCATTTATTGAAAATTAGATAATTAAGTAACCTAATACTAATCCTTGACTCCTACCCCCACCCCTTCCCAACTCCCTACTTTCTGTGGTGATCGCTCCCTCCATAATTCTCTTGTCTATTTACTCCTCCCCACTAACTTCCCTCCTGCAACATATCCCTGTAAGTGACAGAAATGCTACACCTATCCTTTCACCTCCTCCCTTCCCTCAATTCAGGAGCCCAAACAGTAACTTCCAGGAGTGGCAACACTTCACCTACGAATCTCTTGGGGTCATCTATTCTATCTGGTGCTCCCAATGTGGCCTCCTCTACTTTGGTGAGACCCAATGTAAACAGAGGGATTGCTTTGTCAAACACCTCCACTCCATCTGCCAAAAACAGAATTTCCCAGTAGCTAACCTTTTTAATTCCCATCTGCACTCCTGTTCCTCTTTTGCCACAATGAGGTCACTCTCAGGGTGGAAGAGCCATGCCTCATCTTCCATCTAGTTAGCCTCAACCTGACGGCATGAACACCGATTTCTCCTTCCGGTCGTTTTTTTTCTCTCTCCCTTCCCTCTTTCTCTGTCCTGACTTTGGTCTCCTGTCTCTTCTCCTCACCAGCCTATCACCTCCTTCTTCCCTTTTTATTCTGGCATCTTCCCCCTTTCTTTCCTGTCCTGAAGAAGGATCTCAACCTGAAACGTTGATTGTTTATTCGTTTCCATAGATGCTTCCTGACCTGCTGATTTCCTCCGACGTGTTGTGTGTGTTGCCCTGATCCTTCCCTCTTTTACCCTTCCAGTCAGGAAAATATCAATTCCTTGCCTCTCTCTGCCTCCTATTGCTTAAAATATTCAATGCCTAAGTTACAATGTTTCCTTTAACACCACCTGTTACTTGAATTGATAAATAATATGAAATCATTTTTACACTTCTTGGTTTCCAGCAGCCCCCTGAGCCTTTCTTGTTAATACCTCCTAGATCCGTAAGATCCATCCATTAGAACAAAGGGCCTATAGCAATACTGTTACCTACAATTCATACATTCATGAGACATGCAAAATTGACTGAGCAATGTGTTACAGTTCCTTCCTTGTAACTTGGTCAAAATCCTGAAACTCCATGCCTACAAACACCCCTGGTGTAAGCTCACTTTGGGCTGGCAAGTGGTAAGTAACATTCGAGCCACACAAGTGCCAGGCAATGACCATCTCCAACAAGAGAGGCTCTAACCATCGTCCCTCGACATTCAGTGGCATCACCATCACTGAATCCCCTACCATCAACATCCTGGGGGGTTACCATTGACAGGAATCCAACTGATCTAGTCATCCGTGGCTACCAGAGCAGGTAAAAGGCTGGGAATCCTGTGGCGTGTAACTCACCTCCTGATTCCCTGCAGTGTATCTACCATCTCCAAGGCTCAGGACAGGAGTGTAATGGAATGCTTGCCACTCTCCTGGATGAGTGCAGCTCTATCAACACTCAAGACACCATCCAGTACACGGCAGCCCACTTGATTGGTACCCCTTCCACAAGCACCCAATCCCTGCATCATCGACGAACAGTTGTAGCAGTGTGTACTATCTACAAAATGCACTGCAACAATGCACTAAAATTCCTAGGGCAGCACCTTCCAGACCCACAACCACTACCATCTAGAAGGACGAGAACAGCAGATACCTGGGAACACCACCACTTGGAAATCCCCCTCCAAATCACTCACCATCCTGACTTGGAAACATATCGCCATTCCTTCATTGTCGCTGGGTCAAAACCATGGAATTCCCTCCCTATCAGCACTGTGGGTGTACCTACACCTCAGGGACTGCAGCCGTTCAAGAAAGCAGCTCATCACCACCTTCTCAAGGGCAACTAGGGACAGGCAATAAACGCTGGCTTAGCTGGTGATGCCCACATCCCGTAAATGAATAAATTTTAAAAATTAAGAAAATGGCCTACTACTACCTCCTTCTCAAGGGCAGCTTGGGATAAGCATTAAATTGTGACCCTACTGGTGATGCCCACATCTTGTACGTAAGTGAAACAGACATAACAGCGCCTAAAGCAAGTGTAGGTATAATTCCCCTCCTTATTATCCTTTCATTCTGATTTGCACAAATCCCATAAACTTGAAAGAAAGGGCATAAACTGTGTTTAATAAGAATTATTTTTCCATTCTGTCCTCAGTTCTCTTTCTTCCCTCCAGTCAGGAAAATGTCCATTCCTTGCTTCTTTCTGCCTCCAATTTCTTAAGTATCTCAGGAATTCAGGAACCTGGTGTGAACTTTGAATAGAGCTTTGTGTCTATTTGAATCATCTGTGCATAGCAAACTTTCTATCAGCATTGGATCATAGAGTCATCAAGAGCTGTAGAATCATTCAGTAGAGAAGCAGACATTGTGGAGCATCATATCCATGCTGATCATTAAGCTCCCATCTATTTCATTTTCTATCACTTGTGCATAGTATTCTATGTCTTTGTTATTCAAGTGTTCATTCAGACTTTGTTTAATGTTGTGAAAGTACCTGTCTAGACCACCTTCACAGGCATTATATTCCAGATTGTAACCATCTTTCAGATGAAAAGGATACCTCTAAACTTTTTACTGCTCATATCAAACTCATCTGCTCTTGTTTTAGGTGGTTCTGTTGTGGCAAAAAAAAATTTTATTATCCACTGATCTAAGCCTCTCATAATTTTGTACACTTCTGTCAGGTTCCAAACTCCCCATCTCCCCCCCGCCCCCCGTCAACAACTCAGCCTTCTCTTGTTTAAGGAAAATAAACTAGCCTACTTAGTTTCTCTTCATAACTTAAATGTTCCATCAAATGTTTCCAATGCAATCACAATTTTCCTGTTGTGTAGTGAACAGAATTATGTACAAGATTTTACAAAGGTGCACAATGACCTCCATCGTCTTACACTTTATGCCCCAGCTAGTAACGATCATAATTCTGTATGCCATTTTGAGCAATATGAAATCACCTCACAATCTGTTAGTTGAAATGCTGAAGGCTCCTGAACAGATACTCATAAGTTATGAGTGCGAGCAGACAAATATCTGAAGGGCATTGGCTATCTCTGAGGAAGGGAACGAAATGTCTTTGATCCTACCTGTGCACTATGGCATGACGATGGAGGTGTTCCACAGCTGACAGAATCTGCCTGGTGTATTTTCTCACTTCCCTTTCTTCAAGCTTTTTCTTTTCACTTATTCTGTCCATCAGATCTCCCCCTTGGCATAGTTCCATTGCCATGTAGTAGGAGTTCTCAGTCTCCAGTGTTTCAAAGAGTTGCACGATATTGGGGTGTTTGATCATTTGGTGAATGCGAGGTTCTCTTTTCATGTTCTTCTGTATGTACGTGTCCTGCTTTGCTTTCTTCTTGTCAATCACTTTGATGGCCACCTGGTCAATATATCAACTAGAGTTAATTGGTGAACGTTTGAAAAAGGTGGTCTAGAGATTTGATTGTGATTCGAATCTTTGACAGCCATAAAGTGGTACCTGGCGGTACAGTGTGATAGGAATTGAATGTGCTAGATCAAACTGCAGTTTCAAATCAAATTACTAGTCATAACATCTTCTTTTTACCAGTTAAAGAATGGATCCCATTCTGGTTGCAGAGTTTACTCGTGAATTTAGTTTTCACAAAATCCCTGACTCGACACATGGAAGCTGAGCTGTGCAACTATTACATACAAACAAGAGAAGCCTACAAAAATTAAAGTACATCCATTTGCACCACCGTGGGAGCCAAGATTGTTTGTTCTGCGACGCGGTTGGGTTTATCCATCCGTCTTGCAGGTAAGAGAAAATCTGCAGATGCTGAAAATCAGAGCAACACACACAAAATGCTAGAGGAACTCAGCAGGCCAGGCAGCATCTAAGAAAAGAGTACAGTTGATGTTGTGGGCCAAAACCCTTTGACAGGCCTGAAACGTTAACTATACTCTTTTCCTAGATGCTGCCTGGCCTGCTGAGTTCCTCCAGCATTTTGTTTCCATTGTTTTGGGCTGTGTTATTCAATGCTGCCAGTGGCAAGTGTGTTCATTTAATGACACATTAGGACTACTTTTCTGATACATACAGGAAGAGTGGTATTAAACAAAATTCATCACACTGCATGGTGCCTGATAAAAATTTAACTGATAAAAATTCAGTGATTGGCAAAACTGGTTCAAAACTGGACCAATTGCAAGTTTGTACTTGAAAGCACTGAATTAGCGAATGATGAACAAGCTTTGTCAGGAAAGTGATTGAGATGAGTACAAATGCAACATTTAAGAGGCATTTGGATAGGTACATGGAGGGGAAGGGTATAGGCTGAACATAGGCAGTTGGGACTATCAGGGAGGATACTGTGGTCTGCATGAACCAGCTGGGCTAAAAGCCTGTTTCTCTGATGTATTACTCCATGACTCGAAACAAAACTGTAGGGTCCAAAAACTCGAAATAAAAACTGAGTCATAGACTAGCTTTATCACTCAGATTTTATTTCTCACCTATAGTCTAACACAAGTCAGTAATCATTTCAGATTTATAATGGAAAGGTTCCATTAAGCAATATCCTGATGAATCTCCTCTGCACCATTTCAAATGCAATCATATCTTTCTCCTTGTGCAGAGAACAGAATTATATACAATATTCCAACGGTGCATAACCAAAATTTTACAAAGTTGCACAATGACCCCCATGATCTTATATTGTCTGCCCCAGCTAATGAAGCACTTAGCAGGTCAGACAGCATCTACGGAGAGAGAAATAAATATACTGTTGCAGGTTATAAGTTCTCATTAGAACTGATCTGGTGTAAATTAGAAAGATTAATAACCTGAAATTATTGAATGTGATGTTGAGCATTGTGTCAGAAAATGAGGTTTGAACAGTGTAAGTGGTCAAAGACAGAGAATCCAGGCTGGGAATAGAATGAAGAATTATAGTGATGGAAATTGGAAGTCAATGTCACCTGTAAAATTGTTTCAGCATGAAAGTGAACCTAACAAATAAGTTGAGGCAAATCATTAGGATTAAAATTAAAGAGTTTAATTTTATTTTGGCATCAAGCTTTATTACATGACTCCATTCTTTAATACAATGTTAAATCATATGAATCTTCAGTGTGCATGCATACATCCTGAAGACTTACAGATTATGAGGTAAAAGCTTACCTTTAAAGGTACTGCAAAAGATACCTTTGCAGATGCTGTCAAATTGCAACTAAATTTGACGCTTACATCAGGGTGGGGTAATTATGGAAGAAGATTCTTAGGGGAAATAATTACATACATCTGGGAAAACATGCATATTTTAAGTAAATTGGATTCAAAGCTGGCCTTGCCATAGAAGACCTAATGTACTAGTAGATGGGTGTTTCTCTGACTGGAAATCAGTGACCAGTGGTGTTCAGCAGTGATCGATGCTGAGAGCTCTATCTGTCCCAGCATTACATACTATATGTTGTGATTAGTGAGAAAAGCTGTCAAAGGATACAACAAAATACAGATTAGTTGGTAATATAGTAGCCTCAACTTTAGTACAAACAATGCATTTTCATAGCATCAGTACTGACCAAGTATGTCTACTCCAGTAGTAGGAGAAATGATCACAATGCTGTAGTTGTGGAGACCTTTTCCCATATCCTTTGATCTAAAGCCAATCGCTGAGCATCAATTGACACTGGTAGAAAAGAGTTCTAAATTGGTTTACTCCTTACCCGCGGGGGTGCTTTCCAAATTTTCTACCAGCATTAAGACCTGCTCCAATCCTAGACCTCCTCACTTGGCAGCATAGTGGGGCAGCTAGTAGAACATCAGACCAGACCCTGGTCCCGTCCTGACTCTGTGCGGAATCTGCACAGCTTTTCCCTGGTGTTCTGGATTCCCTCCCTGTCCCAAGGACATATGGGTTGGTTGGGATAACTGGCCAGAGTAAATTGTCTCTGGTATAGGGGTGAATGGTAGAGCCTGGAGCAAGTTGAGAGAGTGTACGGAAAATTTAAAAATTAGACTAATGTAGCATTAATGTAAATAGGTGGTTGGTGGTTAGTGTTGACTAAATGGGCCGAAGGGCCTGTTAACCTGCTGTATGTCTCTAATTTCATGACCTCATTATAACTGATTCCATAACAACACTGTAAAAAAAAGTTGAAAGAACACAATAAAATGTGAACGCAGAACATTTTGTTCAAGTAATGTTCAAAATTGGTTAATTCAAGACAATTCTGTTAAGAATCACAGACTCAGTTTCAGCTCTGTTGTAATAATATATATTCATGAAATTCATTAATTTTATTCTTGAAAAATGGACACTGTTAGCCTTCATCCTATTGAAATTTCTTAGTCAATCTTATTTCTTTATACATTTATCAGCCTGAGACTGGGATTCCTGCAGTTCTTTAGTGTACATTTCATTTGCCATCTAATAATAAAGAATCAAGTGCTGATCACGCTAACACCTTTACCTTTTCCCCTGTTGGAACGTGCAGCCCTTCCATCACCTTAGCAAAGGAGCCTTTGTTGATCATCTTACCCACTAAGTAATTTCCGACCCGCTTTGTGTGAGAGAAACTTTTCGCTGGATCCTGAGGGAATGAGATAAAACACTCCAGCATTTCAGAGTCCTTGTTTACTTCCTCCCATACTGGCAGAGCATGGTCCACGTCGCTCATCCCTGCGAGGATATCATCCAAAGCTGATCTGACCTCTGCAGGCATCGCTGGGCTAGCAGGAGGAATCAAGCAGCTCCCACAGGCTGGAGTTAGCTGTGTTTTGCACACATCACCGGGGAAATGAAGACAAAGCCCATTATTACTGAAGTCCTCTCTGAAGGATTACCTCCTGGTTAATGATTTGCCTTGAGGCTTACTGGTCCACTCAGCCATAACGATAGCATAGATAATTAACCGAACTGATATCCACTGTTGTCAGTCATGCTCACAAACCATCAATAAAGGATATTCAATCCCAGCTCAGAGCTCACACAAGAGATGCTTTGTCATAGACACTGAGGATTATTGTGTAGTATAAACCAGCAGTCTGGCTTGCAGTAGAAAACATGCAGACAATGGGATTGGATAAATCACTCTTTATAATAATGAGTGCTCGTCATTACCAGTGCATCTGGTAGAAGGGTCATGGAAAGAGGATAGTAGAATGAATAATAATGGTTAATTGTGCGCAAGCTGATAGGGTGTCTAAAAAAGGTGTATGGTATATTAGCCTTCATTGGTCGGGGGATTAAGTTCAAGAGCCGTGAGGTAATGTTGCAGCTCGGTAAAACTCTGGCTAGACCACACTTGGAATATTGGTGTTCACTTCTGCTTGTCCCATTATAGAAAGAAGGTAGAAGCATTGGAGAGGGTGTAGAGGAGATTTACTAGGATGCTGTCTAGATTACACAGCACATCTTATGAGGAAAGTACAAGGGCATAGCAGAGACAGGTTTTTTACACAAAGAGTGGTGGGTGCATGGAATGGTCTGCAGGGGTGAAGGTAGAGGCAGATATATTAGGGACATTGAAGAGACTCTTAGATAGGAATGAGGATGAAAGAAAAATGGAGGGCTATGTGGGAGGGGAAGGTTAGATTGATCTTAGAGTATGTTAAGAGGTCGGCATAACATTGTGGGCTGAGGAGCCTGTACTGTGCTGTAGTGTTTCATATTCTGTGTTCTATGTTCTATAATCACAAACGGTCCAGCACTTAGAAAAGAAAGGCTGAGCTTTCCAACTTGTGTTGAGATGCGTCAAACCCCCATAGTCAAAATCAAAGTAGTGAGTAGCCTGCTATTAGGCTGCCAAGGATACCATTCAGGACTGGAAGTGATATTGTATGCACAGGTACACATTTATTGTTGGATAATGCCTGATTTGGTGTTGTGAGGATGTAGAACATATGATGTTAATATCCATCATGTGGACAGAGCAAATTTCTCCTAACATCAGAGGTAGGTAGGATTTTTTTGCCTCAAAGATATTAGCGAACCAAATGTGTTTTCATGACATTGTAGATTTTCACAAATAAAACAGTGGAGGCGTTTTATGTTTCAGAAAATCCGTAGCACCTCACTTATGGAACACCAAAAAAAAATGAACACAAAACACGCTGAAAACCTTTTACATAACAACATCATCACGACAGACTAACCTCTTAAAGTGAAACTCCCACTCAATGTCGGTGGTTGTGAATTATGTACATTTCTCCCAATCACATTACCCTGCAACATTCCTGTAATTACAGTCAACATTAACAATATTAGCTTTTTATTTCAGATTTGTATCATTGAATTTAAATTACGTAGTTGCTGTGGTGGGGTTTGACCTAATTTTTCCAGATTATTACTCCAGGCCGTTAGATGACTTATCTGGTAACATAATCACTATGCGGCAGTAGTCCTAACAATTGTTGCTGGGAACATCACAAATGCAGATTGAGCTACAAAAGGGGGCATGAGGAATGCTGTATTTTGTGAAGCATACTCCCAATGTAATGAACAAGTCCAACAGTAATGACAGCGGGAGCTTATTCACATTATATAGTTCTGATAATTTTTATGGCAATAAACCTGTTCTCAAAAATATTCAAAATGGACCCATTCTTCTTGAGGAAGGACTAAGATCCTGGAGTGTCTGTATTGGAGTGAATTTTTCTTGTATTGAACTGTACATATGATTTATGTAAATTGGGATTGAGGGAGATATACCTGTTCCGCACTGAAATCCATACTGACCTTCATGAACCATGTTGCAATAGATACATGTTGATCTCAGTGAACAGACATTTCAGTGATCTTAAAGCAGCACCTGTGCTTCACATTAGTTTATATGTATGTGCTACTCATCATCCTCAGTGTCTCTACTACCACTCATTTTCTTGTATGTGATTAAACATAGGTTGTGCCACCACAATACGGACAGAAAAGACGTGAAGCGGAGAGTTTATGAGAGCGGAACTTATGAGACCAAAGCCATCACCTTCTTACTGTGATGCTCAGATAGCACAATATCACCATTCAGTGGATTGACCCAAGTGAGCTGAAGTGTCGTACACTGGTGTCATTATGTTAATTTTGTTTATTTTTGAGTATACAAAATGTTATGTTTCTCATGATTCTAAAGTATGATATTGCTGCAGAAAATCATGGTATTTGTACCCTGTGTATAAATGCCTCGGACAACAATAAACTTGAATTTGAACTTGAACATTCGCAAATATAAATGCTATTCTAATTCAAAACTTGGCTGGCCTTGGAATACTTTTTTGAAAATCACAAAATGAAAATCTGAAATAACTGAATGAGAGAGCATTCTGATGAAGGCTCCACATGGAATTGGTGCAGCAGGTGGTTAGATACTCTTTGCAAGTTGGCCCAGTTTGGGTAGAATACACATATCAGAGATTTGTTTTATTGTCTCTGTTAGTAGTCGTTTTTATGAGTAACTATTGGTCAGTTATACAGAAGCAAAATCCTGTATATGCTAGACTTCTGAAATAAAGATAAATTGTTGTAAATAGCATATCAGGCAGCACATAGAGAAATAAAAAGAAACACTGACATTTCAGGATGAAGACCTAACTTCGGCAAACAGGCAGTAATTCAGACTTTTATTGTGATATGTTAATTTTGCAGATTATCCACATTTGACCAAATATATTTGAGGCTGTGATAAACATACCATATCCCCTTTTTGCATATGTTTGTGTTTTATAAATGCTTCTGTGTCCTATCTAGCTGTACGTGTGACAAAAAGAAATGGACATACTGGGAAATCTGAAGAGGAATACTTCCTGGAAATTCAAAGTTTCTGAAAGCTAAGCATGGGCATTGGGTCAACATTTGATTAAAGCATTATTCTGGTTAAATGACATTCCAGAATGTTGCTGCTTGTGTCTAAAAAATATGTTCCTTATGTATATCTGAGAGGTATAAAAATTTGATTCCATTTAAACGTTGTCCCTTAGCGCACTGGATTGAATTATCACACTGGATTACTTTCAGGGCACATGATAACAAGGCTTGCATTAAATCCAACCTGCATTCTTTCAACATAATCAGTTTTCAATCCATGAGAAACCAAGGGTTATGCGAGTATAGGTTATGCAGAAAAGGAATGTTAACTGCTATGGTAAAATCGTGGGGAGAGGCAATCAAATTATTGGATCATTATTGGACTGATTGCTAACTGCAGGCCTCATCTGCTGTTGACCTGGTATCTTCATACTTGATCTTATGAAAAAAAAGCAATCCAGAAAGTACTATTTTTATCTGAATCTGTAAGTCAAAAGGCAGGTCAGTTTCTTAATGCCCTTTTAATACTCAGTTACCGTTTGAAATCCTCTCCCATGTTTGCTCAATGCAAAGGTCAAATCGTTACCCAGGAGATCAAGTTCAGGTTCAAGTTTCATCTGTATAATATATATCATCAAATAAAACAATGTTTTTCCAGACCAAGGAGCACAGCACAGTACATTTAGCTCATACGCCACATTGAAAGTACTATTACCACGATGAAATTAACATCAGAGTCAGAATCAGAATCAGTTTTAATATCTTTGGTACTGTGTATGTGCGATAGTGTCCTTGGGTTTATTGTCCATTTAGAGATCTGATAGCAGAGGGGAAGAAGCTGTTCCTGAAATGTTGAGTGTGCATCTTCAGGCTGCTATGCCTCTTCCTTGGTGGTTGCAATGAGAAAGAGCATGTTCTGAGTGATTGAGGTCCTTAATAATGGATGCCCCCTTCTAGAGACATTACCTTTTGAAGGTGTCCACAAAACTAGGGAGGCTAGTCCCCATGATGGGGTTGGCTGAGTTTACAACTTTCTGCAGCATTTTCCGACCCTGTGCAGTGGCCCCTCCATACTAGATGGTGATGCTCTTCACATGTCAACGTATTACAAAATATACTCCAGAAGTCTGACATTTAGCATACGGTACATTTATGACACAAGTTAAAAAGTAAACAGTATAACGCTACTAGCACTTCATAAGTGACGAGATCTGGGTGGTGGCAGGGAGATCAGCAGACTCCCTGGAGGAAGAAGCAGTTTCCCATCCGAACAATCATTGTCCCGATGCTATGGTACCTCCTGATGGTAGGGAGTTAAAGAGATTGTGGGATGGATGGGAGGGAACCAGTACCCCTGATAAATTTCTCAGATGGTTGGAAGAGAAATGCCAATGATCCTCTCAGCAATCTTCAAAATCCTTTGTAGGGTCTTGCAGTCAGATGCCTTGCAATTCCTGTTGCAGATGGCAATGGATAAAATTTAAAAAAATATGTGAGTGAGATTTATGTTCCTAGAAGTGTTTATAGAAGGAAGCAAATGAGAACACGTGGTTCTTCCTAACTGACTTGCTGCTGACTGCATCCCCTAGTGCAGCATTTCAGAGTAATTTTTTGTTATATTGTCCTTCCTTTAAAAGATGCAACAACAACAAATATTATCACCAGAGCTGAATTAGTAAGAGTGACCCTAACTGATAAAGGCCATGGGGGCTTAATGGGGATGGGAAGGCTCGCAGTGTGAGTCAACAATGCTTTTAGAATTTTCTTTTTGAGGAAGGCTAATGGAGAATCAGTCTCAGGGTGGTTATCATGAAGTAAAGGAATTGATGTGGGGTTGCCGAGTGAATGCATAGAAATCAAAATTTCAGAGTGAGGGGCATGTATTGCAGAGAAGACAAATAAGGAAAAAGACATCAGGAACAGTATGTTGCCAGGGAATACAGGATCATGCAATTAAATGGCGATTTGAACTTTTGTGAAGACAAGTGGCAGCTGGTTGGGCTGCTTGTATATATTACATTTTTCTATCAATTCGTGTAAGAATGCAACACCCATCGTTAAGGATCTCCACCACTGGAAGCCATGCTGTAGGATAGGAGGTACAGAAGCCTGAAGTCCCATACCACCAGGTTCAAGAATAGCTACTTCCCTTCAACCATTCAATTCTTGAACCAACTGACACAACCCTAATCACTAGAGTTTAGTAACACTATGGCCACTTTGATCACTTTACATTGCAATGGACTTTTTTCATTTTAGTTGTGATCTTCCTTATAAAAATATGTTCAATTTATGTCTAAAATGTTTTTGTGAATATTGCTTATAAGATGCTGTGTGCTTGTGATGCATGTAAGTTTTTCTTTGCACCTGTATATATGTGTGTTTCTGCATATGACAATAAACACAACGTCGACTTTGACATTGAAAAATAAAGGCACTAATTTTGAAATCAAAACTTTGGGCAAGTAAAAATAAAAGATTGAAGTAAATTTATTATCAAAATACTTACATGTCACCATATATCACCCCAAGATTCATTTTCTTGCAGGCAAACACAGTAAAACAAAGAAAGAAAATAGAATTGCATAAATATAGACTGACAAGCAACCAATGTGCAAAAGACAAACTGTGCAAATACATACACTACTAACAATAAATAAGTAAATAAATAATATTGAGAATGTGGGTTGTAGGGTCCTTGAAAGCGAGTAAGTGGATTGTATTCAGTGATTGATTTGTGCTGAACTGAGGGAAGTTACCTGCACTGGTTCAGGAGCCTGATGGATGCTGTTCTTGAGCCTGTGGTGTGGGACCTAAGGCTACTTCTCCACCTTCTAGCGGGAAGCAGTGAGAAGACAACAGATGAGGTAACTGAGGGCCAATACATGGTGTGTAGGTGATAATTAGCAATAACACTAGTTGCAATTTATGAATACTAGAACACAAGTGACTAGAAATGAAAATTGAATTAATTCAGATTTAAATTGAAAAAAAAAGAAAGTTGGAGGCCATTTTGATGTTTCAGTATCAATCTAGCTAGAGCTTAGACTACAAGATAGAGTCATAGAGCTATAAACTATGACAGCACATAAACAGGCCCTTTGGCCCATCTCATTCATACTGTACTATTATTCTGCCTAGTCCCATTGATTGCACATGGACCATAGTCCTCCATAACCCCTCCCATTCAAGAACTTATCCAAACTTCTCTTAAAGGTTGAAATCAAACCTGCATCCACCACTTCTGCTGGCAGCTCGTTCCACATTTTCACCTCCCTCTTGGTGAAGAAGTTCCACCTGATGTTTCACTTAAACATTTCACATTTCCCTTTAACCCATGACCTCCAGTTCTAGTATGGTTTAGATGTAAAATATGCCCTGAGAATAAAGATGATAATATAATTATGAGTTTGATTCAGATTATAAAAAGTCTCTTCTCTGCCTGAATGCATGTGAGAAGAGGAATAAATAATTTTGGATGAAGGACATGTAATTATAAACTAATCAAGTAACCAAGTCAGGTTCAACCTAAAAGGGTCAATATCCTTTGCAGTAAACTGGGAGGATGAAGGGTTTGGAGATTCGAGTGTTGATTAGCTCTGCTGAACTTCAGCCCTTTCACTGAACTCTAATTACTTCCATTTGTGTCAGAAAGTGGCTGCTCATATATGGTACATACTTAAACTGTCTGTGAATGTACAAACTCCCAGCACTCGTTGCTGAGTTCCTATCAGTGCTCAGCCATGCATGTAGAATGTCATGGCAGGTTGCTGAATTTGTTAACAATTGGAGTAATTGGTAAATTGGTTGCAAGTGCCTATTGATCTGTACAATCTGCAAGGGACTGTATTTTTTTTAAAAAGGGTCCATTTTAGTGCAAAGTGAACAGAGTGGTGCTAAACTGTAATGGTGAATAGGATTTTGGTAGTTGGTTCAAGAAGAGAGCAGTTAAAGAGAAGTAGATGTGCTTGAACCTGCTGGTGTGAAACTTCGGGGTTCTGCACCTTCTGCCCAATGGAAGCAGCAAAAAGATGATACACTGGTATTGTTTTTCAGCTCAAGCTCCACATGAATTTTGAGGGAGAAATAAAAGGAGAGTTGGGTCACACGAGACCTCTGTGTTAGTCACACATAATTGCCTGGAAGCTGGACCCAGTTGATCCTTCTTTATATGTAAATTGTACATAATGGAATTTTGTGTACATTTTCAGGTGTGTGATTTCCTCAAACCTTCATGAAGCTGAACTGGGCAATTGTTTTTACAATTGATTCCACATCATATTTCATTTGCATCAAGGTGCTCAACATATTTTTCTGGCTGATAGAAACTGGATCAAAAATTCACAGCTTAAGACATCTATATTTAACTTAAAATAAAACAAGGTGTACATCTTGCTGAAATGTATGAACTGTTCCTGATATCAGGTGTCCCCTCTGGGGAATCATTTTTATATATTGTATTAAATGCATTAAAGGTGATTTTTCCAGTAGCACTGAGACAATTTCACAGAGACCTTGTTGCCCCAGTGCTACTATTGGTGGCTGCTCTATGTATCAAGAACACCTGTACACCATTATCCCTCACACTCTCCCTAACATTTCCTCTCATCTCTATCCATCTATAAGTGCTCAGGTGGTACAGCAGTGTAAAGCTATTACAGAGCCAGCAGCCCGGGTTCAAATCCGGCCATTGTCAGTAAGGAGTTTGTACGTCCACCCTGTGTCCATGTGAGTTTCTTCTGGATGCTCCTATTTCTGCCCACATTCCAAAGCAGGTTAATTGATCATGTGGGTGAAATAGATGGGGTGGGCTTGTTGGGCTGGAAGGACTTGTTTCCATGCTGTATCACTAATAATTCTTAACCCCCCCCCCCCCCGTTATTGGAGACTGACACACTTAATGTAAGCTCTCTAATTGTTCTAAGTCATGCAACTTCACTCGACAGTTGCTTGCTTATCTCTGCAAGATGCAGCTAATGTTTCTTATAGGGCGGAAATCAGAATTGCAGAGCCCAAGAGACTAGCGAAGGGAAACCTAGGTACTTTAGGGTTTATAGGCCTGGAGGAGACAGTGAAGATTGAGAGGGAAGAGACCATGCAGTGGCTTGTAAATAAGGAAGTGAATTTTATAGCTGACTCTTCAGCAGGAACAAATGTAGTATATCAGGCACATGAAGGATGACTATAATGTGACAACACTTCTTAGGACACCAGCAGCAGTTTTATAAACTGAAAGTGGAACGAAGTCAATGTCAAATTGATTTTCAATGTATGTATATGTTACCATATGCTACCTTGAGATTCATTTTCTTGCAGGCATGTACAGGAAAATAAAGAAATACAATAGAATTTAAGTAAAATTATACATAAACAGAGTCTAGCAAACAACCACTGTGCTAAAGAAGACAAACTGTATAAATAAAAACTGAGAACACAAGTTGTCTTTAAAAGTGAATCTGTAGGTTGCCGAATCAGGTCAGAGTTGCAGTGAGAGTAGTTTTCCAGTCTGGTTTAGGAGCCTGATGATTAAAGGGTAATAACTGTTCCTGAACCTAGTGGTGCGGTACCTACGGCTCCTGTCCCTCCTTCACAATGGCAAAAGCAGGAAGAGCTCATGGCCTGGATGGTGGGGGTCCTTGATAATGGATGGTGCTTTCTCGTGGCAGCTCTCCTTGTAGATGTGTTCAATGGAAAGTATGATTCTTTTCTATGATGGATGGGCTGTATTCACCACTTTCTGTACACTTTCCTGTTCATGGGCTCAGTGTTTCCATACTAGACTGTGATGCAACCAGTAGCAAGGGAAAAGAGCTACGTGTGCTTTGGAATAGTCAATTGTAGAAATGATTGAATGAGGAAATATTACTTGTCAAAACAATGGGAACAACTGTTTGTTGGTTTTAATCAAGCCAGCTAATAAGGAAATAAGTAATGTGACACATTTAGGGTTAAGACTAGTTTGCTGAAAGAAATTACCCAGTCTTGTTACTATGATAGATACCCATTCCCAGAGACAAAGCAGCTAGGATGACACCAGATGGCTTTTATATATCAATGGTAGTTATGTGGAAAGGTTGATGTCACCTGGGAATTGTTGGCTTTGTTTTAAAGCAAAAGGAATCTGAAGTCACGAGATGAATGGACTTGGGTTTGATGTTACTCACACGTCATTTAATAAAGATACAATAGAGAATAAAGGATTAATAAGGGATGTGAGCACAATGTCACAAGAAGGAGATTAGTTTAGTTGTTCATCGACCAACGCACCTTAATTTTTGGAGAAAAGGGAGGATTAAAAGGCCATGTATATGTAACTGTTTGGCAGAGTGCTACAAATATATGGCTAGAGTTAAAAAGTGCCAAGTCCCCTCTGCCATATCAACAACTGTAATCTCCTTACAAGTCATATTTATTGTCATGTGCAAAAGTATACTGAGGTACGGGACAATGACAAACTTGATTTTAGCAGCATCACAAACATGATGGTCCAGATAAATCACAAAATATACACTCAGTGGCTACTTTATTAGGTACACTTGTACACCTGCTTGTTATTGCAAATATCTAATCAGCCAATCATGTGTCAGCAACTTCATGCATAGAAGAATGCAGACATGAATGCAGATATGGTCAAGAGGTTCATTTATTGTTCAGACCAAATATCAAAGTAGGGAAAAAATGTGATCTAAGTGATTTTGACTATGGAATGATCGTTGGTGCCAGATGGGGTGGTTTGAGTGTCTCAGAGACTGCTGATCTCCTGGGATTTTCACGCACAACCATCTCTCCAGTTCACACAGAATGGTGCGAAAAACAAAATAAAATCAGTGAGCAGCAGTTCTGTGGGTGTAAAATGCCTTGATAATGAGAAGAGTCGGAGGAGAACGGTCAGTTTAAGCTGATAGGAAAGTGATAGTAACCTAAGTAACCACGCATTACAATATTGGTGTGCAGAAGAACACCTCTGATGCACAACTTGTCAAACCCTGAAGTACGTGGGCTATAGCAACAAAAAACCATGAACATACACTCAGTGGCTATTTAATTAAGTACAGGAAATACCTAATGAAGTGGCCACTGAGTGTAATGTATACATAAATTACTTCTGAGGCAGTTCATTATAGATGAAGTTAGCTTACATTTGTTCCATAACTGTGGGCTTTGAGATGGTTGAGGCCCTCTGAATGAGCAGGAGACTACTACAGGTGAAACGAATATTAGAATTGAGCAAAATCAGCCTGAGCTAATAAAAACAAAGTCACATTCGACCAGCTGTTTGCGGGTGAGATTGATTGTGGCTGTGATACATTTGGAATTCCAAACCTATTTTTTTTTCTCTGTAAGGATTTGCACAAGGGGTTGGTTAACTAAATAGAACAGGAGGTATGTGAAGGAAGGGGTGAGTGGGTTCTTTGGGAGGTCAGTGCTCTTTTCATGAGATCCCAATGAATTAGCTGAAGGTAAAATATTACCTTGATTGCTCCTGCTCCATTTTGAGTGGTGATGTGCCAGGAGTCACGACATGTTAGTGAAGAAGTGAGGTTGGGGGAAGTTAGGGTTTAAGGATTGGAATGTGGGAGAGTTAGGAGAAAGATTAGGGTTTAAGGAAAGGGATGTAGAGGAGTCAGACCTCTGCTCTGTGCTCCACAGTCCGGCATCATGAATGAATGGATGACGATGGACATATGTACTCCAGGTGTCTACCCCACGCTCAAAGTTCAGTGACGTTCCATCATTGCTCCATCCCACATTTGAAGGCTATTGACATGGATGGGTGATGAGGCACATCCGTGGATGTTGGGCTGTCCCAGGTTGGAAGTTCCCAGGATCAGATATCCATACAAGCAGGAGGCTCAAGGAGGCCTGAGTGCCGGTGAGCTGGTGGGCCCGGAGTTTGAGCCTGAATTTCAGGGTCCCATCATTGGCTATTCTGGGAGTCCATACCGAAGACGGAGGTTCAAAGGTCAATTGGAAGTTCAGAAGATGAAGCCCAATGGTCAAAGCCTGGAAACTGGAGGCCAGTCCTGGAGTTGGAGGACTGCCCGTGTGTACGGGTGGTAGGAAGGAAGAAAGGGGCTTGTTTGGCTGTAACACACATTAAAGTTGCTGGTGAAGGCAGCAGGCCAGGCAGCATCTCTAGGAAGAGGTGCAGTCGACGTTTCAGGCCGAGACCCTTCGTCTTTGTCTGGCTGTTGTTCTTTGGTTGCTGTGTTGTTCTGCCAAGCATTGAGGATATGCAACATTGACAGCAGAATACATGGCGATACTTGTAGGTAGCACCTCTTTAGTTGTGTTGGTTGTTGACATAAATGGCCCATTTCACTGTATGTTAACATGCATAGGCGACAAATAAATCTGGTTACACTTTTTCAAGGAGACTTTAACAAGTTTGAATATTTTCTCCATCCTCTTACTCGCCTGTTGTATTGAAGTAGGTCAAAGTAGTGTACCAACAGCAAACCTGATATCACTCAGCCCACACTGTAGAACTTTCTGTTGGCCCAGGACAAGGCACTGAAGTTGCTTCACCTACCTTGTCTTGGATAATGTTGCAGAGACATCACTAATGGTTCCTCTTCAGGGCTACATCTCCAATGCATAGAGGAGACTGCAGTAGTTAGTCCATTTCTCACAGGTAGCCATGGGTCATTGCTGCCCAGTAGACTACATGGTTGAAGATTCAACATCCTCTCACAATAAACATAGAAACATAGAAAATAGGTGCAGGAGTAGGCCATTCGGCCATTCAAGCCTGCACCGCCATTTATTATGATCATGGCTGATCATCCAACTCAGAACCCCGCCCCAGCCTTCTCTCCATACCCCCTGATCCCCATAGCCACAAGGGCCATATCTAACTCCCTCTTAAATATAGCCAATGAACTGGCCTCAACTGTTTCCTGTGGCAGAGAATTCCACAGATTCACCACTCTCTGTGTGAAGAAGTTTTTCCTCATCTCGGTCCTAAAGGGCTTCCCCTCTATCCTCAAACTGTGACCCCTTGTTCTGGACTTCCCCAACATCGGGCAATCTTCCTGCATCTAGCCTGTCCAATCCCTTTAGGATTTTATACGTTTCAATCAGATCCCCCCTCAATCTTCTAAATTCCAACAAGTACAAGCCCAGTTCATCCAGTCTTTCTTCATATGAAAGTCCTGCCATCCCAGGAATCAATCTGATGAACCTTCTTTGTACTCCCTCTATGGCAAGGATGACTTTCCTCAGATTAGGGGACCAAAACTGCACACAATACTCCAGGTGTGGTCTCACCAAGGCCTTGTACAACTGCAGTAGTACCTCCCTGCTCCTGTACTCGAATCCTCTCGCTATAAATGCCAGCATACCATTCGCCTTTTTCACCGCCTGCTGTACCTGCATGCCCACTTTCAATGACTGGTGTATAATGACACCCAGGTCTCGTTGCACCTCCCCTTTTCCTAATCGGCCACCATTCAGATAATAATCTGTTTTCCTATTTTTGCCACCAAAGTGGATAACTTCACATTTATCCACATTAAATTGCATCTGCCATGAATTTGCCCACTCACCCAACCTATCCAAGTCACTCTGCATCCTCTTAGCATCCTCCTCACAGCTACCACTGCCACCCAGCTTCGTGTCATCCACAAACTTGGAGATGCTGCATTTAATTCCCTCATCCAAGTCATTAATATATATTGTAAACAACTGGGGTCCCAGCACTGAGCCTTGCGGTACCCCACTAGTCACCGCCTGCCATTCTGAAAAGGTCCCGTTTATTCCCACTCTTTGCTTCCTGTCTGCTAACCAATTCTCCATCCACATCAATACCTTACCCCCAATACCGTGTGCTTTAAGTTTGCACACTAATCTCCTGTGTGGGACCTTGTCAAAAGCCTTTTGAAAATCCAAATATACCACATCCACTGGTTCTCCCCTATCCACTCTACTAGTTACATCCTCAAAAAATTCTATGAGATTCGTCAGACATGATTTTCCTTTCACAAATCCATGCTGACTTTGTCCGATCATTTCACCGCTTTCCAAATGTGCTGTTATCACATCTTTGATAACTGACTCCAGCAGTTTCCCCACCACCGACGTTAGGCTAACCGGTCTATAATTCCCCGGTTTCTCTCTCCCTCCTTTTTTAAAAAGTGGAGTTACATTAGCCACCCTCCAATCCTCAGGAACTAGTCCAGAATCTAACGAGTTTTGAAAAATTATCACTAATGCATCCACTATTTCTTGGGCTACTTCCTTAAGCACTCTAGGATGCAGACCATCTGGCCCTGGGGATTTATTTGCCTTCAATCCCTTCAATTTACCTAACACCACTTCCCTACTAACATGTATTTCGCTCAGTTCCTCCATCTCACTGCACCCTCTGTCCCCTACTATTTCTGGAAGATTATTTATGTCCTCCTTAGTGAAGACAGAACCAAAGTAATTATTCAATTGGTCTGCCATGTCCTTGCTCCCCATAATCAATTCACCTGTTTCTGTCTGTAGGGGACCTACATTTGTCTTTACCAGTCTTTTCCTTTTTACATATCTATAAAAGCTTTTACATTCAGTTTTTATGTTCCCTGCCAGTTTTCTCTCATAATCTTTTTTCCCCTTCCTAATTAAGCCCTTTGTCCTCCTCTGCTGAACTTTGAATTTCTCCCAGTCCTGAGGTGAGCCAGGTGAATAAAGGGGGTAAATATTTGTAAAGAAAAAGACCTTCAGTTCCTAGACAAGCAATTGAACTAGGAAACATAAGACTATGGTTAAATCTCCTAATGTATTTCAACACTATCGTATTCAGCTTCAAATATATAAAATTAATATCTACCCTGTTTAATATTTACTTTGTCATTGATGTGCTGAATTCAATCTCAGAACCAACAATCAACAGCTCCCTCTAGTGTACACTTCTTAGGACTGCAACAATATAAGTTTAATGCATTCAAACCCAGGATTGACAACTCAAGAAGCTCTACGTTAACCAGAACAAAACAGTCCTGTGTTGGCACCCCATCCACCCTATTAAGTATTCACTCCTTCCGATGTTACCACAGTTATATCGGGCATCTGTGAGAACTATGCCTGGAATATTGTACACAACACTGCTCCCTTTCCTAAATAAAAGATCTAGGAACTATAGTGGGAATGCAATAAAGGATCATCAGGGTAGTTCCTATGATAGTAGATCTGCCATCTACCTATGTTGACTTCTATCTGTCTAGAGTTTAGAATAATGAGAGGTGGCCTCACTAAGACCTAGTAAAATGCTCAGCTCTTTAGGTTAAAAATGGAAAGTACGCTTCCTTGGCTAAAAGGTTAAGATCCAGGAGTTACAATCTCAGATTAAGGGTTATTTATAGAAAGGAGGGATAGAGAAAATGTGTCTTACCAAACTGTAGGGAAAATCGATTTAGAAAGTGAAAATCACGTTTGACTAATTTACTGGAGTTCCTTGGAGGGAGTGACTGATAGACCAGTTAAGGGAGGTTGGGGGGCAGTAATCTTCTAATCATGGCCTTGAAAAGGATTATCAGTCAGAAAGTTAAGAGTGGAAATGAACAGGTCCTCTCAGGTATACAGACTTTGAAATTTGGTCTATTCAGCAAAATCGTCGAAATGGGCCTTAACTGCTCCTGATCCATATCATATTAACCATTTTGCTGAATAGACCAAATTTCATATTTCCAACTATAATTAGGTGGGATTGTGAGTAAGGAAGAGGATGTAAAAAGACTGAAAGGGGATACAAATATGATAAGCAAAACAGTAAATAGTGAAAATTGCGTAATATCAGCATTCAAAAGCACCCTCTGGCACTTTTCACATAAGACACTGAAAAGTTAACATGCAGGTGAAGCAAGAGGTTTAGATGTCAACAGGAATGATCATTTAGGGATACTGGGATACTCAGGATATTCCCTCTTATTGCTACCATTGGAGAGCAGGTATGGGAGCCTGAAGACACACACTTGTTTTAGGAATAGCTTGTTCCCTTCGCCATCAGATTTCTGAACAGACAATGAACCAACTCATGAACACTACCTCACTTAGTTTTGCTTTCTTTTGTACTCTTTATTAAATTCATACAGTATATATTTCTGACTGTAATTTATAATATTTTTGTATATTGCTGCCACAAAACAACAAATTTCATGGCAGATGTCAGTGATATTAAACCTGATTCTGATTCTGAAATCAAATGTTTGGCCTTAAAATTTTGAGGTCCTGAATACAGGAGGAAAGATGCCTTGTTGCAATTATTTAGAGTTTTGATGAGACCATTCCTGGAAATAGAACCTCAGAAGCTTGGTAGACAGCAGAGCTTTTTTTTTGATGAAGCTTTGAGAGCTATCTCAGCCAGAAGATGACATCTTCAACACTCCAGCACCTGATTGACTGAGCATATCAGTGCACTCAAGTCTTTGGAGGGTATCTTAAATTTCTAATTCAAGAGGGAGAGGTTTGTTAACTCAGAAATGGCTGACATATCCACTCAGAAGGAAGTGTAAAAATGCCTTTTGTGGCAACATGGAATGTGATTGTTTCTAGGGAGTGGTGCAAAGCAGCAACAGTAACTGAACTGCTCCATTGGAAATCACTGCTTCACTGCCATTCATGCTATTTTAATGTCTAGCATCAGGTTAAATTTGGCCTAAGTGATGTCGTAGGTTTAAAACTACACTTCATTCATGTGGATTACATGAAACATAGAACAGTAGAGAGCAGTAGAAACCCCTCAGCCAACAGTCCTGTGCTGATCTTTAAACATATGTCATGATCAATCTAACCATTCCTTTCTATGTTACCCATCAGCTTCAATTTTTCTTTTATCCATGTGCTTATCTAAGGGTCCCTGAAACGTCCTGACTTCAAAGATAGGAATTTCATTTCAAAGTGAAATAAGTATAATATTATTTTGATTAGTTCAATAATCCAAATATGTGAAGTTAATGATTGAATATCTTGCTGGACGGCCTGAAATTCAGGTGTCTGTAGTCTTTCAACTCTCACTCTGATGATTGAGGAATATTTAAAAGCATAAAACTCTGACTGTGGTTTTCCCTGGTATCACCTGAACAAGCTTTAGAGTGATGCATACACCCAAGTAATCAGCACATGGACGCAGCTCTTGAAGTACTTAGTAGAACATCTACTTTACCAGCCAGTTTACAGTTTGGTTGTTTACAATGACTTGCTGAATCTTCCACAATTGGCAAAGCACAAGGAAATGTCAAATATGAGATGTATACAGTAAGGCAAACTCCCATAAAGGACACCGATCAACTACATAAGGTATCCCTTTTACTAGCATTCCTGGCACCTACTTCCGAACTTCCTTTCACATTCTTGCCAGAGATTTCAATCAGGTTAGCTTGGAGAAATCTCTGCCCAGCAACAATCAGCACATCACCTGCAGCACGAGACGACATAACACACGTGACTACTGCCACACTACTTTCAAGAATGTCTTTCATTCTATTCCTCAACTATATTTCAGGAAATCTGACCATCTGGCTGTCTTCCTCTTACTTGCATATAGTCAGAGACTAAAGAGCAAGGCACTAGAGTTAAGGACAACAAAGAGCTGGTAACAGAAAGCAGGATATAGGACTACTTTGAGCTGGTGGACTGAGCCATGTTGAAGGACTCATCAAAATGCCCGATGACCGTAAGAAGGAGGAGCAGAATTAGGCCATTCAGTCCATCGAGTCTGTTCCAGAATTCCATCATGGCTGATTTATTAATCCTATCAATCCCATTCTCCTGCCTTCTCACCATAATGTTTTACGCCCTGACTAATCAAGAACCTTTCTACCCCCGCCTTAAGTATACTCAATGACTTGGATTCCACAGATATCTGTGGTAATGATTCACTACCATGAATCACATCTACCTTCCTTACTACTGACTCAACCTGCATGTTAACCTTTAGGGAATTCTGTATGAGGACTCCAAAGTTCCTTTGCACCTCAGATTTTTAAATTTTCTCCCTATTTAGAAAATCGTCTACACTTTTATTCTTTTGACCAAAATGCATGACCACACACTTCCCCAGGTATGACCTCCAGAAGGCCACCTAACGGGCAAAGTGGAGATTCTGGACTGAACATGAATCTCAGAGGGCTGTTTGACAGCTGTGCCAGGGCTTGAATGCCATCACCTCCTACAAAGCAAAAGCAAGCAACATAAGTAACAAGGTTTTCTCCCACTGAGCTCAATGCCTTTATGCTTGCTTTGACTGACAGAACATGGAGTCATCTTCAAGAAGCCCCACAACCCCCGACGACCCTGTGGTTTCACTTTTTGAGGATGACGTGAGAGCATCCTTCAGGATGATGAATCTGTGGAAAACATCTGGCCCAGACAATGTACCTGGCTGAGTACTGAAGATTTGCGCTAATCAACTGGCCAGAGTGTTTATGGGCCCTCCACCAGACAGAGGTACCACTTGTTTCAAGCAGTCTCCTATCGACTGGTGCCCAAGAAGAACATGGTAACCTACGTCAAAGGCTATTATCCAGAAGCACTTACATCCACTGTGATGAGGTACTTTGAAAGCAGATGCCACAACGCTACACTGGCCCTTTATGCAGCTCTGAAACACCTAGAAAATGAAGATGCATGCATCAGGATTCTCTTCATTGACCACAGCTCAACAATCAACACTATCATCTCTTCGAAACTCATCAGAAGCTCTGAGACCTGGGCCTCGATACCTCTCTGTGCAACCGGATCCTTGATCTCCTCACTTGCAGACCCCAGTCAGTTTAGATTGGCAACAATATCTCTTCCACTATCACCATCAGCACAGGTATACCAGAAGGCTGTTTGCTTCTCCCCCTACTCCACCCAATTTATACCTATGATTGTGAGACTAAGTATTGCTCCAATGCCATACTTAAGTTTGCTGACAACACCACAGTCGTTAGCTGAATCAAAGATGGTGAAGAATCACCATATAGGAGGGAGATTGATTTTACCATAGCAACACCCTCTCACTCAACATTAGCAAAACCAAAGAGCTGATTATCGACTATAGGAGGAAGAATCCAGAGAACCATGGGGAGTTCTCATTAGGGGATCAGAGATGGCGAAGGTCAGCAAATTGAAATTCCTTGGCATTATCATATCAGAGGATTTGTCCTGGGACCACACTCTAAGTGCCATCACAAAGAAGGCACAAAAGCACCTCTACTTTCTTAGAAGTTTGCATAGATTCAGGATGTCACCAAAACCTTTGACAACCTTTAATAGTTGCACAGTGGAGAGCATTGTAACTAATTGCATTGGGCCCTAGTATGGAAACACCAAGGCTCAGGAATGGAGAAGTCCACAAAAACTAGTGGCTACAGCCCAATTCATCACAGGTGAAGACTCCTCCCCCCAAAAAAGTAGCATCCATCATCAAGGACCTCTACCATCCAAACCAAACTCCCTTCTCAGTGCTACTATTGGGAAGGAGGTACAGGAGTCTTAGGTTCCTCACCACCAGGTTCAGGACCTACAACCACCAAGCTTCTGAACTGGTGTGGATAACCTGACTCACTACAATCTCGAACTGATTCCACAACCTGCAAGTTCACTTTCAACTCATGTTCCCAGTATGATTTATTTCCTTTTGTTCATACAATGTCTTCTTTAGCACATTGGTTGTCATTGTTAGCACAATGTATAGTTGTTTATAAATCCTATTGTAGTTTTTTATTTTCCCTGTAAATGCCAGTGAGAAAATGAATCTCAAGTTAGTATATAGTAACATATACATACTTTGATACTAAGTTTACTTTGACCTTGACAATTTTCACAGGTACGTCTTTCCTAGAGCCTTAAATGTTCCAGTAAATTCTCAGGAAAAGCTATCAAACTATATGGGCCATATATTCTTACACTCTTGGATCTGCGGCCCAGTTCAATTTCAAGAAAAAAAAATCTAGGGCTTGGCAATTGCTTCTAAATTACTTTTACAGATTTCTTTTTATTCAGTGAATCTTTAAAGTCATGCTAATTCACTTATCTCACATTAGGTCAAATCATAACATTATCAGCACACATATACCCAAAACATTCCTGAATACTTTAACTCCATTTTCTTGGTAGCTAGGAGTGCGATGGTCTTAACTGGAGTAACTTGAATGCAGGAACCTATTTTCTCTACAGAATATACATGGGATATACGTTTGCAGTTTATTTCTGTGACCATGGATAATGTGGAATATGGTTTTCTGGGAATAGATTGAACGTTTTCTGATTCATGGCTGTTTATGAAGATTAATGTCTTGGCTTTGCTATTACCAGATTTAGGACTGTTGATGCTAAAACTGGCATTGGGTCTCAAGGAAGTCCAGATCTGCAGCCTGACAAATACAATTGAGTTGCCTGTGGAATGAATGTGTTTCATGTGTTCCTACGTATGGATAAACGCTCAGTAAAAGTGAGTATGGCTGAAGTGTGTACATCTTATGTCTCGAGAGATTTGGTATCGTGCCTGAGAATTAGGGATCAGTATAGGTTTCCTATGGCAACCACACTAGGTGTCCTCCTTCACAGTATCAGTTCAATTCCTTTCCCATCAGATCGACCTTTTCCAGTATTAACTAAGCTTCCAAGGATAATTATCATAAATGGGTAATCCTCTGCATAATTATAAAGTAAGAAACATTTAAGAAAGTGATCAGAAAATTATACAGCTTTCTGACTGAAAGGAATCCATTAACTAATTCTCATGGTGCTTCCATGTGGGAATGATTACAGCTTCATTACAGGGCTGGCTGGAGTCCATACATTCAGGATGTGCTTTCTCCATATTTCTGTAGGAGATGATGATTAAATATAATGTCATGATGAATGCAAATGATGTACTGTATAACAATTGTGTTTGCACTAAGCAATAAGTGATGACAATTAGCATTCACTATTTAGATAGTCATTTCAAAAAGTGCGAATAAGATATTGGACAGCTGGCAACTTTCTGCTAGCCACATGCTTTAACGCTTTAGGCTGTAACCATCACAGGAAGGAGCTGAAACAGCTGTGGAATACTTTCATTAAACACCAAGAGTCCAGGCCCAACAATGAAACCCAAAAACCCAGCTGGAAGATTGTCCCACTGCAAAATCACAGATAAAGTCATAGAATCATATTAACAGACACAAACCTTTTGGTTCACCGCACTCATACTTAAATAACTAATCCAAATTACCCACCTTTGTGGCATGATAGAATGACAGAGCAGACTCAATGGGCCGAATAGCCTATTCTGCTCCTATGTCTTATGGTATACTGTCTTGGTAATCCAAGTGCTTGTCTACGTTTCATAAGTGTGAGTGTATTAGCCTCCCCCACATTCTCAGCCACGGTGTTCCAGATTCCAGCTGCTCTCTATAGCAGAACTTCCGACTCCGATCCCTTTGAACCTTCGACCTCATCTTTATATCTGAAATGGAATGGGAGAGGTTTCTCATGCAGACCCATTCCCAACCATCCCCGATACTCATTGGTAGCAGACTATGACTTAGTGGACTCCACTGCAGTTGGTTTAGTGAGTATTGAATCAGCTTGTGTTCCAATTTTCCTCCCTTGTCTACTGAAGGCTTGGAATTCTATATTTGCTGCCACCAGATGCTCCTTTTGTATTTGGCAATCACCTGTCATGTTAACTGAAGGCCATTTGGTTATTTAACCATGAAACCAAAAGACCATAAGTCATAGGAGCAGAATTAGGTCATTTGACCCATCAAGTTTGCTCTGCTATTCCATCATGGCTGATTTATTATCCTTCTCAATCCAATTCTCATGCCTTTGACACCCAGACTATTCAAGAACCTATCAACCTCCACTTTAAATATACCCAGAGCATGGCATCTGCAACATCTGTGACAATGAATTCCACTAGATTTACTACCCTCAGGTTAGAGAAATTCCTCCTCATCTCTGTTCCAAATGGGCATTTAATATTTGAGTAATATTGTAAATATATCTCCTGATTAAGCATTCTGCGTATGTTTAAGTAACTTGTTTCGAGCTGTTTGTCAATGTACACGAATGGCATATGTTATTGTGCCACCACGCCATATGCGTGTGTTTCGCTTAAAGTAAAAATTAATGTACACGAGTTATCTCCCAGCTCTGTTTTTCTTTCAATTAATTTAATGTTTTTGAGTTACAGGTTCATTATACAACACCCAATCTAGATATTACCTTTCCCCGAGAGGGCTCAACCACAAGCTCTTCCAGGGCCGTGCTGACAAATCCAAATCTACCATGTCCTCTGAAGTTATGGTATGGTGTCTCAGTTAGTAACCCTGGCTGATCTTGCTGTCTTCATGCCCCAAAGATCCACTTCACTTGCTTTCTTTAGCCCACCACCCCTACTGGGGTATATGCTACAGACAGCAGCTCACTAGTGCCCAGACATATACTTCCTCTCCCAGGGCATTTCGGTAGCTCTGGGTTTTTTAGAGGATGAGGTTGCTAGCCCCATGCCCAACCCTATCCTTTCACAAAATTACAGAAATTTATTCACACAAAATACAAACATCAAATATTTACAAGACAACAAACAAATTCATATTAAATTACTGTACAATTATTACTGTCTACAAAACAGTCAAATCCCTGGGGGGGGGCACTGTTCACAGAAATCCCCCCACTGTACGCATAGTGATCACGTGCTCCCCCTCCAAGGACATTCGGGTATGAAGAAGAGAGGCCAGCAGTCATCCCAGACACAGCCTTCAACTGCCCGCTGCCTAGACCTGTGAATGGCCACCTTGGCCATGCCCAGGAGCAAGCACATCAGTAGATCCTCCAAGCGACCTATCCCTTTCCGTTATGGGTGTCCATCTATCAGGGGTGCGGGGCTGAAGTGCAAACAAAACCTGACGAGAAACCCCTTCAGGTATTCAAATAAGGGCTGCAGCCTCTCACACTCCATGTAAACCTGGTGCACGGTCTCGCCCTAAGCAACACCTTCCACCGCAGGTCTCCAATGTACAGGGGAAGGACCCCCACATAAAGAGATTTCCACCGGGGACCTCCCTCGCCACCAGATGGTAAACAGACTGCCATGCCAAGTCTGGTTGGCAGAAGGCGGCAAGGAAGTGAAAGCTGTGCAGAAGCAGCCCGTACAAGAAGCAATTTGGCATGGCACTGTGGGCATCACTGCAGGACAGCTTACATTATGTGGGGCTCTCCCCCGAGAGGTATCATTGAGCAATTTCAACTGAGCAGGTGTTAGCACAACTGGGCCCCCCACCACCCACCGTGATGGTATGGGGACCAATCCCTCTCAAATCCCAAGCACCATCCCCTGCTGGTCCAGGAGCACCCTGACCGCGTGTGACTAAACCCCATACTGACAGCAGCTCTCAATAAATCTGCGACACCTCCCGCAAAGAGGTGTGGCTGATGCTTGCCGCCAGAAGGCACGTGCTCTCCTGCAGTCAATATCCCCCGGCAAAGAAAGTGCATGCCATCCTGGAGGGTGCTCAGTGTACGGCTATCTCTGCAGGCTCCTGAGTTTGTTAGCCGTCAGCACGCGCACCAGTGACTGACCGCCGTCCACAAACAAAAGACTCTGGACCGCAGCAGAAACCCAATGCCCCCCATTGCCCCAGCAGAAATGTACCAGCCTCCTCTGACATCAGCAGTGGGTGGCACCAAAGTGACCAGCCGGTACCACAACATGAAAGCAACCAGCTGATTTATTACCAGCGGCCGTTCCCCGCTATGAAATTGCATGAAATGGACCTCCTCCTCATTTCGCAGCCAAGCTTGGGACCGTCCACGGCGGAGTTCAAAGCTCTACACCTCCTCAAAATTCTCTACCTCTCTTTCTTTCTTTAAGACACTTCAGGCTTCCCTCCATGACCATATTCAGCAAGATATGCAGCTAAATCCCAGAATCCCCCTGATTCTCTATCATTGCTTGACACACCAAACTATGGTTTTCCTGCTTAAATTTCCAGCCAAAAGATGTACCTCCTCTGACTTAACATCTTTGAATCAATTTTCCGTTTGTGATCTCTTCTGTGGAGTGACTCATGTCCTCATTTACTTTGAATTAGTCCTCTGATTAACAATATTGAGCACAATATTATAACCATATAACAATTACAGCATGGAAACAGGCCATCTCAGCCCTTCTAGTCCGTGCCGAACTCTATTCTATTCTATTCCTATTCCCACCGACCTGCACTCAGCCCATAACCCTCCATTCCTTTCCTGTCCATATATCTATCCAATTTAACTTTAAACAACAACATAGAACCTGCCTCAACCACTTCTGCTGGAAGCTCATTCCACACAGCTACCACTCTCTGAGTAAAGAAGTTCCTCCTCATGTTAGCCCTAAACTTTTGTCCTCCAATTCTCAACCCATGCCCTCTTGTTTGAATCTTCCCCACTCTCAATGGAAAAAGTCTAACCACATCAACTCTATTAATCCCCCTCATAATTTTAAGCACCTCTATCAAGTCTCCCCTCAACCTTCTACGCTCCAAAGAATAAAGACCTAACTTGTTCAACCTTTCTCTGTAACTTAGGAGATGAAACCCAGGCAACATTTTAGTAAACCTCCTCTGTACTCTCTTAATTTTATTGACGTCCTTCCTATAATTCGGTGACCAGAACTGTACACAATACTCCAGATTTGGCCTTACCAATGCCTTATACAAATTCAACATTACATCCCAACTCCTATACTCAATGCTCTGATTAATAAAGGCCAGCAAACCAAAAGCTTTCTTCACCACCCTATCCACATGAGATTCCATCTTCAGGGAACTATGCACCATTATTTCTAGATCCCTCTGTTCTAAAGCATTCTTTAATGCCCTACCATTTACCATGTATGTCCTATTTTGTTTAGTTCTACCAAAATGTAGCACCTCACATTTTTCAGCATTAAACTCCATCTGCCATCTTTCAGCCCACTCTTCTAACTGTCCTAAATCTCTCTGCAAGTTTTGAAAACCTACCTCATCATCCACAACACCATCTATCTTAGTATCATCTGCATACTTACTAATCCAATTTACCACCCCATCATCTAGATCATTAATATATATTATAAATAACATTGGACCCAGTACAGATCCTTGAGGCACACCGCTACACACCGTCCTCCAATCTGACACACAGTTATCCACCACTACTTTCTGGCATCTCCCATCTTGCCACTGCTGAATCTATTTTACTACTTCCATATTAATGCCTAACGACTGAACCTTCCTAACTAACCTTCCATGTGGAACCTTGTCAAAGGCCTGACTGAAGTTCATATAGACAACATCCACCGTTTTACCCTTGTCAACTTTCTTAGTAACCTCATCAAAAAATTCAATAAGATTTGTCAAACATGACCTTCCACGCACAAATCCATGTTGACTGTTCCTAATCAGACCCCGTTTATCCAGATAATTATATATACCATCTCTAAGAATACTTTCCATCAATTTACCCAGCACTGACGTCAAACTCACAGGCCGATAATTGCTAAGTTTACTCTTAGAACCCTTTTTAAACAATGGAACCACATGAGCAATACTCCAATCCTCCGGCACCATCCACGTTTCTAATGACATTTGAAATATTTCTGTCAGAGCCCCTGTTATTTCTACACTAACTTCACTCAAAGTCCTAGGGAATATCTTGTCTGGACCCGGAGACTTATCCACTTTTACATTCCTTAGAAGTGTCAGTACTTCCTCCTCTTTAATTGTCATACTTTCCATAACTACCCTACTTGTTCCCATTATTGATAAACATGATAAACATAAAAATAAACATTTCCTTGCATCCACCACACATCCTAAAACCTGGCTATTTATATATAATATTTGGACTTCTGAAAGCAAAGGGCTACAAATCAGAGTCAAAGTCAAAGTAAATTTATTATTGAAATATGACCATGTCACCATATACTTCCTTGAGATTCATTTTCTTGCAGACATTTAGAGGAAAATAAATAACTACAATAGAATTCACATAAAAACTATAAATAAATAAAGACTCACAAACACCCAATGTGCAAAAGAAGATAGAACAGTGCAAATTAAAAATAAATAAATGTAAATAATACTGAGAACAGGTATTGTCGAGTCTTTGAAAGTGAGTCTGTAGGTTGAGGAATCATTTTAGAGTTGAAGTGAGTGAAGTTATTCACATCGGGTCAGGAGTCTGATGGTTGAAGGGTAGAAACTGTTCCTGAACCTGGTGATGTGAGATCTAAGACTCCTGTATCTCCTGTCTAATGGTAGTAGTGAGAAATGAGCATGGCCTGGATGGTGGGGGTATTTGATGGTGGCTGCTGCTTTTTTGGAGCAGTGCTCCTTGTAGGTGTGCTCAGTGTGATAGTGTAGGCTGCACACTCCAGTTTTACTGTGTTCCTGGGCATTGGTGTTTCCATTCTAGGTATTAAATGCTTCATGTAGCACATTGTAAGTGGTAAATAAAGTTCATCTTATCAAAAACATAATTGAAAAAAATGATTAGCTTTTTGCGCCTAAAGTTAGTGCTCTCAGAGGTCCTCAGATGTGTATGTCAATGTTACTTAACGAACAATATTCAAATTAAGTCAAATCGCAGGTTGGAGGAGCAACACCTTATATTCCGTCTGGGCAGCAGACCTGATGGAATGAACGTCGATTTCACGAATTTCTGGTAATACCCCTCCCTCACTATTCTCCATTCCCATTTCCCTTTCTCACCTTATCTCCTTACCTGCCCGTCACCTCCCTCTGGTGCTCCTCCCGCTTCCCTTTCTCCCATGGCTTTCTATCAGATTCCCCCTTCTCCAGATTTTTATCTCTTTCACCAGTTGACTTCCCAGCTCTTTACTTCCCTCCTCCCTGCGATCCCTCTCCCACCCCTTTTTTCACCTATCACCTACTACCTTGAATTTCTTCCTCCCCTCCCTCTACCTTCTAACTCTCATTTCTCATCATTTTTTTCTCCAGTTCTGATGAAGGGTCTCAGCCCAAAATGTCGGCTGTTTACCCTTTCCCAAAGATGCTGCCTGGCCTCCTGGCCTCCAGGATTTTGTGCGTGTTGCTTCAAATGAAGGCACTTGAGCTAAATTATGCCATATATACAAGGCTTACAAAGGGTGCTAGTTTTGACTGCTGAAATAAATCTTCCTGGTTAAATCCTACTTTGACATGAGCCCTTGCCTGGCCATTTTATGAGAATCCCAAGACACTGATTTTCCTTAAAGGGGATGTGTTGTTTGTGTTTTCTTTTATGCTGCTGCTTATAAAGGCAAATAACAGAATCAGAGGAGCTCATAAAAACCTCCTTTATTGAAGGCAATCAATTCATAATTAACAACAGTGAATAATACAACAAAGTATCAAAATGGTACACCCTGTCCCAAAAAATGTACTAATCCTCAAGTATACTCCACAGCATCCCCTTTAAAATGCTATAAACTCATTTAAGCTCTTATCTATTTAAGGCTATCAAATTATACCACCAGCTACAGGCAATTTTCATGTGTCTAAATGACGTAGAACAGGGGTCCCCAACCTTTTTTTGCACTGCGGATCGGTTTATTATTGACAATATTCTTGCGGACCGGCCGACTGGGGGTGGGGGTGGGGGGGTAGGGTTGCCAATGGACAAGAGTAGCAGTCAAGTACATTGTGTTTACCCCAAGAAAGACTACAATGACCATGAAGCCTTGCGCGGGCACCCGTGTGCGCATGTATGAACGTGCCATTTTTTTTCTACAAATCATTGTTGGCGATTCTGTTTGGGGGGGGTGTTAATCACGACTGGAATATAGGTGATAAGTGGCTAATACACTCAATTTTGTTTCTAAAAGGGTTTATCTAACAAATTTAATATTAAACACACAGCGCGTATTTTCGTCGCATGAATATAGTGATAAGCCAATTATCGGGGGAGGACAGAGGAGCTTGAAGTAAGTGTTGAATGAACTTCCAATAGAAGTGGTAGAGGCAGGTTCGATATTATCATTTAAAGTTAAATTGGATAGATATATGGACAGGGAAGGAATGGAGGGTTATGGGCTGAGTGCAGGTCGGTGGGACTAGGTGAGAGTAGCGTTCGGCACGGACTAGAAGGGCAGAGATGGCCTGTTTCTGAGCTGTAATTGTTATATGGTTATATAAGTCACTTATAAGTCAATAGCATCATAACATTTTAAGTAACATTTGGATATTAAACACACAGAGCATATTTTCCCCGTATGAACATATAAAATCATTGCAACACACCAACATTGCTGAATCAGTGGGAGCCCTGGGCTTGTTTCCCTGCAACGAGACGGTGCCATCAAGGGGTGACGGGAGACAGCGATACTCGAAGGGGGTTCCTTATGTCCAGTCTATTCCGCAATTTAGTTTTCGTTGCATTCATTGCAGAGATATGTTGGAAATGGAAGCAACGTTTTCAGTGCTTTCGTGGCTATCTCAGGATATTCAGCCTTGACATTGATCCGGAATGCCGACAGAGATGTTATGTCAAACATGCTTTTCAGCCCGCCATCGTTTGCAAGCTGAAGGAGTTGATCTTCTTCCTGCGCTGACATGGATGACGTGCGGGTAATGACCTCACGTGCGTTCAAGTTCAACAGTGCGTGACAGAGAATGAGGAAAGGTGCAGCTGACTCATATCGCCAAATCATATCATTTCCTCGCGGCCCGGTGGTTAGGGACCGCTGATGTAGAAGACCATCCTCCCTTTGAGTCCATACTGGCTCGCCCCTTCCACATATTTCTTAATAGCCTGTTCTCTCTCACGTGCTTGTCATTCCATCAGGATTTTACTATCACCCACCTAGCTCCAGAGATAATTTACAGTGATCTGCTAGACTATTGGCCGACCCTAAAATTATGCAATGAGCTTATTATTTAGAGATATGTACTGTCATTGACTGAACTAAATCTACACTCAGTGGCCACTTTATTAACTACACCTGCACACCTGCTTGTTAATGCAAATTTCTAATCAGCCAATCATGTGGCAGCAACTTAATGCATAAAGGCATGCAGACATGGTCAAGAGGTTCAGTTGTTGTTCAAACCAAATGTCAGAATGGAGAAGAAATGTGATCTACATGACTTTGACCATGGAATGAGTGTTGGTGCCGGATGGGGTGGTTTGAGTATCTCACAAACTGTTGAACTCCTGGGATTTTCATGCACAACAGTCTGCAGGGTTTACAGAGAATGGTGCGAAAAACAAAATAAAACGTGCAGTGAGCAGCAGATCTGTGGGTGAAAATGCCTTGCTCGTGAGAGAGGTCAGAGGAGAATGGCCAGATTGGTTCAAGGTGACAGTAACTCAAATAACGATACAGTATGCGGCACTTTATAGGAAACCGTGAACTGAATTACAACTATTCCCTTTATGGGAATAGTTTCATAAGGCTCTCTATCTTTTGGCCCCTGTCCTCAATCTGTTTAATCCATTGACTTCTATATTGCAGAGCTTGGACCTTCCTTTTTCAAGTTGTCACGGTTACTGTCATGAAGCCAGATTCTCTGATTTGCTCTTCTCTGAGTTTTCTCCAATATTCAAAATTCCACTTTAAGTGTTTTCAGTCTACTTTGTTGCATTATAGTGGGCAAACGTTTCTTATTTCTCAGTGGATATTCAGAGTAGTCAAACTGCTTTTTCATTGCAGTACAGATCTCACGTAATGCAATCAACAGAATCTTTTGAAAGATCTTTGAGTTGAAATATGAACTCAGTTCCTCTCTCCACAGCTGCAGACCTCACACGGTGTGTTTCTAGAACTCTCCATTTTTATTTCAGAATCAGAATCAGATTATTGTCACGAACATGAATTGTGAAATTTGTTGTATCGTGGTAACAGTACAGTGCAGGCATAACAAATTACTTCAAGCTATAATAAATAATTTACAGTGGAAAAGAGGAATAGTAAGGATGGATTCGTGAGTTCCTCATTTCCTCAGGAGTCTGCAGAGAATCAGCAGGTTCTCAAAAACCTTGGCAAACTTCTATAGATGTTTGGTGGAAAGTGTGCTGACTGGCTGCATTATAGCCTGGTATGGGAACACCACTGACTACCCTACAAAAAAGTAGTGGATTTGGCCTAGTACATCACATATAAAACCCTCCGAACCATTGAGCACATCTAGATGAAACATTGCCGTAGAAAAGCAGCATCCATCATCATAGATCCCCACCTCCCAGGCCATGCTCTTTTCTCACTGCTGCCATTAGGTAGAAGGTAAATGTGCCTCAGGATTCAACCATCAGGTTCAGAAACAGTCATTACCCCTCGAGCATCAGGCTCTTGAACAAAGGGGGATAACTACACTCATTTAAAGACTCTTTTATCTTGTTATTTCATGATTCTTATTTGTTGCTGTTTATTTAGAATCAGAATCAGAATCAGGTTTATTATCACCAGCATGTGACAGGAAATTTGTTAACTTAACAGCAGCAGTTCAATGTGATACATAATATAGAAGAGAAAGAAAAATAAAATAAATAAATAATCAATCAATCAATTACAGTATATGTATATTGAATAGATTTTAAAAATGTGCAAAAAACAGTAATACTGTATACTAAAAAAAGTGAGGTAGTGTCCAAGGGTTGAATGTCCATTTAGGAATCGTATGGTAGAGGGGAAGAAGCTGATCCTGAATTGCTGAGTGTGTGCCTTTAGGCTTCTATACCTGCAACCTGATGGTAACAGTGAGAAAAGGGCATGCCCTGGTGCTGGACGTCCTTAATAATGGATGCTACCTTTCTGATACACTGCTCCCTGAAGATGGCCTGGGTGCGTTGTAGGCTATTATCCAGGATGGAGCTGACTAGATTTACAACCCTTTGTAGCTTCTTTTGGTCCTGTGCAGTAGCCACGCCTCCTCATACCAGACATTGGTACAACCTGTCAGAAAGCTCTCCATTGCATATCTATAGAAATTTTTGAATGTATCTGTTGACATACCAAATCTCTTCAAACTACTAATGAAGTATAGCCGCTGTCTTGTCTTCTTTAGAACTGCATCGATATATTGGGACCAGGTTAGAGCCTCAGAGATCTTGACACCCAGAAACTTGAAACTGCTCACCCTCTCCACTTCTGATCCCTCTCTGAGGATTGGTATGTTTTCCTTCATGTTACCCTTCCTGAAGTCCACAATCAGCTCTTTCATCTTAGTGACGTTGAGTGCCAGGTTGTTGCTGTGGTACCACTCCACTAGTTGGCATATCTCACTCCTGTATGTGCTCTCGTCACCACCTGAAATTCTAGCAACAGTGGTTGTATTGTCAGCAAATTTATAAATGATATTTGAGCTATGCCTAGCCACACAGTCATGTGTATATAGAGAGTAGAGCAGTGGGCTAAGCACACACCCGAGGTGCAGCAGTGTTGATTGTCAGCAAGGAGGTTGTGTTATCACCAATCCACACAGATTGTGGTCTTCTAATTAGGAAGCCGAGGATCCAATTGTAGAGGGAGGTACAGAGGCCTAGGTTCTGCAACTTCTCAATCAGGATTGTGGGAATGGTGGTATTAAATGCTGAGCTATAGTCGATGAACAGCATCCTGATATAGGTGTTGTGTTGTCTAAAGCTGTGTGGAGAACCATTGAGATTGCATCTGCCATTGACCTATTGTGGCAATAGGCAACCTGCAATGGGTCTAGGTCCTTGCTGAGGCAGGAATTCAGTCTAGTCATGACCAACCACTCAAAGCATTTCATCACTGTAGATGTAATGCTACCAGTTGATAGTCATTAAGGCCACTCACAATATTCTTCTTAGGCACTGGTATAATTGTTGCCTTCTTGAAGCAAGTGGGAACTTCCACCCATAGCAGTGAGAGGTTGAAAATATCCTGGAATACTCCTGCCAGTTGGTTGGCACAGATTTTCAGAGCCTTACCAAGTACTTCATCTGGACCTGCTGCCTTGCAAAGGTTCACTCTCTTTAAAGACAGCCTAACATCAGCCTGTGAGATGGAGAACACAGGGTTATCAGGTGCAGCAGGGATCTTCACAGCTGTAGTTGTGTTCTCACTTTAAAAGCGGGCATAGAAGCCTTTGAGTTTGTCTGGCAGTGAAGCATCACTGCTATTCATGCTATTGGGTTTCACTTTGTAGGAAGTAATGTCTTGCAAACCCTGCCACAGTTGCTGTGCATCCGATGTTGCCTCCAACCTTGTTGGAAATTGCAATTATATCTGCGTTTGTACGGTTTGTTGTCAACTGACCCTGTTTCCAATTACTGTTCTATAGATTTGCTAAGTATGCTCACAGAAAAAGAACGTTTGGGTTGTATGTGATACTCTGATAATGATTTTGTATGTCTACTCTGTAATGAATTTGACTTTGAACTTTGAGTTCATGGACTGTTGAGATGTAGGGGAAGAAACTGTTTCTAAAATGTTGAGTGTGTGTTTTCAGGTTCCTATTTCTCTTCCATGATGATAGTAATGCAAAGAGGGCTTCTCACAGATGTTAAGGGTTCTTCATAGAATATTGAACATAGAACTGTACAGCACATTACAGACACTTCAACCCATAATGTTGTGTAAACTCCTAACCTATTCGGAGATCAATCCAACCATTCCCTCCGATATAGCCCATCATTTTTCTTTCATTCATGTGCCTATTTAAGATTCTATTAAATGTCCCAATATATCTGCCATTACCACCATCTCTGGCAGTGCATTCCATATACTCACCATTCTCTGTGCAAAGAAATCTATCTCTGATATCCCTCCTATATTTTCCTACAATCTCTGTAAAATTATGACCTCTCATATTAGCCATTGCCACCCTGTGAAAACAGGAGGAAGAAACCAAAAGTCCATGAGCCAGCCTACATTAAGAGATGGAGATGGTCATATCAGAGGATCTGTCCTGGGACTAACATGTAAGTGCAATCACAAATAAGGCACAAGCTCACTTCTACGTTCTTAGAGGTTTGCGTAGATTTGGCATGTTATCTAAAACTTTGACAAATTTCTATATATGCACAGTGAAGAGTACCCTAATTGGTTGCATCCTGATCTGATATGGAAACACTAATGCTCAGGAGTGGAAAACTGAGGGCAGGGTCCAGCCCAGTCTATCACAGGCAAATCCTTCCCCACCACAAGAAAGCAACATCTATTATCAAGGATCCTACCATCCAACCCATGTTCCCTTCTCACTCCTACCATCGGACAGGAGGTACAGGAGCATTAAGTACCACGCCACCATCTTAAAGGCTGATTTATACTTCTGCATCAACTCAACGCCGTAGGTATGGCATAGCTGCAAACCCTACGCAGCGCCTACATGGATCCCTATGCCATAGCCTGACGCGCACCTCTCCAAAAATGTAACTATGCGTCGCGGCAAATCAGACTGCAACAGCTGTGATGGGTCCGCTTGGTAGCATCGCTTTTCCTCCTACGCTGCAATAGCTTCCCATTGGGCGACTGAAGGGCAGGGAAGGAACTCTGGCTGCAATGCTTTCCATAAAGCTTTACAGACCTCCGAAATTATGGAGGACACGTTTCGCTTTTACAAAAAAAGACGCTCACTTCTTGTTTACCCTGAGAAAGACTACCATGACCATGAAACCTTGCACGGGCAGGTGTGTGCGCACGCGTGATGTGCGCGAATTGCAGAATGCTCACAACACGCGTAGGTCATTTGCGTAGGTTGCGGCGTCGAGTTGACGCAGAAGTATAAATCGGCCTGTAGGAACAGTTATTAACCCACCACAGGACTCCTAAACCAGCATAGATAATTTCACTCACCTCAGCTCTGAACTGATTCCACAACCTACAGACTGACTTTCAAAGACTCTGCAACTCATGTTCTCAGCATCATTTGTTTGTTTATTTATTTATTTGTACAATCTTTCTTCTTTTCAATATTGGTTGTCAGTCTTCATCTATGTAATATTTTCATAAATTCCATCGTAATTCTTCATATTCCTATAAATACCCGCAAGAAAATAAATCTCAAGGTGGCATATGGGGATATATACATATTTTGATAATAAATTTACTTTGACTTTGACTTTGAACCTTATATGTTTTTAAAGCTGATTTCCTCAGTGTACAAGGCAAAAAATGTTTATAATTTATTACATTAAGGTCACCATATCTCCAATGGAAACTGTAAATTAGACTGAGAAGTGCTTAAATATTAAAAAGACCAGCTTCAAGAAGACTTGATATTTATAACTATAAAAGCAGAGGGTTTTCAATATAGATCTCTCCTTTGGGATTAGCACCTTGGCAATCACCCAATAGCTACAGGGAAAGGGGTGAGTGGAGTTTGCAACGTGCTTGCATAATTACACTGAATAAGTTTTCTTGAGGGACTGTTTCAAAGTTATGGTGTTCACAGTGAAGCACTTGCATAACATTTTACTCTGAATGTGGTGATGAAGGTGGCAGTCAGGGCATGCATACCACTGGTTGGAATGTGAATTTGCTGTTACTCTGGGCTCAGGATAGGGTTTGGGCTCATTGTGATGTTGGTGTAACTTCACTCTAAGTTAAGGGTAGAGTCTGGTCTCACATGTTGTTCAGAAAATCACCTGACTTTATGCTCCAGTTATGGTAGGTAGGGTCTGATGTCCTGGGGTCAGGATAGAGCCTTGCCTTACTACAGGGTCGAGGTACTGTATGACTTCACCCTGGGGTCTTTGTACAGTCTAGTGTCACTGTGAGGTCATTGCAGGGTCTTACCTCACCCCAGGTCAGGGGAGGTCAGGCTCTCACTCTGGTAGAACCTGAACTCACTGTAAAGTCAAGGAATAGGCGAAGATCACCCTGAGCCCGGGGGGGGGGGGGGGGGGGGTGTCTGGCCATATCCTGATATCAAGTGGCAATCACTCCTCAGCTGCCGGAACCAAGTAAAGCTGATCATTATGATGTCAATGCCATGGCTTTAATTTGTACAGAACTTGTTGGAGAACAATGGCAAATGGAGTTTAATACAGACAAGTGTGAGGTATTGCACTTTGGAAGAACAAACTAAGGTAGAACATACAGGGTAAATGGTAAGGCACTGAGGAGTGCAGTGGAACAGAGGAATCTGGGAATACAGATACAAAATTCCCTAAAAGTGGTGTCACAGGTAGATAGGGTTGTAAAGAGAGCTTTTGGTACATTGGCCTTTATTAATCAAAGTATTGAGTATAAGAGTTGGAATGTTATGATGAGGTTATATAAGGCATTGGTGAGGCTGAATTTAGAGTATTGTGTTCAGTTTTGGTCACCAAATTACAGGAAGGATACTAATAAAGTTGAAAGAGTGCAGAGAAGGTTTACAAGGATGTTGCCAGGACTTGAGAAACTCAGTTACAGAGAAAGGTTGAATAGGTTAGGACTTCATTCCCTGGAGCATAGAAGAATGAGGGGAGATTTGATAGAGGTATATAAAATTATGATGGGTATAGATAGAGTGAATGCAAGCAGGCTTTTTCCACTCAGGCAAGGGGAGAAAAAAACCAGAGGACATGGGTTAAGGGTGAGGGGGGAAAAGTTTAAAGGGAACATTAGGGGGAGCTTCTTCACACAGAGAGTGGTGGGAGTATGGAATGAGCTGCCAGATGAGGTGGTAAATGCGGGTTCTTTTTTAACACTTAAGAATAAATTGGACAGATACATGGATGGGAGGAGTATGGAGGGATATGGTCCATGTGCAGGTCAGGGGGACTAGGCAGAAAATGGTTTGGCACAGCCAAGAAGGGCCAAAAGGCCTGATTCTGTGCTGTAGTTTTTCTATGGTTTCTAACAAGAGCTGAGATGGTGGAACAAACTGCTGGAAGATGGAGGGATAGAAGGATTACTAACACTCAGAAAAGTTGTATCTACCCGCAGTAATCAGGAAGAAATTCACTTACCTAAACTTCAATCAGAAACTCTTGCGTAAGATGTCTGCACTCCTATTGGAATGTCTTCACAGAAATTTGACACGCCTTGACAACATTGTTAGTGTGGCGGTCAATCAGAATCAGGTTTAATATCACCGGCATATGTCACCAGATTTGTTGACTTGCAGCAGCTGGACACTGAAATATACATACATATAAAGTTAAACTAATTGAGTACTGTAGTGCAAAAAGAGAAAAACAGACAAAGTAAGTGAAGTCGTGTTCATGGGTTCAATGTCCATTCAGAAACCTGATGGAAGATGAAAAGAAGCTGTCTCTGAATCATTGAGTGTGTGCCTTCAGGGTCCTGTACCTCCTCCCTGATGGTAGCAATGAGAAGAGGGCATCTTCTGGGTGATGGGGGGGGGGGAGTGGGGGTGGGTCCTTAATGATGGATGCCGCCTTTTTAAGGCATTGCTCCTTGAAGATGTTCTGGATGTTGGAGAGCTCACTGGGTTCACAAATTTCTGCAGCTGATTTCACTCTTGTGCAGTGACCCCCACCCCATACCAGACAGCGATGCAGCCAGATAGAATGCTCTCCACGGTACATCTGTAGAAATTTGAAACTGCCTTTGGTGATATGCCAGATCTCCTTAATCTCCTAATGAAATATAGTTGGTGTTGTGCCTTCTTTGTAACCGCATCAATAGATTGGGCGCATGGTAGTTCCTCAAAAATGTTGACGCCCAGAAACTTAAAATTGCTCAGCCTTTCCACCTCTGATCTCTTGATGAGGACTGGTGTGTGATCCCTTGTCTTAACCTTTTTGGTCCACAATCAAATCTTTGGTTTTACTGACCTTGTGTGCATGGTTGTTGCTGCGACTCCACTCTACCAGCTGAATTATTTTGCTCCTGTATGCTTTCTCGTCACCATCTAACATTCTGCCAACCATGATGGTATCATCTGAAAATTTATAGATGTCATTTAAGCTGTGCCGAGTTTGGGTGTGGAAAGAGTAGAGCAGTGCCTTAAGCATGCATCCTTGAGGTGCATCAGTGTAGATTATCAGCAAGGTGGAGTTGTTATTTCAGATCCACACAGACTGTGATCTTCTGGTGAGGAAGTTGAGGATCCAGTTGCAGGGGGAGGCACAAGGCCCAGGTTTTGGAACTTTTTGATCAGAATATTTGGAATGATTGTGTTAACCATTGAGCTGTAATCAATAAACAGCAGCCTGACGTAAGTATTCCTATTGCCCAGGAGATCCAAGACTGCGTGAAGAGGCAATGTGATCGCATCCACTGTAGACTTATTGTGGTGATAAGCAAATTGCAGTGGTTCCAGGCCCTTTGCTTAGGCAGGAGTTTCTTCTCGCTATATTCAACCTCTCAAAGCACTTCATCACCGTACATGTCAGTGCTACTGGATGATAATTGTTAAGGCAACTCAAACTGCTCTTCTTGGGCACTGCTACGATTGTTGCCCTTTTGAAGCTGGTGGGAACCTCTAACTGTAGCAGTTAAAGAAAGAAAATGTATTTGAACATATCCACTATTGGTTGCCACAGGTCTTCAGAGCCCTACCAGGTACACCATCAGGGCCTGTTGCCTTGAAAGACATTCTGATGTCGGCCTCCAAGACAGAGATCATGGGGTGACTGGATGTTGCAGGGATCTACATAGCTGTAGATTTATTCTCCTTTTCAAAGCATGCACAGAAGGTTTTGAGCTCATCTGTGAGTGAATCATCACTGCCATTCATTATGTTAGGCTTTGTTTTGTAGGAAGTAATGGCCTGCAAACCCTGTCAGAGTTGACTTGCATTGGATTCTGCCTCCAACCTCACTTGGAATTGTTATTTTGCTCTTGAGATAGCCCTCCACAAGTCGTACCTGGTTTCCTAGCACAGATCTTGGTGAGTTGCCAGACCTGAATACTATACACCTAGGCCTCATCCGACTATGAATCTCCTGGTTCATCAACAACTTTTGATTCAGGTATGTACAGTATGTTCTCGTAGGCACTCATTCATCCACACAGGTTTTAATGAAGACAGCGACAGCTGTGACGTACTCATTCAAACACTGCGATCTTCAATGTCTGCCTACGCTCAGGAATCAGTCTTTCCAAAGTGTAGGTGTGGGATAGCATGGTAAGCATTCTTGATGGTGGTATGGCAGTGGTCCAGTGTGTTGGCTCCTCTGGTTCCAATAGTGATATGTTGGTGATAATTATTTTGGGACTTCTTCAAGCTGGTCTGGTTAAAATCCCCTAAAATGACAGGAAAAGCATTACGGTGGGCTGCATCCGGAATGGCGAGGGATAGCCAGGACTCCGTGAAACAAAAAACACAACAGTCCCTGATGTCCCTCTGGTACGGCAATCTTCTCTTGAGGGCTTTGATTTTATTTTCCAGAGACGGTACATTTGCCAGCAGAATAGACGATAGTGGAAGCCTTTTCTCCAGAAACAAACTTTTAATTCAGCACAGCCTCCTTTCTTCTACTGTCTTAATTTTATGCATTTGAGTGTTTTGAGGCTGGGACTTGAATTTTTGCAACCTCTTAGTGTTTGTTGCTTGCTGGCATGTTAAAGAATACACACAAACTCTCATTTCAGAAAAAAACTCTCTGTATTTTACGCTGCTACCGAAGTCAATGATAGAGAGAGTATAAAGATTTTTGAGAACAACATCCTTACCCAGATTCTGTGAAATTAATAACAAATATTTTACTGTGGCCATAACCAAATTTATCAATTATATGTCATATTACTCTTTTGTATTCTGTCAGTGCCTATTTTCAATGTCCTTTTGCTAGTCTGAGTGCTGCTTTGTAAGATAAATTTGTAAAGGTAATTAATCAAAGTTAACGTCTTCCTAGCTGAAACTGGAAGAATAGATTAAAGTGCAAGAGGTATAACATTTACATGAATTTCAAGAAAATATTTGAAAGAAATATGAATAGGGGAGGAATATGAATAGTGTAGGAATATGAGGGGAGATTTGCTAGAGGTATACAAAATTATGAATGTAGTTAGGGTAAATGCAAGCAGATTTTTTCCACTGAGGTTGTGTCTGTCTAGGACATATAGGTTATAAGTTAAGGGTAAAAGGAGAAATACCTAAAGGGAGACTGAGGGGGAACCTCTTAACTCAGAGGGTGGTAAATGTATGAAGTGGGTTGTCAGTGGAAGTGGAGGATGTGTGTTCAATTTCAACATGGTAAGTAAATAGATAACAGAGGTATGGAGGGCTATGTTCCAAGTACTGTGTGGATCAATGGGAATAAGCAGAATAACAGTTCAGCATGGCAGCATGGACTGAACGGGCCAAAAGGCCTATTTCTGTGCTCTCATGTTCTATGACTCTGTTAACCTGGTTAGGAAATAGAAAAAGGCTGGTCAGAGTGGTGAGATGTGACTAGTGATGTCTAGTAGGATATGGGTTAAATTTTCAACAATTCTGATATATAAAAATATCTGAAATAATTGTGTGGAAAACCACATATCTGATTTCTCAATGGCATAAGGAAATTGACATGACAGATAAAACCTTTAAATTATAAATAGATTGGGCAAGCTGGCAAAACGAGGGGAAATAGATTTCAATGTCAGCAAATGAAAGGTCATCCCCTTTGGGCTTTGAAAGTACACGTGAAAACATTATTTTTTTTCTAATTAGTGAAAAGCTAGAAGCTCTAGAGATTTGTGGGCCTATGGGTGTAATTTACAGCCACAAAAAACAAATCAAAGGTAAATTATTAGTGTTAGTTGATAGGAAATTTTGAATTGAACTGAGTTTGAGATTAATGGTGGTGATGGTATTCATCGTCCTTGACAATTCATGTGATTTCCTTAAGTTTATTGTGGCACTTCTGATTTGCTGAACAAGTCCTTCTGATTTGTTAGGCTTATATAGTGACCTTTGTAACTATTGGCAATGGTGTCTAGATGGTTTTCTGATTCTCTGCAAATATAGTGCATCTCTCCTACTTCCCACCTCCATCGCCATGACTTCTGGTCCGTCCTTCTGAAAACCATCCTGTGTTATATTACTTCTTCTCTGCTTCTCAGGTCAGTATCAAGCATCTAGTATCGCAGTGTATAACTGATGGCTGTTTGTAGGATCGTGGCCGTAAAAATAAATTGGCTGCTGCATGTTACATACATCCCAAAAATGGTTATGTTCAAAAGTTTCAGATTTCCTAAGGTCAAGAAATAAATGGAAGTTCTTTTCATTCCTTCTCTCAATTGTGTTGTTTCTTCATGGCAAGGAAAATATTATGAATGGTGGGAAATCTGTAAAAAAGAACTGGAGACAAATGGTAGGTCAACTACTGTAATACCATACCAAAACAGGCTCAGAAATTGTGGACAGCAGAGAGCCACCTCTGCTAACCATTGACCATCAGACAAGGTTCAGACATACCCAGTGTAGGGATTGAACATAGAACTCTACAGCACAGGGACAGGCCTTTCAGCCCACAATGGTGTGCTGTGAACTTATTAAACCAATGACACCATTACCTTCTGCCTGTACGTGGTCCTAATCCTATCCATTCTCTGCATGTTTGTGTGCCTATTTAGGAGCCTCTAAAATGCCCCCACTGGCATTCTGAGAGCGCAATCCAGGCACTCACTACTCTCTGTGTTAATAAAACACTTCGCCTTACAATGCCAGCTGCAAGTTGGGGTTTGATTTCCGCTGCTGTTTGTAAGGAGTTCCTGGTGGCCATTTTCCTTCAGGTGGACTGATTCCAAAGATGTACCGTTAGGTTTAGTGAGATGAGGGCATACATTGAAGGTGGTGGAATTGTGGCAAGACTTGATGGCTGCCCAGAACAATCCTCACTGAACTGATTTGACGCAAGCAACCCATTTCACTGTAGTTCTTGATGTACTTCTGTCAAATAAATCTAACATTTCTTTCTTTCTTTTCTTGAAATATTCTTCAATATTTAACTGCTTTAAAATGATTTAATATATTACCATATAAAAATGAAATGTTTAAAACTATTTAAGTAGTTAAAATATACCTTAATTCCACACAGACTTTTCATTCCATTCAAATGGATGGAGAAGGGGTACCCACAGACCAATTTCAGAAGTGAGGATAAAATGCCAATGTAATGCCTAGACTTTAGCATAAGTGCAGAAATCCAAAATTTGATCACCATTATAGAGACTGGTGGCATTCCCCTATGAAATCAAGGTTGTAATTCCATTGTGACCTTCTATAGAACATAGACCATAGAACATAGAACAGCACAGCACAGTACAGGCCTTTTGGCCCACAATGTTATGCTGACCCTTAAACCATGCCTCCCATACAACCCCTCACCTTAAATTCCTCCATATACCTGTCTAGTAGTCTCTTAAATTTCACTAGTGTATCTGCCTCCACCATTGACTCATGCAGTGTATTCCACACACCAACCACTCTCTGAGTAAAAAACCTTTCTCTAATATTCCCCTTGAACTTTCCACCCCTTACCTTAAAGCCATGTCCTCTTGTATTGAGCAGTGGTGCCCTGGGGAAGAGGTGCTGGCTATCCACTCTATCTATTCCTCTTATTATCTTGTGTACCTCTATCATGCCTCCTCTCATCCTCCTTCTCTCCAAAGAGTAAAGCCCTAGCTCCCTTAATCTCTGATCATAATGCATACTCTCTAAACCAGGCAGCATCCTGGTAAATCTCCTCTGTACCCTTTCCAATGCTTCCACATCCTTCCTTTAGTGAGGTGACCAGAACTGGATACAGTACTCCAAGTGCGGTCTAACCAGAGTTTTATAGAGCTGCATCATCACCCCGCGACTCATAAACTCTATCCCTTGACTTATGAAAGATAACACTCCATAAACTTTCTTAACTACCCTATCTACTTGTGAGGCAACTTTCAGGGATCTGTGGATATGTACCCCCAGATCACTCTGCTCCTCCACACTTCCAAGTGCCATTTGCTTTGTACTCTGCCTTGGAGTTTGTCCTTCCAAAGTGTACCACCTCACACTTCTCCGGGTTGAACTCCATCTGCCACTTCTCAGCCCACTTCTGCATCTTATCGATGTCTTTCTGCAATCTTTGACAATCCTCTACACTATCCACAACACCACCGACCTTTGTGTCGTCTGCAAACTTGCCAACCCACCCTTCTACCCCCGCATCCAGGTCATTAATAAAAATCACGAAAAGTAGAGGTCCCAGAACTGATCCTTGTGGGACACCACTAGTCACAATCCTCCAATCCAAATGTACTCCCTCCACCACAATCCTCTGCTTTCTGCAGACAAGCCAATTCTGAATCCACCTGACCAAACTTCCCTGGATCCCATGCCCTTTGACTTTCTGAATCAGCCTACCATGTGGAACCTTGTCAAATGCCTTACTAAAATCCATGTAGATCACATCCACTGCACTACTCTCATCTATATACCTGGTCACCTCCTCAAGGAACCCTATCAGGCTGCCCTTCACAAAGCCATGCTGACTGTCCCTGATCAGACCATGATTCTCTAAATGCCCAGAGATCCTATCTCTAAGAATCTTTTCCAACAGCTTTCCCACCACAGACGTAAGGCTCACTGGTCTATAATTACCCGGACTATCCCTACTACCTTTTTTTAACTAAGGGACAACATTCACCTCCCTCCAATCCTCTGGTACCATTCCCGTGGACAACGAGGACATAAAGATCCTAGGCAGAGGCTCAGCAATCTCTTCCCTCACCTCGTGGAGCAGCCTGGGGAATATTCCATCAGGCTCCGGGGACTTATCCGTCCTAATGTATTTTAACAACTCCAACACCTCCTCTCCCTTAATATCAACATGCTCCAGAACATCAACCTTACTCATGTTGTCCTCACCATCATCAAGTTCCCTCTCATTGGTGAATACCAAAGAGAAGTATTCATTGAGCACCTCGCTCACTTCCACAACCTCCAGGTACGTCTTCCCATCTTTGTCTCTAATCAGTCTTATCCTCACTCCTGTCATCCTTCTGTTCTTCACATAATTGAAGAATGCCTTGGGGTTTTCCTTTACCCTACTCACCAAGGCCTTCTCATGCCCCCTTCTTGCTCTCCTCAGCCCCTTCTTAAGCTTCTTTCTTGCTACCCTATATTTCTCAATAGACCCATCTGATCCTTGCTGCCTTCTTCCACCTGACTAGATTCTCCACCTCACTTGTCACCCATGGTTCCTTCGCCCTACTAGTCTTTATCTTCCTCACGGGACAAATTTATCCCTAACATCCTGCAAGAGATCCCTAAACATTGACCACATGTCCATAGTACATTTCCCTGCAAAAACATCATCCCAATTCACACCTGCAAGTTCTAGCCTAAAAGCCTCATATTTTGCCCTTCCTCAATTTAAAAATTTCCTGTCCTCTCTGATTCTATCCTTTTCCATGATAATGTTATAGGCCAAGGAGCAGTGGTCACTGTCCCCCAGATGCTCACCCACTGAGAGATCTGTGACCTGACCCGGTTCGTTACCTAATACTAGATCTAGTATAGCATTCTCCCTAGTCGGCCTGTCAACATACTGTGACAGGAGTCCATCCTGGACAGACTTAACAAACTCTGCCCCGTCTAAACCATTGGAACTAATCAGGTGCCAATCAATATTATGGAAGTTAAAATCCCCCATGTTAACAACCCTGTTATTTTTTCACCTTTCCAAAATCTGCCTTCCAATCTGCCACTCGATATCTCTGCTGCTACAAGAGGGCCTATAGAATACTCCCAATAGAGTAACTGCTTCCTTCCTGTTCCTGACTTCTACCCATACTGACTCAAAAGAGGATCCTGCTACATTACCCACCCTTTCTGTAGCTGGAATAGTATCCCTGACTAGTAATGTCACCCCTCCTCCCCTTTCCCCCACTCTCTATCCCTCTTAAAGCACTGAAATCCAGGAATATTGAGAATCCATTCCTGCCCTGGTGCCAGCCAAGTCTCTGTAATGCCCACTACATCATAATTCCATGTATGTATCCAAGCTCTCAGTTCATCACCTTTGTTCCTGATGCTTCTTGCGTTGAAGTACGCGCACTTTAGCCCTTCTACCTTACTACCTTTACACTGTTTATTCTGTTTCTCTTTCCTCAAAGCCTCTTTATATGTTAGACCTGGCTTTACTCCATGCTCTATACTTGCAGTTCTCGCATGACTTTTATCCTCCTCCACCTCAGTATCTGCTCTAACACTCTGGTTCCCCTCCCCCTGCAAATCTAGTTTAAACCCCCCGGAGCAGCACTAGCAAACTTTCCTGCAAGGATGTTAGTCCCCCTCCAGTTCAGGTGTAAACCCGTCCCATCGGAACAGGTCCCACCTTCCCTGGAACAAAGCCCAATTGTCCAAAAACATGAAGATTTCCCTCCTGCACCAACTCCTTAGCCATGTATTTAGCTGCATTATCTTCCTATTTCTAGCCTCACTAGCATGTGGCACGGGTAGCAATCCTGAGACTGCAACCCTGGAGCTCCTGTCCTTACCGGAATAGGAAACTGTTAGAGCAGTAAGAGGGTTTAAGCAAGGGAAGTGGGAAGGAATAAAGAACGGATCAATGGTAGAGGGTAAGAGGGGAGCGATTAAATGGCAAATGATTGTCACTAAGTCTGTAAACAAAACTAAAGGTACAGGGATGCAAAAATAGTAGAAGTATAGAGGACAGCTAGATTGCAGTCAGTTTGGAACACCACACTACCTCCACCGGTGGGATCAGGATTTGTTCTTAGTGAACAGAGCAAATTCGAAAAAGGGGTAGTTTAGAGTGGGCAAGGGGAGTAGAAAAATAAAGCTATCAATGCTCTTTCAGTGGTATTAGAATGAATAAGCAAAGAGCAAAAGGAGGGGTCCGACAGATCAGGAAATATGAAGGTGGAAGAAAGGACTACAGTTCTGGGTTGAAGGAAGCAAAGCTAAAACCTTGCCAAGGATTATTTGTTCAGGATAACGGTGAAATCATGGCTAACTGTGCAACTGAGGGGAGGGATGAGGTTAGAGGGAAGTGCCCCGCACTGAGGGGGAAGATCTGAAGGGCTATTGGCAGTGAGGTTATCAACCATTCCCACCTTAGCAGTTACAAATATGTAAGTCCAACACCATCAGCTGTGGCATCTTTCAGAGTTCAATGTAATATCATAAAGAGTTACAGGACATACTGACAAAACCAGAATGAAAATGAAATTTGGATTTATTATCATTCAACTATGACATGAAATTTTTTTTTGTGGCAGCAGGAAAGTGCAAAGACATAAAATTTACTATAAGTTACAAAAATAACTAAATAATTCTGAAGACATATAATGAGTTGGTGCCCATTGATTCATGGACTGTTGTGAAATAGAATAGTGGAGGAGAAGAAGCTGTCCCTAAAATATTAAGCATGGGTGTTCAGACTCCTGTACTCCTCCCAATGGTAATAATGAGAAGAGGTTATTTCCTGGACGTGAGGCTCCTTAATGATGTTCTTGAGGCACTGGCTCTTGAAGATATTCTGAATGGTGGGGAGGGTTGTGCCCGTGATGAAGCTGGCTGAGTCTGCAACTCTTGTCCTAAAGAGAATATTTTTAGAGATCTGAGATTTCATGGAGGTCAATGGCATAGTCATTAATAAAGCTCAAAAAAAACTATAGATGTTGGAAACCAGAAAAGAAAGAGATAATATGGAAACATATGGCAGTTCAGGCAGAACCTGTAGAAAGTGATAAGAAGTTTATGTCTTTGGTCATGAGGTCGTAGAGTCGTACGTCACAGTAACTGGTCCTTCAACTCAACCTGTCCGTACTCACCAAGATGCCGATCTATGCTAATCACATAATAACAGTTATTGTTACGAAAGGTCATATCACTACACAGTTCTTGAGTATTACGAACATTCTCTGTTTAATTTTAATGGACCCCATTCCTGTCCATCATGTCTTTCCTTCCTTCATGGTATTTAAATTATTCAGAAATGCCCTTCAGTTAAAACTTCACAAGCTTGTCTTCTTCATATTGTTACGTACCCCGTAACTGGGTTGCCAAACCAGCAGAAATGGATCACTCATTTGGAGTCTGGATTACTAGAACTAAGAAAGTTTTATTAAAGAAACAAGCAACACAGTACTCTAATCAAAAGGATAATGAATGCAACAGTTCAGCAATGATAAACACACATGTACACAGAATTAAGATAACAGGATCAATCAAGCTCTATCGTTGTCTAGGGGTAAATGACCAGTTTCAAAGTGATGCACAGTTCAATTTAGTTCAGTTCAGTTCACAGTAATCGCTGCCGTGGGAGATGGACAGTGTGGGGGAAGGAGAGAGAGAGCAAAACGAATGAATATTCAAAATGGCTTCCACACAGACCTTCGCAGTCAGCTTTCGGGCGAGTCCTTTGTGATGTCATCTGAGGTCACCGACCATGACCCCTCCGTTTCCCGATACGATCGTTTCTCTGCGGTGAACCCGGCACCCAGGCAAGGGTGGACACACACCAGGTTCCCGCCGATCGTGCCTTTCCACCCTGTGCGTCTATGGCCTGGTCCTGCAACCGGCCTTCCAAAACTTCCCAACGACTTGTGAGAGACGCACCGCTTCCAGGGTCTCGTTACCTCGGGTGTCGTGTGTCCTGCCTTAGCGAACCTGTCCCTTTTTATCCCCCTGCTGGGGTTTCACCTGTCCATCATTTCAAACAGTTCAGGGTTCAAAAGGGGAGTCGATATTGACAGCTCTCCTTCCGTTACTCTCTCCCGTCCCTTCATTAACATCTCCAAATGCTGCTCCATTGTTTTCCTTATCTCTCTCTCTCCTGAAGACAGGTGGCAGACCAACTGCTGATCCCACTGGTGCCAGCACAGGACAGCTAACATCTTAATCTATGTGTATTCTCGTCACAATATCTGTAATGGTCTTTCTACCCCTTGGCCTACCATGCACCATTACCATCTCTATTCCTGCTATTTATAATCAAGACCTTACTGTCAGCTTCATTTATGTACCTAGACATAGGGTTAATGCTTGAAGTCATAGTCTTGGATAAAGTGGGAGTGTTCCACTTCCAATGGAGAATTGCTAAAAAAGAACTTAGATATGCTGTTGAGTAATTACTCTCTAAATTATTGTCATACCCTGCAAGTCACTGTTGGAAGAACAGTTTTGCTTGTCTTACTTGTACAGGCAATTAAAAGATGCTACTCTCTTTGAACCAGTTTCACATGAGACCTAGCCCTGAATCAACAAAGGACATTTTTATTGACCAATCTGGAAGTAATAGCAAAGTATAAAGAATATGCTTCAGATTGTTGGATGACATCAGGCTTCTGGGAATTCATAGATGGAGGAAGCAGAGAAATTAGCTTTGCAGTTCATTTCTGTTAAGGCAATAACCTATTTACCATTAAGAGGAATTCAATGTGAAACATTAGAATATGTGTCCTGTGGCAGAAAGTCCTGGATTGTTTTAAACTGTAGAAACACTCATAAAACTTAAATCCATTGGAAATCTCCTTTCAAATCTGCCTGAGATATTGTTTTAATGACTGAGATGTTTAATTCCTGTTTGCTGAGTGCTGCTGTTTTCCCAGCTTACATCTTCTTCTGAAGTATCTCTCCACCCTATATACCCAGAGAACAATTTCTCTGAGTTTCTCTGTTCTTTTTCTGCTCTTGGCATGTTCTTCATCCACACTAGAAAGAATAAATGAATCGGCAAGCTTGTGCCTGTCAGATTATGTGTGAAAGCTTAAATCACTCATATTAAATTTCATTCAAAAGTATGTGGATCATTTAGTTAAGAATTAACAGAACCCTAGTGCAAGTGTAACAGTGTGCTTGAAAATCAAAAGCTACCTTAGATGGAAATCTGAAATAAAAATCAAACCACTAGAAAATGTTCTGACAAAAGATCTTCAAATTCCACAACTTCACCTGCTGATTACTTCTAGCAATCTTTCGTATTTATGTTGTTGGAACTTGTTAAATGTTTATCTGGTCACTTCTCCGTTCCCCGCCCCCCCCCCGGCTTAAAGCGAGACAAGATAAATTTTACCGCTCAGTCTTATCTGTGACTACTATTTTGCCCTCTGATCTTTTCATTGCTCATGTTGAGTTCCTTTCAATGCTTTGCACTTGTATAGCACATGAAGCAAAGCCTTTACCTCTAGTAAAACTGATTTTACAGCAGTCGGCATTTTGGATGTTTTAAAGATAAGGATAGCTTTATTTGTCACATGTACATCAAAACATTGAAACATACAGTGAAGTTTGTAGCTTGCTCTGTGTATGGGCTGGGGCAGCCCGCAAGTGTTGTCACACTTCAGGCGCCAGCATAGCCTGCCCACAACTTCCTTACCCCACCTTGCACATCTTTGCAATGTGAGAGACAAATGGAGCACTCAGAAGGAAACGTGATCACAGGGAGAACCTACAAACTTCCTACACACCGCAGTGGCAATCAAACCCCAACAGTGATTGCTGGTGCTGTAAAACGATTGTGCTCTCTACTATGCTACCATGCCAAACTCCTATGCTCCTAGGTATTAGGTGTGAATCGGGCCCCTGACAAAAACATTTCTTAGGTGGGCCATTGTTTGATTTGGCTTTGCTGGTGCTGAGGAAATTCAGTCATTATCACATTGCTGTTTGTAGGATCTTGCTGAGTACAAATTGGTGTGTTCCTACTTTATACCACCACCGTACTTCACATTAAGTAACTCGGAAAATCTTAGAAAGGTGCTTAAGAAATTGAAGTCTATCTTTTATGGTAGAATTTGTAATCTTTCCATGCGAAGTTCTGCAACAATGATCTTGGAGATTGGTCGTCGTATATAAGTCTGACATATGACATAAAATACAGGTATATTCCTATTTAGTCAGAGGAAATATATTAGTTCCAGACATATTTAGACAAGTTACCTGGTCTAGGATGCATCTGTGTTCGTTGAGGGAGAAAAGAAACTTGAAGGTTCAGGCTGCAGACTTCCAATCCTCTCAGGTACAGTGAATTGCACTCTAGTAAGGCATGTCATAAGATCCCACACAGTAGCCTGATTCAGAGATTAGAACATATGGGACCAGAGATGTAAAATATCTTAGCAATAGAGGACAGAGGGTAGTGATGGAGGAACGTTCCTCTGACTGGAGGTCTGTGACCATTGGTGTTACATAGAGATCAATGCTAGGACCTCTGATGTTGATGGTCTCTATAAATGATTAGGGCAAAAATAGGGGCAGATTGATTACTAAATTTGCAGACGACATAAAAATTGGTGAAATTGTTGATCGGGAAGAATGTTGTCAAATAATTCAACAGGATATATAGATAAGTTGGAAATATGTATTTGGGACTGCTGGCCATTTTTATCATTATTAACGTCGCAGATGTACACACATAGCACATGTCTCGAGAGATGCAGGTAGCACAACAGTCAGAAGTGAAATGAAAGGGAAGATAAGTGCAAACTTCAGGAGGAGACATAGACTAGTGAGCAGGCAAACAGACGGTGGCTGAAATTTAATTCAGAACAGCATGAACAGATAGGGGAAAGAAAATCAGAAATAATAAAAACTCAATGAACAGTTTTGAAGAGGAGTAGTATTGGAGACCTGGAGGTGTATGCCTGCATCTATTGATAGTAGGACAAGAAGAATGTTGGAGAAAATACACACAGTGGCCACTTTGTTAGGTACAGCTGTACCCCTGCTCGTTAGTGCAAATATCTAATCAGCTAATCATTTGGTAGCAACTCAGTGCATAAAAGCATGCAGACATGGTCAAGAGGTTCAGTTGTTGTTCAGACCAAACATCAGAATAGGGAAGAAAGGTGATCTAACTGACTTTGACATGCAATGATTGCTGAGCCAGATGGTTGTTTTGAGTATCTCAGAGAATGCTGATCTCCTGGGATTTTCACATATGATAACCTCTAGAGTTGACAGAGAATGGTGTGAAAAGCAAAACAAAAGCATCCAGTGAATGGCAGTTTGCATGCGAGAACACCTTGTCAGAGGAGAATGGCCAGGCTGGTTGAAGCTGAGAGGAAAATGACAGTAACTCAGATAACCACATATTACAACAGTGGTGTGCCGAACAGCATCTCTGAATGCACAACATGTCAAGCCTTGACGTGGATGGACTACAGCAGCAGAAGACCAGACCTGGTTCCACTCCTGTACCTAATAAAGTGAACACGGAGTGTTGAGTCAGAGAGAAACCTTTGGGGTACTGACAGATACTTTTGGTTGAAATCCATACTTCTGCAAAATATCCTTTGAATATAGATCATACCAAAGCAAAAAGATCAGATTTGTCAGGTTTCTATTAAGCATGCACTATAAAAAACTTTCCCATTTCTGCTACTTGGTGACAACACAACATTACTCTTTTTGGCTGCTCTCTGTACATGGTGAGGATCACACAATGACTACTTGAAACTGTGAAAATCAGCACCTCATCTCTCACATGACTTTTTAAAATGCAAAAAAAAGGGGCATCTTTAAAAGATTTCTTGCAGTCCCTTCTCAATCACTGCATTTTATCATTATTGTTTCAACCTACTTGCCCAGAGCTAATTGGAAGCTGAGCTAATTATCTGCATGAATCCGGTGATGCAGAATATGCAGAGTTGCTCTGAAGCACCATCACACACAGCACAAAGGAAGGGAATTTGCAACAGTGTCAGAGGAAATCTAGAACAAACACCTTATACTCACACAAATAAATCTGGTAAAGAAGACAGTGCTTGAAAAGAAGCTCCTAATTACCTGTGTTCAGATTTACCAGAGTATTTATTAAAATAGGAGGACAGCATTTGTAATGCCTGGACTACATACTTCCTTAGGAAAGCATCCCTTAAGTTAAATAGAAAGGTCATTCATAAATTATGAAAATTTACTATTGCTTCCTGTGAATATTTGGGCCAGTTTACCCCGAACTTTGACTCTCACTGAAGGTAAGCAACATGGGAAGAGGGCAGAAATAACATTGGGATTTTACAATTATTGCCCTTGAGCCATTCAAAGAGCTGGGCCTTTTTTATGAGGTACTTGAAGCAGTAAAGTCTAACAAAATCTTGCATCCGGTTTTGATTAAACAATGTCTAGCCTTAGAAAACATTGTTAATATGTATTATGTTTTAAAGATTGATTGTTTTTAGTTTATTTCCCCCTTCCTGCCAGCACCCTACAGGCACAGACACAGCTGCTGTTCTGCGCACAAGGAATCTAATCCTCAAGCTCACTCAAACTTATTTTCATTCCTCCTTTTTTGTTACTTGATGATTTATTTATTCTGAGCTCATCTGCTGAAAAAGAAACAGTTAGATCTTGAAAATTTTCTCAGTGTTAAATTTCCTCAGTCCTTCCAGCTTCTCAAATAGCCGTTTAAATGGAAATTAGTAGCAATAGCAAACTTCCCTGCATGCCTCTATTAAAGATAGATTAATTTCAGCATCTATAGACACTGAATCATGGACTCAGACCACCATTTGAGGAGAGTAGAACCAACTAAAGTTCTTAATAACTGTCTCCTGCATTCTGCCATTCCTTATGCATCTTCTCTCCAACCAAGGGTTTGAAGAACCTCATTTGTTTGGCAGGACTGCTACTGGGCCCTGCCTAAGAAAATCAATATATGAAAGCATGGGAGGATATTGATTCACTTTCCTGAACCCAAATTTTACCAGAGATATTTACCTCTTTACCTTCCTCTCTTTTTTCCAGCTGTAAATCCTCTCCCACACTTCAGTCCTCCAAATCTGAATTAAATGCATCCCTGCTTTTGCCTCTTCATTCGTTGTGGAACTTTAAGTTACTCTTGAAACCCATCTAATCCCCTAATCCCCATTTGACATCTTTCTCAGTCAGCCTTTACATGTCTCGTGGGCATTCCCATGATACGGCATTCATTCCCTCTTTTATTAACTTGGAAAGCGTTGGGAATAAAGATATAACAAAATTGTAAGAAACAGGACAGGAGGCCATTTGGCCCCTCTTGTCATTCAATAACATCATTTTATGTCTTATATACATAAATATCTTTTCTTAAAGTGTTTGTATAGGCATTGGAATTACTGAGAGATAATGGAAAATAACACAGTAAACAGGGTAAAACACCATGATGGATGTGTTACTCCCTCAAAACACTCCTCAATGTTGATACAACAAAATCACTGTATAAAGAGGGAAAATAGTTTTGCACTATTGCACTATAATAATGGTGCCTTCAGAATTCTCAGGCTGTCCTGAAGCCCTTTACAGCCAGAGGCAGTGAGAGAGGAAACAATGCACTGTACTTCATGACGTTAGTGTATCATAGATATATTTTTTAAGATAATGTGTATATTCTGGATTGATTATGTTTCAATTGCTAACCATCCTTTTCATTCAGACACTGACAAGGCCTTACATAGTTTTGAACATTAAATTACAGTCAAATTCTATTCCTAAACAACTTTAGAAACTCAAGGAGCCCATGATATGAAGTATTGCCATTGAAAAGAAAACGGGTCGAGTTTGCTTTAGATGACAGTATAAAATGTGCAATATTACAAAAGCTGCCCTACCCATGTGGCTCTCATACTTAAATTGCTTTCATTTGATTTACTAAAGTCGAAAGTGCCTCTCAAAGCATTTGTCTCTGCATCCTTTTAGAGGGGGAGAAATCTGTAACTTGTATTTATCAAACATTTTCAATCTTATTCAGTTTGCGTAATTTCTTGGTTTGCATTATGTACTGTATTGCAAGTTCAAATCAATATTGTACATACTTCCCTCCAACTGTTAAATATGTATCAGTTTAAAAGAAATAATGATCCCACAAGTGAATAAACTAGTGGTGATTTTATACCTATTGGCTTTTCCTGGTTTCGTCTGATTTTTCAGTAAATGTGTTGGACCTACTCTTTTTGCTTGCATTTCAAACTGTCACCATGTCGGTTTGTTAAAAATTTTCCATTAGAACAAGTAATCCTGGAATAGGATCGGATCTTAATTTTAATAGATTTGAATTAGTAATTTATTTATTGCTTAGTATTTGTTGAAGGATCAATGCAGTTAAACATTTCCAGGTTGTTCTCATTACTCCAAATTATTTGACTGGGTGTTTCCTAGCAGGAGCTACCCTTGTGTCTCCAATGCAATTTGCATACCAGATTTGCATTGAGTTATGTTATTCTTGTGCAAAACTCATTGGAGCATTGCAAGGAAAATTAGACCAATTTGTTCTAGGAACAACAGTTACTGACACACCAGACAGCAAAGTTTTCATAGCACAGCTCAGCACTGGGAACCCACCAAGAAAGTCCCCTAATACCTTGGTGCTGTGGGCCACCACGATAGCATTGCAGTTAGTGCGACACTATTACAGCTTAGGGCATCGGAGTCTGAGCTTAATTCCAGCATCCCCTGTTAGCAGGTTTGTACATTCCTTCCCTTATGTGTTTGGGTTTCCTCCAGGTGCTCCAGTTTCCTGCCATATTCTAAAGATGTACCGGTTAGAAGGTTAATTGATCTTTGTAAGTTGTCCTATGGACTCACTTTCAAGGGCTCTTTATCTCATGATCTCAATATTTATTTCTTATTTATTATTATTCCTTTTTTCTTTTGTATTTGCGCAGCTCGTTGTGCCTTGCACATTGATTGTTTCTCTGTCTTGTTGGGTCCAGATTTACTGTGTATGCCTGCAAGAAAATGAATCTCAGTGTTGGATATGATGTCTTATATGTACTTAGGTAATTTACTTTGAACTTTATTATTCAGCAAGGGTTAAATTGCTGGGTTGCTGGGTGGCCACGACACCATGGGGACTTTCTTGTTCCACACTGCATCTCTAAATAAAATAAATAAATATTTCTCGTTGTTCTAACTCTTCACACAAAAGGAACTGCCCCACTTATGACTTCGGGCATAGATTCCATTGATAAAACATTCCAAATGCATGCATCAGTATCACCAAGGCTTCCATAGGCAATGAGTACATGAGAGAAATATCCTAATATGATCCTGGATTGTGCAACTACTATGCAGATAAGATAATTAAAATGAAGCTAGAATACAGTGCCAATGAAATTAAACATCCTCCAGTTTGAGGAATTGATAAGATACTGATGCGGAGAGGAAAATATCAAATATATTCTAATGATTTTCTGTCATCTTGATGGGAATCCTTCCTGTCTGGAGAACTAAAATGACCACTCTTTCCTTAATAAATTGGTTAATGCGTGCTTAACAAATTCACCAAAAATTAAGCTTCCTGAAGGGATATGGATTGCTTTCCTAGTGAAATTCAGATGCAGAATTTCAGCCAGCAGTTTGCATTTCACCCCAATCACCTCCAGGTGGAAGTGTAGCCTTTGTCAGCAGAAAATTACTGTGAAATCTAACAACCATAAACTGAATGACTGGACAGCCATATTATTTATTCCAAACATCTTCTGTGATGTCTTGCTCTAGGTACAGTACCTCCAACCTAATTTCTTCCATATACTCTGCTTCCTACTCAAATCACTGTGAATAGTAGGAATCCAGTATATTAAGAGAGACTAGGATGTTGCCAGGAGTTGAGGACCTCAGTGATTGAGAAAGGTTGAATAGGTTAGGAATTTATTCCTTGAAGTGTAGGAAGATGAGGAGAGATTTAATAGAGATATATAAAATTATGAGGGTACGGATAGGATAAATGAAAGCAGACATTTTCCACTGAGCCTAGAACTAGAGGTCATAGGTTAAGAATGAGAAGTGAAATACTTAAGGGAAACCAAAACTTCTTCATTCAAAGGGTGGTGAGAGTAGGGGAGCAAGCTGCCACTGAAAGTGATGGGTGAAGGTTGGATTTCAACATTTAAGAGAAGTTTGGAGAAGTATATGGATGGGCCGGGTATGGAAGGCTATGGTCCAGGGTTGGGTAAATGGGACGAGGCAGAATAACAGTGTAATAGTTATCAGAGGTATACAAATAACGCATGTCATCTTATTTATTCTTCTGCAGTTCACGGAGTCTTGGTTGACTTGCTTGCACTCCTGTTCTGAGGGTTCTGAGACAGCTCATGTGGCCAATATGTGATCTGCTGACAATGTCACTGGCAATAGAAGCTTCACCGGTTGGTTGGATAGATTGGTTAGGAGGTTCAGTGCTCCTTCCAACTTTCCTGTGTTGCCTATGTGATGCTGCAGGTCAGGTTGGAAGAGGACCTATGTTTTATAACTGTTTGATGTAAAAAAATACTCTCTCATATGTGAAGGTGGGCACATCAACAATTACCTGGAATTTTGGTCTTTGAGTTTGCATGTATGTATGGTGTAAAAATAACTGAAGTTAGAATGATCTTTGCTCCAGAGCGAAGGTGATAAAAATTGAACAGTTTCATACTTGCCCTGTAAATTAGTTTCAATTCAGTGTGAAGTTTATTTGAGGCAAAGTGAAATTTCAGAACAAGCAGGAATGAGAAGGAGGTTAATGCAGTGATGCACTCTTGCCTGTTAACAGTTATGTGTAGGGCTCCAGTCCGTGTAGAACTACTATTTAGCGTCATAACTGGAGGAATTATGGACAGTTCTTCTGAAAGATAGTTGCCCTCAGAAATTCATCTCTATTTTAAACCTGGTGCATAATTACATGCAAGCTATTAAGAGATGCATAGAAAGAACAAGAAAGCAAAAAGCTTGCAATAAATATCAGGCAAATGTAGGTAGCTGGAGGTTAAAAGTAGTGATGCCCATTAAAAAAAGATATAGGTTAATGAAAAGGAAATCCTCAGAGTGAAGTAAAAGGATACTGAATTCATAACAGGGAAATAGATTCGTTATGTCACCTTAACATTCTAAAGGTGGAACCAGAAATATCCAGAGCCATGTCTGGAAATGTCTGCAAATTGACTGCAGTGTCTGTTTAAATCCACATTGACCCAACTTACAAAACTTTAATCTGATTTTGAGATAAAATAAGAAGTCAAAACTCAATCTGTGTTAAAATATGAAAAGGGCTCTCCTAGCACCCATTTCTTTGGAACAACTCCGAATAAAAGTTGCCTACTTCTACTTCTTGAATACTATACCTGGTGGACCTAGGGATCTAGTCCTGTGGACACGCTCAATATCACCCTGACAATCTTTCTCAATCCACAGTGCTCATATGGGCCAAGACCTGTGGAAGTGTGTGTGAGGAGCACATAATCAAATGCCTGTAATTTTTAGTTAACAAACTAAGTCGTAGTGTCTGATGACGTTTATTCTGCTATGTGAAAAACCAGAGAACAGGAGAGGGCCTCTGTCCATGCAGGGAGTTAATTAGTCATACAGCTTTTGTTCAACCCCTGGGCAAGGCTACTTTATTGCAGATGCCAGATGTGGTCACTTCCATCCACCTGCAGCTAAGTATTCATGAGTTTTTAACACTTCATTCGCACCAACGATCGGCTCCTCAGAGAGTGAGTGCTGTAGTTCATCACACCTCCAGGTACTCAGTGCTTCCTAGAGGAATATTCTGTGATTCATCCATTCACACCATCATTCAGGCTCATTTCTCACACTGGGGAATTATACATTTCCTACTTTTTCTCTGTATAATGCTGCATACATAACATGCTTGAGTTACTATGTGTGCTTTATTGCTGCAGGGTTAATATTCCAACGTACATACACCACCAGCAGGAATAAAGATCAGATGGATTAGCACACACCCATGTTCCCTACATCCATTCCAACTACTGCCTCCAATCGGAGGGTAATTTCACTTCCTATGAGAGCTCCCAATAGTCTTGGTGTTCACTCAGAGGATTGTGAGGGATGGAGAGTGGAGAACAGATGGGGTGGTGTTGTCAGCTGGCCCAATTGGGTGGCAATTCCCATGTGCCTCCATTTAATTAGATCAACATCAACCATTAAAGGCTAAGTTGTTTTTTTTCCACTGAAAATTTGAACTCTCCCTGCAATCAGTTCTAGCCAGTCTTTGCAAGAAACCAGTGCAAGTGTTCTTTTGGGAAACAGACTTGGTCCAACTACTTTTAGTTCTTCCATCAATGACTTTCCATCAATAAGGAACCGGTGGACTCACAATTCCATATATTCATTTCTATTCAAAACTTCTGTATTTTTTCTGGTGAACGCAGCAGGCCAGGCAGCATCTCTAGGAAGAGGTGTAGTCAATGTTTCAGGCCGAGATCCTTCGTCAGGACTAACTGAAGGAAGAGTGAGTAAGGGATTTGAAAGTTGGAGGGGGAGAGGGAGATCCAAAATGATAGGAGAAGACAGGAGGGGGAGGGATGGAGCCAAGAGCTGGACAGGTGATAGGCAAAAGGGATACGAGAGGATCATGGGACAGGAGGTCCGGGAAGAAAGACGGGGGGGGGGGACCCAGAGGATGGGCAAGGGGTATATTCAGAGGGACAGGGGGAGAAAAAGGAGAGTGAGAGAAAGAATGTGTGTATAAAAATAAGTAACAGATGGGGTACGAGGGGGAAGTGGGGCCTTAGCGGAAGTTAGAGAAGTCGATGTTCATGCCATCAGGTTGGAGGCTACCCAGACGGAATATAAGGTGTTGTTCCTCCAACCCTATTCCTAGTGGGGTGGTGGGAGGATGGAGTGAGAGCAGATGTACGTGAAATGGGGGAGATGCGTTTAAGAGCAGAGTTGATAGTGGAGGAAGAGAAGCCCCTTTCTTTAAAAAAGGAAGACATCTCCCTCGTCCTAGAATGAAAAGCCTCATCCTGAGAGCAGGTGCGGCGGAGACGGAGGAATTGCGAGAAGGGGATGGCGTTTTTGCAAGAGACAGGGTGAGAAGAGGAATAGTCCAGATAGCTGTGAGAGTCAGTAGGCTTATAGTAGACATCAGTGGATAAGCTGTCTCCAGAGACAGAGATAGAAAGATCTAGAAAGGGGAGGGAGGTGTCGGAAATGGACCAGGTAAACTTGAGGGCAGGGTGAAAGTTGGAGGCAAAGTTAATAAAGTCAACGAGCTCTGCATATGTGCAGAAAACAGCGCCAATGCAGTCGTCGATGTAGTGAAGGAAAAGTGGGGGACAGATACAAGAATAGACACAGAACATAGATTGTTCCACAAAGCCAACAAAAAGGCAGGCATAGCTAGTATTCATACGGGTGCCCATAGCTACACCTTTAGTTTGGAGGAAGTGGGAGGAGCCAAAGGAGAAATTATTAAGAGTAAGGACTAATTCCGCTAGACGGAGCAGGGTGGTGGTAGAGGGGAACTGATTAGGTCTGGAATCCAAAAAGAAGTGCAGAGCTTTGAGACCTTCCTGATGGGGGATAGAAGTATATAGGGACTGGACATCCATGGTGAAAATAAAGCGGTGGGGGCCAGGGAACTTAAAATCATCGAAAAGTTTAAGAGCGTGAGAAGTGTCACGAACATAGGTCGGAAGGGATTGAACAAGGGGGGATAAAACCGTGTCGAGGTATGCAGAAACGAGTTCGGTGGGGCAGGAGCAAGCTGAGACAATAGGTCTGCCAGGACAGGCAGGTTTGTGGATCTTGGGTAGGAGGTAGAAACGGGAAGTGCGAGGTGTGGGAACTATAAGGTTGGTAGCAGTGGATGGGAGATCCCCTGAGCGGATAAAGTCGGTGATGGTGTGGGAGACAATGGCCTGGTGATCCTTAGTGGGGTCACAATCGAGGGGTAAATAAGAGGAGGTATCTGCGAGTTGTCGCTGTGCCTGGGCAAGGTAGACGTCAGTACGCCAGACTACAACAGCATTTCCCTTATCGGCGGGTTTAATAATAAGGTTAGGATTAGTGCGGAGGGAGTGGAGAGCAAAGCGTTCCAAACGAGTGAGGTTGGAATGGGGACCAGGTGCTGTGAAGTCGAGACAGTTGATGTCCCGTCGACAGTTAGCGATAAAGAGATCCAGAGCAGGCAGAAGAGCAGAGCGGGTTGTCCATGAAGAAGAGGAGGGTTGAAGACGGGAGAAGGGGTCATCGGTGGGGGTGGAAGAGTCCTTGCCGAAGAAGTAAGCTCGGAGACGGAGACAGCGGAAGAAAAGTTCCGCATCATGGCGAACACGGAACTCGCTGAGGTGTGGGCGAACCTCACTCCTTCGGAACGCTCTGCTCTCCACTCCCTCCGCACTAATCCTAACCATATTATTAAACCCGCTGATAAAGGGGGTGCTGTTGTAGTCTGGCGTACTGACCTCTACCTTGCCGAGGCACAGCGACAACTCGCGGATACTTCCTCTTATTTACCCCTCGATCCTGACCCCACTAAGGAGCACCAGGCCATTGTCTCCCACACCATCACCGACTTTATCCACTCAGGGGATCTCCTATCCACTGCTACCAACCTTATAGTTCCCATACCTCGCTCTTCCCGTTTCTACCTCCTACCCAAGATCCACAAACCTGCCTGTCCTGGCAGACCTATTGTCTCAGCTTGCTCCTGCCCCACCGAACTCGTTTCTGCATACCTCGACACGGTTTTATCCCCCCTTGTTCAATCCTTTCCGACCTATGTTCGTGACACTTCTCACGCTCTTAAACTTTTCAATGATTTTAAGTTCCCTGGCCCCAACTGCTTTATTTTCACCATGGATGTCCAGTCCCTATATACTTCCATCCCCCATCAGGAAGGTCTCAAAGCTCTACGCTTCTTTTTGGATTCCAGACCTAATCAGTTCCCCCCTACCACCACTCTGCTCCGTCTAGCTGAATTAGTCCTTACTCTTAATAATTTCTCCTTTGGCTCCTCCCACTTCCTCCAAACTAAAGGTGTAGCTATGGGCACCCGTATGGGTCCTAGCTATGCCTGCCTTTTTGTTGGCTTTGTGGAACAATTTATGTTCTGTGCCTATTCTAGTATCTGTCCCCCACTTTTCCTTCACTACATCGACGACTGAATTGGCGCTGCTTCCTGAATGCATGCAGAGCTCGTTGACTTTATTAACTTTGCCTCCAACTTTCACCCTGCCCTCAAGTTTACCTGGTCCATTTCCGACACCTCCCTCCCCTTTCTAGATCTTTCTGTCTCTGTCTCTGGAGACAGCTTATCCACTGATGTCTACTATAAGCCTACTGACTCTCACAGCTATCTGGACTATTCCTCTTCTCACCCTGTCTCTTGCAAAAACACCATCCCCTTCTCGCAATTCCTCCATCTCCGCCGCATCTGCTCTCAGGATGAGGCTTTTCATTCTAGGACGAGGGAGATGTCTTCCTTTTTTAAAGAAAGGGGCTTCCCTTCCTCCACTATCAACTCTGCTCTTAAACACATCTCCCCCATTTCACGTACATCTGCTCTCACTCTATCCTCCCGCCACCCCACTAGGAATACGGTTCCCCTGGTCCTCACCTACCACTCCACCAGCCTCCTGGTCCAACATATTATTCTCCGTAACTTCCGCTACCTCCAACGGGATCCCACCACTAAGCACATCTTTCCCTCCCCCCCCCCTGCTTTCCACAGGGATCGCTCCTTACGCAACTCCCTTGTCCATTCGTCCCCCCCATCCCTCCCCACTGATCTCTCTCTTGGCACTTATCCGTGTAAGCGGAACAAGTGCTACACATGCCCTTACACTTCCTCCCTTACCACCATTCAGGGCCCCAAACAGTCCATCCAGGTGAGGCAACACTTCACCTGTGAGTCGGCTGGGGTGATATGCTGTGTCCGGTGCTCCCGATGTGGCCTTTTATATATTGACGGGACCTGACGCAGACTGGGGGACCGCTTTGCTGAACATCTACGCTCTGTCCGCCAGAGAAAGCAGGATCTCCCAGTGGCCACACATTTTAATTCCACATCCCATTCCCATTCTGACATGTCTATCCACAGCCTCCTCTACTGTAAAGATGAAGCCACACTCAGGTTGGAGGAACAACACCTTATATTCCATCTGGGTAGCCTCCAACCTGATGGCATGAACATCGACTTCTCTAACTTCCGCTAAGGCCCCACCTCCCCCTCGTACCCCATCTGTTACTTATTTTTATACACACATTCTTTCTCTCACTCTCCTTTTTCTCCCCCTGTCCCTCTGAATATACCCTTTGCCCATCCTCTGGGTCCACTCCCCCCTTGTCTTTCTTCCCGGACCTCCTGTCCCATGATCCTCTCGTATCCCTTTTGCCTAGCTGACCAGCTCTTGGCTCTATCCTTCCACCTCCTGTCTTCTCCTATCATTTTGGATCTCCCCCTCCCCCTCCAACTTTCAAATCCCTTACTCACTCTTCCTTCAGTTAGTCCTGACGAAGGGTCTCGGCCTGAAACATCGACTGCACCTCTTCCTAGAGATGCCGTCTGGCCTGCTGCATTCACCAGCAACTTTTATGTGTGTTGCTTGAATTTCCAGCATCTGCAGAATTCCTGTTGTTTGTATTTTTTCTGGTTTTGTTTTTATGTTAGCATTGGCAAAGAGTTGGCAGAAGTAGTGGTGAAAATTACCCCTCACTGGGCTCCTGCTGAGGTTGCAGTGGGGGAGCGAGGAACCTTATCAACTCAGGGGAGCACATATAAAATTATAAGCAAAACCATCAAGGAACAACACACGAGTGAGGCCTTGGCAAGTTTAATCTACAAAATGCTGAAAATCTTGGAAGTGCCGGAAATTGTTGTATGTCAGTCAGATAACTGTGAAGATTGGAAAACAAAGTTATTGTTTCAGAATGAGGAATATTTAATCTTGTTTTGCTGAAGAGTGTAACATCTGTACTTTAACCTCTAGCTTACTTTTACTGTATATAATTTTTTATTCTTTATAATTGTTGAAAGTTTTTGTTTTTGTTGCATACCATGCAAATACACCACAGCAAATTTCTTAAACATGTAAATGTACATATACGGTGAATAAAGTTGGTCCTTCATTAACTTTATTTCTCACTCCATACATGATGATGGGTCTGTTGAGTATTTCCAGCAATTCTGGCTTCATTTGTACTTGGTACATTCAGGCAAGGTGCTATAGCAAGCCAAAATTAAAACAAAAAATGGTCTTCCACATACACACTGTACCAAAGCTAATTATTGATTATCAGGATAATGCTTAGTTTATTCCTTATTTGGGAAACTTTACAAAATGTCCTCCAGAAAGCCAAGTAAACTTGCTCCATGCATGTTGCCTGACTTTTTAAGTTTTTCAAGCACGTTCAGATTTTGTTAATGAAAAAAGCATCATAACGATACTACAGACAATAGACGATAGGTGCAGGAGTAGGCCATTCGGCCCCTTGAGCCAGCACCGCCATTCACTGTGATCATGGCTGATCATCCACAATCAGTATCCGGTTCCTGCCTTATCCCCATTACTTTTGATTCCGCTATCTTTAAGAGCTCTATCCATTTCTTTCTTGAAAGCATCCAGAGACTTAGCCTCCACAGCCCTCTGGGGCAGAGCATTCTATATATCCACCACTCTCTGGGTGAAGAACTGGTCTAGATAGCATGAAAGCAATGTTGAAGAACTGTGAGATGTTGCTGAAACTAACATAACTAATGGACTATAAGAATCTGAATCAGATTCAAAGTTAATAACAGTGGCATATGTCGTGTAATTTGATCATTTGCTGCAGCAGTGCCATAATAAAAACATGATACATTACAATAAGAAATATATATATATATCTCAAATAAGTAAAGCAAAAATAGGTAGAAAAATAATGAGCTAGTGTACAAGGGTTCATTGTCCATGCAGAAATCTGATGGTGTTGGGGAAGAATCTGTTCTTAAACATTGAGTGTATGTCTTCAGGCTCCTGAACTTCCTACTTAATGGTAGCAATGAGAAGAGGGCATGTCCTGGGTGATGGGGATCCTTAATAACAAATGCTAACTTTTTGAGGCATTCCTTTTTGAAGGATTCCTGGATGCTGGGGAGGCTAGAGCCCATGATGCAGCTGTTTGAATTGGCAACTTCCTGCAGCTTTTTCTGAGCCTGTGCAGTGGCCCCTCCATACCAGATGGTGATACAACCAGTTAGAATCCTCTCCACAGTACATCTATAGAAATCTGCTAGAGTCTTTCATGACATACCAAATCTCCTCAAACTTTTATTGAAGTCTAGCCACTGTCATGCCTTTTTTGTAATTGCATAAATATGTCGGGCCCAGAGTAGTTCTTCAGAGATGTTGTTGACATCCACAAACTTGAAGCTGCTCACGCTTTCCACTGCTAATCCCTTGATGATGGCTGGTGTGTGTTCCCTCAACTTCCCTTCCTGAAGTCCACAATCACTCCCTTGGTCTTAATGATGTTGAGTGCAAGGTTGTTGTTTCAACACAACTCAACCAGCTCATCTATCTCACTCCCGTACACCTCTTCATCACCATCTGAAATTCTGTCAACCATAGTTGTGTCACTGGGAAACTTACAGGTGGTTTTTGTGCTGTGTCTAGCCACACAGCCATGGGTGTAGAGACCATAGAGCAGTGGGAGTTAAGCACATCCATGCTTAGGCAGGAGTTGATTCTGACCATAACCAACCTCTCAAAGCACTTCATCACAGTAGATGTGAGTGCAAATGGGTGATTGTTATTAAGGTGTAATGGTCTTTGCCCCACTGACCCCCCATTGCCTAGGGTGAATAGCCGTCAAGCTGTCAAACAGTGCAATTGTTTTGGTGCGGATAAGGTGCAAGTCACCCAATGTCAGCCACGACACAAATATGAAATATACAAAGTGCGATTAAAGAATTATACTTCATAGCAAATTTTTGGTGATGGGTTAGTAGAAACAACTACAAGAAAAGGCACCACATAAGTAACTTATCAGTCTTGTGCACATAATATTTTAATACGTTGGAGCTCACACCTCCGATTCCATCCACAACGTCCTTCCGAGACTCTGGCCACCCTCCGAAACCCCGAGGTCTGGTGTCCGCCGCCCTGGAACTGCTGTCCGTTCCTCACACATCCGTCCTCTCTGCTCACCTCCCGAAAAAGCCCGCACTCCTCAACTCAGTACACATATACAAGATAACAGAACATGACTTCCATTGGCTAGCAAATGAATACAATTTCCATTATCACACTGTATAACCCAAACATTGCTGTTACAGAGAACCCCTTGCTCAGCAGTTAACATTACGAGAAGCCATTTTAATATAACACTTCAGAGAAGCCATTTTGGTAATAAGCGATCAACACTTAACAGTCCATCTAGTATACTGAGAGCCCTACAAAGGCAACTCACTCTGATCTTCTTGGACACTGTATGATTGTTGCCCTTCTGAAGAAGGTGAGAACCTATGCCTATAACAGTGAGAGATTGAAGATATCCTTGAAGAATCCTGCCTTGTGAGGGTTCACCTCATCCATTTAGCCGAACAACCATAAAAATATCATCCCTCTATTGTTTACTTCAGGATTCATTAATTTCTGCGCTTTTGGAGGCACCTAAATGGATTAGCCAAGGCTTCACCTGTCATTTTGATGGCCTTTTAGGTAATCTGATAATCATCCTTTGAATGAAATGGATCTCCCACTACCCTCCAATTTAAAAATTAATTGGGTTACAAGAAAGAGATTTTCACCGGGTGAAGTGGAGGTGCAAAGTTGCAGTGTTGGAAATAACCCCAACTATTTTGAAATTAAATGCTTACCTAGTAGTCTTCTAGATATTGGGTTGACATTAGCATTTGATGAGCATCACTTGCATTTCCTATGAATTCTTCACTTAAACGCAATGATATGGCAGATATTCAACCAGTTCGACTTATTACAAAACTTTATTTCACATATTTTATGTTTATGATTTTCTATTTTATACAGAACATACTTCAATCCAATTCAGTTAAACAAAATAGCTTGAATTTCATTGGAGATGGCTGCAATAATCTGCATTGTATATATTTTTTTTCCGTTCAGTATTGATACTTTAACTTTAGTACCATTGCATTAACAAGCAGCCTTCTTTAACCTTCAGGCAAAGTGAACACACTTTTAATGCTTCTGAGTTGGAATTAACACTTAGACTCTACTTGATTCACAGTTAAAGCAATTTTTCCCTCTGAGACAAAATCACATGCCTTGATTTAATTCTGTGATTTCTAATAAAGAAACAATTGATGTAGAGTTAATTGAGTTGCTCTGCAAAGAAAAATGAAGATATTCTAATGAAATAAAATCCCATTTTATTTGCATTTCACCCAGACTACCCATGTGCAGCTCCCAGAAATATTTTTCCTGGTGTTCGACAATCTTTGAAATGTTAGTTTGAGACATTGTTTCTGATTTTTTTTCTTCCTTTTTCCTTTCTTTCCCCTCCCCTCTTTCGACTAAATGAACACACCTGATTCCTCATAACAGCTTGAAAATGAACTGCTAACTATTGTAGTTTTATTGAAGGGAAGCAGAGTGGAACAGCATACCTTTTTGTCAGGATATAAAAGGCCTTTAGTCATGTGGTGATCCTTGGGGTAAATTCTTTATTGTGAATTACAACCTGCTTACTGATGAGCTGCTAATAAAAAATGAGTCGTCCTGCTGTGGCAGTAGTTTTCTTTCCACACAGAATGTGCAGGCATTATTTTGTTGAGGTAAGGGAGGTGGGGGGGAGGGGTGTGGTGGCGAGCAGGTTTGGGGTGGGGTGTGTGTATGTGTGTGTAAGTTTATTGTTAATACTTTAAGTGTGAATAAATCTGCTTTTAATTTGCATGTAGCATTTCTGGTTCACTTTAAAACTGGGCAGGATTGCCAGGTCATGAAGCCCTACTGTAGTATAAAATAACACACAGGCCAAGGAATTTCTCTTAGTACTTATGGAAAAAAATAAGGGACGCTTGAGAAAATGTTCTGAGAGGAGAAATATCAACACATAGAAAGGAGGGAAAAAATAACAGACAAAGTAAGTGAAGGACAAAGGTTGCCAGACACCATTCACCTGCTGGTGCTTATGTAAAGAGCCCTCTCTTCTACTCCCCCTTCCAATAAACTATCTGGTGATTAGCCATAAAGTAAAGAGGAAAACCAATGGGCCTTAAGTCTCAACTCATTTTAGCTGCCAGCTGGAGTTGAATATGTTCGACAAGATGGGATAAGGGAATTGATGGAGGCAAAAAAAAACAAGAAACAGATGGAATCTTCTGTTACTCCACAGTTTTATTTAGGTCTGCAAATTTTTTTGTGCATTGGCATCTGTTCACGCAGGGGAGTCTATACATTTTCTCATTATTATGGTTTGTCCCTGGCAATTGCAGCTCTTATTCGCCAAAGAAAATTACTCAATTAACAGTGTTATATGTTTAGATGGGAACTGTGTGTTGTGCAATTAGATGCAAAAATGTAATACTTCTCCAAAAGCAAAGTGTTAAAGAGGGACTGTCATTTTTGAAACCAAAACATTTGTGTTTTCTGGACCAATCTAAAGGGAAAAAGAAACTGGAAACAATGCAAATCTGTAAAGTATATTGGAAACACGCGTCATTTGAAAACAGGAAGAATGATTTAATACTCATGGTATATACACTTTAGGGTCTACTTTTATCAGTATGTGGGATTATGGTTGGGTTTAAAATAATATGACAGTTTACCTTTAAAAACTATTGTAGTTCAGATTTTCATGTTGATCATGAATGAAATCAGGTGGGGCCTTGTGAAACAATGCATGTAGCGCTCAGTTGATATTATCAGGATCTCATTTGAATATCAAACTGTAAATATAGCTAGTTCCTCTGCCCTCCAACGTATTGGTTTTCACTGCCTGAACATTGACTATCGCAGTTAAATGGGTACTCATCTCTTGTTATGTGAAATGTGAGAAAAATGGAGGGGAATATATTGCTTACATTTTATGAGTAGCACTTGTTCTGTGACTTTGATCATTTCAAAGCACAAACATCAAATTTACAGGAATTTTTCTGATAATTTTTCTTTTACATGCGGAAGATTCTGGTTATAAAGCAACTTGGGCACACCCAGAATTTATAAAGGATTGTATATAGGAAGCCCGCTGCATTTTATCTAGCATTTCCACTCTGGTAAAGGAGGAGTTACAACAGGAGAAAAGAACTAATGCAAATAGAACACCCTCATTCTGTACATGTGAAAAGCTTGTTGAGACCTTGGTCGAGCCCTCCCTGCAGACCTGCATGTGAGGAACCCACATTTCTCCAGGAAGTTTGGCCCAGAGCTGTGTCACCTCTTACATGAGGTGAATTGGCTAACAATGTTAGTTAATTTAACCTTAGCTATCTCATTGTAGTCAAAGACTCTGTCTTAACAAACATGTAATATGTATATTGTTTTTATGGTTAATAAGACCACAAGAGCATAAGATATAGGAGCAGAATCAGGCCATTTGGCCCATTGAGTCTGCTCTGCCATTTCATCAATTTTCCTCTCAGCCCCCATCTCCTACCTTCTCTCCGTATCCTTTCATGCCCTGACTACTCAAGAGTCTATCAACTTCTGCCTTAAATATACATAAAGACTTGACCTCCACAGATGCCTGTGGCAAAGAATTCCACAGATTCACCATCCTCTGGCTAAAGAAATTTCTCCTCATCTCCATTCTAAGTGGATGTCTATCTTCTCCACATCCATTCTATCAAGGACTTTCGCCATTGGATAGGTTTCAATGAGGTCACCCCTCATTATTCTGAATTCTGGACCCATGTGGAACACCACTGGTCACTGGCAGCCAGCCAGAAAAAGTTCCCTTTATTCCCACTCTGCCTCCTACCAATCAGTCACTGCTTTATCCATGCTACAATCTTTCCTGTAATACCATTGGTTCATAGCTTGTTAAAGCAGCCTCATGTGTGGCACTTTGTCAAAGGTCTTCTGAAAATCTAAGTACACAACATCAACTGATTTTCCTTTGTCTATCCTGCTTGTTACTTCTTTAAAGAATTCCAACAGATTTGTCAGGCAAGATTTTTCCTTGAGGATACAATGCTGGCTTGTTTTATCATGTGCCTCCAAGTACCCTGAGATCTCATCCTTAATAATCAACACCAACATCTTCCCAACCACTGATGTCAGATAGTTTCCTTTCTTGTGCCTCTCTCCCTTCTTGAAGAGTGGAGTGACATTTGCAATTTTCCATTCTTTCAGAAACATTCCAGAATCTAGAGATGCTTGAAAGATCATTACTAATGCCTCCACAATATCTTCAGCCACCTTTTTCAGAACTCTGGGGTGTACACCATCTGGTCCAGGTGAATTATCTACCTTCAGACCTTCAGTTTCCCAAGAACCTTATGTCTAGTTTTGGTAACTTCACACAATTAATGCCCCTGACATGTAGAACTTCCACCATACTGCTAGTGCCTTCCACAATGAAGACTGATGCAAAATATTTTTTTCAGTTTATCCGCTATTTCATTGTTCCCCTATTAAGAAGAATCACCAAGATAGTAATGCAATGGCTGCCTTGTAGCTCCATGCAGGCTGCAACTGGAAATGCTTGTGCTTAAGCCACTTTGCAACCAAAAGGTGAACAATGCTCAAGCAGTTTTATTTTTCCCAGTGTTAATCAGAAGCAGTGGGCTGGGTGTCCGGAATCTGCAAGGCTTAAACACTTCTTCCCGGAGTAGAATTGCACATCAAACTGCATGCTTCTTTTTATATACTGTATTTTCATAGAGTTAGCATGGAAACAAAGCCTTTGACTTAACTGATGCCTATCTATATTTATTCTACTTGCTAGCATTTGGCCCACATCCCACACTGTGAACATGTCCAAAAGTGTTTCAACATTGTAATTCTACTCACTTCGACCAATTCCTCTTACAGTTCGTTCCATATACCTATTACCCTCTCTGAAAAACTGTCCCTCAAACCCCCTTTAACTTTGTTCCCATCTCAACTGAAATCTATGCCCTTTAGTTTTTGACACCGCTACCCTGGCAAAGAGACAGTAGCTATCTGCCCTATCTGTTCACCTCTTCATAGTGGAAACCTCTACCGGGTCAACCTTACACTTTCTTACTCCAGGGCAAACATTCCCAGCCTATCTAATCTCTCTTTATAACTCAAGCCACACTTCCAAGCAACATGATTGTGAATCCTTTCTGCATTCCCTCTGGTTCAATCACATCCTTTTTATATTTCGGAGAACAGAACTGAACAGGATCTCCAAAAGTATTGTACACCTGTATCTGATTTGTACATCTGTACCATGATGTCCCAACTCCTGTTACAGTCTTGGATAACCTACTTCACTGTCCATTGTACTGCCAGTTCTGGTGTCATCAGCAAACACACTCACATTGCCTGCTATATTCTCTTTTAAATCAATAATATATGTTACACATAGCAAAAACCCCAACAATATTCTCTATATAGGTCTCAGAACTGTTTCCTCCACTAGGGAAAAGCTAGCTGGAATAACGAGCCCCTCAATAATAATTGTACCATGTTCCATAAAAATGTGGAATACTAGAGGGCATGGGTTTAAGGTGAGAGGAGGAAAGTTCAAAGCAGGTGCACGGGGCAAGTTTTTCTACACGGTAGGTGGCTGCAAAGTTCTGACAGGGGTGGTAGTGGAAGCAGATATGATTGTGCCATTCGAGAAGCTTTCAGGTCAGCACATGAATGGATGGATGGATCATGTACTGGCAGAAGGTATTAGTTTAATTTTGCATCAGGGTGAAGGAACTGGTACTGTACTGTACAATATTTTGTGCACCAAGCCAATTTTGTATCCAATTTGCTATCTCACTCTGGATTCTGAATCAGCCTGCCATGTAGGACCTTGACAAGTGACTCGCTAAAGTCCATGTATGCAACATATACTATACTGCCTTCATCAATCCTCCAGGTTGCCTCCTCAAAAGTCTTATTCAGTCATGGGATGTGTGACGTCTCATGCACAAATTCATGCTGACTATCTCAAATCAGTCCACATCTTTCGAAATGCAAACAAATCCAACTATTATGTCCACCATTGGTGTAAGGCTCACAAGCCTATATATCCCTGGCTTGTCCTTTCAGCCATTCTTATATTAGTAGATTGGTTATTATTGTTACATGTACCAAGGTATAGTGAATGCCTTCTTTTATATGCCATCCACACAGATCATTTCATTACATAGTGCATAGTACAAAGGAAAACAGTAACAAAATGCAGAATAAAGTTGTACAGGGAAAGTGCAGTGCAGGATTTAAAGGAATTGTCATTGTAATAGTAGTATTGAGTGGATCTGCAGAGTTCAGCTTACATCGCGTTACCCTCCTTCAGCACCAGTTACACTTCATCCATTGCTACAGCCTAGTTGCACCATCAACTCTGCAACCACAGGGGCATATCTACGGAAAATAGCACCTATGGCAAACACTGAAATTGCGCCCCTGTCCAAACATCTGACACCCATCTTTTAGATAACTTTACCATAATATCAGCTCAAAAATACAAGTCAAGCTCGTTACATCTTTAATTAACAAATTATGACACTACATGAAAATTATAACTACACCTTCCTTGCTTTCACTGAGGCAAATTGGTCTATGATGTGATCAAAGTCAGTTTTTTCAGTTTCTTCTCTTTCTACACTCTGCAGAGCAAGATCACAGAGTCTGCCTTTGACCCATGGAGGCTCTCAAATACAAAAGTACGGTACTAGTTTTAACTTGCTGAATGATCTCTCACAGCTGGCAATGGAAACTGCGATGGTTAGCATTATCTGAATAGCAATGTGAAGATAGGGGAAGACACTCTCATCTCCATACTGAACAATAAATTCAAGAAGCTCTTCAGGTCTTGATATTTTCTTGTTGACCCGCCTTGATAGCAACATTCAGCAATCCAAAATTTCTTCAAATAGCTGCTGTCCATCTATATCAGAGCCCAAATTTTCACACTTCTTCTTTAGGTCGTTACTGTTGGCGCCGTAACACAGTCCCTCGACATCGAGAAGGAACCCAAATTTGGCGTCACTGTCGTGCAAACGAGCGAACCTTTCATCCATTTCTCTGTGAAGACGATCGAGTGTTCCCTTCATTACTCTTTCCATTTCCTCCTTAGCTGTTAACCCAGCGTCTCTAGAGTTCTCATCAGCCATTCATTTCTTTCATCTCTGACGTCTTTCAACTTCAATATTCCATTCTTGACAGAGATCGACTCCTTCTTTGAGTGACTCACTGATCAACACTTCTGTTTCATCATAAAAATTATCTCGGAGGGTTTTCAAATCCAGGACAGCAGCGTGGAAGTTCATGTTAGGATCCTGCAGCCTCTTTTGAATATGGTCAATACGACTGAGTACTTTATTCCAAAATCCTAGCAAAATCAGAAAATCGTAACTCAACATGTGGTTGCACAGCTGCCTTGCGTCACTTCTTGTTTCACTGGTCTCATTTTCATTGTCTATCATGACCTGGAGAACTTGAAGTATCTCCTCAAGGTACTTGTTGACGGGCTTTACTGCTTCCGTCCTTGCACTCCACCTGGTTTCGGACTCCGACTTACCAACCACAGGCACGGCATTTTTGAGTTTTTCCCAGCGCTGTGTTGAACGAGAGAAAAACACGTAGAGAGCTTCGATGGTTCCAAACTACGTGACCATCATTGTATCCTGCTTGGCTGCATGTACACCCACTAAGCTGAGTGAGTGATTGTCGCTATTCACAAGCACTGCCAGGTTGTTTTTCTCACTTATTCTTTGATGAACACCACTTCTGTGTCCAGCTATCACAGCAGCATTGTCATAGCAGTGTGACCGACAATCTTGTAACTCCATTCCGTCCTTCTCTAGCTGTTTTAGGATGTCTTCAACCAAGCTCTTAGCATTCTTCTGGCTTATCTGGATAAAACCAAGGAAGGACTCTCTAACACGGACTGTTCTCTTCTCAAAATCAACTTCCACATATCTCACTACTTCTGACATCTGCTTACGGTGTGCCTGATCAGGAGTCAAGTCGAACATGAGACCATAGTACTTGGCTTTACGAATACTTCTCAGTAAACTCTGGTGAACAGTGGATGCCATCATGTGGATGAATTTGTTCTGGACACCCGGTGAAAGATAAGATGTGGATCCAGAATGACTTTCCAAATGAGTGAGGTGTTCTTTTATGATAGGATCAAAGATGGCTAGTAGTTTCAGTAAGCCAAGAAAATTTCCTACATTGGAGTCATCGTCTATCTGAAGTGACTCCCTGTGTCCTCACAAAGCCAGGTTCTGAGTCGCAAGGAATTTTATGCAGTGAAGGATTCCCATCTAGATATCACACCACTTCTGCTTTTCTTTCTCAGTCTGTGACTGAAATACCGCGTCAATAACTCCTCTGTTTCCAGCTAAATTTCTTTGCATTTCTTTCACTGTGTGAAGCATTCCAGATAATTCTTGGCATTTTCATGAACACTAATCCTTTCAGGTGCTTTCTACTGGTTGAATCCACTTTCCTGCTCCAATGAGGATTGATGGTCTGACCGGGAATAGAGAAGACAACAGATACAAAATGCAGACTTTTTAGAAGGGGAATAGACCAGCCGTGAGCGAGTCACTTCCTCACATTGACCATTTCCCAATTTCCTCTTGAACCAAGTTTTGTTCATTGAGCGGTTATTTGTTGGTAGGAAAGGCCCTTCACTTTTCTGGAAATACTCCGAACCCAGCTTTATCATTTCTGTTCTCAAAGCGTCAGGCAGAATTGCTTTTCCAGTATCCTTGTCGAGCTTCAGAAGTCCAATGTCATGCTGTTCAATCACTTCTGGTATGACAGTTCGAGGCTCTTTGACACCATCCAGTTCTCTAGATTCAGTGTCGTCAGGTTCAATCTCGTCAATAAACTCAACATCACCACCACCACCATTGTCTTCCCCTCCTGTCATGTCCACGTTCTCTGTGGCAGCCTCACTCTTAATCTCATCATACTTGGATTTATCTGACTTGACTTCCTCCTCGGCTTGTGATGCATTTGTACTTGATCCATCTTTGGATTCTAACAAATATGTTGCAGATGCAGACAACTCCATGGAACTTGTCGAACTACTTTTTCTGGGCTTTTCAAAGAAGGGCATGATGAACTTGCTCGACTTCTTGGCTTCCTCTGCCTCCGACTTTCGTCTCTTCTGTCCTTCAGCTCCACTTACCTTCTCCTTCGTGAAGAAACGTTTCATGGACTTCTTACACAATGCTCTGAAATAAAGCCATCCTAGTGCGTCTCGCCCACGATAATCAAAGACAGATCAAACATCTGAAGAATATTCTTTTTTCACTATCTGAGGATGGCTTATCTGACTTTAATAGAAACTGCTCAGTGCCCCCCCCCCCTTCAAGTGGCGCCCAGGGCACATGCCATACCTGCCATACAGTGTCATATGCCACTGTGCAACCATCTGTCAAAGTCAGAATCAGAGTCAAATCAGATGAATCCAGCTGAAGGGTCTCAACCAAAAGTGTTGATTGTCTATTTCCCTCCATAGTTGCTCACTGTTCTGCTGAGTTCCTTCAGTACCTCTGTGTGCTGCTGAATAATTATCAGTCCAGGGATGCATGTCTCACTTTTCATTGCAAAGTGCTTCCTGTATAATGTTTACAGATACACACAGATACAATGTGCTTATTTCCCATTGAAACACAGAGGCAAAAGACCAAGACTAAATAAAGACACAACAGTAGAATCATGCACATCATCACTGATATATGTCGTGGCATTTGTTGACATATGGCAGCAGTATAGTGCAATATATTAAAAAAGATTTAAGTTATAATAAAAAATCTAAAAAAAATAAGTAAGTAATGCAAAAAGAGAACAAATTAGTGAGGTGGTGTTCATGAACCATTCAGGCCGTTTCGAAATATGAAACCTGATTCGCTTACCTTCAGCCTTCCAGTACCTCACCCATGGCTAATGAAGGTAAGAATCTCTGTCAGGGCCCCAGTAATCTCCCCTGTTGCTTCTCACAACATTCTTGGATGCATCTGGCTAGGTATGTGATTCAAAGGGGGGGGGGGGGGGGAAGAGGTATTGGATTCTTAGTTCCATATCACCAGTTTCAGGAATAGTTATTACCTGTCAACCATCAGGCTCCTGAATCAGCATGCATAACTTCACTCAACACTGAACTGATCCCACAACAAATGACTTAATTTCAAGGCATTTACAACTCATTTTTTCAATGTTATCCGTTTATAAGTAGTAGTTTTAAATTTTCTCAGCTTATGCTGGTAAAATCTGAGGTATGGGTTTAGACAAGCACACATATTTCTCGATTGCTAGGAGCTTTCAGACTATTTTTGTGAATGTTTAGTATTGTGGATTTCAGGAGATTTACATAAATTTTGCTGTGTAGACCTAATTTATTTAATGCTGTTTGTAGTGACTTTGGGATGATACCAGTTACAGATATTACTATTGGGACAATGTAAACCCTGATAATGTTCCATAGTCTTTCAATTTCCTCTTCTAATTCAGCATATTTCTGGTGATTTTTCACTTACTGATTTCGGTATGTTACATTTGCTTTGAATAGCTATATTTATTAGGTAAGTTGGTCTTGCTTGTTTATCCTGTATGATTACAGCCAGATGATTATTATAGATTGTCCTATCTGTAATAATGGATTGGTCATAATATAATTTGTAGGACTCTGACTCTAAAACAGCATCAAATTTGTATTTACAGTAAGGTATGGTGTCTTTTATGAGTTTGTATTTTAAAGCAAGATTTTGGTGAATGAATGATTGTGCCTGTGTAAATAAACAGATTGAGTTAAACTGTTGTAAAATCATATAATGTGTTGGATTGTTTCTGACTTCTCTTGGCATTTCCTGCATTCATCATCTTGAATTTGTTATTCTTTTTTTTGACCATTTTTTGTGTTGACCTCCTGGTCCTGTATTGCCACAAGTAACCAGCTCTGAACCAGGCACTTGATGCTCCCTTGTTGGCCTCTAGTGAGGATGCCTTCCATGGGGATCATGCTCTTCCATTGGTTAACTTTTTCTTCTGTAGTGACAATTTCTTCATTTTTCTGGACCGTGCTTTCATTTAAGCTTAGTGGTGTGTACTTCTTATCAGAATTGCACATGCTCACATGGAGTGCTGAATCCACTGTCATTAATGAAAATATATCCTTAGAAATTTTATCTGACTGTTGTTTATTTTTTTTATGTCTGTTATCCCTCTTCCTCTTTCTGTCCTAGGTAAGTTAAGTGTGTTTGAGTGTACATGGCATTTTCAAAAATTTGTCATTTCAGTTCTTATTTTTCTTGGTTTTGGACCAAGATAGTATGCCAAAAGAATGTGTTAATATGGGTATAGTGAAAGTGTTTATTGTCTTTGTTATGTTTTTACTGTTGAACTCTGTTTGGCAGATTTTCTTAAGCCCTGAAGTAAATTCTGTTGAAGGTTTTCCCTTTACTGCACCATGATCTATTTTCTTTGCTTGCAGATATCCCAGATACTTATGTTTCATATTCATCCATCAATTGTATTGTATCCTGCTGCTCTGTTTTATAGTCTACTGCCTCTATTGTGCCTTTCTTTATGTTTAATGTTCTGCACTTATATAGTCCAAAGTTCATGTTTACATCTTTTGAAAATAGTTCGCTGCCTGATGCTGCCTGACCTGCTGCGTTCACCAGCAACTTTGATGTGTGTTGCTAATAATTGAATTGATTGTTTTAGCTTTAATGATGAAGGAGAACAGCATTACAAATTGTCTATGTATAGAAGGTGTGTCAAGGAATAATTCATTTGGTTCTCTCTGATTTGATTAGAGAATGGGTTTAAAGCTAGAGAAAACCATAGTGGGTTTAAAGAGTCACCCTGGGAAATACCTTGGTTTATGTTGATAACTGTGGCATTATTATTATTGTTTCTAATATTATTATTATAAAGCATAGCATGATACTAATACAGCTTAGGGCATTCTGTAGTTTGGAATTCAGTTTCAGTGCTGTTCTGTCGGGAGTCTTTGTATGTTCTCCCCGTAGAATGCATGAGTATCGTCTGGGTCCTCCAGTTTCCTCCCACAGTCCGTAGATGTTTTGGGTTTGGACATTGTAAATTGTCCCATGATTAGGTTAGGGTTAATTGGGTTTCTTGGGGCAGCGTGTTTCAAAGGACTAGAAAGGCCTACGCCATGCTGTATTACTAAATAAATAAATAAAATAAATTATTGTTTTTTTTTGTATTTCTTTTGTCTTCTTTTGTACATTGGTTGTTTGTTTGAATTTGAGTGAGGTTTTTCATTGATTATTTTATGTTTCTTTGTGTCTACTCCAAATGCCTGCAAGTAAATTAATCTTAGGGTAGTGTATGGTGACATATATATACTTTGATAATAAATTGACTTTGAACTTCGAAGATTGCCAACACCTCCTCCTGCACAACATCAATATGGTTCAGGTTATCACTGTTCTCTTTCTTGTACTCATTAGCTTCTATGTCCTTCTCCACAGTTTCTGGAATCAAAAAGGATTCTACGACACTAATGTAGAACTAAACTGTGTCACGTTATGCACCCACTTTCTTTGCCGCTGTCATAACGTGTTGGTAGATTTTGCCCGCCTTTATCCCACAAGATACTGTGGTTTCAGGGCAAAAAGGACACCATATGAATGCTTAGTTCTTGTCTTCCCTCCATGGTATAAACCATGTAACAATTAGGTTCATTGGTTCAACAATGTTCTTTGTCAAGACAAAGAACTTGAACAACAATTCTCCAAGTTTGCTGTCTTTCTGCTTTACAAAGAATTTCTCAAATGAGTGGGACTTCCTTCATGCATTGCCTTAGATGACATGCTTTACCCTCATTCAGAAGATAAGAACCTTTTGTTGTTCGTTGTTCATGTTTACCTCTGCATCAATAATGAATTTCGATGCACTAAAATGCAACAGCACTATGTTAGGTGAAATGGGAGGATATTGAGAGATAGGAAGATGTATTTGGATCTGGGAGTACATGTTAACACAGTCTCAAAGATAACATAACTGGTGGATAATAAAGTACAAGAGATGCAGGAATCTAAGAAGAGGCAGATTATTCAGCACTATTTAGATTACAACATGATTAAAACATACAGTTTAGCTAGCACATCACAGAAAAGATATAGCAAGGGTTGGAGGAGATTTATGATGATGTTGCCAGGACTGAAACTTTTTGAAATAAACTGCTATCTTGGGAAGTCAGTCAACATAATCAAGGACCCACTTCCTGTCGGGCAGAGGATAGACTCATACAGTTTTGGAGCAATACAACACAGATACAGGCCTTTGGCTCAACCAGTCCATGTTGACCACAATGCCCAATTTCCTAGTTAGTCTCAATTTCCCGTGTTTGGCCCATCTCCTTCTAAAGCCTTGACCCTCCATCTACCCATCCAAGTGCTTCTTGTACTATACCTGCCTCAACCACTTCTTCTAGCAGTTCATGACATATACTCACCACCCACTACATGAAAAAGTTTCCCTTCAGGTCCCTTTTAAATCTTTCTCCTCTCACCCTAAACCTCTACCCCTTAGTTGTGAACTCCATTACCCTAGGGAAAAGACTGTTATCATCCACTTTATTTCTAACCTCTCATGATTTTAAACATTTTGATAAGGTCATTTCTCAAGCTCCTGCACTCCAATGGATAAAAACTTATCCTGGCTAACCTCCCCCTCGAATATCAGCCAAAATTCACTCCCCTATCTACCTGTCACACTGCTTTCAACAAACTTTGCACTTGTATTTCTAGGTCCCTCTATTCCATTACACTCCCAAGCGCCCTACATTCCTTGTACAAGTCCTACACTGGTTTGACTTTCCAAAGTGCATCACCTCCATTTGTCTGTATTGAAATCCATTTGCCTAACTGATCGAGATTCCCCTATAACCCATGATCTACAAACAACACCTCCTAATTTTGTTTCATCTGCAAACTTCCTGATCAAACCTTGTGCATTGGCATCTAAATCATTCATACAAATTACAAATAAATAGATTCCCAACACTGACCCCTATGGCTATCACTAGTCACCAACTTCTATTCCTAGAAACAATCTTCAACCAGCATTCTCTGCTTCCAAGCTCTGAGGCAATTTAGAGTCCACCTAACTAACTCTCCCTGGATTCCATGTGACCTAATCTTCCAGACCAAAGATATAAAAGCCCAGGAGTGCTAACCACCCAGAGTAAACTTCTATTCCACAGGTATCAGATTTTTGAATGGACAGCTCAAATGCTGAAAGTTAAACTCTTGAAATCTTGATCTCCCTATTTACCTCATCAGTACTCTTGCACTCTCTTCGTCTAGCACTTCAGTATCCCTGGAACTGAAACATTATTTTCTGCATTCTCTTTCCTTGATGTTATTATATATGGAATGATCTGTCTGGATGGAAAAATCTAAAGTCTTCCACTGTATGACAGTGATAATAGTAAATCAACACCAATACTGAAAATGCTGAAATTTTCTTCCAGCTGTATCAATGGAAAGAGAAGCAGAGCTAATATTTCAGGTTGGAATTGGGAATGATAACTGCTTTTCTAATTTGAGGAGCTGCTGAAACCAGGTGGAAAAAGAGTGACATGACTGAGAAACAGTTAGAGATACTACCACACAGCTCCAGCAATTCTGTTTGTGTGGAGTTTGCATTTGCTTCTTTTTCTTCCAGATGCTCTAGTGTCCTCTCATATCCCCAAACCTTGCCAGTAGGTAATTGACAAGTTACTGCAGTGTAGCTGAATGGCAGAAGAACTTAGTATATGAGAGGATATAAGTTGCAGAGAAGTAAATGGAGGGGAAAAGGACTGAAAAGTCTTTTGAGAACCAACATGTACTCAATGAATGGTCTCTTATGCTGTATGAAAGTATGAGAAAGATTTATAGCAAAACAAAATGCACAACATATACTATAAAGGGAATGGTTAAGATTATGTGATAAGGCTCGTGCTGAAGCTAGCGTCGGACTCAGCTGAGAACAAAAAGGGATTTCAGAGAAATTGTGAAGAGATGACGTTCAAAGAATACTTTGAAAGAGTAGGTAAGGGATTCACGTTGATCATTTGATCTCAACACACGGTATCCAAAAGATTTATGAGGAAAATTGTGAATTTGGACGATTCCCTCAAGTGAGTGCTACACTTTTTGAAGAAGAGTTGACACAGAGCTTGACTGCACAAAAAACTTCAATGGTCCAGAGATCGATGTTACATCAACAACAGCTGCTGAGTATTAGGGTGAACACCAACAACACCAGCACAATATAAGGATCAAAGAGAACTTGAAACTTAGTGAATCTATTTTACTTGTCAATATTGTTAAACTAGTTTCACATTTTCCTTTTCAAAGAGTAAGAATTTGAAATGAAGTGATATATCAGTGTATGACATTTTTGATCCTGTATGTATCATTGTGTGCAGGTGTGCAGTATGAGAAGAACTTTGAAAAAAGTGGAATATTGCATTCAGTTCTGGTCACCTCTTCCACCTTGGAAGGACTTGGAAGCTTTAAAGAGGGTGCAGCGATTTACCAGGATGCTGCCTCAATTAGAGGGCAGGTCATATGAGGAATGATTGAGCAAGTTAGGGAATTTTTTTCCTTGGATTGAAGGCAGGATGTAAGGTGATTTGATAGAGATGCAGAAGATGATAAAGGGCAGAGATAGAGTGGATAGCCAGCACGTTTTTCCCAAAGTAGAAATAGCTAATACAAGAGAACATAACTTTAAGATGATTAGAGGGAAGTATAAAAGGGAAGTCAGAGATAGGCTTTTTACAGAAAGGTTGGTGGGTGCGTGGAAGACCCTGCCAGGTATGGTGGTAGAGGCAAATCCATTAGGGGCATTTGAGAGACTCTTGGGCACATGGATGAAAAAAAAATGGAGGGCTATGTGGAAGGGAAGGATCTCAGCCTGAAACATCGACTGTACTTTTTTCCACAGATGCTGCCTGCCCTGCTGAATTCCTCCAGCATTATTGTGTGCGTTGTTCTATCATCAGCATCTTCTGTCCTCTGTGAAAAAGAAATTCACAGTCAAGAAGCATCAAGGGAAATGCGGAGGGGGGCAGTTTTTGCTCCAAATGGAGGCCACTGCAACTTCCCAAGTCACCGGGGCAACAACGGTCAGCAGCCGAGTTGGCGGCATTTGGAGTTCAGAGCCGGGGTGGTCACTCTTCACAGATGGACTGGGTTCGTGTGGCCATCTCCTCATGTGCTGATGGAAAATTTTTTTTTAATATTCTGAGATTTGTGTGAGTATTGGACTCCACTTTATATTGGTCTCCTTCAGTTTTATGGCATTTTCTTTCCAGTGCCCATATGGAGGGTGGGTGATCTGTTCGTTTTTAGCGTGGAGGGGGACTGGGGTTTTGCTGCTACTGTCACTGTTCTTTTTTGCGAGTGAGGGGGTTGGGGATTGTTATTGTCTCTGTTTTCTTTTGCGGGGAGGGTTTGGGGATTTGTTGCTATTGTCGCTGTTTTTTTCTGCAAGTGAGGGGGTCAGGGACTGTTATTACTTTTTTTCCTGCAGGGGAAAAGTGGGGAATTTCATGCTATTGTTTCTGTTTTTTCTGTGGGGAGGGGGTGTGGATTTGAGGCATTGTAGTTTTGTGTCTCTATCTTTTTCATGCGCGAGGTAGATTTGATGTCTTTTCTTTCATCAACTCCCATGGTCTTCCTATATTTCGTGGCTAGCTGGAGAAGACAAATATCAGAGTTGTATTGTACATGCATACTTTGACAAATATCAGAGTTGCATTGTACATGCATACTTTTTCCAAACATTCAAATAATCAACTGTAGGCAAAGTATATTCCCCCAAATCTTTATAAGCAAGCTAGAGACACAACCCCTTTCTACCTTAGTCTCCTAATTTTATTTCTACCTGCTTCCCTAGCGTGTCCTGAATATATAACAGACCACTTCAAAGTACCTCCTAATCACTGGACTGCCAGCTTCAAAGGAAGGGTTTTTATTGCATGAATCTGTAATGACCTGTCCATTGTCTTTTGTGTCACTAAACTATGATTGACACCATTGTTATCACATGTTTAGCTTCCTTTAGTATCATACATGGCGGAAGTTTTTTTTATCACTTGGAGGCAAGCTTGCATATATTAAATTATACTTGAATAACATTATGTTGTAATATATTATGAATACACAGGTGAAACTCCTTCACAGCTTGAAATATGAAAAGCAGAAAATATTGCAAATATGCAACAGGTCTTCCAAGTACAGTGGAAAGACAAGTAATGATAGCCTGAACATGTAGCTTTCATCAGAAAAGTTTTGATGGAGTGTTATCATTTCAAAACATTAGTAGTAGCCAGCCGAAGATACCAGGGGATCATAGGGTTTGTGCCCCTGGTGGACTGTGTCCTCTCCAGGGCACAAGTCTGGGAGGGAAGATTTGAAGAACCGGCTGTTGCCCCTGCAGTGGGTTCCCCCTCTCCACGTCACTGATGTAGTCCAAGGGAAGGGCAAGCGCCAATACAGCTTGGCACCAGCGTCATCACATAGGTTGCCAGAGTGAAGTTGCAAACAACATCAAACTGCCTTAGGGACTCCAGCTCCAGATCTTTTCCTGGGGGCTTACTCCCAAAGCCTTCCCCATAGGTGGGTATGGCCGCAAGGCAGTGGAGGTTTAAAATCAGAGTTTTCCTTCTCCTAAGCAGGCTGCTGTCCAAGGCTGACGAGCCCCACCTGCCCAAAATAACTGGTTTTGAGGTGCCAGTGGTCCACCTTTGTCCCTTCTCTTGTCAGTAGAAACAGTTCCGCCAGGCCTAGCAGCTAGGCCACAGTGAAGGCCGAGAGTTGGACTTGGTTGTCAGAGGCTGTTAGAGTCATACACCATTTGGGGCACTTTATAGGTAGTGGGAGCATAACCCCACTACCACCCCCAGCTATGACAACCTTAGGAACCTTCAAAACATTATAACCTGTTGTTTCACTTTGTGAGGGACACTGATGTGCTGCGTATTCCTGAAATACCCAATTTTTAGTTCAGATCCCCGGCTCTTTCAGTAATTAGGACTTAAACTATGTTTTGAAAGTTGTTTGCCATTGTTATCCCAGACTATCTTCAGATTAAATTCCAAGGATTGGGATACATCCTGATATTAACAGTGGTTGTGCCCACATTCTCCCAGCTTTATCTTGCCCCCAAGGTACTCATCATGTCAGCAGTCTCCCTGTATCTGAAAGGTTGATTTAACAAGCTTACCTTTATCCACCAGCTCCAAATAGATTGCTAAGTGCAAGTGAGAAGTGTGTCAAATAAGACCATGAGATATAGGAGCAGTATTAGGAAATTTGGCTCATTGAGTCTGCTCCACCATTCCATCATGGCTGATTTATTATCCCTCTCAACCTGATTCTCCTGCCTTTACTCCATAACCTTTGATGTCCAGACTAACCAAAGACGTATCATCCTCTGCTTTAAATATACTCGATGACTTAGCATCCACACCTGGCCATGGCAATGAATTCCATAGATTCATCACCATCTGGCTAAAGAAATTCCTCCACAACTCTGTTGTGAAGGGACATCCTTCTATTCTGAGCTTATGGCTCTGGTTGTAGACTCCCCACTATAGGAAACATCCTTTCCATGCCCACTGTTTAGGCCTTTCGATATTCAACAGGTTTCAATGGGTTTCAGGTCCTGATGAAGGGTCTTGGCCTGAAACACCGACTCTACTCTTTTCCATAGATGTTGCCCGCCCTGCTGAGTTTCTCCAGCATTTTGTGTGTGTTGCTTGGATTTCCAGCATCTGCAGATGTTCTCTTGTTTGTGCATGTAAATATAATTATTCTTCTGTTGAGGTACAGTTCCAAAATCATATCGAGGACCCAAGGTGGATCCTCTTCCTGGCATTCAGCCTCTGGTATGTCACCTACCCAACAAAAATTACCTGATCTCATCGGGTTTGAAATCATTATAGAGCAGAAGGAGGTAATTTAGGCCATAGTGTGCTAGGTGGCTCAAAGGAAGGCATTCTGTCAGTCCAATTTGTCCAACTGGGAAAGGGATTATTGAGAGAGTAACAGATTCCATTGTGATTCAACCAAAGATATAAAAGCATCTGGAAACACTAGTACAAATAAAGCACAGAGTCTCCTTAAGAACTGGTTACACAGTAAAGTATCAATACAGGAAATCCTGCATCTGTCCAAGACCTTTTGTTTTTTACTAACATTACCTGTAGCAATTGAAAATTACTATGTCAACCCATGATAGAAAATATCCTGTGTCCAAACCTAATTTTTCAAGTAGTCTAGTTACAGTGAGACATCAATATATGCTTTTTTAAAATCATTCATCTATAAACGAAAATTCTTTCATTACACTTGCTCCAACCTCACCCAATCATCAATTCACATTTTCCAGGTATAGGTAACAAGGTATCGATTAATTCTTCTTCCAGAAATAAACCCATTGTTTTAAGGACAGCAGTTGATAGACGTTTTCTTTGTAAGATCATTGTAAGACCAATTATTGCAATTGTATCAACCTTTCTCTTTGTTACTTTTAACAGTATCAAAGTTCAAAGATCTAATTTATTATCAAAGTATGTGTACCATATACAACCTTGAGATTCATCTTCTTGCAGGCTCTCACAAAAGAGAAAAGCAGATAGAATCCAAAAAAACACACACACAAAGACTAGCAAACATCCAAAGTGCAAAAGAGGACAAATTGCGCAAATTGTTAAGAGAAATAGACAAGTAATATTTCGAACATGAACTGCAGGGACCCCGAAAATTGAGTCCACAGCTGCAGAGTCATTTCAGCGCTGAGGTAAGCGAAGCCAGTTCTGGAGCTTGATGGCTCTGGGGCAACAACTGCTCCCAAAGCTGACAGTATGTGACCTAAAACTCCTGCACCTTTCGCTCAATGGTTGCAGGAAGAAGAGAGGGAGTTGGTCAAATGCAAGCAGACATCGCTGAACGTGACGCATTTCTGAAGCCTCAGCACGATCAGGTGTGATAACAATCTAAAAAATTGGTCCAGAACATGTTAAGCTTTCTCAACAACAGCAGAAGTAATAGATTCATAATGCAGACAGGAAAGAAAAAATGTGATATAGAGAGAATTTGGCCTGAAAGCCATTATAGATGCATTATTCTGAAACTAAATGCAAATTAATAAAATCTTTTGGAATATATGATAGTCCATTTTTTTAATAACATGAGTAATTTGTGCACAAGTCACCAAGGGCCAGCAAAGATTACATGTTAAAAAAAATATTTAAAACGTGACAACAGCATAGAGAACATAGCAACTGATTATTCAGTTGACCTCTTGCATAATGCAAGCCTTCGTGCCTCTGAGAGAATATTTGAGGACCAAATCTTAGAAATAGTTATTCCTGATTTCACAAAAATGAGAAATATTTGAGTAATATTATATTACTTGCTCAAGGGACCATGTAGAGCTTTTTTAAAAAAATTGTGTCTTTCCTTCTAAACTTCAAGTACATAAAAACTATACGGACACAATTTGGACTTCAATGTGATTGGCTGGAGTGAATGTAAAAGTAAGAAACAATTAAAGATCTGTATGAGTTATTATAGAGCTCTGGGATTTACTTTGAGGGGAAGAGATTTGTGAATCAAAAGGTCAAAATAAGTCTTTTTTTGAAACTTGGTTAGACCAATTGTAGAGTTTTGATCTTCACTTTGTAAAACAAATATACAGACAGTGGAAATGGTGGTGGTGGATGGCGGGTAAGTCCATGAAAAGATGAAAATAGGATTGAGAGATTGTCTGGCATAAAGATGGGCATTAATCAGATTAAACAATTGATCAGGTTAAAAGATTTCGTTCAATCTTATGAAAATTCCAAACAGAAGTAGAATCATAACATATTAACAACAAGCAAGGCCATTCAGCCCATCATGCCCCAAGCAGGTTTAGAAAGAAATGCCTAGCCTAATCCCAGCTTCTCGCGGCAGAGTCATATTCCTGTGGCCTGTACCTTTTCAAGAATTGTCTAAGTATTTTTGAAATTTATTGAGTATTTCTGCCTCTTCCCCCCACCTTTAGGCATTGAGGTGCTAGGTGGTGGCATCCGTTAGTCTCGCGAGACCATGGATCTGCGCCTGGAAGGTCTTGCTTCAGACTGTGTTAGAGCAGCGTCTGTTGTGGCTGTAGAGGCCCACATGGGAGTGACAGTCTCGGCTGCATCGACTGCACTTGAAGGCGCTGTCCTCCAGTGTTGTCTTGGTGCTGTTTTTCCAACGAGTGCGCTTTTCTTCAGCAGCAAGCCTCAGCTTCTCTTCTCCTCTTTTTAGACCTCTGCGTAGTTCCAGCCTCCAGTGAGAGCGATCGCTTGCGATGTCCTCCCACCTCTCGACGTTCATTTTCAGTGACTTCATGTCTCTCTTGTAAACGTCTTTGAAACGAAAATGGGGCCGCCCTTGTGCTCTCTTGTCGGAGGTCAGTTCCCCGTACAGCAGGTCTTTTGGGATCCTCCCGTCTGACATGCAGTGTACGTGGCCCAGTCAGCGGAGACGGTGTTGTTGGAGCAGGGTGAAGAGGCTGGGTATCTGGGCATGGGCCAGGACCTCATTGTTGGTGACTCGGTCAGTCCACGTGATGTCCAGGATGCGTCTCAGGCTGCGAAGGTGGAAGGCATTTTATAACCTGTTTTATACCTGTAAAATGCATCTCAACCATATACACAACATACTATATAATACAACTATATAGAAATCCACTGCATGGTAAATTTTAAATTGTCCCACTTAGGCCTAAGGATTTTACTGCTATGGGGGATGTCCTACTCTTGTGGCTCCACTCAACCTTGGAAAAAAAATCCTTCAGCCTCCATATGTTTTAGCTCACTATTTTGTCACAGATGTTGTAAGAAATTGGATGAACTTCGTAAAACTTGGGTGTGGCATTTTGATGTAATACTATTTTACCCTTTATATGTTTGAGTTTTCCAGTGCCATCCTCGAACACTGCTGTGGCATCATCCAGTACTTTTCTTAATTCATTTTCAGTTGACCCTTTTGCGGGAGATGTGGCATGCAAATGGCGGATGGATCTCCAATCAAGTTGTAGTTGCCTTAGCCAATCATGGCCCCACAATGCAGTGCTGTTTTCAGCATATATAAGCACAATGTGGCTTGATGTGCTGTATTTCACCATTACGAATGTCAATCCCACAGGTGTGATCTTTTATCAAAGTATGTATGCAGTATGCAGTTTACAACCTGAAATTTGTCTTCCCCACAGACAGTCATGAAACAGAGAAGAACCACGGAACCAACACGTTCAAAGAAAAACATCAAACCCTCCTCCCCCCACACGCAAAATAAAACACACAAACAGCAACAGAAATGATCAAAAGCACTGAATATAAAACACAAAATGCATATTTCAGAACAGTTCTTAGTTGGATATCTGCAGACTTCACTTTACTATCTTTGAAATTCCATTCAAACTCATTTTGTGGAATGACCGAAACAGCCAAACCAGTGTCCAATTACATTTCAATTAATTTGCGTTTCACTTCTGCTGTAAGACATATTGCTTGTCTATTGTTAGTTTTACATTGTAAATCTCAAGGCTACTCAATTTGATGTCACTCTCATCATTAAGAAGATTTTTCATCAATAGCACGCAGATAAGGGCTCTTATTGAAATTGCAACTTGACATTCTATCTTTTTCTCTTTCCTGTGCAGTCCATTTATTTTTGTCTGCCTGACATGTTCTCTGTACGTGTGCTACGTTGTTGAATTTTCTGCTAGTTTTATCTTTAAATCTGTATTGCCTGATATATGTGAGCCCCTGCCACAATGGTAACTCAATCTGTTTGGCCAGGCAGGTATCTGTTTAGAATAGAGGATGAAATTTTGTTTACGCTCACTTTCGTTTCTGACTGCAACTCAGTTGCATCTCTGGCTAGCCACTGTTGTCATTGATATGGCTATTTCAACTATTCCTTTAACTGTAGCTGTGCTTCAGTCAGGAACCACTTTTGAATGCTTTCCTATAAGATTCCAAAAACTAAACGATTCTCACTGGTCATCATTAGGTCTATCATTGAACTCACAATGCTTGGACAATCTCTTCAATTCAGCCATATAAGCTGAAATGGACTCCCCTTCTTTTTAATTACCCCTATAAAACCTAAAGTGTTCTGCAATCAACAATGGTTTTGGTTCTTAGTGTGCTTGCACTACTTTCATAATATTAGCAAAGCTCATTTTGCTGGTTTGATTGGAGCATTCAAACTTCTAAACAAATTGTATGCCTCTCCAGCCAATGCACTCAGCAAAACAAACACTTGCTTCTCATTGGTTATTTAATTTGCTTCAAAATACTGCTGAAATTGTTCTGTGCACAATATGCAGTTATCTTTTGAGCAATTGAATATGTCTATCTTTCTGATGTAGCCAGCCATTCCTGCTTGCTTTTTAAAAATTTATTATTTTCACCTGGTACTCTCTGTTTATGGACCCATAAATTACATCCATTTTCTGCCTTCTTTAAACCTTGATTGTCTCTGTATCCTTTTCTGAAGAGACATGTGCTGAACTTTTTTTAAAAAAATGTCAGCCCTCTCTCCCTGCAAAGAAAAATGTCTTGATGCACTTCAACAGTTAGGTAGCATTCTTGGGTTCATTTTAAAACTTACTCATTGCCACTGTCATGTTTTGTAACTCTAAGGCTACGTCCACACTATGCCGGATAATTTTGAAAACAAAGCTTTTTCTCTTCGTTTTGACCCTCCGTCCGCACTAAAGCTGCATTTTCATCCCCCAAAAACGGAGATTTTCAGAAACGGTCTCCAGAGTGAATAAATCTGAAAATGCCTAATATCCTTTGGAGTGTGTACGGGGTAAACGGAGAGATTTAAAAACGCTGTCATGACAACACCACAACAACAATGCTTTTTCTGCTTCTGCTTGGTACTGCGCAAGCACTGCCGTACGGCTGTTATAAAGCGCAGTCGGTGTGAACGACGTGAGAGTTAAATTGTAAACTGAGCTTTTTTGACTATTTAAAAACGCTGTCATGACGTGCCAGAACAGATGGCCTCAGCACGGCATTTCGTTGTTTTCTTGAACGCAACCCCCCACACAACCTAACAATTTCAGAACAGACGGCAATGAGACTGATGCCAGAAGAGTTAGAAATGCACTCACTAAATAATTTGACCCATAATTTACTGAATAAAAAAGTATCCTCACTTTGCCCTGTTATCTGTCCTTGCTTGTATGAAGGTGGTTTACCTACTTATGTAAGTACTTCTCTGACAATAGATGTGTAACAGCCTAACGTAACATTGTATGGAAATACAAGATAACACTGATGCAGACATGTTTTATACATTTAACAAGGTGCTTTGTTAATGCAACGAAGTTAGTCAGTTTTTCAATGTTTGTCATCAGCCGGGTCATACTGTCTGTGAAATCCCTGTCGGTTGCCTTCATACGCTCCAGTATTTGTTTTTTTTCAGTTTTAAGTCCTCCTGCATGAGAGCCAAGAGCAATTCCATTTAAGTTTTTCTACTCTGTAACTGGACAAATGCGCACCAAGTATATCATTTCCTCTTCGCTTGTTTTCTGTGTGTCCTGCGCGTGCCCAGTAGAGGAGATTCACCCAAGTATCCGTGTTAGTGCGGACAGAGATATTTTGAAAAGCGCTTAGTGTGGACGCCTGTCGTTTTTACTCGAAACCGGCGTTTTCAAAGTTATCCAGCGTAGTGTAGACGTAGCCTAGATCTAACTGAAACAAAGTCAGGGAAGAGTGGGAGATAACTTGAGTATGTAGTTTGTTTTTACTTTTAGCGAGGTATCTGCACACCTGATGTGGTGGAGTGGAGTGTGTGCCATTCACCTATTTCATACACATAACCTTTAATGAATTATGTAAACAAAATGCTTAATCAAACAAAATATTTACAATATTACTCAAATATTACTGAAATATTTAATACACAACACTAAACACCTGCCAGTGGACAAAACTACCTCACTGGCTCCTTATTTTCCTATCAGTTACCTAGATCCATCTCCCCTGATTTTTGACACATCTGCTAAGATAAGTGTGCTCATCCGATTTACCACATCGAACCACTCATACAGCAGTGTGCAAGTGTCACTACACATTCCAGCATCAACATAGCATGCCTACCATGCCTTCCATACACTCACTTCTGCACTTCAATCATTTGCAAACTTCTTTCTCACATTCCTCCAAATCAAGAATTAATGTCATACTATAATCTATATAACGGAAAGCAAGGCCATAGTACAAGAGTATTGAGCAAGGTGGAATTCCAGTGGTAACAGCCTGGTTGGAAAAACAACTGCCAACCATTTCTCTTAACTTTCTGCAATGATTCAGATTCAGATTTATTTATCACATGCACATTGAAACATACAGTGAAATTATTCATTTGTGTACATGAGAAATAGGAGCAGGTTTAGGCCATTTGGCCCATTGAGCCTGCTTTGCCTAAGATTATGGCTGATCCAACCATGGACTCATCTCACTTGCCTGCCTTTTCACCATAACCCTTAATTTCCCTACTATGCAAAGATCTATCCAACCTTGTCTTAAATATATTTACTGAATTAGCCTCCATTACTTCATTGGGCAGAGAATTCCACAGATTCACCACTCTCTGGGAAAAGCAGTTCCTCCTCATCTCCTTCCTAAATTTACTCCCCTGAATCTTGAGGCAATGTCCCCTAGTTCTAGTCACACCTACTTGTGGAAACAACTTTCCTGCCTCTATCTTATCTATCCCTTTTGTAATTTTATATGTTTCTATAAGATCTCCACTCATCCTTCTGAATTCCAGCAAGTACAGTCCCAGATGACTCAATCTTTCCTCATAGTCTAACCCCCTCATCTCTGGAATCAAACTGGTGAACCTCCTCTGCAGTGCCTCCAAATCCAGTCTATCCTTCCTCAAGTAAGGAGACCAGAACTGCACGCAGAACTCCAGATATAGCCTCACCAGTACCTTATGCAGTTGCAGCATTACCTTTCTGCTCCTAAATTCAATCCCTTTAGCAATGAAGGCCAACATTCCATTTGCCTTCTTGATAGTCTGCTGCACCTGCAAACCAACCTTTTGCAGTTCATGCACAAGCACTCCCAAGTCCATCTGCACAGCAGCATGCTGCAATCTTTTACCATTTAAATAATAATCTGATCTTCCATTTTTCCTTCCAAAGTGGATGACCTCACATTTACCAACATTGCACTCCATCTGCCAGAACCTTGCCCACTCACTTAACCTATCTATATATCTCTGCAGACTCTCTGTATCCTCTTCAGAATTACCTTTTCCGCTCAGTTTAAAGTCATCAGCAAACTTAGATACGCTACACTCAGTCCCTTCTTCCAGATATCACGAAAAGTTGCAGGCCTAGTAACTCAAGGATGTACTGACAGCAGTCTGTAAGTGTCACCACACATTCCAGCATCAACATAGCATGCCTAGCATGCTATTCACCAGTTCTGGATCCAATTTGCTCCTTTCTCCAATTGATTCCATGGATATGCTTATCTGAACCAACTTGCCATGCCAAGCAATGCCAAAACCCATGCTTCAATCCATGTAGGTATTGGAACACTGCCCTACCTTAATATTTCCACTCTTACTATTATTACATCTTCTAATATTTCATATTCTTCCTCTCTACCATCAAAGTTGGCCTCTTATTCCGTGATCAAAGTCACTTAGATTACATTTCTTCCTTATTCTGATGTTTGATCTGAACAACTGGATCTCTTGACCATGTCTGCAAACTTTTATGCATTGAGTTGCGGTCGCAAAATTGGCTGATTGAATATTTGCATTAACAAGTGGGTGTACAGGTGTACCTAATGAAATAGCCATTGAATGTGTACCAACAGGAAAATGAAAATTTATTTGCTGTCTCTCCAAACTCTCAATGAAAATTTTAAAATTAAGAATTTTGAAATTCTTATATCCCAAAAAGTAGTATTCTTTTTGAATTCACTCTATCAAAATCTTCATCATTGCTTTAAATTTCCTTTTAGCTTTTTGTTCTTTGGTGGAATTTGGTGGAACCTCAAACTGTTTACCTGAATGGTTTCCCTTCATCAAATTTAAGCTATTTTAAGTTTATACAGTTTGTTCATTGTATGCACTTGCTACACTGGGAGACCTAAAACTGGACATCGTGCTTAATCTACATCCAACCGAACATTATCAATGTTATGCACAGACATTTTCCGGCTTCTGGTTTTGCATCCTTAACATGCGCTTCCATTTTTATGATGCATTCTCTTTGTGTACGGCTGTTCATTTAAGATGCAAAATCATGAAATAAACTAACATATCGCTGAAAATGAATTTTTGAACCAGGTTCATTTGTAGTTTCTCAATCATACACTATTCTAAATGTTCCTTTTTCAGATGCTGAGCACGCTGCTGTGAATTTCAAACATTCTTCTTTTACAAAACCTTGAGGCTTGAAATTGCAGCTGGTAATAATAGTTGTGGAAAAAGTATTTTGTGTTCAGATGAGGTTTCCCTGTCTGTTATTTAAGCACAGGCATGAACAAATTTAAAATAAGCAGTACTAAGTCTCTGTTAAAATAGGAACCAGGGGAATGCCTGTCAAAAACAATAAGTCTCTGTCTGTTGTTTCACTTAAAATAACGTCACATGAAATTTGCGTAGAGTCAATAAGGTCAGAGAATTAAATGTGTGGTTTAAAGATTGGTGTGTGGAGAAGTGTGTTTGCATTCATGGGCAATGGCACCAGGGTTGTTCAAACGGGACTGGTTCCACCTGAACCATGTTGGGATCAGGGTCCTAGTGAATTGCATAGCTAGGGCTGTGGATATGGCTTTAACTACATATTGGGGGGTGGGGTGTTGGGATTCAACAGTTTGGAAATGTATGGACAAAGTAAAATGGGAGGAGATCACAGTAAATATTACTGAATTCTCTAAAATAAAAAAAAGACAAAGTTTAGAAAAAGATAAGAATTAAACTTCAGGCAACATCCAGACAAATTTGAGAAGAGGGATGGTGAAAACAAAATTGAAGGTGTTATATTTGAATGCACACAATACCTTAAACAAGGTCAATCAGCTTATAGCACAGTTAGAAATTGGGAAGCATGATACTGTGGACATCACAGATTCGTGGTTGAAAAATCACAGCTGGGATCTAATCATCCAAGGATAACCATCATATCAGAAGGACAGGCAAGTGGGCAGAGGGGGTGGAGTTTCTCTGTTGGAAGAAAGAAAAGGAGGGAGGAGCACCAAAGGGAGGCGATAGGGAGGCAAGGAGATAGGTGAGAGAGGGAAAAGGGGATGGAAAATGGTGAGGGGGGGGCAGTACTGGAAGTTTGAGAAATCAATGTTCATGCTATCGAGTTGGAGGCTACCCAAACAGAATATAAGATGTTCCTCCAACCTAAGCATGGCCTCATCACGACAGTGGAGGAAGCCGTGGATAGACATATCTGAATGGGAATGTGAAGTGGAATTTAAATGGGTGACCACAGGGAAATCGGGCCCTTTCTGGCAGATGGAGCATAGATGCTCGGCGAAGTGATCTTCCAATCTACGTCAGATCTCACCGATACACAGAAGGCCACACCCGGAGCACTAGACATAGTATATCACCCCAACTGACTCACAGGTGAAGTGTTGCCTCACCTAGAAGGACTATTTAAGACCCTGAATGGCAGTGAGAGAGGAGGTGAAGGGGCAGGTGTAGCACTTATTCCACTTACAAGGAGAAGTGCCAGGAAGGAGATCAGTGGGGAGGGACGAATGGACAAGGGAGTTGCATAAGGAACAATCCCTGTGGACAGCAGAAAATGGGGGTGGGGTGGGGGAGGAAGATGTGTTTAGTGGTGGGATCCTGTTGGTGATGGCGGAAGTTTCAGAGAATTAAGTGCTGGATGCAGAGGCTGGTGGGGTGGTTGGTGAGAACAAGAGGAACCCTATCCTTGATAGGGTGGTGGGAGGATAGGGTGAGAGCAGACGTGCATGAAATGGAAGAGATGCAGTTGAGGGCAGTATTGATGGTGGAGGAATGGAAGCCCCTTTCTTTGAAAAAGGAGGATATCTTCTTCATTCTAGAATGAAAAGCCTCATCCTGAGAGCAGATGCGGTGGAGATGGAGGAATTGAAAGAAAGGAATGGTGTTTTTACAAGTAACAGGGTGGGAAGAGGTATAGTCAAGGTACCTGTGAGAGTCTGTGGGTTTATAGTAGACACGTGTAGATAAGTTGTCTCCAGAGATAGAGTGAGGTTGAAAAGGGGGAGGGAGGTGTTAGAAATGAACCAGGTAAATTTGAGGGCAGGGTGGAAATTGGAGGCAAAGTGGATAAAGTCAATGACTTCACATGGGTACAGGAAGTGTCAAAGGATCAGAAAATGTAGAATCCATGTGAGCTGAGTTAAGGAACTACAAGTGTGAAAAGACCCTGATGGGAGCTGTATAGAGGCCTCTAAGTAGTAGCTGGGATGTGGGGTACAAATTACAACAGGAAATAGAAAAGATACATAAAAAAGACCAAGTTTGGTGGTCATGGGGGAATTCAATATGCAGGTACACTGGGAAAATCAGGTTGGTGCTGGATACCAAGAAATGGAATTTGTAGCATGTCTATGAGATGGGTTTTTAGAGGAGATTGTGGTCCAGTTCACTTGGGAAAAAACAGTTATGGATTTGGTGTTGTGCAATGAACCAGATTTGATGAGGGAGCTTAAGGTAAAGGAACACTTAGGAGACAGCAATCGTCATATGATAGAATTAACCCTGCAGTTTGAGAGGGAGAAGCTAAAATCAGATGTAAGCTGAGTAAGTATAACTTCAGAGGTATGAGAGAAGAACTGACTAATTATTTGGAAATGGATGCTATCAGGGATGTTGGAGGGGCAGTAATGGCTGGAGTTTTTAGCAGTAACTTGGAAGGTGCAGGGTCATTTCATCCCAAAGAAGAGTGTTCTTAAGGGAGGATGAAACAACCATGGCTGACAAAGTGGTAAGACTGCATGAAAGTAAAGAGAGGTCATACAATATTGAAAAAAATTTGCAGGAGGATGGAAAATTGAGAAGATTTAAAAAACCACAGAAGGTAGATAGAAGAGCAGTAAGGGGAGAACCTGATTGTTGGCATTCAGTTTGGTAGGACTAGAATATAGAAGCAAGGATATAATGCTGAGGCTTAATAAGGCACTAGTCAAACCACACTTGGAGTATTGTGAGAAGATTACGGCCCCACATCTAAGGAAGAATGTTCAGGCATTGGAGAGGGTCCAGAGCAGATTTACAAAAATGATCATAAGGATAAAAAAGTTAATGTATGAGGAGCGTTTGATGGCTCTCAGCCTGTACTTGCTAAGTTTAGAAGGATGTGGAGGGATCTCATTGAAACCTCCCGAATATAGAAAAATGTTGGTAGAGTAAACATGGAGAGGATGTTTCTGGAACCTTCAGAATAAAAGGACAGAGCTGAGAAAGAATTTCTTTAGCCAGAGGATGGTGAATCTATGAATTAATTGCCACAGACGGTTGTGGAAGCCAAGTCATTAGGTATATTTAATGCGGAGGTTGACATGCTCTTGATTAGCAATGCATCAAAAGTTATGGGGAAAAGCAGAACAGGGTTGAGAGGGAAAATAAATCAGCTGTGATCGAACGGGAAAGCAGACTTGATGGGCTGAATGACCTAATTCTGCTTCTATGTCTTATGATCTTATGGTCCTGTTCAGATTGTATTTTTATGTTGATAATAGGTTTTAAGATGACGGTCACTATTAGAAAATGTTCAGTAGAGTCTTTTGTCATTTCTGGCAAAATTGAAGATGTGTCCTTAAATCTGTAATCTCCTGTTCATTGAATGCCTGATGGCAAAACTGAAGGGTTGGGAATGCTGTTTCATAGTACATGCTTTCGATATCTACCACAAGTTTCAGTGTGGGATAGCATTTAGGGTGCTTTAAATTTCACAGTTTTATCCAGGGATATGAGGGGAGTATGAGGAAATAGGATTAGGTTTGGGTTGATCATGCGAAGACCTGGCAGAAACATGATGGGTTCATTGTATGGTGTGAATATCTATGGTTTCATGAAGGAACCATCTGAGTGTATTAATTTAATTGTATTTTCATGCTTCATCTTCTACAGTTCACCTAGATCTGGGAAGAGAGAACATCCTCACCACTAAAGAGCCTAAACCACCCAGCAGTTTAAGAATGCTGTATCATTCTCAAGTGTCAGCATAGCTACATACTGTATAACCTTTAATTAATTGGCCTGAGGAGGTAGCATTGGGTGAATGCAACTTCTTGTGAGGCAGTGTAAGCAGCAATAGAGCATTACCTGTTGGCTGGAGGGCTAGTAATGATTCCTACACCTGCTGTTCTTCCAAACCACCATCAAAGGCTATCTATTCATTTGATTTTTTTTTGTTAACCAGCCTTTTGTTTATTTCCAACATGATAATTATAGCTTTAGATAGGGTGCAGAGTGATGGACTTATTCAGAGAGACATATTCACAGGCTGTTTTTAACACATCATACATATCCTGCTACTGAGTGTGGTCTGAAGCCAAGAACCAACTAAACTCATTACAGCTGTGGCAAGTGGGTCAGCTAAGAATGCAGTTAAACCACAGGTACTGTATATCATAGTTACCTAGAAAGCTGCCACTTTGAAGTAAGACAAAACAATGAACATATCAAGCCTAACTTTTTTCCTGAAAGTAGTATCTCGCCTCAGCAATGGAGGTGGATTTCTCAATGAGTTTTGCCAAATTTGAGTTGAAGCAGTTTGTTCAACCCTAAATCTGACCATGAACTGACAAGCTCTCGTTATTCTCTTGATTATTGAATTCCGTCCCCCTCCCCCACCAGGATGGATAATTTACAGGTTGCAAATCATGGCTCATATGTGGAAACAATCACTCAGCAGTTGGCAGCAGCGCAATTCATTGGATAACTCATTTAAAGAATACAGCATCTGATCAGTTCAGATGAGTTCCAGACATTATGTTGCTCAAGTGAAAGATCTCCAAAGTTTATGAGTCATGAATCTTTCACATCTGGGAGAGATCTCAGTATTCTGGAAAGACGTGTTTTCATTATTGCAATACAGCTGAGCATTGCCCATCAACACATACTTTAGGATTTCTCATTTGTACATCTGATGTCATAACATTTAACTTGTAAAATTCTTCCGAATTATCATTTCCATGGAAAAAAAGATCCATTGTTTTTTTTCCAGTCCCAGATTTTTGGATGCAAAACTATCAACATATTTTGCATCCTTTTATAGAGGAACTTGTTGTTCAAAGTAAGCGTCAATTTATTTTCAAAGTACGCATATGTCACTATACCCTACTTTCAGATTCATTTACTTCCATGCATTTGCAGTAGATTAAAGAAATAAAATAGAATCAATGAAAATTGACATACAAAGGCTAACAAATAGCTAAGCTGCAAAAAAGGACAAAATATGATAATATAGAGTAAGTAAATAAATAACACCAAGAACATTAGTTGTTGAATTCTCAAAAGTTAGTCTAAAAGAAGTTTGTTCAATATCAGAAGACAGGAGATATATTAAATGAAAGTGCATCTGTTTCCTGCAGTATTCTTTCAATATCAGTATTTGAATGACTAACGTAAAGGGTTAGGTACCACAGGTAAGGTAATAAGAAAACAAAATTAGCACAATATATTATATAACAATTTGCACAGAGGACATCCCTACTATTACCTTCCTAAACCGATCACAGAGTCTCGACAACAAAAGCAGCTAATTATTCAAGTTGAGTATTAAGCAGCACCTATGGAAATGAATACACAGTTGACGTTTTGGTCTGAGACCCTTCTTCAGGAGTGAGAAGGAAATGGGTAGATGCCAGAATAAAGAGGTGGGGGAAGGAAAAGAAGCTAGCGGGAAGGTGACAGGTGAATCCAGGTGGGTGGGAAAGGTCAAGGGCTAGAGAAGGAAGAATCTGATAGGAGAGGAGAGTGGACCTTAGGCGAAAGGGAAGGGGGAGGGGGGCCAGGAGGAATTAAACAGCAGATATGAAGAAGTAAAAGGTCACAGTGGGGAACAGAGGACGGGTGGGGGAATTTGTTTACCAGAAAGAGAAATCGATATTCATGCCATCAGGTAGGAGGGGAGAGACCCAGACAGAATACAAAGTGTTGCTTTTCCACCCTGAGGGTGGCCTCATCTTGGCACAAGAGGAGGCCATGGATCAACACATCAGAATGGCAATGGGGATCAGAATTAAAATATTTGGCCACCAGGAAGTTGCACCTGTGGAGGATGTTGAGGAGGTGCTCGACGAAGCGGTCCCCCAGTTTATGATGGGTCTCACCAATGTAGAGGAGGCCGCATGAAGAGCACCAGACACAATGGACAACCTGGCAGATTCACAGGTGGAGTGTTATCTCATCTGGAAGGGCTCCTTAAGGTATTTGGGCTGGATGACCTTTTTCCATTCTATATGACTCCAAGTTAGACAAATTATTTTATTTATTATTTTTTTATTTCTTCATCATTGTACTAAGACCAGTAATAAATATTGGTCCTAGTAGGTATGTTGCTGAGCTAGTCCAGGTGCAAGGAAACTGGAAACAAGAAGAATGACTACAGAGCTGAGACTGACTGCGATTTTTGCTGGGACCAATTACATGCAGAGCTGAGCTTGGTGGTTTGTGACTGACGGAAGAGCTCAGTCAGGCAGATAAATTACACCTCCAAAAAGTAGGGAGAAAATTCCATTCTCATCAGTGACTTTGTCATTTGCTGAACTGTGTTATATTTAAACACAAACAACAGGAATTCTGCAGATGCTGGAAATTCAAGCAACACACATCAAAGTTGCTGGTGAACGCAGCAGGCCAGGCAGCATCTGTAGGAAGAGGTGCAGTTGACGTTTCAGGCCGAGACCCTTCGTCAGGACTAACTGAAGGAAGAGTGAGTAAGGGATTTGAAAGTTGGAGGGGGAGGGGGAGATCCAAAATGATAGGAGAAAACAGGAGGGGGAGGGATGGAGCCAAGAGCTGGACAGGTGATTGGCAAAAGGGGATACGAGAGGATCATGGGACAGGAGGTCCGGGAAGAAAGACAAGGCGGGGGGACTCAGAGGATGGGCAAGAGGTATATTCAGAGGGACAGAGGGAGAAAAAGGAGAGTGAGAGAAAGAATGTGTGCATAAAAATGAGTAACAGATGGGATACGAGGGGGAGGTGGGGCCTTAGCGGAAGTTAGAGAAGTCGATGTTCATGCCATCAGGTTGGAGGCTACCCAGACGGAATATAAGGTGTTGTTCCTCCAACCTGAGTGTGGTTTCATCTTTACAGTAGAGGAGGCCGTGGATGGACATGTCAGAATGGGAATGGGATGTGGAATTAAAATGTGTGGCCACTGGGAGATCCCTACACAACTCCCTTGTTCATTCGTCCCCCCCATCCCTCCCCACTGATCTCCCTCCTGGCACTTATCCGTGTAAGCGGAACAAGTGCTACACATGCCCTTACACTTCCTCCCTTACCACCATTCAGGGCCCCAAACAGTCCTTCCAGGTGAGGCAACACTTCACCTGTGAGTCGACTGGGGTGATATACTGCGTCCGGTGCTCCCGATGTGGCCTTTTATATATTGGCGAGACCCAACGCAGACTGGGAGACCGCTTTGCTGAACATCTACGCTCTGTCCGCCAGAGAAAGCAGGATCTCCCAGTGGCCACACATTTTAATTCCACATCCCATTCCCATTCTGACATGTCCATCCACGGCCTCCTCTACTGTAAAGATGAAGCCACACTCAGGTTGGAGGAACAACACCTTATATTCCGTCTGGGTAGCCTCCAACCTGATGGCATGAACATCGACTTCTCTAACTTCCGCTAAGGCCCCACCTCCCCCTCGTAACCCATCTGTTACTCATTTTTATGCACACATTCTTTCTCTCACTCTCCTTTTTCTCCCTCTGTCCCTCTGAATATACCTCTTGCCCATCCTCTGGGTCCCCCCCCCCCTTGTCTTTCTTCCCGGACCTCCTGTCCCATGATCCTCTCGTATCCCCTTTTGCCAATCACCTGCCCAGCTCTTGGCTCCATCCCTCCCCCTCCTGTGTTCTCCTATCATTTTGGATCTCCCCCTCCCCCTCCAACTTTCAAATCCCTTACTCACTCTTCCTTCAATTAGTCCTGACGAAGGGTCTCGGCCTGAAACGTCGACTGCACCTCTTCCTACAGATGCTGCCTGGCCTGCTGCGTTCACCAGCAACTTTGATGTGTTATATTTAATATTTAATAGAATCGACCATTTTTCCCATTGTTCTCTCAACACTGAAGTTGAAACTTGTACATCTAGACAGGCTTGCATAACCAGTATTAGTCTGAAAGATTCATAGCATTTATGAAAACAATGAAAATCCAGGCAAAACCTTTACAAAAATAAACTCCCTTTGAAGTCAAGAAGTACATTTCTCTCGGTTTCCTTTGAGTGAATTATAATGTAGTATACAGTTTCACATTTCAGCAACTTTTTGGAAAACTGATTACAAACTTAATCCATTTCACCCTGTTATCCAGCTCTAGTTCAGGGTAAAAATAGTTTCGGATGTGAAAAAGATACAGGGTGTCAAAACTTACATGAATCCTGGGAAGGTTTATATGTGAAAAAAGAATGAGGAGGTGAATGAGAGACAGAGAGAGAGGTGGGGGTGGTAGTGGAAAAGGTCCGGTTTCCATCTGGAAGAGAAAAAAAATTAAAGTCACAATTTTGCTGAGGCAATGGCTGTGTTGACAGTGACCATGGAGTTGACTTATATTCTCTGGCACCAATACAATGGCAGAGGCCAAAGCAGGGTCTAAGTAGCTAACATGTTCACAACACAACCTTTATTGTTTCCCAGTAATAGTCACTGAACATGTGGAGTTTGTGGACCAGTCTGGAAATCCAAATGGTTGGTCGTAAAAAGGAGAAAAAAAAAATCTTTGGAAGAAGATTGCAAGCACATTTTTTGAAGGAGTGCTAATGTGCTAATCTGCAAAATTACATGATCCAGGTGCAGGTCTCATTGGGACTTCATCTTTTGCCATTTAAAACTTTCCTTTAATAATAGCACACTGTGTTTTTATAATTACTTCATTGATTATTTTTTTTCATTTTTTGGTACCGCAGAGCTAATTAAATCTGCAATGTAACAGTCAGTATCTGTCACATTACCAACAGTGCCTCACAATGTGTACAGCATTTACACAGCAAATTCGGAGCATAACCAAGCATAGTCAGCAACCTGTCTGATCCAGAGCATATGCAATAATAAAACCAATCACGTTTACATAACCAATTCATAAATCCACAGTGCATTCCAAGGTAGTGGTGTTTGAAGAGTAAGATTGTATTATACACCCATGACTATAAATGATAAAATAATATCCTCTCAGTTCCTTTCGAGTTGGAGTGTTCACAAAATAATAATATGAGGTAGGATATTTTAGGATGTTTTATTATTTTGGGATGGCTAACATTAGAATTAGGTACTAAGAATAAAAAAGAATACTTGGCAACATTATCTGAAAAATAATAACTTCCACCTTAGCTTTATGAGACCCAGCTGCCTCACTCCATCATCTCTCTCTATCTTTCCACTGCCTCTGTTGTCACCTTGCTTGATCTGTGTCCAAATCATACACAAGCTGTGCTTTTTTCTCTATGGAACATCATGAAGTCAAACACATTTCTCATGATCTAATTAATAAAAAGGTGTTTTCTTCAGTACTGACCTATCTTAAAATGTGGTATTCCAAATTAAATCCGGATCTTCAGTTCTGTTGACATATCACTTCCTCCGTTTATATCTAGGTCCTGGAAGTAAAGACCAAACACTCTGTTAGTTTTTGTGTATATAACTGTCATTCAGAGAACGTAATCCATATTAGAAATAAAAAGGCCATGCTTTGTTCTGGTTCAGGAACAGTTTTGAACCTACAACCGTCAGATTTCTGAACCTGTGTGGATAACTTCACTGACCACAACTCTGGACTGATACCACTACCTACAAACTCACTTTCAAGGACTCTACAACTCATGTTCTTAGTGTAAATAACACAATTTGTCTTCTTTTGCACATTGATTGCCAGTCTTTACTTATGTATAGTTTTCTTCATAAATTCTATTGTATTTATTTATGTTCCTGTAAATGAATCTTGGGGTAGAATATGGTGACATATACATACTTTGATAATATGTTTACTTTGACTTCAAATTTGATCTGAAATGTTGACTGTTTCTGTCTCCACAGCTGCTGCTTGATCTGCCTGAGTATCCTCCAGCACTTCATGTTTCAATATGATACATATCTTTACTGTTTCCCACCTTCCTCCTAGTTTGTTAACAGCTCATGTCAGAAAATTATCTTCAATACTGCATTATGCTGATTGCTCATTTGGTGTCAAGCTGGAAAACAGTTTAGTGCTAATTGTGTATCCCTTTTGAAATGTTCAGAATAATAAGTCTCGAAAGACCATGACCAGGGAGATTTTTCTTTGCACTAGCTCAAATAAGAGCAAAGCTCCAGAGATTTATGCAACAAAGAGGTGGTCACAGAAAGCAGAGGAGTGGTTATGGGATTGCATTGAGTCAGTGAACTGCACTGTGTTCAAGGACTCATTTGTGGATCTGAATGAATACGTCATGGTTGTCACGAACTTATAAAAACATTTGTAAGTGAGTGTGTTCCATAACCAGAAGTCCTGGATGAACCACGAGATCCACAGTCTGCTGAGGGCCAGATTAGAGGCATTTAAGTTCAGTGGCCAAGAAAATTACAAGAAATCCAGGTATGATCTCTGGAAAGCCATGTCACAGGCCAAGTGGCAATTCTGGAATAAACTTGAATCAATGAAGGATGCTCGACAACTATGGCAGGGCTTGAATGCTATTACCTCTTATCAAATAAAATCAAGTGACATAGCTGGCAACAGGATTTCACTTCCGGGTGAGCTCAATGTCTTCTATGCTTGTTTTGACTGCCAAAACATGGAGGAACTACAGCCCTAATGATCCTGTGATTTTAGTCTCTGAATACTGATGCGTGAGCAGCCTTCAGGAGGGTGAACACAGGAAAAGCATCCAGCCCAGGCAGGGTACCTGGCAAAGTACTAGAGACCTGTGCTGATCAACTGACTGAAGTGTTTACTGAGATCTTTAGCCTTTTGCTTCAGCAGTCTGAGGTACCCAGCTGTTTCAAGCAGTCTTTATTTATGCTGGTGCCTAAGAAGAACATCCTCCACAACCTTGTCGTGCTTTGGAGGCTTGAGTGCTTCAATGACCCAGATAGCTATGCTGGCTGAAGCCATGGCTTTATGCTTTGGTAGGGTCACCCATGCCAACAGGTCAAAGGGTGGAGGCCAGACTAAGAGTGGCCCATGGTTCAAAGTTCGGGGGTTCAGATCAGGGCTAATAACCCTGACTGGCAAAACAAAGTTATAATGAAAACAGCAATGAAGAATTCTTCTGCATCTGAGTGTGACTGTATTCCTAGTCTCCACCTGGAACTTGCATGACTGACAGCATTGAAAACCAAGAGGAAGCTACTGACATGATGAAAGAAACACTGAACACTGCCAGAGGTGGAGGACCTTCATTGCTGCCCTAAATGCGAGCAGATTAATGGGCAGTAAGTAAGTAAGAAGAATACAATAACCTACCTCAATTACTAAAGTCCAGTAACACTTACATCCACACTGATGAAGTGTTTTGAGAGGTTTATGATGAAATACATCAATTCCTGCCTGAGAAGTGAGTTGGATCTGCTCCAATTTGCCTACTGGAGCAACAGGTTCACAGCATATGCCATCTTATTGGCTCTTCATTCAACCCTGGACATATGGACAGCAGAGATTCATACATCACGAGGCTCTTTATCAACTACAGATCAGCATTCAATGCCATCATCTCCTCAAAACTAATCAAGAAGTTTTGAGACTTTGGCCTTAATAGGATTTAATATGGATTAATTTGATTGAGGTCAGTCTGATTGACAACAACATCTCCTCTACAACCTGTATCAGTACAGGGCTGTGTGCTTAGCCCCTGTAAATAGTTCAGAGAGTATTGGTGCAGGGAGAACCAGAATTGGAACTTCGGGTCTTTCTCTTTTCATCAGAACTTGCCTTGCTTGTTTTGTTCTGCTGCTCACTAAACCCTGGCCGCTGAGATTGCAGTTGTTAAGATCCATCTGGCAGCTATGAGATCTTACAAGAGATCCATTAGGCAGCATCCATTAAACTGACACTGCAGATTGTTGTATAGAAGAACCCTGCAAAGCTGTTCTGGGAAACTTGTAGTTGAAGATTTTGATCCAAATGAGACTTCTTCAAACAGTATGATTGTACTTGGCAATACCATGCAATGTCATTTCAGAGAATAATTAAAACAATCTAGGATTTTGAGTCACTGTCCTGTCAGTCACACCAGGATTGTTCCTGCTAATGGTTGACTGATTTGTGTTTGCAGGGTTTACTGTTGCATGTTTGGTTGTATCTCTGGCACTCACCTGCCTGCTGCTGACCCAAGCCATTTGGGGCCCAGGGCTGGCCATTGTCCAGGCACTCAACCTCCTCTAATCCCTACCTTAAATTCCTTTGTTTTGGGGGCCAATTTTTCAACTTTATTACAACAATGTATTTGACTTTAAGGAGTTCCTAGTACAGTCAGCTGTATCCACTCTCATGTGGATTACCTCCCTAATAAGGTCTCCTCCACCAGGCTTTGCTCAGTGCAGCCTTCATAGGTGTTGTGAAAGGAAGGGAGAGGCTGTCATTTTTCTGTTAATGTCTTGCAGCATCTTCCTTTCCTTTGCAGCTCTTAACTTTTGCGTCTGCACTGCACACAATTTGAAGGACATTTAGTTTTATGAGCCAGGTGAAGCAGAACATTAATAGCTACCAGAAAGAAATTATTTTCTAAATCTCCCTGTTGTATCAATATCCACTGCAAAGAAACTCGGTTGAGTTCTTATGCTGCCACCATGCAGAGATGGTTGTAATAAAAAATGAGGGATTTTTAACTTGAACAGAATAGTCTCCATTGGACCAAATGCAATATGTTTTTGAGCAGAGACTGTGATTAATTTATTTTATACAGACTGAAGTATGTTGTGGCCTTCAAAAGATTTTTCTTAAACAGGAAGTGATCTTATTAGTCATAATATTAAGGAAGTTCCATAGTGGTTGCATCACTAGGTTACGTTACTGCTCCAGTTATATAATCTATTAAGTGTGCAGATTGAATTAAATTTAATGATGCAGGATTCCACAAATGGATTCCAAGTATATAAATCACAGCAGACATGCCATCAAAATAATAAGCTCCTGAAAAGCAATGTTTGGTTTAATATAAGAACATAAGAGATTTTCTTTGATTTTTTTAATGTGTTTTTTTTTTGCTTATGAACGGAGCTGCCTTTGCTGGAAAATTTGACAGTTTCTCCTTTCAGCTATCTGATATCATCATCAGAAGCCCCAGTTTAGATACGGCACAGCTGACTCACTTCACAGTACCCTGTTAATGGGCCTTACCAGCCTCTGAAGAGCACCTTCCACCTCATCAAAAGGTCATTCCCATTCCATCCCTACCACCAAACTTTGGATACTTTGAGTGGTGTTATTTCCCAGTCTGACGCACTGGTAGAATAAACTTTGGAACACAGTGACGAAGTATATCTTTCCCTTGTTGACTTGGATGGGATTTTGTGCTGAACTTAATTATCTCAATGTCTACAATCCCAGTAGCAGTGAAATAAGACTCCTTTTCTGTCAACAGCAAACAAGCTGCTGGAAGAACATGGAGGGTCAGGCAGCATCTTCAGAAGGAAAAGAATTGTCAACGATTCAGGTCAAAGCCCTGTATCAGGACCTGATTCCACCATGAGGTGCCAGGGTACTGTAGCACAATGTTTCAGAGTGCCAGCAATCATCAGTTGGGGTTCAGTTTCTTCTGCTATCTGTGAAGAGTTTGTACATTCTCCCCGTGACAGCATGGTTTTCCTTCAACTGCTCTGGTTTCCTTCTTCATCCCAAAGTCGTAATGGTTTAGGGTTAGTAATTTGTGGCACCAGAAACATAGCAACACTTGTGGACTGCGTTGGTCGTTGATGTAAATGACACACTTCACTTTATGTTTCAATGTTTTGATGTACATGTGACAAATAAAACTAATCTGATCTTTCTCTTCATTCTGTCATTCCATATAAGGACATAGACTTAGTTTGTGACTGTGTCTCAACTGTTTGCCAAATCCCTCCAAGCTTTTCTGCTAAGGGTCTTATTAATATGCCAATGACTGCATTGCATTTTTAGCTCAGTAGATGGTGTGTTCAAGTCTCGTTCCAGAGGCTGAACAAAACCTAGGCTGATCCCTTTGTTCTTTAATAACTGGAGGCTGCACTGCTAGGGGCCTTTTGATGTTAAACAGAGACTGTTCTGTCCTTGAGATATAAAAAAAGAGATCTCCAATATTCAAAGTAAGGTGGGTCATTTGCCATGATTTTCTGGCCAATATTTATTCCACAATCTTTTCTCTTAATAACATAGTATATGTTATCTTAACAGGACAAATTGCACTACTTTTGGCAAAATTGATAGGAAATTCTTTGCCCATCCAACTAACCATCTTTGCTACACTGCCTGGGATATATTGGAATTTCCAGTTATGAATTAACCTTGATGGATGGGTGAAGCTCCAAAGAATTTTCTGTCTGATAAAGTAGTCAGATTTTCTTTGATTCCATGTTTTCACCCTGGATAAGCGCAGGAAAGATTGAAAACATTTCAGAATTAGTCTTTCTCTCATCGGCAATAGTTAATATAGCAGCTGGTGAGAATCCTAAGCTATTTCAGACTTCAGCACATAACAATCAGTCCCTGCAACAAAACTAACTCCAGAGATGGATACACAACTCTTCCCCAAATCACTTCCAGGGTGTTTGTATTGAAGTGACCTCATTGTTGTAAAACTGATACTACAAACGTTTGTATTTAAAATCAGTAGGACAATGCAGTGCAATGGCATTTTGTTTGTCTCTGCTTTAAAATTCAAAGAATAGGTAAAATAAATGAAATTCTGCCAATGCATCTGCAACATTTAAATTCATCAATTAAAGTGAATGTGGAATTAAAGAAGGAAAGTAGCATTAACAATATTTGGGGTGCTGTTATAAATTGATCAGGTCCATTAATATACATCGTGGAAAGAAATCGCTGCCTGGAGTGCCTATACTATACGTAACTCCAGACCAACTAAAGTGGTTAACTGCTCGTTGAACTAGCTAAGGGAAGCAACTGGGAATGAAAAATGGCGACACAATGGACTGAGGATGTTGGAATCTGGGAGAACAAACAATCTGCTGGAGGAACTCAACAGAGTTGAGTAGCATGTGTGAAGAAAAGGAATTACCGATGTTTCCGGTCCTGATGCTGATTTTGACCTGAAGTGTCAACAATTCCTTTCCACTGATAGATACAGCTCAACCCGCTGACTTCTGCCAGTAGATTGTTTGTTGCTGGGGATGCACAATAAATGCTGGCATTCCTAGCATGTTCATTTCCCATGTAAAACAAAACTTTGAAATGAATGTAAACAATACACTGCACAGCAAGAAGCTACAATCCTGCCAGCTCAAAACCTAAAAAGATGAGTATTAAAATTAGAAATAGATTATGAATTAGAAAAATTGCAAGAATTTTCATTCAATTTCATTAAATTTTACACAGAAAGGGACTGATGTCTGCAATAACACTTCAAGAGGAGGTGGTGCAGTCAGGTATAATCTCTCTGACAAGCGTTGAGACTGATTAGACAGATAGGCAAATCATAGGAACATGTAGTCTTTATTGGATTAGTCAGATGGACAAGAAGGCCAACATGGGCATAGTGTGTACTTCTGTGCAATTCAATGACTCTCTAAGTTTACAGAGAAAGTAAACATTCTGTTCTCAGACCTTAATTTATCACATTGACCAGAACTAGAAGAGCTTTGCATTTTTCCCTCAGGTGCAATAAAGTAAACCTTTGATTAAGCACCTGACTTGGCTGTAATTCAATCCTGGGTTCAGGAGGAAAGTGGTTCATGGAGATTTGAGGCAGACTGGTGTAGTGGATGGTCTAGTCAAACACTCAAAATTCAAAGCTCGAAGTAAATTTACGGTGTGTAGCGGTTAGCATAGCATTTTATAGTGCCAGCTGTAAGATCGGCGTTCAATTTCCACTGCTATCTGTAAGGAGTTTATACATTCTCCTCGTGACAGTGGGGGTTTCCTCCAGTTCTGCTTTCTTCCCACATTCCAAAGACATGTGAATTAAGATTAGTAAATTGAGGACATGCTATGTTGGAGCCAAATGCATGGCACCACTTGCGATCTGTCCCAGCACAACCTCGAGGCAAAAACACTTTTTACTTTATCTTTCAAATGACATGTGACAACCAAAACTAATCTTGAAAAGTCTTTATACGTTACCGTATCCTATCTCAAGATTCATTTTCTTGCAATTTTTTTCCATTTCATTTTCAAGGAATAAAAGAAATACAATAGAATTTACAGAAAACTATACATAAACAAAGACTGACAAGCAATGTGCTAAAGAAGGTCAACAGTGCAAACAAAAAATAACACTGAGAATATGAGCTGTAAAGAATCCTTGAAAGTGAGTCTGCAGGTTGTAGAATCAGTTCAGTTTAGTGGTGATTGAAGTTAGCACCACTGGCTCAGGAGCCTGATGATTGTAGGGTAATAACCATTCCTGGACCTGGTTCTGTGAGTCTTAAAGCTTCTTACCTCCTCCTGATGGTAGTCGTGAGAAGAGGGCATAGCCTGGATGGTGGGTGTCTTTGAAGATGAATGCTGCTTTCTTGTGGAGGAGCTCTACATACATAAAAGGTGGTGACATTTGGGTCAGGGAAAACTCAGATGCAGAAGTAAACACACCTGCCTTCTGAGTATTCGCTTAAGTTGCTAAAATATTTTATCTCCTCTCATACAGCTATATAAGACCTTGGTCAGACCCCACTTGGAGTACTGCATTCAGTTCTGGTCACCTCATTACAGGAAGGATGTGGATACTATAGAGAGAGTGCAGAGGAGATTTACAAGGATGTTGCCTGGATTGGAGGGTGTACCTTATGAAAATAGGTTGAGTGAACTTGGCCTTTTCTCCTTGGAGCGACGGAGGTTGAGGGGTGACCTGATAGAGGTGTACAAGATGATGAGAGGCATTGTTCGTGTGGATAGTCAGAGGCTTTTTCCCAGAACTGAAATGGATAACATGAAGGGACATAGTTTTAAGGTGCTTGGAAAACAGGTACCAAAGGGATGTCAGAGATAAGTTTTTTACACAGAGATTGGTTGGTGCGTGGAATGCACTGCCAGAGGTGGTGGTGGAAGCAGATATAATAGAGTCTTTTAAGAGACTTTTAGATAGGTACATGGAGCTTGGAAAAAATAGAGGGCTATGTGCTAGGGAAATTCTAGGCAGTCTCTAGAGTAGGTTAAATGGTCGGCACAACATTGTGGGCCGAAGGGTCTGTAATGTGCTGTAAATTTCTATTATCTCTCCCTGGCAATGTTTATTTTTGCTGAACTCGATTAATTGAACAACATGTTTAATGGCTCATGCAATATGAAACAGCACCTCTGGGGTAGCTGTGGGGAATAAGAGTAGGAGGTGGGGAGCTCTTTGGCTCACATAATAAGCTACATAAATGCAAGCTGCAACTTGCTAAAGAAAGTACTGGTTGGATGAATAGGAGCCAGTTGTTCAATCCTCTGAGAAAATGGATACAAGGCAAAGAACGACTAACGAAGTTTGAGCAGTTCTAAACTGAAAACACAAAATGCTGGAAGTACAGAGCAGTGAGAAAAGGATTTGAGTGGTTGACTGGTCTACTCCCACTTCTATATTCCTGAAAGCAGAATTTTTTCTCAGTGTTGATCACAGTTCATAACTTCAGGAACACCTGTACAAAAACACCATGCATCATCCCTGTATTAAATTAACCTTGCTATGTACTGCTCATTCGAGTCACATCAATTACTGGAAATGGTCCTCAACAATGTGCCCTATCTTTTATAATTTGTAACATAATCTGGCATCCAATTGTTTGCAAATCCCAATGATCTGGTAACTGGCAGGAGTTGAAGAGCATGGGCTGGAAGTTTAGATGGGGTGTGCAGCCAGAGCAAGGTCTATGGTCTGAGCTGGGGCTGAGGTTCAAAGTACCAGGTATCAGAACTGAAAGGGGTCTTGGCCTGAAACTTCAACTGTTCATTTCCCTCTACAGATGCTGCCTGACCCGCTGACTTCCTCCAAAGTTTCGTGTGTGTGTGTTACTTCAGATTTCTACCATCTGCAGACTCTTTTGTGTAGTTAGGTGTGCAGCTGGAGAGGTGTCAGGAGTGCTTGTATTTTTTCCACACCCTTTAAACACACCAGGTAAATCTATTATAGTACCGAGTAACATGCAGAAAATGTGAAATACGACCGTGTTTCGACATTATTGGCCTAACATCCATTAGTCTGGAAACTCTGGTTATCCGGCACTACTAAAGGCCCAGGGGTGCTAGGTTATTCTCATTTCATCCTGTGGTCAGTTCCAGTAGAAATTGTACACAGTTTTCAAGTCTTTCTTTGCTTTTGCTTTTCTTCTCCTGGTAAAACTGCGTTCTGCTGAAATCAAAATCCTTGTCAGTATGGGTACTTAAAACTGATGACTCCTCCTAATTCTGCATCCATTAACTACTTCTGGTACCATTTCAAAGATATCCTAAAGGCATTGCCCCATTCCATCATAACTATCACTTCACACCAAATGGTTCTTCCTCTGTAATCCCTGTGCATTATTCCATAAGGTTAAATAGGCATCTATCATTCCAACATCATTATGATTTTAATATTGCAGTTCCAAATGGGATTGCTTTTTATTTTGGTTCTGAATAAAATCAATGGACTTAATGCTCAACTTCAACTCATTTTCCACCCTTGAAAAATCTCGAGCCGTTACTCTATTTGAAATGATGTTTAAGCACTAGTTTCCGCATTTACTCTGTTAAAACCAGATCTTGTCGTGATGACTCTGTGAGCCTGCTGCTGGGAGGGGGAACCAGATGAAAGGATATAAAATTTGTTTTTGTTCTCACTACCAAATCTACAGAAGCAGTAATTGTAAAGCATTGAACAGGTGTGATGGGCCTGTAAGATTATGACTGCTGTGCAACCATTGTTGATTAACTCCGAGCTTTAGATCCAATCCAGGATAACAGATGAAGCTCAGAATTTCATGTCAATTCAAAACATCTGTGCGTAATTATATTTCCACATTCTACCTCTATTTCCTGTGGAGTTCTCTCTCAGGCATTGCCACTACTAGACCTTTCTCACATATGTGTAATAGATATAACAAGATCTAGCAGAATTAGGCCATTCAGTCTATTGAGGCTGCTTTGCTATTCCAACATGGCTGATTTATTATTCCTCTCAAACTCATTCTCCTGCATTCTCCCTGTAATCTTTGATGCGCTGACTAATAAGATCATAAAACAAAGGAGAAGAATGGGACATTGATGGTAAACCAGTTTTCTAATACTTCTGAAAGATGGTGGAAAATCTATTTTTTTTTGTTACAGTTATTTCTGTAGTGACATTGTTACTTGCAATCTCAATGACAGATTTTCTGACCAAACTGCAGAGATGTTACTTCATGGATGCCATTTGAGTCTTGTCTCACCCTAGTAAATTATGCACAGCAAATCTATTGATAAAAATATAATCTAGATAGGAAAAGTCACTCCTGACATTTCTACAATGGATGAACTATATACATAATTTTCCATACGGACACAAGTGAACTTAGATGCTAGAATCTCTGCAGATGCTGGAATTGTACAGTATGTATGTATCTCTTAATATTTGTTCTCAATCTGTTGCACTCTGACAGTGGCTGTGCGCAATTTCAGAAGAGCCTCATTGTTCTTTCATTGCTGAATGTGTGTGCTTGTAAGACAACAAAGAACTTTCTAGATGTTGATGAATAGTCTCAGCCCAAAACATCGACTCTATATTCCTTTTTGGCTCCTCCAGTGTTTTATGTGTGTTGCTCTTAACTTTGTAAGTGCAGCTCGCAATTGTACATCGTGACCTACTTACATCTTCTAACAGTTCTTCTTTCAGAACCTAACTGATGATAAACGTTTATCAGCAAAATAACATCATAACTTCGAATTCATGTGAATGTATCCCTTTTATTTCATGATGAAGATGTAATGGTGAAGAAATAATTAACACAACTTAGAGTCAATGAAAAGTCACAGGTTGTTTTTGTTCTGTTTACAATTTTTGGACACATAAAAACATTCGTTGTTCTACAAGGAACTATTAAGTATACAAAATCTAAATGTGTACCATAACTATTGGTGCCTCTTTTGAAGAGAAGTTAGAGTCTGGACTATCTGTGAAAGATGAAATTATAATAATTAAGGGAGATATCTGCCCACACCTCTAGGAAGAATACAAAATAAAGTAACGGTGATTAATCAAAATCCATTTTGGAAAGTCAGTCCATATAATTCAGACCAGTAAATTCAATCTAACCCAACCCATTATGCTCATCTAATGGTAACGAACTTGCAGGACCCAACTGCAGAGATGGTTGCTTCTTATGAATAGATTCACACAAGTAACTGTGAAGAACACCAGTTAAAGATCAGTTGGAACTGATGCCTTTGTAACAACATTTAGCTACCTAAATCCGTTTGAGCGAAGGCTGACAAATGATTTACATTATAGAAACTTTGAAATCAAACCTGGCCATTGTAATGAATAATAGCCAAGTACGATTTCGAAATCACTTTAATGTAATGCCCTTTCACAAAGCTGCCTGAAGAACTTGCTTTTCTTCTTCCACATGAAATGTTATTTTAGAACAGAACATTGTGCCAAAACCTGACAATAAGTGAAGGTTAAGGAAAGGGTGGAAACCTTTATTAACCTCATCCTCACACTTATTACTCAACAGAACCTACGGACTCACTTTCAATACTCAACAACTCATGTTTTCAGTATTATTTATTTAATATTTGTTTTTTTTGCATTTGCACAGTTTGCCTTCTTTTGCACATTAGAATCAGAATCAGCTTTATCATCACTGGCATGCGTTGTGAAATTTGTTAACTTAGCAGCAGAAGTTTAAAGCAATACATGATAAAATAGAAAGAAGAAAATAAATAAATAACACACAGTATCTATGTATGTATATTGAATTAGATTAAAATAGTACACAAACAGAAATAATATATATTAAAAAATAATTGAGGTATTGTCCAAAGCTTCAATGTCCATTTAGGAATTGGATGGCAGAGGGGAAGAAGCTGTTCCTGAATCGCTGAGTGTGTGCCTTCAGGCTTCTGTATCTCCTACCTCATGGTAACAGTGAGAAAAGGGCATGCCCTGGGTGAAGAATGCAGGGGGATCTTATTGAAACCTACTGAATGTTGAAAGGACTAGATAGGGTGGATGTGGAGAGGACGTTTCTTATGGTGGGGATATCCAGCACTAGAGAGCACAGCCTCAAAATTAAGGGGTAACCTTTTAGAACAGAGGTATGGAGGAATTTTTTAGCCAGAGAGTAGTGAATCTGTGAAATGTTCTGCCACAGATTGTCGTGGAGCCATTTCTGTGGGTATATTTAAGGCAGAAGTAGATAGTTTCCTGATGGTCAGGCATCAAAGAATATGGCGAGAAGGCAAGTATATGGGGTTGAGTGGGATCCAGAATCAGCCATGTTGGAATGGGAGAGCAAACTCAATGGGCTGAATGGCCTAATTCTGCTTTTATGTCTTATGGACTTATGTTCTTATGGTGATGGGGTCTTTAATAACAGACGTTGCCTCTCTGAGACACTGCTCCTTGAAAATGTCTTGAGTACTATGGAGGCTAGTATCCAAGATGGAGTTGATTAATTTTACAACTTTTGGTCCTGTGCATTAGCCTCCTTCCCCATACTAGACAGTGATGCAGCCTGTCAGAATGCTCTCCACTGTACATCTGTAGAACTTTTTGAGTGTTTTAGGTGACAAACCAGATCTCCTCAAACTCTAAATGAAATATTCTTGCCTTCTTTATGGCTGCACTGATATGATGAGACCAGCTCAGCTCCTCAGAAATCTTGACATACAGGAACTTGAAACTGCTCACTTTCTCCACTTCTAATCTCTATGAGGATTGGTTTGTGTTCCCTCGTCTTACCCTTCCTGAAGTCCACAAACAGCTCTTTCATCTTACTGACGCTGAGTCCAAGGTTGTTGCTGCGACACCACTCAACTAGCTGGTATATCTCGCTCTTGAACGCCCTCTCATCTCCATCTGAGATTCTACTAACAATGGTTGTATCATTAGCAAATTTATAGATGGTATTTGAACTATACCTATCCATGCATAGAGACAATATGGATATTAAAAGCATAGAGCAGTGGGCTAAGTACACACCCATGAGGTGCACCAGTGTTGATCGTCAATGAGGAGGAGAAATTATCATCAAACCGCACAGATTGTGGTCTTCTGGTTATGAAGCTGAAGATTCAATTGAATTGCAGAGGGAGGTACAGAGGCCCAGCTTCTGTAACTTATCAATCAGGATTGTGGGAATGTTGATGTTAAATGCTGAACTACCGTCAACAAACAGCATCTTTACATAGGTGTTTGTATTGTCCAGGTGATCGAAGGCCATGTGAAGAGCCATTGAAATTACATCTGCTGTAGACCTATTGTGGTGATAGGCAAATTGCAGTGAGTCCAGGTCCTTGCTGGGTCAGAAGTTGATTCTAGCCGTGACCAACCTCTCAAAGCATTTCATCACTGTAGATGTGAGTGCTAATGGGCGATAGTCATTAAGGCAGCTCACACTATTCTTCTTAGGCACTGGTGTAATTGTTGCCATCTTGAAGCAGGTAAGGACTTTCCACTATAGCAGTAAGAGGTTGAAAATGTCCTGGAATACTCCTGCCAGTTGGTTGGCACAAGTTTTCAGAACCTTACCAGGTACTCCATTGGAGCCTGCCACCTTGTGAAGGTTCACCATCCTTAAAGACAACCTAACATAGGCCTCTGAAACAGAGATCAGAGGGTCACTGGGTGCAGCAGGGATCTTGACAGCTATAGTTATATTCTCCCTTTCAAAGTGGGTGTAGAAGGCATTGAGCTCATCTGGTAGTGAAGCATTGCTGCCATTCAGAATGTTTGTTGTCACTTTGTAGGAAATAATGTCCTGCAAACCCTGTCAGAGTTGTCGTGCATCCGATGTCACTACCAATCGGCTCAAAATTGTCTCTTTCCCCTTGAAATAGCCCTCCACAAGTCATACCTAGTTTTCTTGTACAGACCTGGGTCGCCAGCCTTAAATGGCACAGATCTAGCCCTCAGCAGATGACGTACCTCCTGGTTCATCCATGGCTTTTGGTTTGGGAATGTACAGCAAGTTTTCGTAGGCATATACTCATCATCAGAGGTTTATGTGAAGTCGGTAAAACTGTGGCATACTGTGGCATTAGTTGCTTGTCAGCCCTTGTGCATAGTTTTTCATTGGTTCTATTGATTTCTTTGTTCTACTGTGAATGCTTGCATGAAAGTGTATCACAGTATATGATGACATACTGTATACTGTACATATTTCGATAAAAAACTTACTTTGAACTTGCAATTTTGGTTTTATATACCATTGTGCAGAGTAGCAGTTTGGCATTAAGTGTCTTTTAAAGACATTTTTAAAATGTCTGCTACATTGTCAATTAGAAAATATATTCATTAACAAAGTTAGTAAAATATATTATGCTTAAGACAGTGGATTCTGAATAGTTGCAGTCCTTGGTCAATATTTTACTTCTATCTGAAATCCTTGTTATTCCAAACTCAAGCAAGAGATCTCCATGTGATGCTTGCACCCTGGGGAACAACATCTGTGTCAATTTGCTAATATAATAAAGTTGCCTTTGTGAATTCCATGATTGTTCTCCTTCACATTTTACTCATGTGGCTCCTTGGACAAGCCTTGGTTGCAGGTGCAATGCCCACACACTGATCTAGCAGATTATTTGTACAATGTTCTAAGGGTCAGTTTGGGTCCTGCATAACTTTAAATTAGAAACAGGGCAGTTTCCACGCCAGCTGAGAAAAAACAGTTTGAAATCCATGATACTGTTATTACATATCTAGAGTAACAAATAGTCAAAGAAAGCCTTGCACACTGTAACCTAACGGCGTCATTCAGGTCCTGTCATGCACTATGAGAATAAAACCTATTTACTTTGGTTTCAGTTGAACCCTGAGCTTTTAACTCACTCCAGATATGTCTTATTTATATAAACTGCTTTTATTTAATTGTTACACTCTGTGAAAGGCCTGTTGAGGACCACATTGACATTAACTTGCCCTGCCACAACCTGGGAAGAGTCTAACTTTTTCTTAGGTGGTTGCAAGAAGAGAATTTTCACTCAGTGCAAAGATGGTCCAGAAAATGAGGCCAATTGAAGTGACAGGCTCACATTAGATCCTCTCTAATCGGATTGCTTTTCTTCAGGCCTTTATCTCCTCCACCTGTTCACCTCCCAGCTTTTCACTTCATCCCTGCCTCATCTGGTTTCACCTATCACCTGCCAACTTGTCCTCTTTCCCCTCTCCCCAGCTTCCTATTCTGGTATCAGCCCCCTTCCTTTCCTGTCCCGATGAAAGGTCTCAGTGTAGAATGTTGACTCTTTATTCCCCACAATAGATGCTGCCTGACCTGCTGAGTTCCTCCAGCAGTCTGTGTGTCGCTTTGGATATTTTCTCAGAGCCAGGGAGCAAGGAAAAACAAAGACAGCCGACCACAGAGTCTCTTTCAGTGACACTAATGATGAACCCAAATGCATGCTAGTTAGACTAACAAAATGAAGAAGGAGCAATGCAAGGCAATCAAATACAATATGAAGTTCACCCAAGTGATAATGTAGTGGTGACAGCCAATTCTGGTAGGTGGGATTATTGAATGCAATGAAAGAAACTACAGTTGTGCTTGTCCAAATGCACAGGGTTCCAGTGTATAGATAAATATTGTTAACCTTATAAGAATGCTTTCATTATATCCAATTATGAATTCATGCACTATCAAGTGCACCGGAGGACCACAAAATTCAGCTTTGCATTAAGCTGGTCACTGATTACTGAGTTTTGACAGCTGTCTTGCATCAGCACATATTCAAAAGCACTTTGCTTCAACGTGGAATTAGCGACATGTTTAAAAACGCAAACACGAGGAAATCTGCAGATGCTGGAAATTCAAGCAACACACATCAAAGTTGCTGGTGAACGCAGCAGGCCAGGCAGCATCTCTAGGAAGAGGTACAGATGACGTTTTGGGCTGAGACCAAGTGTCCTGACGAAGGGTCTCGGCCCGAAACATCAACTGTACCTCTTCCTAGAGATGCTGCCTGGCCTGCTGCATTCACCAGCAACTTTGATGTGTGTTGCTAGCAATATGATTTTATGTTAATGTAATGAAGAGACAACAGATAGTACATGAGAATAACCTTGAAGTAATTGACTAACAGAGCAGGTTTGAAGGGCAAAATGGCCTCAACAAGTTCTTATTTCTTATGTGACAGAAGCATCAAAAATAGTCAAGTCCATTCCTGCCAAACATCCTTTGTGATAGCTTCAGTGGAAGCAAAGTGTTGTTTATCGTAAGATATTTAATGCTTTTCTTTCCACTTATTCGGTCTTTCCATGTAGGTTGGTGTTTTTTAGAAACAGATCTGCAGAAATGTCCTCATCACAGTGTTACAACAAAACTTCCATTGGGTAAAGGCTCATTTGACAATGCATTGTAGTTTGGCGGTCAGTGATACTGACACCAGGAGGCAGTCTCTCACCATTTCAGCAACACAACAGCTGTAGGAATGAAAGGGACCAGACTAACTCCTGGCTCTAGATAACCAGATAGGATTTTTTTTTAACTTCAAGTTAAACTTTACAAAATATTAGTCACAATAGCAAATAGCAAAGAAAAAGTATCCAGCACTATCAAAGGCTGTTAAATGCATTAATTAAGCTTGACGTCAGTTTAGATGCTGTAATTTCTCAAATACACAGTGGCTAATGTGAGCCTTCAGTGCTTCCACTTCCCTCCTCTTTCCGTGGACCTTGCTCTTTGAGCCAGGTTTTATCATTTATCAGTAGACTAAATAATTGTGGTGATCTATCATTGCGTCATAGAGCACAACAGCATAGAAACAGGCCTCTTAGCCTATCTAGTTCATGCTGAACTGTATTTCTGCCTAATCCACCACACCCCTCCCATCCTTATACTTATTCAAAATTCTCTTAAATGTTGTAATCAAACTTGCATCTACCACTTCCACTGGCAACTCATTCCACATCCTCTCATTTCCCTTAAGTACTTCACCTTTCAAAGTTCAAAGTTCAATGTACATCCATGTCAACATGAGATTCATTTTCTTACAGGCATACTCAATAAAATCCAGTCGCCATAATAAAGTCAATGAACGACTGCACCAGCAAGGAGGACAGCCAGTGGGCAAAAGACAACAAACTGTGAAAATACAAAAAAAAGAAAAAAAGAAATAATAACAGTAAAGAAATAAACAATAACTATCAAGAATACGAGATCACGAGTCCTTGAAAATGAGTTCATAACTTGTGGAAACAGTTCAGTGATGGGGCAAGTGAAGTTGAATGCATTTATCCCCTCTGGTTCAAGAGCCTGATGGTTGAGGGTAATAACTGTTCCTGAACCTGGTAGGAATAGTAGAAATCTGAGGCTCCTGTAAATTCTGTGGTGCAGTCAGTCAATATACTCTCCACCATACATCTCTGGAAGTTTGTGAAAGTTTTGGATGACGTGCCGAATCTTCGCAAATTTCTGAGAAAGTAGAGGCACTGCTGTGCTTTCTTCGTAATTGCAATTAGGTGCAGGGCCCAGGTCAGGTCCTCTGAAATGATAACACTGAGGAATTTAAAGATGCTGACCGTCTCCACCTCGATACCCTGATGAGGACAGGATCACAGACATCCAGTTTCCTCCTCGTGAAGTCAATAATCAGCTCCTTGTTCTTGCTGACATTTGTTGTTGTTTTGGCACTACTCAACCTTATTTTCAATCTCCCTCTTATATACTGATGAGTCATCACCTTTGATTAGGCCTACGACTGTGGTGTGTGCTATCAGCAAACTTAAATATGGCATTGGAGCTGTGCTTAGCCACACAGTCATAATTGTAAAGTGAGTAGAGCAGAGGGCTAAGGATACAGCCTTGTGGTGCACCTGTGCTATGGAGATCATGGAGGAGATGTTGTTGCCAATCCGAACTGACTGGGGTCTGCAAGTGAGGAAATGAGGTTTAGCTACTGGGACTGAGTTTGTTGGACACAGTGGAGAAACTACACAACAATATCCAAGAACAGTGGTTAGCCGAAGGGTTCACATATAAAATGAAACATCATGCCCGGCAATCAACCATTTTCACTCTTTGTGGGCTTCATCTGCCACCACACAGAAATGTGAAATTATCATAGCTTTATGTTCTCTGCTTCCAATAACACCTCGGTCAATGAGAAGTCTCCAGCAAAAGCATGGAAGACCAAGACCTCCATCACTGTCAGCAAAACTGTAGAAAGAAAACTCAATTATGAACCTCAATAGACAATGTCCTGTCCTTAAGAAATGTCACCCTTGAGGAAATGCAGAGAATTCAGAGAAAAACCAGAGTCACTTTCTAAAAGAGCAATCAGTATGTTTCAAACGTTATGCTTCAACAGCATACCAAGGAAGATGTTGTAGGGATATTATACGCAGCACTGTGTGCAACAGCGACCAGCACATATCAGCACTTCATTCAGGGCCAGCACCCTGGGCTATTATTCCAACAGACTCACAACAGAGCACGTCAGGGAGCCAGCTGAGCATCCATCAGATGTGCAGTAGCTACTTCCTCATGCACAGAGGGCAGGCTTCCAAGACAAATCCTGCTCTAAAACACATCTTGTCAACGTCTACCCAAAAGGACATCCTGAGCAAAAATAAAGGAATAAGTGATATTAGATGATCAGAGCAGTGTTTGATTGGCAAAATCAACTTTCTTTGACATACTCAAAGTTATGCTTCCCCATACACTTTATGGGAAAATCAGATGTTGCCGAAAGAAGAGCCAGTGGATTTGTTGTGGAGTCAACAGGAGGGGAGGTCTGCTTATCCTTCCCAACCCTTACTGGTGCGACCATATTCCCAACAGGAATGAAATCCTAACTTCTGAAGCTGCATGCAGTCATTCACGTCTTTTGGTCATAGCTGACATGATCCTCAACAAGACTCTTCTGCTAACGCTCCTGTTGGCAGACGTGCCACAAGTTCACATAAAGAATGGTCAACAGTGCAAATTGTCGGCACAATGTACCTCATGCCCAACGACTAGACTTGGTTTGGGTCATAGTGGGTGCCTCGATGATGCGCATATTTAAGATCAATTTCCTGGAAAGAGGGCATCTAAACCATTTCAGACCCTGTGAGAGTAGAACCTATATGAAAGAGAATGTTGCAGGTAAGCAAACCAAGCACCTCGACATACTTACCTTTGCTCAATTAGATTTAAGCAAGCTTGTCTTCTGACACTCAGAAGATGATTATAAGCCAGCACCTTCCAATAAAGATGAGGTCTTCTGTCAAATCATGAACAAAGGTGCGTCGAACTGTTGAGTACCTCCCCTTTCTTTTCGCTCTCTACAACAGCTCCTACCAAACAAAAGTAAGCAGAGAGAAATTGTCTTTGATTCAAGTGCGCAATCCAAAGCCATTTCACCAAACAATGCTCTTGTGTGGTCCAGACCTCAAAAACAGTCTACTTGGAGTCTTCATGTACTTCAGAATTGAATCCTTCACAGTGAATGCAGATATCGAGCAACTATTCCATAGCGTCCTAGTGAGAGAGGATCATCGAGACTACCTCAGATTCTTGTGGTTTCATAACCACCAACTGGAAATTAGATTCTGGAGTACTGCTTGTATTAGGTGACTACTCATGTATTTGGTAAATGTTCCTCGCCAGCTATGGCATTCTATGGCCTTAACAGGACAGCTTTTGAGGGAGGGAAAGAACTCAGGACTGAAGCACGGACGTACCTTGAGAGACATTTCTATGTTGGTGATGGTTTTAAACCATTTTCTAGTGCAGAAACAGCGGTCAGTGTGCTGAATGCAGTGCAAGACATGTTAAGGCAGTCTAATCTTAGACCTCATAAGATCACGTCCAACAGTACAGAGATCATGCAATGTTTCCCATCTGAAGACCTAGCCAAGATCTTTAATGGGAACTCACCCACTGTGAAGAAACCACAGTTTGAGTGCTGTTGCAGATCATGGCTTCAATAGAACCCCAGCCAACTTGAAAAGGGAGAAAAAGGAGATATTAAAGAGAGGAATTTAAGCTGTTTCCACAGATGAACTCAGAGAGGCAGCCATTTGGCACCATCTTAGCTCCACCCTCCTTAAACAATATATTTTTGACATAGACGATACATTTCACTGTATTTTTTGATGTACATGTGACAAATAAAGCTAATCTTTAATCTCCTTGTTTCCACCAGTGGGAGAGTGTCATTATAAGATTAGCGATGGTCTTTTAAAACAGCTCGATAGGAATTGCCTGCCGCAGAGGAGGTGAATCTCTAGGATTCTCTGTCCCAGAGATTTGCTGAAGTTGGATGATAGATTTAAAGAGGAAGAAAAATCAGGGAAGTGAGAGTCAGAGGGAACTGACACAGAAGAGGAAGACCAGTGGCAGATCAGCCATGAGCAAATTGAAGGGCAGGACAAGTTTAAGAATCCGTGGCCTTTTCTTATGGTATGTTTTTATTTTCTTCTTTAAAGCAGTAAAAGATTGGATGCTGAAATGTGATCACCTTAAAAGCATAAAAATGGGCTGACTTGATGTAACCCCTGGATTCTGATTACACATAGCAGTCTGGGGCATTCATTGCAAAAGAAAAAGCCTGGCCACACTCCCTAACATGGAATAACCAGTCACTTGTCCCACATAACCCAATGAACATAACATTGGTTACACTATATTTGAAATTACATGAGGGGAGGGAAATGCTAACCAAGAAATAGGAGACTCACACTTCATCATCTGGCGGTCGCTGCTTTCAGAAGTTTCAGCATGTTCTGACTGCTGGCAAACACCGAGGAAGTTGTACAGTTGAAACTGTGTAGTAGAACGTCAAGAAAAGTGGTGCCCTCTTTAATGCTGCTTGTTGAATTGTGCTGGCACTCAGTCAGTGCAATTGTACTGTGAAAATTTATTACCTGCAACTGACTACATTACATGTATGCCTGAAATATACGAGAGTCCCAGCAGAGATGGAGCACTAAACTTTCACAAGAATTTTCTCTTTAAGAACTTATCGGGAGTGATGGAAAGTCACAGAAGTCTAAAACCTGTTGTTTCTGATGACCTTCTGCACTACCTTCAATGTAAGTGACAATGCACTACTATTTGCATAGAGTGACTATAAGACCACATGTGAGTTGCATACAAAACATTCTTATTTAATGATGTAGGGTAACAGCAAGCACAAAAAGAAAGTGGTATCAATAACCTACACTCTATTCTCTACATAACCTACTATACACTACATGCATTATATAACCCACGCTATACATGACAGTCATTCTTAAAGGTGAGAAGTGGGACTGAAGTTTAGCTGAATGGCAGAAGGGGAAAGGGTATTTTTTTAAGTAGAACCTTAAATCACATAAAGTCACACAGATCGATAAAAGGAAAATTACAGTTTAACAACACCTGAATGAGTAATTGGCATAGCAGCTAAATTTTTAGGCTAGTGTCCAAAAGTTTATTGGTTTATTGACAAGGAATCATAGAATAGCGATATAGAATTATTGGTTCCATTAATTCCATATATTGTTTCATTTAGTTCCCTATACATTATCATTAGTTTCTTATCTCAGCTTCTTCTGTTGTCTACAAATTTTTCCTCAACACAAACTTATCATGTACTGTTGAACTTATCCCGATGGGTGCATTATAATCTGTTACAGCAATATGAATGTGAAGAAACGTACGAAATTTCATGGAGTGCTGGACTCTGTCTAATGCTTCATGGGCACGTCCCTTCCCAGCATTGGCAGTACCTGCTCAAGAAGGCAACATCCATCATCAAAGAACCCCATCACATTGATCATGCCATTTTCTCACTGCTATCACCAGGCAGAGGGTACAGAAGCCTGAAGTCCCAAACCACCAGGTTGAGGAACAGCTATTTTCCTACAACCATTTTGTTTTTGAACCAACTGACACAACATAGATCACTACAGTTTAGCAGCATTAAGCTTTAACTTTCAGTTCAAAGGTACCTACATGTCCAAGGAACTGTCCTGGGCCCAACACATTGATGCAATCATGAAAAAGGCACCCTATCAGTTTGACTTCATTGGGAATTTGAAGTGATTTGGTATGTTACCAAACGCTCTTGCAAATTTCTATGGATATATGGTGGGGAGCATTCTGATTGGCTGGTATGGAGGCTTCAATGCATAGGATTGTAGAAGTTCACAGAGGGCTGTAGATTCAACCAGCTCCATCATGGGCACAAACTTCCCCACCATCAAGCACATCGTCAAGAGGTAGTGCCTCATGAAAGTGGATTCCATCATTAAGAACCCTCACCATCTGGAACATATCCTCTTCTCATTACTACCACCAAGGAGGAGGTACAGGAGCATGAGGACCCACACTGAATGATTCTAGAACAGCTTTTTCTCCTCCATCATCATATTTCTGAACATGAACCCAGGAACACTACCATATTATTGTTTTTACATTATTTATTTATTTTGAAATATATAGTAATTCTTACGTATTTGCATTGCACTGCTGCCATAAAACAACAAATTTCACATTATATACTGGAAGGCAATGATAATAAACCTGATTCTGGTTCTACACACAATGACCACTTTCTTTCTTGCAAAAATTGTGCTTAATTGGTTTAATTTATGCTTTTCCTATGAACAATGCCAATGTGGTTATAAACATAGGAACATAGAAATCTACAGCACATTACAGGCCCTTCAGCCCACAATGTTGTGCCGACCATGTAACTACTCTAGAAACCTCCTAGAATTTCCTACTGCATAGCCCTCTATTTTTCTAAGCTCCATGTACTCATCTAAGAGTCCCGTAAAAGACCCTATTGTATCCACCTCTACCACCTTTATTGGCAGTGCATTCCATTCACCCACCACTCTCTGTGTGAAAAACTTACCACTGACGTTCCCCTTGTACCTACTTTTAACACCTTAAAACTATGCCTCTTGTGCTAGCCATTTCAGCCCTGGGAAAAAGCCTCTGCCTACCCATATGATCAATGCCTCTCATCATCTTTTACACTTCTATCAGGTCACCTCTCATCCTCTGCCACTCCAAGGAGAAAAGGCCAAGTTCACTCAGTCTATTCTCATAAGGCATGCTCTCTAATCCAGACACATCCTTGTAAATCTCCTTTGCACTCTCTCTATAGTACCCACATCCTTCCTGTAATGAGATGACCAGAACTGAACACAGTACTCCAAGTGGGGTCTTATATAACTGTAACAATACCTCACGGCTCTTGAACTCAACCCCACAGTTGATAAAGGCCAACACACCATACACCTTCTTAACAGCAGTGTCAAACTGCGCTGCAGCTTTGAGTGTCCTGTGGACACAGACCCTAAGATCTTGCTGCTCCTCCACACTGCCAAGAGTCTTATCATTAATACTATATTCTGTCTTCAAATTTGACCTGCCAAAATGAACCACTTCACACTTATCTGGGTTGAACTCCATCTGCCACTCCTCAGCCCAGTTCTACATCCTATCGACGTCCCGCTGTAATCTCTGACAGCCCTCCAGAATATCCACAACTTTTGTATCACCAGCAGACTTACTAAATCACCCTTCTACTTCTTCATCCAGGTCATTTATAAAAATCACAAATAAGCCGAGACCCAGACCAGACCCCAGCAGGATACCACTGGTCACCGACCTCCATGCAGAATACGAACCGTCCACAATCACTCTTTGCCTTCTGTGGGCAAGCCAGTTCAGAATCCACAAAGCAAGGTCTCCTTGGATTCCATGCCTCATTACTTTGTGAATGAGCCTCGCATGGGGACCCTTATAAGAATCAGAATCAGGTTTATTATCATCGGCATGTGACGTGAAATTTGTTAACTTTGCAGCAGCAGTTCAATGCAATACATAATCTAGCAGAGAGAGAGAAAAAATAAATAAAATAAAACATCATAATAATAAACAAACAAATAAATCAATTACATATATTGAATAGATTTTTAAAAATATGCAAAAACAGAAATACTCTGTGATAAAAAAGTGAAGTAGTGTCCAAAGCTTCAATGTCCATTTAGGAATTGGATGGCAGAGGGGAAGAAGCTGTTCCTGAATCGCTGAGTGTGTGCCTTCAGGCTTCTGTACTTCCTACCTGATGGTAACAGTGAGAAAAGGGCCTGACCTAGGTTCTTGAGCTGCTTTTCTGAGACACCGCTCCCTAAAGATGTCCTGGTTACTTTGTAGGCTAGTGCCCAAGATGGAGCTGACTAGATTTATAACCTTCCACAGCTTCTTTCGGTCCCTTGCAGTAGCCCTCCATACCAGACAGTGATGCAGCCTGTCAGAATGCTCTCCACGGTACAACTATAGAAATTTTTGAGTGTATTTGTTGACATGCCAGATCTCTTCAAACTCCTAATAAAGTATAGCTGCTGTCTTGTCTTCTTTTTAACTACATTGATATGTTGGGATGAGGTTAGATCATCAGAGATCTTGATACCCAGGAACTTGAAGCTGCTCACTCTCTCCACTTCTGATCCCCCTCCGAGGATTGGTATGTGTTCCTTCGTCTTGTCCTTCCTGAAGTCCACAATCAGCTCTTTCGTCTTACTGACATTGAGTGCCAGGTTGTTGCTGCGGCACCATTCCACTGGTTGGCATATCTTACTCCTGTATGCACTCTCATCACCACCTGAGATTCTACCAACAATGGTTATATCGTCAGCAAATTTATAGATGGTATTTGAGCTATACCTAGCCACACAGTCATGTGTATGTAGAGAGTAGAGCAGAAGGCTAAGTACACACCCCTGAGGTGCGCCAGTGTTGGTTGTCAGCGAGGAGGATATGTTATCACCAATCCGCACAGACTGTGGTCTTCCAGTTAGGAAGTCGAGGATCCAATTGCAGAGGCCCAGGTTCTGCAACTTCTCAATCAGGATTGTGGGAATGATGGTATTAATTGCTGAGCTATAGTCAATGAACAGCATCCTGACGTAGATGTTTGTGTTGTCTAGGTGGTCTAAAGCCATGTGAAGAGCCATTAATATTGCATCTGCCATTGACCTATTGTGGCGGTAGGCAGATTGCAATGGGTCCAGGTCCTTGCTGAGGCAGGAGTTCAGTATAGTCATAACCAACCTCTCAAAGCATTTCATCACTGTCAATGTGAGTGCTACTTGGCAATAGTCATTAAAGCCAACCCACATTCTTAGGCACTGGTATAATTGTTGCCTTTTTGAAGCAAGTGGGAACTTCTGCCCGTTGCAGTGAGAGGTTGCCTTACCGAAATTCATACACACTACATCCACTGCTCTACCTTCATCAGTGTGTTTTGTTACATCCTCAAAGAATTCAGTCAGGCTCTTAAGACACGACCTGCCCTTGACAAAGCCATGCTGACTATCCCTAATCAGATTATATCCCTCCAAATCTTCATAAATCCTGCCTCATAGGAACTTCTCCAACAACCTGCCTTCCACTGAAGTCAGACTCACTGGTCTATAATTTCCTGGGTTATCTCTACTCCCTTTCTTGAGCATGCGTTTGCAACCTTCTAATCCTCTGGTACTTCTCCTGTCCCTATTGATGATGCAAAGATCATCACCAGAAGCTCAGCAATCTTGCTTCTCGTCTCCCACAGTAGCCTGGGGTATATCTCATCCGGTCCTGGTGACTTATCTAACATAATACCTTTCAAAAGCTCCAGCACATCCTCTTTCTTAATGTCTATACACTCAAGCATTTCAGTCCACTGTAAGTCATCCCCATAATTGCCAAGGTCCTTTTCACTGGTGAATACTGAAGCAAAGTATTCATTAAGTACCTCCGATACCTCCTCTGGCTCCATGCACATGTTTCCACTCTTGCTCCTGATTGATTGGTCCTATTCTCCATGGCCCATCCTCTTGCTCTTCACATACTTGTAGAATGCCTTGGGGTTTTCCTTAAATCTGCTTGCCAAGCCAAATTTCATTCTTGAGCTCCTTCTTGGCACCCTTGTAATTTTCTCAAGCTCTAGCATTACGTAGATTCTTGAACCTTTGGTAAGCTTTTCTTTTCTTCTTAACTAGATTTTCTACATCCTTTGTACAGCACGGTTCTTTAACTCTACCATCCTTTCCCTGCCTCAATGGAACATATCTACGCAGAACACAGTGCAAATGTTCCCTGAACATTTGCCACATTTCTGCCGTGCATTTCCCTGAGAACATCTGCTCCCAATTTATGTTGCCAAGTTCCTGCCTAATAGCATCATATTTCCCTCTAACCCAATTAAATGTTTTCCCAAATTGTCTGCTCCTATCCCTCGCGAGTACTATAGTAAAGGAGATAGAGTTATGTCACTACCTCCAAAATACTCTCCCACCGAGAGATCTGACACCTGACCAGGTTCATTTCCAATACCAGATCAAATGCAGCCTCTCCTCTAGATGTCTTATCTACATATTGCATCAGGAAACCTTCCTGAACACACCTAACAAACTCCACCCCATCTAAACCCCTTGCTCTAAGGAGATGCCAAACAAAATTAGGAAAATTAAAATCACTCATCACAATAACCCTATTATTGTTGCACTATTCTTGAATCTACCCCCCTATCTGCTCTTCAATGTCTCTGTTACTTTTGTGGGGTCTATAAAAAACTCCCAGTAGAGTTATTACACCCTTTCTGTTTCTGACTTCCCCCACACTGACTTAGTAGACAATCCCTCCATGTCTTTCTCCTTTTCTGCAGCCATGATATGATCCCTGATCAGCAGTGCCACCCCCCCCCACCTCTTTTGCCTCCCTCCCTGCCTTTTTTTAACATCTAAAGTCCAGCACACTCAGCAGCCATTCCTGCCCCTGAGTCATCCAAGTTTCTGTAATGGCCACAACATCGTAGTTCCAAGTATTGATCCACGGTCTAAGTTTATCTGCCTTGCTTATGATACTTAAGATAAGCGTGCTTATGCTTAAGATGCTGCAGCAAGTTTATCATTGCACTTGTGCATATGAAAAGAAATGCAATTTTGACTTAGGAACCTGCATCCATCACACATGGTGGTAGTGTTTTCCATATTCAGCCATGTGCTATGTAAAGATGTTTTCCTCATATCATTCTTAATTCTCTTCCCTGTGTTTTATATCTGACCTTAAATTCTTGACCAATATGCTGATGAGAACAGCCTCCAACTCACTATTCTATCCAGGTCACTTATTATTTCATGAACTTTGATAAGATTTCCCCTTAGCCTCCTCAAAAGTAAATTGACCCAGCCGCTCTACTCTACTTTTGTAATTGTAGTCCCTCATTCCACAAGCCATGCTCCTGAATCATATCTGAACCTTTTCTAATGCCTACATATTCTCTTTTTTAAATTAATTTTTTATGTGTTTCTACAACAACAAAAAAAAACAATCAGCAAAATGGAGATTTATACAACGCGAAACAAACGTGTCAAATATATTATTCATAACAATAAGAAAAAAAGTACCCAAAATAAATTCATATAAAATTAGTGACCTCCCTACCCTCCCACTATAAAACCCCAGACCAACAATTTCTATGTATAAAAGAAAAATTAATCGGAGCATTCAACTCCACAGAGCTGTAATTATATATAGAAAAAAAGAAAGTATAATGCCGACTACCAAAACTATAATGTAATTAACGACAAAAAACCATAAAACTTACAGAAAAAAAAGCTGAAGGTAAGTGATTGCAGTACAAAAAAAAGGATAAACTTAATCTAAAGAGGAGTTATGAAAGTATTCAAGAAATGGTCCACCCACCTTATGAAACTTTATGTCCGAATTAAGAAGTGAATAATGAATCTTTTCAAGGTCTAAGCAGGACATAATATCACTGAACCATTGAGAATAAGTGGGTGGGGCAGTATCTCTCCACCTACGAAGAACTAACCGTCTAGCCAAGAGAGAGGCAAAAGATAATGTTCGAGGTTTAGTCGGACTCAAGTGCATGTCTACTTCACCCAAAGAGCCAAAAAGAGCAATCAGAGGGTTAATATTCTCTTTTAATGAGGCAGTGCACAATCAACCAATTTTGTGTCATCTGCAAATTTGGAAATTATGATTTGTACTCTCAAATCTAGGTCATAATTCATAAAAGGCAACAATCCTAATCCCAACCCCAGGGCAATGCTGCCATTCATCTTCCTGCAGTCTGCACATGTAAGTTGAACATAGAATGGTACAGCACAGGAACAGGGCCTTCAGCTCATACTGTTGTGCTGAACAATTAAATTAGTATCAAATGGCTAACTAGTCTCTTCTGCCTACACAATGTCCATATCTTTCCATTTTCCTCACTGAAAACTGAGATGAATTTGAATCTCAGAATAGCTAGTGAACTTAAATTCAATTTGATAAATAAATCATAGGTATTGATGACAATGAGCTAGTTGGATTGACCTAAATGTCTCCTTGATTAATTGCTGCCTTAAAAGGAAAGAAGGCTAATGTCCTTGCCAGTTAAGCCCACACTGCAGACCAAAAACAATGTGTTTGACTTAACTGCCCTCTGAAATAGCATAGCAAGCCAGGCAATTACAGATGGGCAATAAATACTGCCCCATTCAAAATGAGACTGAACAAATTGTGAAATTATTTATGCTCCACACAAGCCTAATCCCACTTGTTTTATTTCATCTCACCTCATGAGTATATCCCTTCATATCTTTTTCTCTGAAGTACCATCTTAGCTTCTCCTTAAATAATCAAGGCTATTTCCCACAAATACTCAAAATTCAGTTTAAAGTAAATTTATTATCAAAGTACATTATGTTACCATATACTACTTTAGGGTGAATGAGGTGTCCAGGTGGGATAGCTCCTCTGCTGAAGGGGCTTGTCATGTCTGTTCTGGGGCAGCTCACTCAACTTTTGTCCTGACCAAACACTCCTTTCTCACCTTTCGCTCCAAGTAGCTGCTTGCATGCGAGAGCAGCCACACCCCGATACACCACTTCAACAGACGGGCTAAACCAGGTGAGGGTACCTCATACCCTGGTGAGCTAGGGGCATGCCTGTTCCTGCATGTGAAGTCACCTTCAGTGGACTGGACGAATGAGATCTACAGTGAGATTTAACAACCAGGAAGGCAATGCTGCAATGCTCCATGGAGAACGAAGGGCATGAAAAGGCACAGGCGATATCTTGGTCATCCACTGCAATCAAGGAAGACCCCAATTTGTGAGGTTTGTTTGTACCACTGGACTTGAAATTCTGAGGTCAAGAAAGTAGAACTGCCCCAATGTAATGGCTTTTCTATTTCAAAACTTTCCTGCAAGGATTTCCTGTTATCATCAGACATGACGGACAACCACCCACTACAGGCATCCACAGTAAAACAACAAAATACAATAGAATCAATGAAAAACTACATGCAAACAAAGACTGACAAGCAACCAATTTACAATGGAAGACAAACTGTGCAAGAATAAATGACAGATAAATAGATAAATAACAATAAATAAATAAATAATACTTGAGTTGTAGAGTCCTTGAAGGTAAGTCCTAAGGTTGTGGAATTAATTCAGAGTTGAGGTGAGTGAAGTTATCCACACTGATTCTGGAGCTTTATGGTTGAAAGTTATTAACTGTTCCTGAACTTGATGCTGTGGTCCTAAGGCTTCTGTAGCTGCTTCTCAATGGCACCAGCAAGAAGAGAGCATGGCCTGGATGGGGATAGGGGGGGTCCTTGATGATAGATGCTGCTTTCTTGTGGCAACACTTCTTGTAGATGTACTTAACAGTGGGGAGGGATTGCCTATGATGGACAGCCTGGACTGTATGCACCACCTTTTGTAGCCAAACACTCCACATGTCAACAAGTCCTGCCTTTTCACACACTACAAGTAAAGACAGTTCCCTGAATTTCTGTATTTGATTTATTCATGGGAAATAACTTTATTCATAAAATTATAGCCATAATTTTAGAACCCTTCACAGCTGGAACCATCTTCAATACATCGTATCCTGTTAAACTCCTTCTTAACAGCTTAAGTTTCCCATCAGCAACTTCCTTTATCAGAAGACTTTCTTCATCAAGAAGAATAAAAGAGCATAGTTTCATGGCAGAATGTAGATGCTCTCCTGGACCTAGAAGAAAACTATTGATGACAGTTTAACCCTACATGTCATAGACCATAGAACAGTACAGCACAATATTGTGCCAAACCAAATATATTAGTAATAAAGTGCCCAGCTAAATGAATTCCTTCTGTCTACACATTATCCATATCCTTCCATTTCCTATCCACTCATTAGCCTATCCAAGACCCTCTTGAACATCCCTACCACACTTGACTCCAGTTCTACCCCTGACAATGCATTTCAGGTACCCACTACACTGTGTAAAAAAACTGGTCTCATGCACATCTTTGAACTCTCATCTTAAACATATGCTCTCTAGTATTTGTAGGAAGAGGTGCAGTCGACGTTTCAGGCCGAGACCCTTCGTCCTGACGAAGGGTCTCAGCCTGAAACGTCGACTGCACCTCTTCCTACAGATGCTGCCTGGCCTGCTGCGTTCACCAGCAACCTTGATGTGTGTTGCTTGAATTTCCAGCATCTGCAGAATTCCTGTTGTTTGCTCTCTAGTATTAGTCATTTCTGGGGGAAAGATACCGGCTGTCGATTCCATCTATACCTCTTATAATCTTATAAGCCTCTATCAAACTTCCCCTCAACTTTCGGTGCTCCAGAGTCAAAAAGCATTATTCTTCTACAGTAGTTTGGAAACAGAAAGTTGGGAGGCAGTAACACCTCTAAGCATTCTGATCTGCTGCTCCAAGAGATGCTGATTGTTACTTTTAGCAGAGGATATGTTTTGTTTTATTTGGCTGTGCTTATTACCAATAGGTAAAAGTCAGTCCGAACATATTTCTGCAAGGCAATATCTTGGCTTGTATCTATTTGCCACATCTGATAACGAAATGTAAGATTTTCAAGTCTTTTTCTAGTAACTGTCCAATTGTGGAGACAGGGTTTATTTTTCATAGCAATAAAGTGTATCAAATAATTCGGTATTCCTGATGCCAAGGGAAATTGTTTGCTCATCTGGAGAAGCTGCAGCCTCACACTTTCTCCCTGTGACAACATCAATTTCCCTCCAGGTGCTCTCATTTTCTTCCCCAATCTCAGCAAGATATGGGTTGTTCGGATAACTGGCCATTGTAAGTTAACCGTAGAACATAACTGAGTGGTAGAGTCGAGGTGGTGTTGAAGGAATATGGTATTAATAAAATTGGATTAGAGTAAATAGATGCTTGAATATCAATCTGAACTTGATGGCGTTTGTTTTGTGACACAAGTTGTGAACGTATACTGTAGATTCCAGTTATAGTAATATGGTTACGTTATCTTGTTTCATTTTATGAGTTCTTGCATTATTTTCAAGAAGCTTTTGACTGTTAATAATCTTCTTAAATGAACAAGCAAATCCCTGAATTGTATCCAATCTAATTCAGGGAGTATTTCTATCAAATGCTCTGCAATGATTCAGAGGTAAATTACCACCACCATTTTGAGGAAAGTAGGGATGGCTAAAAACGTTAATTCTTGCCAGCAACACCTTTACCCTACAAAAGAAAAATGGAGTCATGCAGAACAATACAGCATAGAAACAGTCCTTCAGCCTAACCAGTTCATGCAACAAATATTTGTTGCATGAACTGATTGGGCCGAAGGACTGTTTCTATGCTGTATTTGTCTATGAATGGTTTTCCAGTACAAAGATTTTCTTGAGGCTCAATATCCACAATTCTGCAATAAATCAGAAAATGTTTGGAGACATCAAATCTTGGTAGCAAGATCCATCTAGATAACACTGTTACTCTGTCCACACATGCTACCTGACCAGTTGACTGTTTTCAGTGTTCACCATTTTATTTCATTTTTAATAAATTGCCAGTTTTTGTATTATTCAAAATATTTGTGTACAAAACATTCCTATGCTAGTATTCAAGTATAGTTTACACAATGTGGCGGATGCAGCCCAGTCCTTCACAGGCAATGCTTTCATCACCACTGAGCACTTGGAGAACTGCATCAAGAAAAAAACATCTATCATCAAGGACCCCTACCAACCAGGCCGTGCTCTCTTCTCTTTGCTGTCATCAGGAAGGAGGTCCTACGCCACAAGTCTCAGAAACAGTTTTTACCCTTCAACCTTCAGGCTCCTGAACTAGCATGAATAACTTCACTCATCTCAACTCTGAACTGATTCCACAACCTATGAACTCACTTTCAAGGACTTCGCAACTTATGCTCTCAGTACTATTTATCTGTATTTGCAAAGTTTGTCTTTTCCACATTAGTTGTTTGTCAGTCTTTGCTTGTGTGTCGTTTCTAATTGATTCTATTGTATTTCTTTGTTCTATTATGAATGCTTGCAAGAAAATGAATCTCACACTTTAATAATAGATTTATTTATTTTATTTATTTAGTGATTTGGGTGCTGAGGTGGGGATACATCTCGACCAAAAAAGGTATATTACATCCTTCCCTCCACTAGCCTCCAGTTTTGAAGAGAATTGATAATGGCTGGGGTCACCTGTCTTGTAAAGACACTGCCCAGAAGAAGGCAAAGGCAAACCACTTCTGAAGAAAAATTTGCCAAGATCAGTCATGGTCAAATCCATGTTCGTCCAAGTCATATGCCATGGTACATAATGAATGAATGAATTTAGAGATTCAGGGCAGAACAGGCCCTTTCAGTCCAACCAGCCACATCGCCTAGCAACCAACCTATTAAATGCCAGCCTAATTGCAGGACAATTTACAATTTACTTTGAACTTTGAATTTTGAAGCTTTTTTTACTGGCAGGCATTAATGAAATAGCATTTTTAATTACACTTGGCACCTAGCAATTTATCCTTTTTAAATTTCTATATTAACTAAGACTTTTTCACATCTTATCTCACTTAAACATACTGTGCAATAGTAACTTTGCAGCATACTCTGCCTCTGAAATTTATTCCATTCCACTGACCACGAGGAAAAATATTAACAGGCGCTTGGAAAAGTCTGAGCTAACAAAGAAGAGCCAGCTCAAACTTTCTAATGACAAATCCTGTTTGAATAATGGGTTGGAATTTTTTAGTGAAGTAATGGAGGTTCACTTTTACCTTTGCCAATGAAGAGAAAGGGGGAATTTGGGCATGGGAGACTGAAAGTAATAGGGATATCAAAGCAAGGAAATCCACAGCTCATAACTAATCAAAATGAAAATCATGAAGAGGCACTGAGAACTGAAGTTTCTTCAGAGTTACTGGAAACCCAGTGAAAATGACAAAAGAAACAGCACTTGCTCCTTGAATGGCCAATGCAGTGAATCCACAGTTGGCCCAATCAGTTACCTCGGAGCCCATGGAAATTCAATGAAAGCAAGTCAAACTGGACTCTGAGGCTTTGTGTAAGAAGAAAACAAAATGCGGTAGATGGATTTCTGAGGCATTACACAAAAGTCCCACAAAAAAAAAATGCATGGTTAGCAAGGATGAGAACCCGAGGATTAAAAGGTCAGGAGAAGGATAGATGAGCCATTAGGTTAAAAGTCAAATAGAGAGAGGGTAGTGGTAAGCAACTGTTTCTCAGAAGGGAAAATTGAAGATGTTGGTGTTCCCCAGGAGTCAGTGTGAAAATCACAGCTTTTAATTGGTAAATGTCAATGACTTTGTTGTGGGTGTACACTGTACAGGGTAATGCTTCCAAATTTGCAATTGCTGCAAAAGTTGGAATTGTGCTAAATTTGGAGGATAGTAAGAGATATAAAGACAGATAGGCAGACACATGACAAACACATTCAATACAGTGAAGGATTAACTGATACACTTCTTCAGAAAGAGTAAGGAGAGGCATATGCTAGAATAGAGGAGTCTGAAGATACATACGCACGAATCTTTGAAATAATGCTTTGTCACACCTATTGTATATGATCCTGAAACACAGCAAATCCAGAAGTTTTTCGAGCTCATATAAAGTATTGGTTAGGATCAAATGGAATTTTACATCAGGTTCTGATCATTAAATATTAGGAATCTGGTGCGGTGGATAAAGGATTCCCTCAAATTATTCCAGACAGAGGTTACACAGGAGCAACTTGGGATTTTCTTTGAGACAAGAAGGTTGAAAGGAGCAAGGAGGGTTGGGAAAAGATTAGAAGATGTACAAGACTGCTTTAGCTTGAGTAAACAGAGGGAGGTTGTTCCTGTAAGCAGATGATTCAAGGACCAAATAACAACAAATTTAAATTGTGGGCAATATTTTGAGGATGTAGGAAAAAGAATTATTTCAATAGAGTAATTATGATCAGGAATTCAGAATTGGTAATTTTGGAAACATGAATTACCAGGTCTCCAAAAAGGCATTGAAGGGAATGGGGAAGAAGTGGACCAATAGAACTAATGGAATTGTTCTTCCAGAAACTCAAAAGGCAGAAAGGCCTTTCTCAATGTAGCAACACAGCTACTGTATGGATACATAATAAATTTACAGGAATACCATGGAATGCATCTACTGATCAGAAGAGATTTATGTTCAATTTATGATTATTTGACTGGTTATTTATTATAAATCATGTCATCATTCCATATTTCAAAAACTGTTAAGCTTTTCTCAGTCCCTATTTTTGCAGTAGATTTACAGTAATTAAGTAAATCAGGTGTGCAGTGTTAAAGGGGAGAGTCAACTGTTTGATTCTCAGCTTGCAGTTCTGTCTAGAAAAAGTACACTGTAGCTTTCATGAATCGAGATGCACAAAATGACCTTTTTCCTATACCAATGTTTTTCCTTGCAAAGCTAAAACTGGTGAAGGTGCTGTGTACCTTAGAGTGTGTTCTTTGCATATCACTCTAAATGCAGTCAGAAATCCTTAATGTGAAATTCATTAGCAAGAACTGAGATTTTCTTTGTTGAATTGTTTGCTGTCTTTGTTTCTAGGAATGGCGCCATGCTGCCAGCAGGAAGTCTCTTGGCATTCGTCGCCCTTGGACTCTGCCAGCACCATGATTATTAAAGACATAAAGACACAGAGCTGTCTAACTTCATTTGAATCAGTTGTTTGGTGCTGCAGCTTTTAATTTACTCCAGTGTACATTATAAACACAAAACCAAGTACAATAGAAAGAAAACAAGATTTTGCAGCAGTTGAACTCTGCAGACGTGCACATGACATAAAGATAAGAGCATTTCTGTCAGACATTCTTTTCCAGTTTCCTCATATATGGAAAAAAATCCAGTTTATGAGAAATAGGAGTTCAATGGTTAGTTGTCAAGAACTTTGAGCTGTGATGCAACATCATTGGATAAGACCATAAGACATAATAATAGAATTAGGCCATTTGGCCCATCGAGTCTGCTCCACTATTCAATCGTGGCTGATCATTTTTTCCCCTCCTTAGCCCCAATTCTTGGCCTTCTCCCCATAAACTTTGATGCTACTTCCACTCAAGAATTGATCAAGCTCTGTCTTAAATATACCCAATGCCCTGGCCTCCACAGATGCCTGTGGTAACAAATTCCACAAATTCCCCACCCTCTGGCTAAACATATTTCTCCACTTCTCTGTTTTAAATGGACACCCCTCTATCCTGAAGCTGTGCCCTTTTGTCCTAGACTCCCCCACCATGGGAAACATCTTTTCCACATCTACTCTGTCTAAGCCTTTCAACATTCGAAAAGTTTCAATGAGAACTCCCTTCACCCTTCTAAATTCCAGAAAGTACAGCTTTCAAACGTTCCTCGTATAATAGCCTTTTCACTCCTGGAATCATCCTTGAGAACCTCATCTGAACCCTTTCCAATGCCAGCACAACTTTTCTTAGATAAGGAGCCAACAACTGTTCACAATACTCAAGGTGAGACCTCACCAGTGCCTTATAAAGCATCACCATCATTTCTGCTTTTATATTCAGGACCTCTTGGAGTGAATGCTAACATTGCATTTGCCTTCATCACCACCAACTCTACTTGCAAGTTAACCTTTAGGATGTTCTGCACAAGGATTCCCAAGTCCATTTGCATCTCAGGTTTTTGGATATTCTCCCAGTTTAGAAAATAGTCTGCACATTTATTTCTGCTACCAAATGTGCATGACAATGCATTTTCCAACACTGTATTTCATTTGCCACTTTCTTGCCCATTCTCCTAATCTGTCTAATTCCTTCTGGAGCCTACCTGTTTCCACAATACTACCTGCCCCTCCACCAATCTGTGTATCATCTGCAAACCTGGCAACAATGCCTTCTATTCCATCATCTAAATCATTGATATACAGCATAAAACGAAGTGGTCCCAGTCCCGACCCCTGCAGACCACTACTAGTCACTGGCAGCCAACCCACTTGCTGCCTCCTACCAATCAGCCGATGCTCTAACTATGACAGTAACTTTTCTGTAATACCATGTGCTCTTAACTTGATAAGCAGCCTCATGTGTGCAGCTTGTAAGAGGCCTTCTGAAAGTCCAAATATACAATATCCACTGCATCCCTTTTATCTATCCTATGTGTAATCTCCTCAAAGAATCCAACAGGTTTGCCCAGCAAGATTTTCCCTTAAGGAAACCATGCTGACTTTGTCCTATCTTGTCCTGTGTCACCAAGTACTCCATAACTTGATCCTTAATGATTGACTCCAACATCTTCCCAATCACTGAGGTCAGGCTGACTGGTCTATAATTTCCTTTCTTCCTTTTTTTAAAGAATGGAGTAACATTTGCAATTTTCCACTCCTCTGACAGCATGCCAGAGATCAATGATTTTTGAAAGATCCTGACTAATGCTTGCACAATCTCTACCACTACCTCTTTCAGAACCCTAAGGTGCAGTACATCTGGTCCGGGTGACTTATGTACTTCAGGGCTTTCAGCTTTTTGAGCACCTTCTCCCTTGTAATAGTAACTGCACTCATTTCTCTTCCTTCACACCCTTCAACATCTGACACACTGCTCGTGCCTTCCACACTGAAATCATGCAAAACATTCATCTGCCATCTTCTTGTCCCCTGTTATTACTTCTCTGGCCTCATTTTCTAGCAGTCCAATATCCGCTCTCACCTCTCTTTTATTTTTTGCATACTTGAAAAAGCTTTTACTATCCACTTTGATATTGTTTTCTAGCTTGCTTTCATATTTCATCATTTCCTTCCAAATGATTCTTTTAGTTACTCTCTGTAAGTTTTTAAAAGCTTCCTACTCCTCTGCCTTATCACCAATTTTTGCTTTGTTGTATACCCTCTCTTTTGTTTGTACATTAGCTTTGACTTCCCTCGTCAGCCATGGTTGTACTATTTTGCCATTTGAGTATTTCTTTGTTTTTGGAATACAGCTATGCTGCACCTTCCTTGTTCTCCCTAGAAACTCATGGCATTGCTGCTCTGCTGTCATCCCTGACAACATCTCCTTCCAATTTACTTTGGCCAGCTCCTCTCTCATACCATTGTAATTCCTTTATTCCACTGAAATACTGTTACATCAAACTTTACTTTTGTCCTATCAAATTTCAAGTTGAACTCAATCATATTGTGATCACTGTCTCCTAAGGGTTCTTTTACCTTAATCTCCCTAATCACCTCTAGTTCATTACATAACACCCAATCCAATATAGCTAATCCCCTAGTAGGTTCAATGACAAACTGCTCTAAAAAGCGATCTCATAGGCATTCAACAAACTCACTTTCTCGAGATTCATTACCAAACTGATTTTCCCATTTGACCCATATGTTGAAATCTCCCATGACTATCATAACATTGCCCTTTGACATGTCTTTTCTATTTCCTGTTGTAATTTGTAGTCTGCATCCTAGCTACAGTTGGGAGGCCTGTATATAACTGCCATCAGGGTCCTTTCACCCTTGCATGTTCTTAACTCAGCCCACAAGGATTCAACCTCTTCGAATCCTATGTCAGATCTTTCTACTGATTTGATACCATTCTTTACCAGCAGAGCCATGCCACCCCCTCTGCCAACCTTCTTATTCTTCCAATACACGTGTAAATTTGGACATTCAGCTCCCAACTACAACCATCCTTCAGCCACGATTCAGTGCTGGCCGCAACATCATACCTGATATCTGTAATAGATCAATAAGGTTATCCACCTTATTTCTTATGCTCTGTGCATTGAGATATAACACTTTGAGTACTGTATTTGCTACCCTTTTTGATTCTGCATCCTTAATGCACTCATACTCACCCTGCTGGCTGCATTTATGTCCTATCATCTGCCTGCCCTTCCTAACAGTCGAACTACACGCTATCTTTGCTTTTTTACTACCTGTCCTATCCTGAGTCCCTTTACTCCAGTTCCCACCCCATCCCATGTCAAATTAGTTTAAACCCACCCCCAACAGCTCTAACAAACAGCCCTGAGAGTGTATTGGTGCCCCTCAGGTTCAGGTGCAACCCACTATTTTGAACAGGTCATACCTCCCCCCAGAAGAGATCCCAGTGATCCAAGAAATCCTACCCTCTGCACCAGCTTCTCAGCCATGTTTTAATTTGCCAAATCATCCTATTTCTACCCTCGCTGGTGTGTGACACAGGCAGCAATCCAGAAATGACTACTCTGGTCTTGCTTCTCAGCTTTCTACCTTGCTCTCTAAATTCTTTTTTCAGGACTTCTTTGCTTTTCCTTCCTAGGGTATGTCATTGGTACCAAGATATTTCTGTTGGAGTAGGGGATTTTCAAAGGAAGGTTCGTTCCCCCAGCCTAACACCAATGACAGTATCCTGACCTGTCAGGTATGCCTGGGAGGAAATCCTAATTGCACCGCCAAAGAAATTCCCATTTGTTTCTATCACTGATGGAACATTAGTGGTGGAGGTCAGTGCTCCAAGAATGCCTGTATTTGCTGGTTGCTGATAAGGTTCCCTGTTGTGTTGTGCATGATAGTGAAATAGCTAGTAAAATCACTGCTTTCAAATGAAAATCAGTAAATCCAGTCGCATCGAAGAGTTGAGAGCAGAAGTCTGCTATAAGTTCTGCAGTGTCTCTGTTGCTTAGAACTAAGGTCCTGTCTGCCCTTTTTTGTGCATGTAAAAGATCTCATGATGCAGTTTTATAGCGCAGTGCTTCTTGGAGTCTTAGCCAATTCTTAATCCTCAGTCATCAATACACATGTTATCAAGTGATTACTGCTTGTCAGAGTTTAATAAAATAGTTGCATTTCCTCCACTGCTACAAAAAGCAATTAAAGTTTTTTGAAACAACTTCATTGACCGTAATGTACTTCAAGAGGCCTAGGTCAGGAATAGTGTGCAGGCGGGCAACTAAAAAGGTCAGTAATCACATTAATGAGGATTCCCATTCCAGCCAGTTAGAGTTTCTTTGTGGTTATATTCAACTCCCTTCCTTTTATTTTAGTTAGCATTAGATTCTTAGCTTTTTTTAGTGGCCCTTTTGGCCTAGAGCCTATTATTATTAAAATTCAATGAACTGCTCATTCTGCTTGTCTCTCCTTCTGAGCCTGGTATAACACTTTGTAACTCCAAAACATAAAGCTAGTTAGAAGATAAAAAAAGGTCCAGAATGCAAGTCCAACATATTTTTTTAACTTTAAGTGAGGTGTGCACATATCATGTGGTGGTGTGATGACATATGCCTTTACGAACTTTCACAGATAACCCGCAAGACATTATTCAAAAGAACAAGAATGCTTATCAAACAATATAGTAATTCACAGATCCTGAAAAGGACTACAACTGTGGTACATCCTTTGGTCTTGGGACATCCATCACTGCTTAAGTTTTTTCAGCACACTATGTAATTCTTGTGGGTCAATGATGCGATCACAGTAAGTGATGCTTGGTTTAAAAAATTCACACTTGTGCAAGTGCTCTGAGCCCATAATCTTCTAATCTTTTTAACATTGTCTTGAGATTTTGGAGATGTTCCTTGTTATCCTTACCAGTAGCAATGATGTTATCAGGTAACTCTGAGTGCTTGGGCAGCCTTGCAGACCTGGTCCCTCGCTTTCTGCCAGAGTCCAGATACAGGTACCACTCCAAAAATAAGCTTATTATAGCAAAAAGCTCTTTACGAGTGTTTATGGTGAGAAGCACATCGGACTCTTCTTCCATTTGCTTCTGAGGTAAGCCTCAGATAAATCCACTTTGCTGAAGTGTTTTACTTCAGGATGGTTTGCAAAGATATCCTCTATCCTAGGCAGAGGATACTGATTTACTTTCATTACTGGGTTGATGGTAACCTTAAGATCACCACTGATCCTGACGTACCAATTTCTTCTAGACTACTGGGACCACTGGTGTTGCCCATGGGCTCCACTCAACCTTGGAAAGAATTCCTTCAGCCTCCATGTGATCTAGCTCACTGGCTACTTTATCACAGGTAGTATCAGGAACCGGATGGCATTTGCAAACCCTGGAATGGCATTTTCATTTAACACAATTTTGTCCTTGATATGTTTGAGTTTTCCAATGCCATTCTTGAACACTGGCATCATCCAGTACCTTTCTTAATTAACTTTCAGTTGATTCTATTTCAGGGAATGTGTCATGCAAATGATGGATGGATCTCCAATTAAGTTGTAGTTGTCTCAAACAATCACACCCCCACAATCATGGCTCTCCTGTTGTTACCACATACAAGCTCAATGTGGCTTGTTGCATTTCACTGTTAGAAATGTCATTCCCACAGGAGTTATCTTTTCTCCTGTATAGGTTCTATACAGGTTCTATATAGTTGAATACTTGCAGGCTTCAGTTCAGTATCTTTGAAATGCCATTTAAACTCATTCTATAGAATGGCTGAAACACCTGAGCCAGTGCCCAATTCCACTTGAATTACTTCACTTCTAGTGTTAGCCATGCTTGTCTCCAATTAGTTTTCACATTGTAAATCTCAAAGTTACCCAGTCCTGTCTTGGTTCATCAACAACATGCAGATTAGTGCAGTTTTTGTAACTGCAACTTGAATTTTAACCATTATCTCTTCCCAGTGCAGTTCCTTCATTTTTGTCTGCCCGACATGTTCTTTGTATGTCTCCTACTTTGTGGCATTTTCTGCAAGTTTCACCTTAAAACTTGCATTGTTCTGGTGTGTGTGGGCCCCTGCCACAACGATAATGTATTTTGTTCGGCCTATTGTGGTGTCCGTTTAGACGTTACAATTTTGTTCACACTCATTTTCATTCTTGACTGCAACTGAATTGCATCTCTGTCTGATATTTCCATTTCAACTGCTCTTTTATGCTTCAGTTAGGAGCCATTTCTGAATGTTCCCTTGTAAGATTCTACAAGCTAAACAATCTTTCAGTGCATCATTAGTCCAATCACTGAAATGGCAATGCTCAGTTAGGATATAGTATTAATGGTAAGACTCTTGGTGGTGTGGAGGATCAGAGGGATCTTGGGGTCTGAGTCCATAGAACACTCAAAGCTGCTGCGCAATTTGACTCTGTGGTTAAGAAAGCATACAGTGCATTGGCCTTCATCAATCGTGGGATTGAGTTTAGGAGCCGAGAGGTAATGTTGCAGCTATATAAGACCCTGGTCAGACCCCACTTGTGATACTGTGCTCAGTTCTGGTCACCTCACTATAGGAAGGATGTGGAAACCATAAATAGGGTGCAGAGGAGATTTACAAGGATGTTGCCTGATTTGGGTAGCATGCCTTATGAGAATAGGTTGAGTGAACTTGGCTTTTTTTCCTTGGAGCAACGGAGGATAAGAGATGTATAAGATGATGATTGTGTGGATAGTCAGAGGCTTTTTCCCAGGGCAGAAATGGCTAGCATGAGAGGGCACAGTTTTAAGGTGCTTGGAAGTACGTACAGAGGAGATGTCAGGGGTAAGTTTTTTACACAGAGTGTGGTGAGTGCATGGAATGGGTTGCTGGCGACTGTGGTAGAGGCAGATACGATAGGGTCTTTTAAGAAACTCCTGGACAGGTATATGGTGCTCAGAAAAATGAAGGGCTATGGGTAACCCTAGATAATTTCTCAGGTAAGGAAATGTTCAGCACAGCTTTGTGGGCTGAAGGGCCTGTATTGTGCTGTAGGTTTTCTATGTCCTATGTTTCTAATCTTTTCAATATTGCGACATATGCTGAAATGGACTCTCCTTTTTGATTCTGCATATGAAACCTAAGGTGTTCTGCAATCAAACATAATTTCAGTTCTTAATTTTCCTGCATGACTTTCATGATATCATGAAAGCTCATTTCAGCTGGTTTAGTTGGAGCAGTCAAACTGAATGCCTTTAAACCCAATGTACTCAGTAAAACTTTTACTTGCTTCTCAATGGCTATTTCATTTACTTTAAATTCCTGATCAATCAGCTGAGTATACATATTCCAGTTGTCTCTTATGTAATCAAACACATCAAACTTTCTGTTGTAGTCAGCCATGTCTGCTCTTTTCTTATGATTATTATTAACCAGTACTCACTGTTTTTGAACCCATTAATTCTTCCATCTTCTGCCTTTATTTTTATTCAATCGTGTTTCCTCTTCTGAAGAACACATGACATTCCAAAGAAAAAAAAATGCTGTTCTTTTTAAGAACTCAAATATCCTGCTGCATTTCAGCACATAGGTACTTGTCTCAAGTTCATTTTAAAAATACCTCGTTACCACTGTGATGTTTTGTAATATCAAAACATAAAATTAATTGGAGAAGAAATCTGGGAATCTAGAATATGAGTCTAACTTAGTTTTTTTTTTGAAATGAGGCATGTACTTATCACACGGTGGCATGATGATGTATGCCATTTATGTACTTTTACAGATATCCAGCAATGCATTATTTAAATAAACAAGAATGCTTAATCAAACAATGCAATATATTTACAATCTTACTCAAATACTGCTGAAATATGAAATACACAACACTTAGGCCATCACTGTACTCTGTGTCATTATTTTAAAATAGATCCTTCTTGATTAAATTGAAAAGTAAGGTGCACAGTGTGTTCAGAGCTATTATGTTTTGTGACTCTGATAGAGAAAACAAATTGCACGAAAAAGACAGGAGCCCATGAGAATGGGTCTTAGTTTCATTTTAACTTTAACGTATGACCTGGCAGTGTAATGACATATGCCATTTGCATACTTTTTATATAATCTACAATGCATAAGTAAACAACAAAGAATGCTTACTCAAACAGTATATTTACAATATTACTCTGGTATCACTGAAACATTAGGGGTTTGGACACACTGGCTAGTGAGACACTGTTCTGTTAATGGAAGTGTTAAGGATTACAGGGCACAGGTATAAATTAATAGTGACATGAGCAAAATCCTTTTTTTATTCAGCATGTGATTGGAATATGGAATGAACAGCCTGCAAATGTGATGGAGGCTGGTTCCATTGTGGCCTTGAAGAGGGAGTTCAATAAGTATGTCTTGAGGAAAAATTTGTGGAGCTGGGGTCAGAATCTGGAATATTTTAGTGCCTGAGGTAGAAACCCAGAGTAGGTTCAATGGGCTGAATATCCTCTTTGTGAGCACACCCTTTCAAGTGTGTGTGTGTTTATGTGTGTATGCTGTATTTTTCCTGCTTGACTAATAGGATTTGTAAAGACTGCTAAAATAAACAAACTGCATGTATGTAATGATTCTGCATTTAGGAAGCTGCTTTTCATGTCACACTTTGGAATTTAAATGATGTCTTTTCTGATTAGTTCAAAATTCAAACCCATAAACCAGCAAAAAAATCAGAACTCAGGATGCAGAAAATGTAGGAATTGAAAAGGACATAAATGACTTGTAATCCAACAGCGAGGCATTACTAAACATAGGAAGGAAATAAAGTGAAAGTTAAATATGAATAAAACATACCATAAAATAAAGCAGAACTGAATCAATAAAATCATTGAAACAAAACTACCAAAGTAAACTCAATCCTCTGAAATTTTCCTCTGACTGAATGTTTCCAAGAAATAATAACATTTATGACATAATTCATTAAAAAAGTCCTGCATAAATTGGCTGTATTTTATTTGGTGCTGACTGTACAATATTATAAGTCCCTGAAAAATATTTTCTCAGAGTGTGTTACTTAACGTGTTTTGGATTAAATTTGGAATAATTGGGCAAAATCTTGGCTGCACTTTGCTCTTTAGTTCTCTTTGAATACCTCAGTTCTTCCTAGTTGAATGTTGCCCATATCATAGCAAAATCCTCTGCAATTCACCTAGATTCCAGGAACCAGCTTAAGGATTCTTGACTTCCGAATGCAGTGAACATCCCATGAGAGTGCAGGGTTTGTTAAAAGGTAATTCTTCCCATTTATTCTTTAAGATATTCTTTGACAGAATATCTTGAGAGCCAACAATATACCTAATGAATTTTGGAAAAAGGTTGGCCAATAAATTAAACTACAAGCACTTGTAAATGGCAAGCTACCTAAATAACAAATATCCAGAACTTTGTCATCCATGAGCAAAACTTCCCCCGTTAAGACCTGATTGCCTAATGGCTCACTCCTATTAAAAAGTTGGAGCAGCTCTACTTCATTACAAGTTTGAGGAGAATTAGTATGTCACCAAAGGCTCTTGCAAATTTCTAGAGATGTACATTTGAGAGCATTCTAACCGGTTGCATCACAGTCTAGTGTGGTGGCTTCAATGCACAGGACCCAAAGGGGATGCAGAGACTTGTAGACTCAGCCATTTCCACCACAGACACAAACCAGTCCACCATCAAGGACATCTTCCAAAGGTGGTGCCTCAAGAAAGTAGCATACATTATTGAGGACCCTCACCATCAGGGTCGTGCCCTTTGCCTGTTACTATCATCGGTTTGGGGGGGGGGGGTTGTTGGGGAGTACAGAAATCTGATGACCCACACTCGATGTTTTAAAACCAGCTTCTTCGCCTGTGCCATTAGGTTTCTGAATGGTCCATGAAGCCATGAACAATAGATAGTTATTCATATTTTGGCATTATTTATGATTTTTTGTAACATAGTAATTTTTATGCCTTGCAATGTACTGCTACTACAAAACATTAAATTTCACGATATACAGTACTGTGCAAAAGTATTGAACACGTAAAAAAATTCTGTAAAGCAAAGTTGCTTTCAAAAATAATGAAATGAAAAGTTTCTAAATGTAAAAAAATTATAAAGAACAGTAAACAGTAAAAAAAGTACTAAATCAAATCGATACTTGGTGTGACTACCCTTTGCCGTTAAAACTGCATCTGTTCTCTTAAGTACAAGATTCAAATTTCTGGGGCATTGGAACCAGTTCTGGAGGAGGTGGGACCAGTACAAACAGGACGGTCTGCACCTGGGCTGGACTGGAACCAATGTTCTAGGGGGAGCGTTTGCTACTGTTGTTCAGGAGGATATAAACTAATGTGGCAGGGGGATGGGAACAAGTGCAGAGAGACAGAGGGGTGTAAAATGAGGGTAGAAGCAAAAAGTAATAAGGTGAAAAGTAAAAGTGGCAGGCCGGCAAATCCAGGGCAAAAATCAAAAAGGGCCACTTTTCAACATAATTGTATAAGGGCTAAGAGTGTCTTAAAAACAAGCCTGAAGGCTTTGTGTGTCAATGCAAGGAGCATTCGTAACAAGGTGGATGAATTGAATGTGCAGATAGTTATTAATGAATATGAAATAGTTGGTATCACAGAGACATGGCTCCAGGGTGACCAAGGATGGGAGCTCCAGGGATATTCAATATTCAGGAGGGATAGACAGGAAAGAAAAGGAGGTCGGGTGGCGTTGCTGGTTAGAGAGCAGATTAACGCAATAGAAAGGAAGGACATTAGCCTGGAGGATGTGGAATCGATATGAGTAGAGCTGCATAACACTAAGGGGCAGAAAACACTGGTGGGAGTTGTGTACAGGCCACCTAACAGTAGTAGTGAGGTTGGAAATGACATTAGACAGGAAATTAGAGATGCGTGCAATAAAGGAACAGCAGTTATAATGGGTGACTTCAATCTACATATATAGATTGGTTGAACCAAATTGGTAAGGGTGCTGAGGAAGAGGATTTCTTGGAATGTATGTGGGATAGTTTTCTGAACCAACATGTCGAGGAACCAACTAGAGAGCAGGCCATTCTAGACTGGGTATTGAGCAATGAGGAGGGGTTAGTTAGCAATCTTGTTGTGCGAGGCCCCTTGGGTAAGAGTACAATAATATGGTGGAATTCTTCATGAAGATGGAGAGTGACATAGTTAATTCAGAAACAAAGGTTCTGAACTTAAAGAAGGGTAACTTTGAAGGTATGAGATGTGAATTAGCTAAGATAGATTGGCAAATGATACTTAAAGGGTTGACAGTGGATATGCAATTGTGGATATCGCATGGATGAACTACAACAATTGTTCATCCCAGTTTGGCAAAAGAATAAACCAGGGAAGGTAGTGCATCCGTGGCTGACAAGGGAAATTAGAGATAGTATCAATTCCAAAGAAGAAACATACAAATTAGCCAGAAAAAGCGGCACACCTGAGGACTGGGAGAAATTCAGAGTCCAGCAGAGGAGGACAAAGGGCTTAATTAGGAAAGGGAAAAAAGATTATGAGAGAAAGCTGGCAGGGAACATAAAAACTGACTGTAAACGCTTTTATAGATGTGTGAAAGGAAAAGGATTGGTTAAGACAATTGTAGGTCATTTACAGTTAGAAACAGGTGAATTGATCATGGGGAACAAGGACATGGCAGACCAATTGAATAACTACTTTGGTTCTGTCTTCACTAAGGAGGACATCGATAATCTTCCGGAAATAGTAGGGGTCCGAGGTCCAGTGAGATGGAGGAACTGAGGGAAATACATGTTAGTAGGGAAGTGGTGTTAGGTAAATTGAAGGGATTAAAGGCAGATTAATCTCCAGGGCCAGATGGTCTGCATCCCAGAGTGCTTAAGGAAGTAGCCCAAGAAATAGTGGATGCATTACTGATAATTTTTCAAAGCTCTTTAGATTCTGGATTAGTTCCTGAGGATTGGAGGGTGGTTAATGTAATCCTACTTTTTAAAAAAGGAGGGAGAGAGAAACCAGGGAATTATAGACCGGTTAGCCTGACATCGGTGGTGGGGAAAATGCTAGAGTCAGTTATCAAAGATGTGATAACAGCACATTTGGAAAGTGGTGAAATCATTGGACAAAGTCAGCATGGATTTCTGAAAGGAAAATCATGTCTGACGAATCTTATAGAATTTTTTGAGGATGTAACTAGTAGAGTGGATAGGGGAGAACTTAGTGGATGTGGTATATTTGGATTTTCAAAAGGTTTTTGACAAGGTCCCACAAAGGAGATTAGTGTGCAAACTTAAAGCACACGGTATTGGGGGTATGGTATTGATGTGGATAGAGAATTGGTTGGCAGACAGGAAGCAAAGAGTGGGAATAAACGGGACCTTTTCAGAATGGCAGGCAGTGACTAGTGGGGTACCGCAAGGCTCAGTGCTGGGACCCCAGTTGTTTACAATATATATTAATGATTTAGACGAGGAAATTAAATGCAGCATCTCCAAGTTTGCGGATGACACGAAGCTGGGCGGCAGTGTTAGCTGTGAAGAGGATGCTAAGAGGATGCAGGGTGACTTGGATAGGTTAGGTGAGTGGGCAAATTCATGGCAGATGCAATTTAATGTGGATAAATGTGAGGTTATCCACTTTGGTGGCAAAAACAGGAAAACAGATTATTATCTGAATGGTAAACAACAGGAATTCTGCAGATGCTGGAAATTCAAGCAACACACATCAAAGTTGCTGGTGAATGCAGCAGGCCAGGCAGCATCTGTAGGAAGAGGTGCAGTCGACGTTTCAGGCCGAGACCCTTCGTCAGGACTAACTGAAGGAAGAGTGAGTAAGGGATTTGAAAGTTGGAGGGGGAGGGGGAGATCCAAAATGATAGGAGAATACAGGAGGGGGAGGGATAGAGCCAAGAGCTGGACAGGTGATAGGCAAAAGGGGATACGAGAGGATCATGGGACAGGAGGTCCGGGAAGAAAGACAAGGCGGGGGGGACCCAGAGGATGGGCAAGAGGTATATTCAGAGAGACAAAGGAGAGTGAGAGAAAGAACGTGTGCATAAAAATAAGTAACAGATGGGGTATGAGGGGGAGATGGGGCCTTAGCGGATTATCTGAATGGTGGCCGATTAGGAAAAGGGAAGGTGCAATGAGACCTGGGTGTCATTGTACACCAGTCATTGAAAATGGGCATGCAGGTACAGCAGGCGGTGAAAAAGGCGAATGGTATGCTGGCATTCATAGCAAGAGGATTCGAGTACAGGAACACGGAGGTACTACTGCAGTTGTACAAGGCCTTGGTGAGACCACACCTGGAGTATTTTGTGCAGTTTTGGTCCCCTAATCTGAGGAAAGACATTCTTGCCATAGAGAGAGTACAAAGAAGGTTCACCAGATTGATTTCTGGGATGGCAGGACTTTCATATGAAGAAAGACCAGATCGATTAGGCTTATACTCTCCGGAATTTAGAAGATTGAGGGGGAATCTTATTGAAATGTATAAAATTCTAAAGGGATTGGACAGGCTAGATGCAGGAAGATTGTTCCCGATGTTGGGGAAGTCCAGAACGAGGGGTCACAGTTTAAGGATAAAGGGGAAGCCTTTTAGGACTGAGGTGAGGAAAAACTCCTTCACACAGAGAGTGGTGAATCTGTGGAATTCTCTGCCATAGGAAACAGTTGAGGCCAGTTCATTGGCTTATATTTAAGTGGGAGTTAGATATGGCCCTTGTGGCTAAAGGGATCAGGGGGTATGGGGAGAAAGCAGGTACAGGGTTCTGAGTTGGATGATCAGCCATGATCATACTGAATGGCAGTGCAGGCTCGAAGGGCCGAATGGCCTACTCCTGCACCTATTTTCTATGTTTCTATGTTTCTACACTGTTGTGCAGTTTTATAAGAAATTCAGCTGGTAGGTTGTTCCAAGCATCTTGGAGAACTTGGCACAGTTCTTCTGCACACTTTGGCTGTCTCACTTGCTTCTAGGCAACCTGTCTCTCCAGGTAGTTGCAGACAGCCTCAATGATGTTGAGGTCATGGCACTGTGGAGGCCATATGATCTGAAACCATATAAAAATCTAGTATCCCTAACACTTTTGCATAGTACTGTGCATCAACGATGATAAGCTTTATTCTCATCTTGATTCATACTAATGACACTCCAAGATGGGTCAGCTGGGGTGCCAAGTGTATTTTTGTTTGCTCTTACCTTTTTCTGTGAAATTGTCTAACTAAATCCGTTCAATATTATTCAAGTTGCATGTGTTCTTACGACTGCACCCCTGCATACCCAACCACCCATTACTCCCCCTTCTACGATCTTTTCAGACTGACACATAATTTCTTGGATTCTTAAAGAGGAAAATATAGTGGGTTACCTCACTGCAGAACATTCTACAGTATGCTAGATGCATACAAATGAAACTTTAAACCCTTTGGAATGAAACAAAAAAAATAATAGTGTTAATGAACCAGCAGCCCATTGTACATATGCCAGATTTTTTTTTCCAGTGTGGAAAATCCAGTCTGAACTATAGATTGACCTGTATGACATCTTGCTGATGTCTGGTGACTTGCTATTCCTTTCCTGGGGATCAGTAGACAATTTGCTTCTAAGTATGAAAGTTGAGTCGCTTGTCGTAGGATAGGGCACAAAAAAAGCTAAGTGGACAGTCTGGTGCAGTTGTCCAAGAGTTATGCACTGTTGGAAGAGCCTCATTTTGAATAGGATATTATAACTTCTCTCCACCTGCCAAATCAAACAGATATAAAGATATTGGATTAGTGCCATCTTGAAGTGAAGCAGGGCACTTCTCTTGGTCCTGCCAGGGGTTTCGGCCCGAAATGTCGAATGCACTCTTCCATAGATGCTACCTGGCCTGCTGAGTTCCTCCAGTACTTTTTGTTGTGTGTTGCTCACTTTTCTTGGTGTCCTGTTGAACACTTACTGATTAGTAAAGGTGTCATATGTTACAGGGAGAAGGCTGGAGAATAGATTTGAGAGGGATAATAAATTAGCCATGATGAAATGACAGAACAGACTTTGCTCCAAGTCTTATGGTCTTATGGCCTTATGGATTATCTCTCAATACGCAAAAGCAAGATAAATCTAGTTATAATTATATTTCTGCCTTTGGGAGCTTCCTGTGAATAAAATGACTCCAATGTTTCCAACATTAAATAGTCACAAGCTCTTTAAAAGTTATTAACTGCAGTGCAGTTCAAGATAGTGAGATTTGAGGAAAGACGCTACATAAAAGCTGAAACATAAAAGCTGAAAGTAACTCACTGTGCGCCTTTTCTTCTACTCTTACTTCACACTCACCCTTAATGTCTAGAGAAATGGAAACAAACAGATGGTTGATATTTCAGGTTTATACTCTGTACCAGGATTTTTGGACATTGCTTTCGCCATTGTGCTATGTTCAACATTAATTGTAGGCTTCCACTAAAAGGCACCAGTTCTTAAAATGTTTGTGCGCATTAGGCCAGCATCTTTCAAACCAAATAGTCATTCTTGAAGCACTGTTCTCATTACCTCCTGAGATAAGTTCCTTGCATGGGTGTGGTGGGTGCATGTGGACCCATGGTCAAATGGTTAAGACATTCGACTAGCAATCTGAAGGTCATGAGTTTGAGCCCCAGCCGAGGCAGTGTGTTGTGTCCTTGAGTAAGGTGTTTTGTGACGACACTGATGCCAAGCACTGGTATCGGCCCTTGCCCTTCCCTTGGACAACATCGGTGTCGTGGAGAGGGGAGTCTTGCAGCATGGGCAACTGTCGGTCTCCCATACAACCTCGCCCGGGCCTGCGCCCTGAAGCGTGAAGACTTTCCAGGCGCAGATCCATGGTCTCGCAAGAATAATGGATGCCTTAACGGTGGGTGCATGGAATGTCCCGCCAGAGTTAGTGACAGAGGCAGATACATTAGGAGCTTTTAAGAAATCCTTAGAAAGGCTTATGGATAATAGAAAAATGGTGAGCTATGTACTGTAGGAGTGAAGTGTTAGATTGTACTTAGGTTAAAAGGTCAGCATAATATTGTGGACTGAAGGGCCTGTGTAGTGTTGTAATGTTCTACGTTCTATATATAGAACTATTTTAGGTTAATGAAGCGTGAATTCCTAGCAGCAATGTAATGTGCATTTTCTTCACAAGTCACTAATGTCTGAGTCTCCGAGTAAAAAAATTTTCCTGATAGCAGCAGAAACCCTGGCACAGAAGGGAGAAAAGGAGCAGAAGAGAAACATGGAAGCAAATTCTACACAGAACAAGTATTCTGAACGAGAGCTGTTGAGAATGATCTGTAAATTGAGTGTCTGCCATATTGAACACACAACGTGCTGTGAGAGAACAGATGAAATCACAGTCACTAGCATTTTATTTTGTTAGTCTAATGGTGAAATAATCAAGATTCTGAAGAGTGCTGGTTCAGCATTTGGAGGAACATAAATACAATTAATAAATGCTAACGACTTTGCCCAGTCTCATGTTTCCCTCCTGTGTTACATTACTGAATTGTAGACCAGACAGTAGTCCAGGGAAAACAAAATTGCTTAGAGCATCAAATCCTGGTGCAGTAAATAATTTTTCTTCTCCTTTGCCTCCAGAAAGACAAAGATTACAGAAGGAGAGAATATGTGAGGGAAAGGGTATAGTGATGTACAAATGCAGAGCATTGCATTGAAGTGAAGAAGTTTCCAAGACCCATTTCCTTCAATTGTGATTCTATGTCATTTTCCTTACTCTTGATAATTGATTTTTCTTTCATGCTTCTCAGAGTATTTTGTTTTGTCTATTAAAGGATCTTACACATTTTCAAATTGACACTCTAAAAGATAATGAGCGTAGCTGTCCGCCAGAGAAAGCAGGATCTCCCAGTGGCCACACATTTTAATTCCACATCCCATTCCCATTCTGACATGTCTATCCACGGCCTCCTCTACTGTAAAGATGAAGCCACACTCAGGTTGGAGGAACAACACCTTATATTCCGTCTGGGTAGCCTCCAACCTGATGGCATGAACATCGACTTCTCTAACTTCTGCTAATGCCCCACCTCCCCCTCGTACCCCATCTGTTACTTATTTTTATACACACATTCTTTCTCTCATTCTCCTTTTTCTTCCTCTGTCCCTCTGAATATACCCCTTGCCCATCCTCTGGGTCCCCCGGCCTTGTCTTTCTTCCCGGACCTCCTGTCCCATGATCCTCTCATATCCCTTTGCCAATCACCAGTCCAGCTCTTGGCTCCATCCCTCCCCCTCCTCTCTTCTCCTATCATTTTGGATCTCCCCCTCCCCCTCCAACTTTCAAATCCCTTACTCACTCTTCCTTCAGTTAGTCCTGACGAAGGGTCTCGGCCTGAAACGTCGACTGCACCTCTTCCTAGAGATGCTGCCTGGCCTGCTGCGTTCACCAGCAACTTTGATGTGTGTTGCTTACATTTTCTGACTTTATTTTATATCCACAGCAAGGAGTTGCTGAGCTGAGTCTACCAATTTTGTCTCATCGCTTAAGGGTATATCACTATACTGCAAGCAATTCTGAAAACCTATGTATGGTTGAATGTGGGATGAAGGGACTGATTTATTAGAAAATGTAAAGCAGGTTAAGGATATACTCATTTGAGTTTAGAAGAATGAGAAATGAAGCATATAAACTTCGTGGCCTCTTTATTAGGTGCAACTGTACACCTGTTTATTAATGCAAATACCTAATCAGCAATCACATGGCAGTAACTCAATGCATAAACATACACAAACGTGGTCAAGATGTTCAGTGATTGTTTATACCAAATATCAGAATTGGGAAAAAAATGTTATTTAAGTGACTTTGGTGGTGAAATGATTATTGGTACCAGATGGGTAGTCTGAGTATCTCAGAAACTGCTGATTTCCTGGGATATTCATGCATAACAGTTTCTAGATTTCACAGAGAGAAGTGTGAAAAACAAAAAAAAACAACCATTGAGCAGCAGTTCCGTAGTTTAAAATGCCTTTTTAATGAGAGAGGTCAGAAGAGAATGGCCAGACTGGTTCAAGCTGACAGGAAGATGACAGTAACTCAAATAAATATGCATCACAACAGCAGTGTGCAGAAGAACATCTCTGAATACCCAACATGTTGAGCATTGAGGTGGATGGTGACAGCAGGAGAAGACCGTAAAGGGACTGAAATATATGCAATGGCCACTTTTTTAGGTGCAGGAGTACTTAATAAATTTGCCACTGAGTGTAAGATTTTGAGGGCAGATGTCAATGCAGAATCTAGAACCAGTACCTATGTTTCATTGAAAACAGAGATGAGAAGGATCATTTTCATTCAGAGATTTGTGAGTCTTTAGAATTCTCTAACCCAGAGAACGTGGAGACTGTCATTGAATATATTTTAGTCTGAGTTTGACGATGATAGATTATTAGGCTTGAGGGAAGCCAAAGATAGGGTATGTGAAGGAAAGTAGATTTGAAGCCAAGATCAGATCAGCCAAAATCTTACAAGTTGGTGGAACATGCTTTTCCATTACGATTTCTCCTGCATACATTCTAAGTCCCTTATGTCATTAGCTTAAAAGTATAAAGTGATGCATTCATGATTAAGTGAAAGAGAAAGTCAAGCTGACAGGGTGAGATGAAGTAAAATCAGAGAAGATTTTTTTGGAACCTAATTATCAACAGTTAAGCCAAATAGCACATTTCTTTAAATTCTACATAATCCTACGCAAAATTCTGGCTTTTGAGAGGAGTGGTGTTTGCATTCTCTCAATTTGTTGAGTTTTCCATGGTTGAAAGTGAGTAAGAGTAGCATCAATGCAATGGAATGAAGTGGAGCTGGTAATATTACCTGGCTTTCAACAATGTTTATAAAGCCAAACATCTCTCATTAACTTATATGCTATTCTCATATTAAAAGCCAAATGGAGCTGTTATGTTTTCTGATTGTGTCGTGAAGAAAGGAAACATTAAGACCAGAGGAAACAAGAATTTTCTGGCTTAAAGCCAATAATTTACACTTACTTTTTCATGTATTAAACTTGCATAATGTAGTAAGCTTCAGGTTTTTAATCATGATTGTCACCAATAATATGTTTTTCTCTGACAAACCTCCAGCATATTTCCTTAATTTCCTGTTTTATTTTACAATTCTTGCATCCTCTGTGACCTCCTAATGTTGTGTGGTATTTGGGCAAGGTGTCATATTAAAACCTTCATCAACACAGTTCAACATCAGTGCTGTGTAATCTGCTCAGCCTTCTTATCCAGCATTCCAGATTTCCATGAGGGGCTTTAGTTATGTGAACAGTGTAGAGAAGTGGCAAGGAGATCTCGTAAACAAGAGGAAATCTGCAGATGCTGGAAATCCAAGCAGCACACACAAAATGCTGGAGGAACTCAGCAGGCCAGACAGCATCTATGGAGAAGAGTGAACAGTCAACGTTTCAGGCTGAGCCCTTCACCAGGCCTGGAGAAGCAGAAGATCTCAGATAATTTTTGAAAATTATGACAAGTATAAATGGAGTAGAGATAAATTATTCCCATTGGCAGAGTGGCCCAGGACAAATGGACAAAGAATTCAAAATCAAAGAAATACAAGAGAACACTTAAGAGGGAAATTGGAAGGGTTAAAAGAAGGCATGAAGTTCCTCTAGCAGATGGGGGAAGGAGAATATTTATACAGATATATTAAGAGCAGAGGGATAACATGGAACAAAATTGGTCCTCTTCAAGATCAGAGTGGTATCTATGCATGGAACCAAAAAAACTGGGGGAGATCTTAAATAGAATTTTACATTTGTATTTACTCAGGAAATGGATAGAGTCGACAGAAGTGAGGCAAAACAGAGGTGGGGCCATGGACCATATACAGACAACAGCAGAGGAGGTGCTTGCTGCTCTGGAGACAAATTAGGAGTATTCCAAAGGCAAGATGACACCACAATGGCTAACAAGGGAAGCCAAAGAGAGGGCATTTAATAGAGTAAAAATTAGTGAGAGGTCAGTGGATTAGAAAGCTTTTAAATACCAACAGAAGGCAACTAAAAAAAGCCATTAAGATGGTAAAGATGGAATATGAAAGTAAGCCAGCCAATAGTATTAAAGAGGATACCAAAAGTTTCTTCAGATACATGAAGTGTAAAAGAGAGGCAAGAGTGGATATCAGACCATTGGAAAACAATGCTGTAAAGGTAGTAATAGGGACAAGGAAATGGCAGATGAACAGAATAATTTTTCTGCATCAGTCTTCAAAAAGGAAGACACTGGCAGTATGGTGGAAGTTAATGGTGTCAGGGGTGATGAAGTGTGTGAAGTTACCAACGCTAGAGAAAAGATTCTTTGGAAACTGAAAGGTCTGAAGGAAGATAAGTCACCTGGTAAACACCATAGGGTTCTGAAAAATGTGGCAGAAGAGATTAGTAATGATCTTTCAAGAATAACAAGATTCTGGAATGGTTCCAGAAGACTGGAAGATTGAAAATGTCACTCCACTCTTCAAGATGGAGAGAGGCAGAAGAAAGGAAATTATAGGCCAGTTAGTTTGACCTCAGTGGTCGGGAAGATGTTGGAGTCGATTGTTAAGGATGTAGTTCTGGGGTGGGGTACTTGGAGGCACATGATAATATAAGCCCTAGTCAGCATGGTTTCCTCAAGGGGAAATCTTGCCTGACAAGTTTATTGGAATTCTATGAAGGAACAACAAGCAGGATAGTCAAAGAAGTTGATGTTGTGTACTAAGATTTTCAGAAGGCCTTCGACAAGTGGTTGCTTAACAAGCTATGAGCTCATGGTATTACAGGAAGATTCTAGCATGGGTAAAACAGTGGCTGACTGGCAGGAGGCAAAGAGTGAGAATAAAGGGAGCCTTTTCTGGTCGGCTGCTGGTGACTGATGGTATTCCACAGGGGTCTGTGTTAGGACTGATTCTTTTTATGTTATATGTCAATGATATGGATGGTGGAAATGATAGCTTTGTTGCATATTTTGCAGACAATACAAAGATAGGCGGAGAGGCAGATAGTTTTGAGGAAATAGGGAGGCTACATTGACAGATCAGGAGAATGGACGAAGATAGAATACAATGTCAGGAAGTGTGTGGTCATGAACTTTGGTCACAGAAATGAAAGGGTTAACTGTTTTCTGAACGGAGAGAAAATACAAAAAAAGACTGAGGAGCAATGGGACTTGGGAGTCCATGGGCAGGATTCCCTAAAGGTTAAGTTGCAGGTTGAGTCTGTGGAGAGGAAGGCAAATGCGATGTTAGCATTCGTTTCAAGAGGACTAGAATATAGTAAAAGAAAGGAAATAATGTCGAGACTTCATAAAGCATTGGTAATGCCTGTTTTGGAGTATTGTGTGCAGTTTTGAGCTCCTTCTCTTCAAAAGGATGTGCTGAAACTGGAGCGTGTTCAAAGGAATTTCACAAAACGATTCCAGGATTAAATGGCTTTTCATATGTAAAACAATGATGGCTCTGAGCCTGTATTCACTGGAATTTAGAAGAATGAGGGGTGACCTAATTGAATCTATTGACAGGTGAAACGCCTTGATAGAGTGAGTGTGGAAAGGGTGTTTCCTATAGTGGGAGTGTCTAAGACTAAAGGGCACAGCCTCAAAATAGAAAGACATCCTTTTAGAATGGAGATGAGGAGGAATTTCTTTAGTCAGAGAGTGGTGACTCTGTGGAATTTGTTGCCTCAAGCAGCTGTGGAGGCTTAGTATTTATGTATATGTAACGCACAGGTTGATAGATTCTTGATTGGTCAGGGCATGGAGTGATATGGGGAGAAGGCACTAGACTGGGACTGAGAACAAAAATGGATCAGCCTTGATGAAATGGCTGAGCAAACTTGATGGGCCAAATGGCATAATTCTGCTCCCATATCTTATGGTTTTATGGTTTAAATTAGAGTGGATAAATCCCCAGGGCCTAACAAGGTGTTCCCTCAGACCTTGCAGGAGGCAAGTGGAGAAATTGCAAGGGCGTTAGCAGAAATATTTAGAACATCCTTAGCAACAGGTCAGGTGCCAGAGGATTGGAGGATAGCTAATGTTGTTCCATTGTTTAAGAAAGGCTCTAGGAATAAGACAGGAAATTATAAATCGGTGTGCTTAACATCATTTGAAGGTATTCTAAATGACCAGATATATAAGTATTTAGAGACAAGGACTGATTTTTGATAGTTGATATGGCTTTGTGTGTGGTAAATTGTGCCTAACGAACCTCAATTTCAACCAAACATGAGGAATTCTGCAGATGCTGGAAATTCAAGCAACGAAGGGTCTCGGCCCGAAACGTCGACTGTACCTCTTCCTAGAGATGCTGCCTGGCCTGCTGCGTTCACCAGCAACTTTGATGTGTGTTGCTTTAGTTTCAACCAAATAGAGTTTTTTGAATAAGTTACCAGAAAAGTTGATGAAGGCAAGGCAGTGGATGTTGTCTACATAGACTTTTACAAGGCCTTTCACAAGTTCCATGAGAGGTTGGTCAAGAAGTTTCAGTCACTTGTCATTCAGGAGGAGACAGAGGATTGAATTAGATATTAGCTTCATGTGAGAAGCCAAAGAGTGGCAGTAGATAGTTGCCTCTCTGACTGAAAGCCCGTGAATGGTGGTGTGCTGCAGGGATCAGTGCCAGGTCCATTATTGTTTGTCATCTATACCAATGACCTATGTGATAATGTAGTAAACTGGATCAGCAAATTTTCAGATGAAGTCAAGACTGGGGCATAGCAGACAACAAGGAAGGTTATCAAAGCTTGCAGTGGGATCTGGACTAGCCGAAAAATTGGCTCAAAATGGCATATATGCTGACAAGCGTGAGGTGTTGCACTTTGGGTGAGCCAACCAGGCTAGGACTTATGCACTGATTGGTAGGGCACTGAGGTGTGTGATAGAACAGAAGGATCTGGAAATATAGGTTCATAATTCATTGGAAGTGGCATCATAGGTGGAGAGGATTGTAAAGAGAGCTTTTGACACTTCAGCCTCCATAAATCAAAGTACTGAGTACAAGAAATGCGAAGTTATGTTGAAGTTATATAAGGCATTGGAGAGGCCTGATTTAGGGTACAGTGTGCAGTTCTAGTCACCTATCTCAAAGAAATATATCAACAAGATTGAAAGAGTGCAGAGAAAATTTACAAGGAGGTTGCCAGGACTTGGGACCCGAGTTATAGGAAAAGGATGGTTAGGACTTTATTTCTTGGAGCATAGGAGAATGAGGGGAGATTTGATAGAGGTATACAAAATTATAAGGTGTATAGATAGGGTAAATGTAAGTAGGCTTTTTTCCATTGAAGTTGGGTGAGACTAGAACTAGAAGTCATGGGTTATGAATGAAAGGTGAAATTTTTAAGGGGAACATGAAGGGGAACTTTTTCCTTCAGGGGATGGTGAGAGTGTGCGGTGAGCTGCCATCGTAGGGTGAGTGTGGGTTCAATTTCAATATTTAAGGAAACCTGAATAGGTGCAGCGCATGGATGGGAGGGGTATGGAGAGCTGTGGTCCGGGTGCAGGTCGATGGAACTAGGCAGATTAATAGTTTGGCATGGACAAGATGGGCCGAAGGGCATATTTCTGTGCAGCAGTGTTCTGTGACTCTATGACTCTAAGGTTAAGTTTATTGTCATATGTATAGTATGTATTTACAAAGAATCATACCTATTTCCACCAATATGTATGACCCTGCATTTTATACTTTAACCACTGAAATGCAGGGTCATACATATGTACAAATAGGTACAATTGCAGCCTTCAGCTGGTTAGGTATCTGAGAAGAAGCAGTTGCAGAGCCGATGTACTTGAGAAGTGAGACTAGCTGGATTGCTCTGTCATAGAAGATGTACTGTCTGCTTAATCTACTGAATGACCTTAATTGTGCTGTAACTGGTACATGATTCTGCGAAGGTCCTTTGTTCAGCTCTCAACAATTAGCCCCCAAAATGATGATGTTAGTCAGAAAACTATACTCAACACATTAAACTGCAATAAAATTGAATCAATAGGACTGCGGTGAAAGTGTCTTGATATTGTCTGAGCAAAATTTAACTCAGTGGTATATTGGGAATAATGGACAGGTATCTGATTGTAAGAAGAACAAAAAATCTGGTGCCAATAGAGAACATAAAGTTATGTTACAAAAAATAAACAGAAGAGATTCTGCAGATGCTGAAAATACTGAGTAGCACAAACAAAATGCTGGAAGAACTCAGCAGGTTGGACAACATCTATGAAAAGGAATAAGCAGTTGATGTTTCAGTCGACACTTCATCAGGACTGAAAAGGAAGGGGGAGGAAGCCTGAATAATAAGGTTGGGATTGGGGTGGACTACAAACTAGAAAATGATAGGTGAAGCCAGGTGTGTGGGGAAGGGAAAAGAATGAAGTGAGAAGTTGGGAGGTGATAGCTGGAAAAGATGAAGGGCTGAAGAAGAAGGAATCAGATAAGAGAGTAGAAGATGGGAGAAAAGGAAAGAGGAGAGGCACTTGGAGGAGGGTGATAGGTGACGAGAAGGAAAGAGGTAAGAGTGAGGAATGAAAGAAGAGGGAAGGAAATAAAGGGGAAATAATTACCGGAAGTTAGAGAAATCAATGTTCTACCCAGCCAGAATATGTGATGTTGCATCTTCAACCCAAGAGTAGGCTCATCATGGCAGTAGAGAAGGCCATGGACCAACATGTTAAGATAGGAACGGTGACTGTAATTAAAATGGTTAGCCACCAGGAATTCCTGCTTATTGCAGATAGAGTGAAGGTGCTCACCAAAACGGTTAAAAAAAATAGATTATTGAGGCAGACATTATCATCATCATTATGTGTCGAGTCATGATGTGAGCGATCATGGTCTCTATGACTATGATTGTTCTTGGCAAATTTTTCTCCAGAAGTAATTTGCCATTGCCTTCTTCTGGGCAGTGTCTTTACAAAGTGGGTGACCCCAGCCATTATCAATACTCATCGAGGCAGTAATTTGTTAACATTTAAATGATTTTTCTTAGTATTAGATATATTTCCTTAGTATTGCTATTTAGATAAACTAATGAGTTTACAATAAGAGAGTATACTCTTGACAATCAGTGATTTATAATAGAGTGACATCCAAACTCATAAAAACTTCTGAATTATAGCATACTTCAGGGAGGTATTGCTGTAAACCTAAAATAACAGGATCTCGGCATAGAGCCTTAGGGAATCATCAGACATCCAATGCTGACATCAGGTACATTCATAATGCTCAGAGCTGCTGACTGAATGGAGCTCAATAGCCCCAGAATTTCTCCTTCACAGAGATGGCACCCTGCTACAAATCTTGTAAGTACATCAGCACAAATTAGATGGATCATTCCATTAATTTGCTTGAAAATGCAGACAGCATGACATTTGAAAAAAATTAATGACATTTTCATCCATGGGCTATGTACAAGCTATCATTATGGTTTTCATTCCAACAATTTAATTTACTGAGAAAGGATTTGAGCAACAAATTTATTGGTTACAATTAAATAGAGTGCTAATATTCAGCATCTGATTAAAGTACAAAACATACACCTACAATGAGATTCTTAGTTTCAGCGGAAAAAATTAAATCTTATAAACTATACAAGGCACGGGATTGAGAGAATTTTAACTACTGAATGGAAGCCAGTCCAGCAAATGGCTAATCCTAAATAGACTTAAACATGAGGAATTCTGCAGATGCTGGAAATTCAAGCAGCACACATCAAAGTTGCTGGTGAACGCAGCAGGCCAGGCAGCATCTCTAGGAAGAGGTACAGTCGACATCTCGGGCCGAGACCCTTCGAGACCTGAAGAAGGGTCTCGGCCCGAGACGTCAACTGTACCACTTCCTAGAAATGCTGCCTGGCCTGCTGCGTTCACCAGCAACTTTGATGTGTGTTCCTAAGGAGACCATTTATTTGTATGTATTTTAGAACCAAAGCACCACTAGTAAATCAGGCCCCCTCCCTAAATATCCTTTATAATGTAGTGACGAGCCAACTTCCATTTGCAGTCTTTCGGGTGAAGGTGTCCTCATAATGTTGTTGGGTAAGGGATTTAAGCATGTCGACATATGGATATGAAGGAATAATGATATATTTCAAAATTAGGATTATGTGCCATTTGAAGGAGATCCCTACTCTTCCCTTTGTAGATGATGTCCTCTGATGATGTACCAACTGTCCAATTTATCAGGAAAACCATTGTAAATTGGGTGACCTCTAATTAAATTACAGGGATTACTAGGCAAGGGAGATATACCTTTTCAACAAAACTCACAAAAACATTTCTCCACCTTTTGGACCAAGAAGGAAATACATTCCAGCATACTCAAAAAGGCAGCTTTGGCCTAGATATTCACTGCCTGGGTCAGAGCTGCAGAGACTTTTCTCTTCTTTGAGTTAAAATAATGTTGACATCCTGTTGACGTACTTGAATGGGATTCTGGAACTGTTGAAACCTGTGTTTTGCTGTTCGCTGCTTCAGCACTCTGCAGTCTCCGAGAGGATTCCAGGAGGCAGTGGCAGCGTGAGCGAAACTCGTAGCGGGCAGGCAACAGGACGGGGCTCAAACCGATGTTTGGCTCCATTTTGCCAATTAAAGCTTCCATTGTTCTGCGATTAAAGTGACTAGGGAGATTGAAACATCGAAGCGAGTGCAGAGGGTGAGCACTAGCTGCTTCCCTTTTGATTAGTTGCTCTGTACCGGAGAGGGGAGAGCCCGTCACAGCACCCAGAGAGTGTTGCCCTGGGTTTTTTTTCAGCATTTTGGATGTGGACTTGTATGATAGATTCTATCTTTCAGTATTATGGCTTTTATATTATGTGTTTTTTTGCCCAAATTGAAGTTGATGTTGTCAGGCTAGAAACTACCAAGGATGAGTATCATATGTTATTTCTCTAATCTGCATCTAGCCACAATTTAGGAGTAGAGGAGGCCATAGACAAAATTGTCAGTATTGTAATGAGAAGTGGAAATAAAATGGGTGGTGATGATAAGATTCTGGTTGGTACTCCGGATAGAGCAAAGGTGCAAAGGCGCTCAATAAAGTGATCCCCCAGTGCCAGTGTATATCATTGTCACATCATTATCATATCATGCAACACATATCAAAGTTGCTGGTGAACGCAGCAGGCCAGGCAGCATCTTTAGGAAGAGGTACAATCGACGTTTCAGGCCGAGACCCTTCGTCAGGACTAACTGAACAAAAAGTTAATAAGAGATTTGAAAGTGGGAGGGGGAGGGGGAGATCCAAAATGATAGAAGAAGACAGGAGGGGGAGGGATGGAGCCAAGAGCTGGACAGGTGATTGGCAAAGGGGATATGAGAGGATCATGGGACAGGAGGCCCAGGGAGAAAGAAAAGGGGCGGGGAACCCAGAGGATGGGCAAGGGGTATAGTCAGAGGGAGAAAAAGGAGAGTGAGAGAAAGAATGTGTGTATAAAAATAAATAATGGATGGGGTACAAGTGGGAGGTGGGGCATTGGCAGAAATCAGAGAAGTCAATGTTCATGCCATCAGGTTGGAGGCTACCCAGACGGAATATAAGGTGTTGTTCCTCCAACCTGAGTGTGGCTTCATCTTTGCAGTAGAGGAGGCCGTGGATAGACGTGTCAGAATGGGAATGGGACGTGGAATTAAAATGTATGGCCACTGGGAGATACTGCTTTCCCTGGTGGACAGAGCGTAGGTGTTCAGCAAAGCGGTCTCCCAGTCTGCGTCGGGTCTCGCCAATATATAGAAGGCCACATTGGGAGCACCGGACGCAGTATATCACCCCAGCCGACTCACAGGTGAAGTGTCGCCTCACCTGGAAGGACTGTTTGGGGCCCTGAATGGTGGTAAGGGAGGAAGTGTAAGGGCATGTGTAGCACTTGTTCCGCTTACACGAATAAGTGCCAGGAGGGAGATCAGCGGAGAGGGATGGGGGGGACGAATGGGCAAGGAAGTCGCGTAGGGAGCGATCCCTGTGGAAAGCAGAGGGGGGAGGAGGGAAAGATGTGCTTAGTGGTTGGATCCCGTTGGAGGTGGCGGAAGTTATAGAGAATAATATGTTGGACCCGGAGGCTGGTGGGGTGGCGGGAGGATGGAGTGATGGAGGCTCCGTCTCCGAGCCTACTTCTTCGGCAAGGACTCTTCCACCTCCACTGATGACCCCTTCTCCCGTCTTCAACCCTCCTCTTCTTCATGGACACCCCGCTCTTGTCTTCTGCCTGCTCTGGATCTCTTTATCGCTAACTGCAGACGGGACATCAACCGTCTCGACTTCACTGCACCTTGTTCCCATTCCAACCTCACTCCTTCCGAACGCTCTGCTCTCCACTCCCTCCGCACTAATCTTAATCTTACTATTAAACCCGCCGATAAGGGAGGTGCTATTGTAGTCTGGCGTACTGACCTCTACCTTGCCAAGGCACAGCGACAACTCGCGGATACCTCCTCTTATTTACCCCTCGATCGTGACCCCACTAAGGATCACCAGGCCATTGTCTCCCACACCATCACCGACTTTATCCGCTCAGGGGATCTCCCATCCACTGCTACCAACCTTATAGTTCCCACACCCCACACTTCCCGTTTCTACCTCCTACTCAAGATCCACAAACCTGGCTGTCCTGGCAGGCCTATTGTCTCAGCTTGCTCCTGCCCCACCGAACTCGTTTCTGCATACCTTGACACGGTTTTATCCCCCCTTGTTCAATCCCTTCCTACCTATGTTCATGACACTTCTCAGGCTCTTAAACTTTTCGATGATTTTAAGTTCCCTGGCCCCCACCGCTTTATTTTCACCATGGATGTCCAGTCCCTATATACTTCCATCCCCCATCAGGAAGGTCTCAAAGCTCTCCACTTCTTTTTGGATTCCAGACCTAATCAGTTCCCCTCTACCACCACTCTGCTCCGTCTAGCGGAATTAGTCCTTAGTCTTAATAATTTCTCCTTTGGCTCTTCCCACTTCCTCCAAACTAAAGGTGTAGCTGTGGGCACCCGTATGGGTCCTAGCTATGCCTGCCTTTTTGTTGGCTTTGTGGAACAATCTATGTTCCGTACCTGTTCTGGTATCTGTCCCCCACTTTTCCTTCGCTACATCGATGACTGCATTGGCGCTGCTTCCTGCATGCATGCTGAGCTCATTGACTTTATTAACTTTGCCTCCAACTTTCACCCTGCCCTCAGGTTTACCTGGTCCTTTTCCGACACCTCCCTCCCCTTTCTAGATCTTTCTGTCTCTATCTCTGAAGACAGCTTATCCACTGATGTCTACTATAAGTCTATTGACTCTCACAGCTATCTGGACTATTCCTCTTCTCACCCTGTCTCTTGCAAAAATGCCATCTCTTTCTCGCAATTCCTCTGCCTCCGCCGCATCTGCTCTCAGGATGAGGCTTTTCATTCTAGGACGAGGGAGATGTCCTCCTTTTTTAAAGAAAGGAGCTTCCCTTCCTCCACCATCAACTCTGCTCTCAAACGCATCTCCCCCATTTCACGCACATCTGCTCTCACTCCATCCTCCCCCCCCCCCACTAAGAATAGGGTTCCCCTGGTCCTCACCTACCACCCCACCAGCCTCCGGGTCCAACATATTATTCTCCGTAACTTCCGCCACCTCCAACGGGATCCAACCATTAAGCACATCTTTCCCTCCCCCCGTCTCTCTGCTTTCCACAGGGATCGCTCCCTACGCGACTCCCTTGTCCATTCGTTCCCCCCCATCCCTCCCCACCGATCTCCCTCCTGGCACTTATCCTTGTAAGCGGAACAAGTGCTACATATGCCCTTACACTTCCTCCCTCACTACCATTCAGGGCCCCAGATGGTCCTTCCAGGTGAGGCAACACTTCACCTGTGAGTCGGCTGGGGTGATATACCGCGTCCGGTGCTCCCGATGTGGCCTTCTATATATTGGCGAGACCCGACGCAGACTGGGAGATCGTTTCGCTGAACACCTATGCTCTGTCCACCAGAGAAAGCAGGATCTTCCAGTGGCCACACATTTTAATTCCACGTCCCATTCCCATTCTGACATGTCTATCCACGGCCTCCTCTACTGTAAGAATGAAGCCACGCTCAGGTTGGAGGAACAACACCTTATATTCCGTCTGGGTAGCCTCCAACCTGATGCATGAACATTGACTTCTCAAACTTCTGCTAATGCCCCACCTCCCCCTCGTACCCCATCCGTTATTTATTTATATACACACATTCTTCCTCTCTCTCTCTCTCTGTTTTCTCCCTCTGTCCCTCTGACTATACCGCTTGCCCATCCTCTGGGTTTCCCTCCCCCCTTGTCTTTCTCCCTGGGCCTCCTGTCCCATGATCCTCTCATATCCCCTTTGCCAATCACCTGTCCAGCTCTTGGCTCCATCCCTCCCCCTCCTGTCTTCTTCTATCATTTTGGATCTCCCCCTCCCCCTCCCACTTTCAAATCTCTTACTAACTTTTTGTTCAGTTAGTCCTGACGAAGGGTCTCGGCCTGAAACGTCGACTGTACCTCTTCCTAGAGATGCTGCCTGGCCTGCTGCATTCACCAGCAACTTTGATGTGTGTTGCCTGAATTTCCAGCATCTGCGGAATTCCTGTTGTTTGCATTATCATGTCATTCCCACTTTCCTCCACCGCCGACACTTAGCCATTCTTCCCTTATCACCAGTATTTACCTATCACCAGCCGGTTTATGCTCCTCCCCTTCCACTCACCCTTTTATTCTGACCTCTGCACTCTTTCTTTCCAGTCCTGATAAGGGGTCTCAGCAGGATACATTGCTCCTTTCCCTCCATAGATACTTTTGACCTGCTAAGTCCCTCCAGCATTTTGCGTGTTGGTAGTTGATGTTTGGTTTAACTACCACTATAAAACGTGAAGTTTACACATGCAGGAATTGCAATACCCCAATTCCTGATTCATTTTGTTGGTGCCATTCTCAGTCAAATACTGATTTATGCAACTCACGTATAATCTATTTTGTGCCCTCCCTGAATCAGTTGTTTAACTTGCTCTGAACTAGGGGAAAACGTGATAATTTGCATCTTTGATTTCATGTGAACCAGCAGCTTAATCTCAGCCAAAATCACGGACTACATCTGCAGAGTAAATATCCACTGAACTGAGAGTTCAGAATTTATGTCAAACAAGTCAAGCCTACACTTTTTACATTGATTTAATTGTAATGCCTCCTTTTCAAGTCTTGATCAGACCTCTTTTCTTTGTAAACTTCTTTGAGACCTTGAGTACACTTAAACTGCAGAATGAATTCAAGACTATAAAAGGCTGTGAGACTAGAGTCACACTAACTACTCTTTGCCGTCCAAAGAGACACTCTGTGATCAAGTGAAGAAATGAAAAACAAAACAGGAAAGCTTTTCAACTTTTGAACAATGCTTGAAAAGTTGAACGCAGGAGAAGCCATCAGGGAAATATATTATGTTTCCAAATTTCAAACAAAAATTAAAAAATAAATCCACTAACTCTTTTTGTAAATTAATTCCACACTTTAAAGCTTGGGATTCTTTTTTTTAATATTTTTTCAGCGTTGAGTCAGATCCTGGGTCAAGCAGAATGCTGCAGAGAAGTGACAGCCTAGGAAATAGTGGTAAAGCAATTTACTTTCATAATTTCCTTTTATATGTAGATCTAGTATTTCAGTCACTTGCTTTCTTTCACTTTATGTAAAGCATTTCACTTCCTTCCTAATCCGTCATCTTTTATTAATCAACATATTCAATGCTCAAAGTTAAAGAAAGTGTGGAATAAAAGCCACCCGTAGATAGATTCATTTCAACCATCTCATACAGAAACAGTGAGTCATATTTAAATACAAAAACAGCTTTATGAAAAACATGATTAATTTCTATATATCAATATAAAAAAGAGACCTTACTGATATAAAGGAAACTATTTCCTTTCTCATTAACATATTTAGGCTGCATTTCAAGACTAACAAAAATCAAACCTGTTTAACATCCTTTCCTTTAATATACTTTGGCACAAAATCCATTGGAGCTCCTTTAAAAATCCCATTTTAAAGAAGTAAAGGAATGTTCATGGACCTGTAAATGAATGTAATTGCCAGTGTAGGCTGCGCAATCCACTTCTGTTAAGTGCATGGTTTTCCGTTAGTTTTTAATATACTTATCCATGGGTATACACTTAATAAGAGTCTGTACAAGGTATGCAGTGGAATAGAGGCTCTAAAAGGCTCTATTGTTGGGGTTTCAATTGGATTTTAAGGAAGGGTGCAGAGTGTAGCATTTATGCTGGCCCTACTTAGTGAGCTGTTAAACTGGTATGTTTATTTTTTTAGGTAAATAGGGAAAGAATTCGAATAAGCAGAGGTGAGAATAAAAAGTTGTTAATTGACTGCCAAAGCGTGCTCTGTATACTTGGAAAAAGGCTGAAGTATTGCACTGAAGCACTTACAATGGCAATAACTGAAGCTGTAAAGCGGTAATGTCAGTGTATTGCTTTTATTGATTATTTAGATGATGGATCACAGCAGCAATGAGCCTGAATAGAGTGCACGGTGATGCAGCTGGTAGAATTACTGTTGCAGAGCACCAGAGACCTAGGTTCAATTCTGATCTTAGCCTGCATGAATCCTGTGCGTTCTCCCGGCTTCTTCAGGATGCTCTGGTTTTCTGCCACATGCTAAACTCGTGCAGATTGGTAGGCTAACTGGCCCCTAGCCTGTAGTTGAGCTGAAGAGGAAGAGTTGATGAGAATGTGGGGAGAATAAAATGAGATTTGTTTACGATGAATGCAAATGAGCAGTGAATGGTTAGTTTGGATTTGGTGGGTCAATTTGCCCATTTTCCTGTTGTATCTCTCGGTATGTCTAATGAAAGAACAGAAACATAATTTCTTTTTCTCTCCCTATGGATGCCGCTGAGCATTTTCAGCATTTTCTGTTTCTTCTTTTACCAGTATTTATTTTTTTGTAAATCAGAGATCAGCAGTTTTTGATCCAAAGCATTCAAAATGGAATAATTTTAGTAACTTTCACTTTATTTTCAATATTTGCAAGGGTGCTGCCATGTTTTCGGCTGAAGGCATTAAAGCCATGTTGTTCTAACATAATTTTCTGAATGCATAACTCATTTTATGCAATATTGGCTGTTAATTTAAGTCTGTCACCCCTTTAAGAGCTGAATCATAACTAACTTCTTTCTGGGTTGCAGCAAACTTTTTCATAGTTCTGGACACAGTCTATAAAGAGCTCTTGAATAAGGTAAATGTACACTTTGTTTGGGCTCCTTGTGTCTCAAATGTGTAAGCCTGTACTGTCTGTAATGGAATTGGTTAGAGGTTAATACCTCCTGGGCAAACATACTGCACACAGGCAACAAGGATGGGTGGGGGTGCAAGAAATCATAGCCACCAAAAAAATAAAATAGTCACTAAGGACGGCAAGTGACTACATTGCTGCATTGGAATGATGATTCCAAGAAATTTATGATTAATTACAGTAAGACTAAAATCCAGACTTGAGCATGAGAAAGGTAATCGCTCCAGATTTGTTGTGAATAGAAAGTCTAGTAACCGTTGAAGTGAAAGAACCATACAAAGTGCTGGTTAGTCCTTTCCCAAAATGAAAACCACTGTGGTTATGATAAAGTGCAGGAGTCCTTCAAATCGAATGGAAATATTGTTTTTAGAACAAGCGACAGTTTTGAAGGATAGGTTGAGGGTAAAACTGCTTGGAATGAAACCGCAAAACAGTAATCCAGTCAGTAAAAACAGGGCCAGACCCTTATTCAACACTGTCAAACTTACGCTTCCCACAGGACAATTTACATTCCATTTATTGAAGTAATAGAATAGCTGCAAAACCATTTCAACCCAATGCCATAATGCAAAAAATTTAAGTCTGGAAACTGCAATCAGACGTCAGGGGAGACGATTAGTGATCACATTGTTATTCTAGAAAAAACATGAAGTGGCTTTGCAATTTTGGCATTTTCTTGGATCATATGATTTGATACATGGTTTGTGTGTGAACTATAATTACTTTTCTTTTGGTGTCAGAACATGCCAACTCTGATGTAAGGCCATCCACCTGTCATCTCAACTCTGTTCTTTTCTCTCTTCTCAGACGCTGCCTCGTCAGCTAAGTATTTCCAAACTTTAATTTTATTGCATCTTCAAAACAATTTATCGTGTTCTCATAGCTCAGAGCTTCAGGATTTTCTGTTTTTATTTTTCTTTCTGTTTTCATTCAGCTTTATTTACAGACTTCCAAACATATCAGCTATAGTTAGATAGCACTTAGTAACCGGTCTTAGATGACATCAAAAGCAAATATGTTTCAAGTCAAGTCAAGTTGCTTTTATTGTGATTTTGACCATAACTGCTGGTACAGTACACAGTAAAAATGAAACAATGTTCCTCCAGGACCATGGTGCTACATGAAACAACACAAAACTACATTAGACTTCAGACCTACACAGGACTACATAAAGTGCACAAAACAGTGCAAGGCAGTACAATAATTAATAAACAAGACAATAGGAACAGTAAAGGACAAATTACAATATAGTAATAAATGATGTAAATGTAAATGTAAACAATGTAAACAACGTTTTAGCAGGAATTGAGAAAGAAATGAGCAAAAATTGCAAAGGCAGTGGAGTGGTGTTCAGCTGTGTGTGTGTGTGTGTGTGTAGGGTGGTGTCAGACTATTCCCGGACTGTTTAGTCTCCACCTTTGTTCCCTCCATCCACATTCCCACCCTTTCTGAAACATAAAACGTGATTGTACTATAAACTATAAGACATAGGAGCAGAATTAGGCCATTCCATATAACATCATGACGGAATTAGTATCTTTCTCACCCTCACTTTCCTTCCTTCTCCCCGTAAACTTTGACACCCTTGCTAACAAAGAACCTATCAATCCCACTTTAAATTTAACCGGTGACTTCTCCTCCACAGTCATCGGTAGGCAATGAACTCCACAGGTTCACCACACTCTAGCTAAAGGAATTCTTCCTCATCTCCATTCTACATGAACATCTCTCTATTCTAAGGCTGTGCCCTCTGGTCCTAGACTCACCGCCATACAAAACATTGTCTCTGCATCCACTCTATCTAGGCCTGTCAGTTTTTGATTGGTTTCAATCTGATTACCCCCTCATTCTTTTACAATGCAGTGAGTACAGGCCTAGGGCCATCGAACAATTCTCATACGTTAATCCTTTCATTCCCGGGATCATTCTCATGAACCTCCTCTGGACCCTCTCCAATGCCAACACATCCTTTCTGAGATGTGGCCCAAAATGGCTTACACATTCCAAGTACAGCCTGACCAATGCCTTATATCCTCAACTCAGTTTTCTCAGTTTTTCAGTCCTAATGAAGGCCATTGACTTTAAATTTTAATCCTGTTTTCCCCCCCATGAGTGCCACCTGATCTGCTGAGTATTCCCAGGGTTTTTTCTTCATTAAGCAAAAGTTAATGTTTAAACAGACATGCATAATAACTGTGTCAATGCAAATAGTATCTAAAACCAGCAAAGGAAGTTTGGCCAATGCTGAACATTTGTATAAAGGTTTAGATTAGATCAGATTCAATTTTATTGTCATTGTGCCGAGTACAGATACAAAGCCAATGAAATGCATTTATCATCTGACCAGAAATGCAAAGAATAGTATTATTTACAAAATAACTGCAAATAAAAATTAAGTGCTACAGCACACAAATGTAAAAGTACTGAGACAGTACAATATGGGTGCAATACTGCTTAGTGCCGTGATGTGAGGTTCAGCAGGGTCACAGCCTCAGGGAAGAAGCTCTTCCTGTGCCTGCTGGTGCAGGAGCGGAGGCTCCTGGAGCACCTACTGGATGGGAGGAGAGTAAAAAGTCCATGGTTAGGGTGAGATGCATCCTTGATAATGCTTTTCGCCCTGCCCAGGCAGCGCTTATGGTAGATGTTCTCAGTGGTGGGCAATTGGGTGCCAATAATCTGCTGGGCAGTTTTCACCACACGCTGGAGTGCTTTGCGGTCTGATACGGGACAACTGCCATGCCACACAGAGATGCAGTTGGTGAGTATGCTCTCAATGGTACAGCAGTAAAAGTCCGTCGGTATCCTGGGACAGGTGAGCTTTCTTGATGCTCCCCAGGAAATAAAGACGCTGTTGCATCTTTTTGATCAGGATGGAGGAGTTCAGGGACCAGGTGAGATACTCGGTGATGTGAACACCAAGGAATTTGAAGCTTGATACACGCTCCACTACAACTCCATTGATGTAGATGGGGACGTGAGTGTGGCTCCTAGCATGCCTGAAGTCAATAATGATCTCCTTGGTCTTCTGGATATTAAAGGCCAGGTTGTTGTTGGCACACCACGCAGCCAGATGCTGGACCACGTGGTGTCATCTGTGAACTTGATTATGGAGTTAGAACGATGTACAGGAATGCAGTCATAGGTGAAAATGGAGTACAGAAGAGGGCTCAGCACACAGCCTTGAGCCATGCTGGTGTTCAGGGTGAGAGTGGAAGAGGAGAGGTTGTCTAACTTAACTGATTGGGGTCTGTTAATCAGAAAGTCCGAGGCCCAATTGCAGAGGGATGAGCTGATACCAAGCTGGTGAAGTTTGGCGATCAGCTTGGAGAGGATCACAGTATTGAATGCCGAACTAAAGACAATAAACAGCATTCTGACGTAAGAGTTGGTGCTGCCCAGGTGGGTCAGGCAGAGTGAAGTGCCGTGGAGATGGCGTCCTCTGTCAACCTGTTGGTGTGATAGGCAAATTGATGGGGGTCCACGGTATTGGCTAGACAGGATTTCAGATGTGATAGAACCAGTCTCTCAAATCACTTTGCAATGATGGGGGTGAGTGCAACTGGGCGGGAGTCATTAGGCCCATGGCAGTGGAATGCTTCGGCACTGGCACGATGGTGGCAATCTTGAAGTTTGTGGGGACAACAGCCTGGGCTAGGGACAGATTAAAAATGTCCGTGAAGACCCCGGCTAACTGCCCTGCACAGACTCTGAGCATACAGCCAGGTATTCCATCTGGACCAGCTGCCTTCCATACATTCACCCTCCTCAGGGTGGCACAAACATTGGAGGTGGAAAGTGAGAGAGGCAGTTCACCAGGTGGGAGATCCGCTTTGAGGGTGACCTCCTTGTTCTCTCAGTCAAAGCGAGCGTAGAAGTAATTGAGCTCATCAGGGAGGGAGGCAGAGCTGGAAGGGGGCACATTACTAGGTGATTTGAAGTCTGTAATGACCTGTATGCCATGCCACATGTGCCAGGGGTCCGAGGAGTTGAAATGCTCCTCGATTCTCTGTTAGTGTATGTGTTTAGCCTGAGAGATTCCCCTCCTTAGGTTGGCCCCGGCAGAGCTGTAAGCCTCCCGGTCTCCAGACCTGAAGGCTGAATCTCTGGCTTTGAGCAGGAGGCGAACTTCTCTGTTCATCCATGGTTTCTGATTGGGGAAAACTTTTATTTGTTTTTGTGATGACACTCTATCTACACACTTGTTGATGTGCTCAAGGACAGAGTTGGTATGTAAATCAGTGTTAATCTGAGAGTCTGTGGTGACATGGGCAGCAAACGCGCTCCAGTCTGTGTGCTGGAATTGGTGCTGAAGAGCAGAGTCAGCACCCTCCAGCCAGATCTTAATAGTCTTCATTGTGGGTTTCACACGTTTAATGACCAGGCTATACTTGGGAAGCAGAAACAATGAAAGATGGTTGGACTGTCCCAGGTGGGGGAGGGTAGTGGCTTTGTAAGCATCAGCCACATCTGTGTAGACATGATCTAAGGTTTTATTACCCACTTATGATGCATGATACATTTTGGTAAAATCTTGGAAGATTTTCTTGGAAGGTAGACCAAGAGGAGAAGCAAACGCAAGAGCTCAGAATTCAAGTCCATCAAACTGAGTGGTGGGAGGTTCTGCTTGCATTGCACAGGGAGATATCTGCATAAATGTATCCATTCAGAGCAGCAAGATTGCCTTGGTGTGCAGGAACATATGAAGGAAAGCAAGTCGAAGTAGTAGCAGTTCAACAGTGTCTTCTTTCAAGGAAACCGATTACAATAGGAAGCCACTGAAAGGACATTTATGCAACAGAGAAGAGGACAAACAATGTGAAGAACACAGTTTAAATGACATTCACACCACTGGTGCTGATACAAAGTGATTTCAAAGTTAAAGATTAAATTCAAGATATTAATATTAACATTGACAAGGCTGCTAACTTCACCATAATGAGAAGGAATACATGTGAACACAGTTTAGGAAAGAGCTTTTAGCAGGAAGCTAATGGCCATGACATGCTTTATAGAATGGACCTGCCAGACATTGTAAGATATTTCTACTCCCTGCTTTAAAGTGCAAGTAAAAATTGGAAATAATTGGATCATGGTGATTTTTACTAGGTCAAGTAACGTGAGCTAAATAACATTAGTAGTTAAAAAGGGAGATAGAGTATTTCTTAACAAGATGAAGGATTGCAAAGTATTGGTATTTGAAGTGGTTTAATCCTTTGTCCAAAGTAACTGAAATTGAACATGCAAGTACAGTAAATAATTAGGAAGACAAAAGATATATTAGCTGTTATTGCAAGAGAACTTGAACACAGGAGTAAAGATCTCACTACATTTTCATGGGATCCTGCGTGTTATGGACAGATCTGTTCTTCTTTCCTGAGGAAGGATTTGCTTACAACTGAAGGCATGCAATGAATAGTTGCCAGATTAATTGTTGGGATGGGTTGGGGATGGCTTTCCCCTTAAATAGAGACTGAGTAAGGTAGGTCTATACTCTCTTGCGTCTAAAAAACACAGCTAACTTTATTGAAACACTTAAGTTTCTTAAAGAGCTTCAGGTAGATTCAAAGTTTCTTAAAGTAGATTCAGGGAAAATGCATCCCGAGATACAGGAAATTACAATTAGAACCAGAGGTCAAAGTCTGAAATTAAGAGGTCAGCCATTCAGGTACTGTATAGAATAAGAAATCTTTGAACATCCCCACCTGCCCACCACCCCCCACCCCAGACAATGAGGAAGCCTCTGAGCTCTCTGCCCAAGGAGGCTGTTATAGCTTGACCATGGACTATCTTCAGGACAGTAATTTTTGGATGTTAAGGGGATCATGGATTTTGGGATTAGAGCTGGTAAATGGTGCAAGGGGGTGAATCGCTTGTTCTTGCTTTCACTACAATTCACCCACCAGCCAAACAGATCGACAGTAGATGTCATCTCTCTCATCCTCATCTCTGGAGCATCTGCACAGTAAGGACACATATAGTAAACTATTTTTTATTGACCAAAGCTCTACATTCAACATTATAATTCTAAGCAAACTTATTTCAAAAATTCTAGACCTGAGACTCAACATCTCCCTTTGCAACTGGATCCTCGATTTCCTGAACGACAGACTATAATTAGTAAAGATAGGCAGCAGCACAGCTGCCACAATTATCCTCAACAGTAGTACCCACAAAGAGGCCTAATCAGTCTGTACTCTTGTCCCTATACAACAACAACTATATAGCCAGGGTGATATTTCAAATGCAAACAGGAGGAAATCTGCCGATGCTGGAAATTCAAGCAACACACATAAAAGTTGCTGGTGAACACAGCAGGCCAGGCACCATCTCTAGGAAGACGTACAGTCGACGTTTTGGGCCGAGACCCTTCGTCAGGACTAAATGAAAGAAGAAGGGTCTCGGCCCGAAACGTCGACTGTACCTCTTCCTAGAGGTGCTGCCTGGCCTGCTGCGTTCACCAGCAACTTTTATGATATTTCAGATGAATGTGTGGCTAAGAAACTGGTGCAGGGAGTAGGGTTTCAGATTTCTAGATCATTAGGATCTCTTCTGGGGAAGGTATGATCTGTACAAAAGGGAATAGGTTATGCCTGAACCCAAGGGCGACCAATGTCCTTGCAGGAAGATTTGCTAGAGTTGTTGGGGAGGGTTTAAAGTAATTTGGCAGGGGTATGGGAACCAGAGTGATGGGGCTGAGGAGAGGGCTGTTAGTTTACAAGCAGAGGTAGTGTATAGTGAGACTGTCAGGAAGGACAGGCATATGACAAGGAAAAATTGCAGTCAGTAGGATGAGTTGCATTGTAAAAGTGGGACATATTCGAAAAGGGTGAAAGATACAGGACTGGAGGTATGATATTTGAATGCACGCTGCATACGGAATAAGGTGGATGATTTTGTAGCACAATAAGAGATCGGCAGGTATGATTTTGTGGGATCACTGAGTCATGGATGAAAGAAGAGCATAGATCAGAGCTTAACATGCAAGAATATTATGTCATGCTTTCACTCTCTTTATCTATATTTTCATACAGTGACCATGTTAATGCATCTGTAATAGCAATTTATTTTGAAGTTTTATACTCAGCCATGTAACCTTAGTGAGTTGAGATAGTAATCCACCTTTGCTTTCTCAATGCAGCTGTTGTTAGTACCACTGAAGTAGGACCGAGATTTGTGAATAAAGGCACACTTGTGACCAAGATCTACTGTGTGCCCAATAGGAACTGATGAATTGGTGATATTCCAACAGAATACCTCATGCCTTTTCCTCAACTTTAGCATAGTTTCTGCTACTTGTCTACCTGTATAATTCTTTCACTTGTCTACCTGAGGTGAAGAAGGCATTTGGCACACAAGCCTTTATCAGTCAGTACATGGAATAAGGGAGCTGAGACATTGTGTTGAAGTTGTAAAAGCCTTTGCTGAGGTGGTATTTTGAGAGGGTCAGTACCTTTAAATTCCTGGGTATCACTATCTCAGAGCACCTGCGCTGGGCCCATCATATAAACATAATTGCAAAGAAAGCACAACAGCACCTCTAATTCCTCAGGAGTCTACGGAGATCAATACATCATCAAAAACCTTGGCAAACTTCTATAGATATGTGGTGGAGAGTGCTGACTAGCTACATTATGGCTTTGTATGAGAACATCAATGCCTTTTGAGTGGAAAATCCTACAAAAGATAGCGGATTCAGCCCAGTACATCGCAGGTAAAACACTCCCACTATTGAGCACAAATACGTGAAATGTTGCCGCAGAAAAGCAGCATCCATTATCAAAGATCCTCACCACCCAGATCATATTTATTTCTCACTGCTGCCATCAGGTAAAAGGTTCAGGTGCCTCAGGACTCGCACCACCAAGTTCAAGAATAGTTGTTACCCCTCACCAATCAGGCTCCTGAACAAAAGGGGGTAGCTACACTTATTTAAGGGCTCTTTTATCTTGTTATTTCTTGCCCATTATTTATTGCTATTTATTTATAATCTTCATTTTCAGAGTTGGTTCACAGTTTACAGTTTACAGATCCTGTTTATAGTTACTGTTCTATATATTTGCTAAGTATGTCCACAGAAAAAGAATCTTGGGGTTGTATGGGGTGACATAGATAGATAGATAGATAGATAGATATACTTTATTAGTCCTGAGGGAAATTTGGTTTCGTTACAGCCGCACCAACCAAGAATAGAGCATAAATATAGCAATACAAAAACCACAAACAATCAAACAACAAAATGCAAACTATGCCAAATGGAAAGTAAGTCCAGGACCAGTCTATTGGCTCAGGGTGTCTGATCCTCCACGGGAGGAGCTGCATGTTCGATGGCCACAGGCAGGAACGACCTCCCGTGCCGCCAAGTGTTGTATCACGGTGGAATGTGGCTGAAGTCCAACAGTAAAATGTTCAATATCCAGTCTGCAAACACGTTCCTCAATTGTAATATGACCTGGATTGCACCATCTGATGTTAACCAGATCAGTAAGCACCCAACTCCTTTATGTTTACCGCTCTCAGTGCACTTCCAGTCAGCCGGAACGGTATTACCCACCGAACTCCTCTTCTCCATAAGTCTCTGTTGTCTCAACCCGATCCTCTTTCCTCGACTTCGTGATCCCCCTCTGCATCCTCTGTGTGTTTTCCTACATTTATTATCATACTACATGTATGTAGTATGATAATAAATTTCACTTTGAACCTTGAACTTTGATCTAACTATTCGTAGTTCTATTAGCTGGAAAATGAAGCTGAATAAAATACCATCAAATCCGTAATATTCACTGATCCATATGAATGTGTTTTCTACTGCACTATAGTCAACTATAATATCTGTAGAATCATCCAAGCTCTTAGAAGGATAAGTAAAGTAACATCAACTCCCTCTCTCAATCCAACAACAACATCACTGAGTCACAAGTCACAATTAATTGACTATGTTGAGCTGGCTGTGTGGTTCGCATGATGGGTCCCAAATTGCTGAAACAAACATTCTTTTTTGAGCTCTAGATGGGGAGGAGATTACTTAGGTGGGCTGAGAAAAACGCTTAAGGATGTGCTCAAAACCTCCTAGAAGTGTTCTTACTGACTATTATGAATCTCCAGTCTATGTCTGCCAAAGTAGTACTTGAGAGGGCGTTGAGTACCTGAGAGCACCCAGTATCATAGCATAGATGGCAGAAGGAATCCACGACTCACAGACTATCTCATGATAGATCAATCTGCTTCTATATCTTCAAATTCAAGTTCAGTTTATGTTCATTCCACAGTAAACATGTATGCAGCTAAATGAAACAACCTTCCTCAGGAACCAGGGCGCAAACGACTATATATATTTACATCTAGTTAAATATACAACAGTATTAATGTTACTAGCACTGTCATAAATAACATATACTGGATGGTAGCAGAGTATCACAGATTGGGGGAAGAAGCATTTACCCAGTCTAACAGTCCTTGCTCTCATACTCAGAGCTCTGTGAATGCGGCACTTCTGGTGTATGCTCTGGATGGGGCGGGGGGTGGGGGAGAAAGACCCCATTGATTCTTTCAGCAGTCCTCACAATCTGTTTCAGGATCTTGTGTTCAGATGCCTTGCAATTCCCATACCAGTCAGTAAAACGACTGGCCAGGATAGTCTCAAAGGTGCTCTGGTAGAATATAGTTAGAAAGGGAGTTTTTTTGTTATATCACTTTCTTCATGTTGATCTTCATGTCTATATACCAACCAATTTCTCTTGAAATTGTTCTGCTTTCTGTCAATGCCATTGCTGATGTACTGCATAAGGCCAAATATTCATTGTTCACATTGGCTTCAATAGCACATTGACTTCTCTCTGGCTTTATACAGTAACAAAAATCACATTATTGGAGTTGCTTTGATTAACTAGTTTGGATTTGGACTTGCAAAATTAGAGTATGTGCCTTTTTATATAGTTAAAACAGATTGCTGTTTTGAATTGGCATATTTCCATCATGCAATTTTCAGCACTCACAGCCACATGCCTTGGATTTTGAAATGAATAAAGGAAATGTTGGAAATACTCAGCAGGTTAGGCTACATCTGCAAGAAGAGAAACGGAGTGAATGCTTCAGGTTGAAGACTCCTTTTCAGAATTAGAAGGTGACAGAAGAAGCCCGTAAAGCTGGAAAGGTGTGGGAAGGAATAATGTCTCTGATGTGGGAAGACCTGGATGACCATGGATCTGAGATGTAAACAAGGTAATTTGGTCAGTGGGTGAATAGGAGCAGCTAAAGAATGAGAACATAGAAAAAAAGAATGTAGTCAGGTCAGGCTGGGCAGGCTCTCCACTTCCCAAGAAATAAACCAAAAATCTGAATTAAATCACAGATGGATGAATGAAGCAGACTGGAAAATCTTGCTATCCAAGAAGTTGTAGTATTCAGTGTTAAGTTCAGAAGACTGCAACGGTCCCAGATGGAAGATGATCTACCATTCACCTTTTACTTTGGAACCCTGAACATTGCTAACATTCTCTGATTTTAACCATAAACCACACACATACTTGTCATGAAGTGCATGGTCCAAAAAGGTACCAGAGTTGTTGAGGTTAAACTGGTCCTTTATCAAGACAATGTATTTGCTGAGAGCCTTGTCTGACTCCTAGTGTCCCTCATCCACATCTCTTCCATTTCCCAAACATCTGTGCTCATCCCATCTTCTCATTGCCATAACTGTGATAGTGTTCTTCTTGCCTTTACCTACCACCCATGAGCCTCCACATCCAGCACTTCATTCTCTGCAATTTCCCAATCTCCAAAGGGATCCTACCACCAAACATATCTTTACGCTCCCCTCCTTCACGTCCACAGCGTTTCATCCTTCTGTGATTCTCTTGTCCATTCCTCCCTCCCCACTAATCTTCCTCCTAGCATTTATTCCTGCAAGCAGCCAAAGTGCTACACTTGCCCATTCACCTCCTCCATTCAGGGCCCCCAACAGTCCTTCTGCGTGAGGCAGCACTTCACCTGCAAAACTGCTGCGTTGTCTTTTGTGTCCAGTGCTCCCGATGCAATCTCTTCTAAATTGGTGAGACCCGTCATAAATTGGGAGATCACTTTGCTGAGCATTTCTGCTCCATCCAGCGGTGACTAAACATTTTAATTCTGATTCTCATTCCCGCTTGGACCTGTCGGTCCATGGCCTCCTCCTGTGCCACGATGAGGCTACGCTCAGGACTGAGGAGCAACACTTTGTATTCTATCTGGCTAGCCTTCAACCTGATGGTATGAATATTGATTTCTCCTTCAGGTAAAAAAAAAATCCCTCCCTCTCCTCTTTCCTTCTATTCCCCACTCTGGCCTCTTAACTCTTTTCCTCACTTGCCTATCTTCTCCTCTTGGCGCCCTCCTTCCTCCTTTTCTCCTATGGTCCACTCTCCTCTCCTATCAGATGCCTTCTCTTCCAGCCTTTTACCTTACCTACCCACCTGTCTTCATCTATCACCTTTTAACTATCCTTCTTCCCTTCCCCCCGATCTTTTCATTCTGGCATCTTCTCCCTTCCTTTCCAGCCCCGAAGAAGGGTCTCTGCCTGAAACATCAACGGTCTATTAATTTTCATAGATGCTGCCTGACCGGCAGAGTTCCTCCAACATTTTTAGTGTCAAATCTCTAGTTTTCCACGATTTCTGATGGAACCTAGAACATACAGCTCAAGAGCAGGTCCTTTGGCCCACGATATAGATGCTAAGGATGGTGCCAATTAAACTAATCCCCTGGTCTCTATATGATCCATTTTATTCTATTCCCTCTATGTCCATGCATCTGAAAGTCTGTTGAACACCACGTCCAATCTTCTTCCACTATCATTCCGGGAAATGCATTCCAGCTATTTACCACTTTGTGTTTATATGACAAAAAACTGCTCTGTGCATCCCATTTAAACTTTCCCTCTCTTGCCTTAAAGCTATGTCCTCTAGTATTTGACATTTCTACCCTGGGAAAAAGATTCTGTTGGTCTACCCTGCCTATGCCTCTGATCATTTTATAAACTTGTGTAGCATCTCCTCTCAGCCTCTGATACTAAAAAAAATAAATCAAGTTTCTGATGGCTCAGGATTGCAATGTTCCAGGAATTGTTATATTGCATCAGTAAATGAAATATCTTTTGCTCTTCTTGCCCATGAAAGGTACTGTTTATTTTGCAATTCATTTCAGTTAGAATGTATTTTTTGTATTCCTGTATTGCAAAGCATATTCTAATCATCTCCACTAATTTTTCATTTGTTCTACAATGAAATATCCCTACAATGAAAGGTCCATGGGGCCTGATCATTTCCACCTGTAGTTTCCAATGCAAAAAGCTTGAATCTGAACAGTTCTCTTTCTCCAGACTATTCCCACCAAGACAAATGATGCTGCACCAGAACATCTGACTCATTAGTCCAACGACCATCATTCCTCTAATGCAACTCACTTGCTGCTGAAATTGCCACAAACTCTGTTATTCCTGGCCACTCATACCTGCATGATATTGCTCTGTTCTCCTCAAAGTTATGCCGTCCCTCACTTTAACGACCCAGTCAGGAGCCAGGTTGTTCTCCTTTCAACCAACACACATCAAAGTTGCTGGTGAACGCAGCAGGCCAGGCAGCATCTGTAGGAAGAGGTGCAGTCGACGTTTCAGGCCGAGACCCTTCGTCAGGACTTCTCCTTTCTCCTGCTGAGACTGGCCGCTGTCCACTCTGGTGTTACTTTTGTCAGAACTCACTCAGGATTAGCCACTTCTATGCAAAGCAACGTGCCAGCTTGCAAATATGTCTTACTTGACAAGAAGTCCATATTTTCCTTCATGCTTTGTGTAAAGTCTATTCTTTGCATCCTATTCACTATTGTGTCACTAAATCATGAATATTGGTAATATATTTACAAATGCCACATACTGATCAGTCTCTTACTGATCTTCCTGCCAGTGGAACAGGTGTGACACCTGCCCATTCGCCTCTTCCCTCATCACCATTCAGGGCCCCAAACAGTTCTGTCAGTTGAGATAACACTTCAGCTGAGAGTCTGTCAGAGTTATTTACCTTAACCAGTGTTCAAGGCAGTATCCTTCCCATCAGTGAAACCCAATGTAGATTGGGGGACCACTTTGTCATGCACCTCACTCCACCCAAAACAGGATTTCCAGGTGTCCAACCATTTTAATTCCAATTCCCCCTCCCATTCTGACATGTAGATCAATGGGCTCACTTACTCCCACAATGAGGCCACTCTCAGAGTCTGACGGGATGAACATTTGATTTCTAAAACTTCGGGTAATTTATTTTCCCTTTCCCCTTCTCTCTTTCTCTATTTCCCATTCAGTCTCCCCTCTTACTGCTTCTCTTCTCCTCAGCTGCCTATCATTTCCATTTGGTGCCCCTCCTCACCCCCTTTCTCCCATGGTCCACTCCCCTCTCTATCAAATTCCTTCTTCTGCAGCCTTTTACCTCTTCCATTTATAAACTCCCATCTTTTCATCTACCAACCTACCTTCCCCCACACCGGGGGGCTTCATCTATCATGTGATAGTTTGTACTCCTTCCCACACCCTGTCCCCCGGCTTTCTTCTGCTGGCTTCTTCCCCTTTCCTTTCCAGTTCTGAAAAAGGTCTCAGCTCACAACATTGTTTGTTTATTCCTCTCCATAGACGCTGCCTAACCGGCTGACTTCCCTCGGAATTCTGCATGCATTACTCTCATAGTGACTGAATATCACCATCCCTGGAAAAGTCTTTTTAAGCTTCCTTTCAACTACCTCTTTTGCTCTTAATGTCTACAATCTGACTGATGATTTATGAAATATAAACGTAAAACTGAAAAAATCAAAGTTTCTACAGAACGGTCATTATCTTTGGATAGTGAAACTAAGTTATTACTTCAGGACAAAAGTCCTTCATCAGAAATTGGAAAAGGGGAGCAGTTTTATCAAATGAACAGGATTTCTTTGCTCTTTTGTGTTATTCCTTAACCAATGTGGGACAGTAATCTCACCTGACTTATTGACCATTTTATCTAAGTGTCCGGAACCCTTCAAGGTTCTGTCGATATACACAGAAATTTCTCTGTCCTTGCACACTTTTCAGTATCCTTTCATTTGTTGTGTATTCCCTTGTCCCCTTAGTGCATTTATTAATATTCATTTAAGTTGATTCAGAAACAGAATCATATTTAGTATTACTGACATCATGAAGTCTGTTGTTTTGTGGCAGCAGTATGCTTTTCAGTAAATTACAGCAAGTTACAATTAGGAACATTAAAAACATTAGCAGTGAAAAAGAGAGCAAGCTAATGAGGTAACGTTCATGGATTTGTGGACCACTTAGAAATCTGATGGCGGAGGGGAAGAAGCTGTTCCTAAAATGTTGAGTGTGGATCTTCAGGCTCCTGTACCTCCTCCCTGATGGTAGTAATGAGAAGAGGGCATGTCCCAGATGGTGAGGGCCCTTAATGATGGATGCCTCTTTCTTGAGTTCCTGCCTTTTGAAGATGTCCTTGATGGTGCCCATGATGGAGCTGGTTGAGTCTACAACCCTCTGCAGGATTTTCCGATCCTGCACACTGGAGCCTCCATCACTCCGTGATGTAACCAGTGAGAATCGTCTCCACAGTATATCTGTAGAAATTTGCCAGTCTTGGGTGACATTCCAAATCTCCTCAAACTCCTGATGAAGTATAGTCACTGGCATGCCTTCTTTGTGACTGCATTAATGCGTTGGGCCCAGGATAAATCTTCAGAGATGATAGAAGCTGCTGCCCTGTCGATGAAGATTGCTGTGCCTTCCCCAGCTTCCCACTTCTGGTCCACAATCGATTTCTTGGCCTTACTGCCACTGAGTGCAAGGTTGTTGTGACACCACTCTAAACAGCTGATAATGAACCCAAGATCTGATAATGAACTGATGTTTGGCCAATTCAAGCATCGAGCCAGATTAAAAAGATTAAGGCATTAAGGCCAAGGACAGAAGACGAACTGGTGTTCAGCTCACTACTCCATGAGATTTTACTTGCCTCTGCATTGAACCGACTCTTGCAGCTGTGGCTGGTAGCCATCAGCACTCACCTCAGCACTGAACCAGACAGCCCAGCACATCTGTAAATGTGAACTTCCCACTATTCAGGACATTACAAAGACTGGTGTGTAAAAAGGGGCTGAAGGATCATTGGAGACCTGAGTCACCCCAACCACTAACTGTTCCAGCTGCAACTATCCAGGAAACGGTACTACAGCATAAAAGCCAGGACCAACAGGCTCCGGGACAGCTTCTTCCACTAGGCCATTGAGACTGATGAATTCATGCTGACGCAACTGTATTTCCATGTTATATTGACTATCCTGTTGTACATACTATTTATTATAAATTATTATAAAATGCACATTGCACGTTTAGATGGAGACATAACATAAAGATTTTTACTCCTCGTATATGAAGGATGTAAGTAATAATTCAATTCAAAAAAATTTAGCTCTATCAAGATCAACCTCCTTTGTAAGGAACTTTCTCTCAAAATTGAGTTACAATTTTCTTACAATAATTATGATTGGAGTTATGAAGTTTAATAATAATAGATTGATATTATTAATCTATACACTATTTCAGTCTCCTTATTCTAACAATAACAGATTCAAAGAATGTCGAGACTGAAATAGTATACGTTCTTATAAAGTAGCAGAATCCACAGTGCAGAGGTTTGAAACACAATGAGAAAGATTGGTCCTCAGAGATTTATTTGGTTCACTGTATGTAGCTCTTTCATGCTACATGCAGTCAACCAAATAAATCTCTGCACAAATAGTTTTAGCTTGTAGTTACAGTGTCAGCAAAGATCTGTAACAAGCAAAAAGACAAATATAGAAGAAAAAATAAATCAGACTGGGAATGTGGCACAGTGTAGAAGTGCAGTAGGGGGTGAGGAACAAGCAAATATATGAAGGAAAACTGTAGTGACAGATGTATCCGTTTTAAGACAAGAAATATGACAGTTCAGGCTGATGAAATGAAAATGCTGATCAATGAGAATATGATCTTGTTGCCCTCATGGACACATGGCTGAAAGTGCAGAAAGACTCAACATTCCAGAGTACAGAATCTTCAGGTATGACTGGAGATAAGATCTTGTGTTGGAGAAGTCAGGGAAGAGAACAGTGGAACTTTAGAACAAATAATCATTCATAAGGACTTATGAGATGCTCTTCCTGGCTTATATATATACATGATTTTCTGGGGCCTGATGAAATCTACTCCAGAAAGATATGGGAATCAAAGAAGGAGCTCTGCCAGAGATCTTTAAGTCTTTTTTGTTCACAGAAAAGGTGAATGATTTGGGGACAGTGAATGTTGTACTTTTCTTCAACGACAGCAGGGCTAACCCAGATCATTATAGGCATTTGAGTCCAACAGCAGTGGTAGGGAAATTATTGGAAATAATTCTGAGAGAAATCTGTGATTTGCACTTGGGGATACAGAAGTTAATCACAGATAATCAACATGTCTTTGTCAGGGGAGGTCTGGTGGGATGAATTTCCCAGATTTTTGTTTTCACAACGTAATCAAAGGTTATGATTAGTGCCTGTGATTGATGTGGTAGAGATAAACTTCAGTGAGGCCTTTGACAAGACCCCACATGGAAAGTTGATTTATGAATCCAGGGTAACTTGGCAAAAACGTGCTGATAATAGAAGGTAAAGGCTGACAGTGAGGATGGAAGCCTATGATCTGTGATGTTTCACAGGGTTGAGTGTTGCATATATGCATTAAGGATGTGACTGGAGATAGAACATAGAACATAGAAAAGTACAGCACAGTACAGGCCCTTCGGCCCACAATGTTGTGCCGACCCTCAAACCCTGCCTCCCATATAAGCCCCCACCTTAAATTCCTCCATATACCTGTCTAGTAGTCTTTTAAACTTCACTAGTGTATCTGCCTCCACCACTGACTCAGGCAGTGCATTCCACGCACCAACCACTCTCTGAGTAAAAAACCTTCCTCTAATATCCCCCTTGAACTTCCCACCCCTTACCTTAAAGCCATGTCCTCTTGTATTGAGCAGTGGTGCGCTGGGGAAGAGGCGCTGGCTATCCACTCTATCTATTCCTCTTATTCTCTTGTACACCTCTATTATGTCTCCTCTCATCCTCCTTCTCTCCAAAGAGTAAAGCCCTAGCTCCCTAGATGATATGATTACTATTTTCACGATGGCACAGAGATTGGTGCTGTACTGTTCTTGGTAAAGAGGTTTTTGGATAGTGTTTGGATACAAATTAATATTGATGAGTTGGTATGATGGGCAGAAAAATGGCTGGTGGCATTCAGTACTTAAAAGTGTGAGGTGATGCCCTTTGGGAAAACCAGGATTTACACAATGTGTGGTAGGACCCTCTAAAGAACTGAGCAACAGAGATACCTTGCTGTATGTATCCAAAGAAGACAATGGTATGAGTAAATAAATTGATTAGAAAACATAGGATAATTGCTTATAATAATTGGGATGTAGAATATAAGCAAAAGGAGACCGTGATACAGCTACAGTATATAAAACAAAGGTTACACCACAACTGCATGTATAACTGGTTGTTATGACTACCTGGATGAACATCTCACCTGTGAAGAGAGAGATGACTAGCCAGTTTATTTGGGGTAGAGATGGCTGATGAGGGACTTCTCTGAAGTATATTGCATTATAAAGGAAATAGATAGGGTGGCAATGAGGAATTTCCCCATTGACAGAGGTTTCCCTGAGCAGAAGCCATAGACATAAGGAGTAAGAGATTTAGAGGAGACTTGAGGAAGAAATCTTTCACCCGAAGGGTACATAAAATCTGAAACATGCTGCTAGAGATGAGGTGAGGTCAGGGCCTCTCGCAATATTTAAGAAGTAATTGAAGTAGAAGGCTAAGGATTGAGTGTGTGGAAATGGGAATGGTGTAGACAGGTGCTTGATGGCCTGCACATACACACTGGGTCAAAGAAGTCTGTTTCTGTGTGTGTGATTCCATGACCCTGATGCAATAATAAGAGATTAGTTTTAAGAGATTATGAAAATGAAATTTTCACAACTACACTGCAAAAGTCATTAAGGAGTGCATTGTAATTCTGTCATGAGAAATTTTTAATCAGAGCATAATGTGATGAGAGAATTTAATTAAAAGTTTGAGTTTTAAACACTCAGTAGCAACTAATTTGGAAATTTCCATAAGACCATGAGACATAGGAGCAGGCCATTCTGCCCATTGAGTCTGCTCATCATTTCATCATGGCAGATCCACTTCCCTCTCAACCCCATTCTCCTTCCTTATCCCTGTAACCTTTCATGCCCTGACTAATCAAGAAACCTATCAACTTCCACCTTAAATATACCCAATGACGTGGCCTCCACAAATGCCAGTGCCAATGAATTCCACAGACTCAGTACCTTCAGGCTAAAGAAATTCCTCTTCATCTCCATTCTAAGTGAACATCCCTCTATTATGAGGCTTTGCCCTCTGGTCGTAGACTCCCCCACCATAGGAAATATCCTTTCCACATCCTCTCTATCTAGGCCTTTCAACATTTGATATGTTTGAATGAGATTCCCCTCTCATTCTTCAAAATTCCAGCAAGTACAGGCCCAGAGCTATCAGTCTCTCATCATATGTCTTATGGTCTTAAGTTAACTCTTTCACTTCAGGGATCATTCTCATGAACCTCTTCAGAACGCTCTCTAATGTTAGCACATCCCTTCTTAAATAATGAGCCCAAAACTGCTTACAACACTCCAAGTGAGGTCTCACTAGTGCTTTACAAAGCCTCAGCATTAGATCCTTGTCCTTTTGAAATGAATGCTAACATTGTATCTGTTGTCCTCACTACCAACTCAACCTGCAAATTAACCTTTATGGAATCCTACATGAGGACACCCAAGTCCCTTTGCACTTCAGATTTTTCAATTTTCTCTCCATTTAGAAAATAATATATACTTTTATTCCTTCTATCAAAGTGTATGACGATACACTTCCCGACACTGTATTCCATCTGCCACTTCTTTGCCCATTCTCCAAATCTGTCCAAGACTTTCTGCAGCCTCTCTGCTTCCTCAACACTACCTGCCTCTACAGTTTTCAATGAACGTCATGCTCCAATGTTACAATAACAAACTGTAATCACAAGAAGGCTGCACTTAGAGACCTTATTACAATGGGACATTTCAATTTAAGATGTTCTTAGAATGCATACTGTACATTGTGACTATTAATTTTGCACAATAGTTTATCATAACTTGCATCACTGTGGGAAGTAGTTGGCTTTGATTGCTATTGTCATAAGTTTAAAACAGCAAAGACCGACATAAGAACTTTGCTTGGTGCTTTATTTTGGAAAGAAGACTCGTTATAACTGTTTATTGTGATGGAAGGTCAGTATTTACCCTTAATGGGAAGACTGACTTTCTACTAGTTGGGATTGTTTTAATGAGGCCTGATCAACAACTCTGATGAAAGTTAACTGTCTGGTGACATCAGTTATTTCCAGTGACTTTCAAACCCTGTGCTGGTTCACATGCTAAGTTCTTTGTCCCTCAGCCATCACAAAATAAATCAGGGCCTTTTTCAGCTCATTAGAACCATTAGCAAAATAAATATGTTCCAGTGCTTCAGATGCCAACAAAGAGTTAAATAATTATAGTTGAAGCTGGTGCTTTGTTTCAGAGTATTTCAAAAATCTGACCTGTAAAGATTTTCTGTGACACAGGCCATCCGATGACAAGCTTGTGTTTTTATATGAGTCAGATCCTGGAGGACTAAGAATATGCCAAAAGTGTATGTTGGAAATCATCCAGTGTCCACAAACAGGTTTTCATTGTACTTTGATGCCAGTTACATTTGGAGAACGGAAGATCTGTTGAAAAATCAGCTCAACTCTCCAATCATTTCTTCCTTTCCCAAGAAAGAAAGAAAGATCTGTATAAAGCAGCTAAAAGCCTGCATACTGTAGATGCATGACTCTGCCTTGGTGTACAGTAATCTGTTATCGCAGGTGGTCATGCTCAAAGCACATCCGTATCCTCAGGAAAAGATCATGCCACATGTAATCATATTTCGGATTAACAACAGAATCCTTTTATTTTAAACCTATATTGGTCGAGATCATAGTGAGCTTACATCTCAATTGTTAATGGTGAGCTCATGACACAAAGTAACCAGAATTAACCACTCTGAATTCTTCATTAACAAGACATTGTGACATATCAACACACACTCACACAAGCATGGTAACCACAGGATATTTCAGTGTAAAGATTTCTGCTGGATAAAAGGGGAAAGCATCCTGTCATTAAGAAGCAATATTTGAAAATATTCTGTTGTTGTGAGAAGCAACATATTCCACATGGCAGGATTTTCCTCTCCAATATACTTTGTTACTTAACAAATAAAATATGCTACATCTCAAGCTGTAAATGATTATCAAACATCATTAAAATGGGATAGGTAAACATGTGGAGGGCCACAAAATGGCCTAGAAATTGAAATGGTTTGTGTCATTTATTCGGTGGTATCAATTTGAAAATGTTGATGTTTCTGGATGGAGTGAAGTGTGAGGTGGCTATTTCTGTTTCCACTGCAGAGATTCAACCAGACTCCTCAAATCATAATTCTTTCCTTATGCGATGCTGTTTCTGCAGCAGTCACACACTCAGCAAGTTGGAACACTGCAGACGCACTTAGACTAAGTAGTTTAGGATTAATCTTCACGGGCTCCTTCTGAGGCAATTACATCTGCACAGCGCAGCAGAGTATTGCAGTCCATTTGATAAGGATATCATGCTTTCATCCTTGTGTTACACCGCATACAAACCTCACACCCATTATCCAATCTCACCTCTAATCCTCTGACCTCACCCAAAAATCTAATCCCACAGCCAAGACATTGACCCTCTCAACTCTCTACCTTCCTACCTCTCACCCAAGTCTCTCTGATTGTACCCTGGCATTCTGACTTTAACTCTGACTTTCCATTCTCCTTCTTTTATATTGATTTACTGTCTGATCTCAGAAGTCCCCTCCACTACCATGATCACCAAGACTCATAGTGAAGGACTTAGTATCCACCACACTTTCCAACCAACAAACAACACCTCCTCACCTGCACTTTTAGTCACCTAAGTGATCACTATTGCCTCGCCTCTCCATTTGGATTTTACTTGCTGACTTCCCTTCACCCCTGCTCCTGCCCTAGCAACACCCCAGGGCCTGATCAGGCCTACAGAAGATTAGCCTCTCTTCCTCAGTCCCACAGACCCAGCCCCAGTCTGTCCAACCACAGGGATTTGTGAGGCTCTTTCAGTAGTGACTGGGATACTACTGGTCATCAGATAGACTAATATTCCCTTCCTCAAGTGCCTGAGACTTTGAAAAGGACTCAAGCAGTGCTATATTTATTTATGACACTCTGGAATGGACTGTATACAATTATTTCATATTGGGATCTTTAGTATTGATTCTGACCCAGACTGATGTGCTGAAAATCTTATTTCTTCTCCCACAGGATCACATGAGAAATGGCTGGTGTCTGCCTGAATCCAATAATGAGTGTAAAGTGAAGGGAAATAAGAAAAGAGTGTAGGTGAACTTCTCTGCTGACCTTCTAAGAATTCATTAACTCCAACAGGGCCTACAATTACACAGTGCAACACACAGAAAATGCTGAAGGATCTCAGTAGGTCAGGAAGCATCTACCGAGAGGAATAAATACCCAATGCTTTAGGCTGAGGCCCTTCATCAGGACTCAAAATAAAAGCGATGTTATGTTTTTTTAACTCCAGAAATTAATCAAAAGAAAAACATGGTATCCTAGGATTAACTCATGTAACTTTATTCTCTCTTTTAGCAAGGTGCTCACTTAAGACACAGTGGCGTAACGACAAATGCCATTAATGTACTTCATACATATAACCCATAATAAATTATGTAAGTGTTGGCATGTGGCCAAGTGGTTAAGGTGTTCGTCTAGTGATCTGAAGGTCGCTAGTTCAAGCCTTGGCTGAGGCAGCGTGTTGTGTCCTTAAGCAAGGCACTTAACCACACATTGCTCTGCGATGACACCGGTGCCAAGCTGTATGGGTCCTAATGCCCTTCCCTTGGACAACATCGGTGGCGTGGAGAGGGGAGACTTGCAGCATGGGCAACTGCTGGTCTTCCATACAACCTTGCCCAGGCCTGCGCCCTGGAAACCTTCCAAGGCGCAAATCCATGGTCTCACGAGACTAACGGATGCCTATATAAAAAATTATGTAAACAACAAAGAATGTTTAATCAAACAATATATTTGTAACATTATTGCTATATTAAAAACTCAGCACTCCCCTCTGCTTAGCTATAAACCCCAACTCAATATAGAATGCATCTCAACTTGTATACATCTATAGTACTGTGCACAAGTCTTAGGCACGTATATACCTAGCGTGTCTAAGACTTTTGCACAGTACTGTATATACAGTGTGTGTGTATATATGTATATATATATGTAATGTTTTTCCTGACAAGGGGGGGAATCAATCTGGTGTGACACAATCTCAGGTCCTCAGGCCTCCTGCAATACTTTAGCTCTCAGCTTGAATGTTACAACTCTCAATCCCCACATTAGGCAACCCATATTAAGGACAACTTCATCACAGGACTGGTAAAAATGCGGAAACTGGAATTTCTGCTGCACAGTCCAGCCATTTTGGGTTGCCATGTAAACCTGTGACAGTGTGGGGTCTTTTCTGCTTTCTCTTTGGATCATCTCTGCTGTAACAGGGAGACTTTCAATTTGCATAAGGGAGAGTACATCAACAGGAGTGTTTTCTTTTGTAAATTTTGCAGTTATTTCCTTTTCCAAGGGGAAATGGGACAATCCATCAATATTTCATCCTCTTGAACTCAGTCTTGTACTTGTGTTCTCCAGGAAGCAGAGCCCATCTCTGTATTCATGCTGTAGCTGTTAGTGGAAAATCCTTCTGTGGATTGAAATGGACACTAGTGGTTGCTGATCAATAATGAGGGTAAACACTCTCCCATACAAGTACTTGTTGAAACATTTTACACCACACACCAGACTCAAGGCCTCTCTGTCAATCTGTGCCTGATTGTTTTCCTGCAATGGTAAGGGAATGTGATGCAAATGCTGGGAGTGTTCACTTCCATCATTCATAACACGTGACATCACTACATCCATACCTTAAGGTGAGGCATCACAAGCAAGCTTCTTTGGATGATGTTGATTATAATACGACCATAAGACCATAAGATATAGGAGCAGAATTAGGCCATTTGGCTCATTGAGCCTGCTCTGCCTTTTCATCATGGCTGATCTAATTTTCATCTCAACCCCAATCTCCTGCCTCCTCCCCGTATCCCTTCAACCTCTGCCTTAAATATACATAAAGACTTGGCCTTCAAAGCTGCCTGTGGCAAAGAATTCCACAGATTTACCACCTTCTGGCTCAAGAAATCCTCCTCATTTCCATTCTAAAAGGACAGCCCTCTATTCTGAGGCCATATCCTCTGGTCTTAGACTCTCCCACCATAGGAAACATGCTCTTCACATCCACTTTATCAAGGACTTTCACCATTTGTGGGTATAGTGTCTGACATCACCAATTCCTTTGCCTTCATCCATTATCATTTCTTCTCTATCTATAGTAATGAGTTCAAGGGGTGGAGCACAGTAACCAAGTTTGGCAGGAGCCTGCTATAGTAATTGAAAAATCTTAAAAAAGACTGGAGCTGTAACATGGCCTTTGGCCTTATGGAATCCATCACTGCTTGAATTTTCACAGCATACTTGTGTAATCCTTGTGTGCCAAACATGTGACCACAGTAAGTGATGCTTGGATTAAAGAAATCACACATGTCACAGCATGCTCTAAACCAATAATCTTCTAGTCTTTTTAACACTGTCTTGAGGTTTTAATCTTTTTCCCTTCCCTGTGCAGTCCATTTATTTTTGTCTATCTGACCTGCTCTTGGTATTTTTCCTACTTTTTTGTGTTTTCTGCAAGTTTTGTCTTTAAACCTGCATTTGGCTGGGGTATGTGAACCCCTGCCACAACATAAACTCAATTTGTTCAACTAGGCAAGTTTCTGTCTTGGCTTTGCAATTTTTTCATGCTCACTTTCATTCCTGACTTCAACTAAATTGCTTCTCTATCTTTGATGCTTCAATTTCATCTGTTCTATTAAATCTGAGCTGTGCTTCAGTTAAGAGCCATTTTGAATGCTTTCTCATAATACTCCACAAACTAATCAATCTCTCAATCTATCATGAAGGTGATCACTGAACTGACAATGCTCAGACAATTTCTTCAGTTCAGCCACATAAACTGAAATAGACCCCCCTTTCTTTTGATTCCACGTATGAAACCTAAAGCATTCTGCAATCAACAATGGTTTTGGTTCTAAATGTTCCTACATTACTTTCATGGTATCAGCAAAGCTCAATCTGGCGGCTTTGGCTGGAGCAGTTACACCTCTAAGCAAACTGTATGCTTTCCCACCTATTTCACTCAGTAACACAAGCACTCGCTTTTCATTGGCTATTTCATTTGCTTCAAAATACTGCTCAATTCCTTCAGTATACGTGATCCAGTTGTCTATTCCACAATCAAATATGCCTACCTTTGTGATGTAGCCAGATATTTCTGCTTTTTCTTTTATTTATGGGTGTTATCAGCCAGTACTCTTTGTTTATGAACCTATGAATTCCCTCTGTTTTCTGCCTTCTTTTTAAACTCTAACATCTTTCTTCCCTTCTGAAAACAAAACATGCTGCACTTCTATTTTTAACTCGTGTCTTTTTCTCCTTGCAAAGAGAGAAACTTAGTTAGTTATCTAAGGTTCATTTTAAAACTTACTCATCACCACTGTTTGTAACTCCAAAACTTAATCAAATGTAAAACACAGCAGCCCTTGGATAACTCGTGTACACTTAGCTTCACTTTTAGTTAACCTTTCACTTGTAACGTGGAGGCATAATGACAAATGCCGTTCATGTACTTCAGATAACCCACAACGAACTATGTGAACAACTAAGAATGCTTAAACAAACAATATGTTTATAGTATTATTCAAATACTGAAGTAATAAATATGCAACGGGGGAGAAACCAGAATTAAAAGGCGGGGGAAGGGAAAGAAGTACAAGCTGGCAAGTGGTAGGTGAAATCAGGTGAGGGGAAGGTAGGTAGGTCAGCGAGGGAGGACGAAGTTTGAAGCTCGAAGGTGATGGGTGAAAGAAGTAAAGAGCAGAAAACAAAGGAATCTGAGAGGAGGGGGACCATAGAATTGGATATCCCAAGTGGACATTGGGATAAGGGGAAGGAGGAGCAGTGATGGCCTGGTAAAAAGAAGAGAAGGGGTAAGAGGGGAGTCAGAATGGGGAATGATAAAAGGCCTGATGTCTAGAGCCCCAAGTCTACAAATCTCTGTGACTCCACTAAAAAGGTTGAATCCCAATGTCTCCCAGTCTGTGGCCAGGTATGCCAGTAGCTTCTCTTGGGGTTAGAGGAGTATGAATATGCATGAGAGGAGTGGGGCTTATTAGAAACCATAAAAACCATAGAAAAACTATAGCACAGAAACAGGCCTATTGGCCCTCCTTGGCTGTGCTGAACCATTTTCTGCCAAGTCCCACTGACCTGCACACGGACCTTATCCCTCCATACACCTCCCGTCCATGTATCTGTCCAATTTATTCTTAAATGTTAAAGAAGAACCTGCATTTACCACCTCGTCTGGCGGCTCATTCCACACTCACACCACTCTCTGTGTGAAGAAGTCTCCCCTAATGTTCCCTTTAAACTTTTCCCCCTTCACCCTTAGTTGCCACCTATCTTAGTATCATCTGCATACTTACTAATCCAATTTACAACCCCATCATCCAGATCATTAACATATATGACAAACAACATTGGACCCAGTACAGATCCCTGAGGCACACCACTAGTCACCGGCCTCCAACCTGACAAACAGTTACCACCACTACTCTCTGGCATCTCCCATCCAGCCACTGTTGAATCCATTTCACTACTTCAATATTAATACAGTACCTAAATATTAAACCTTCCTCACTAATCTTCCATAGAACCATAGAACCATAGAAACTACAGCACAGAAACAGGCCCTTCTTGGCTGTGCCGAACCACTTTCTGCCTAGTCCCACTGACCTGCATACAGCCCATATCCCTCCATACACCTCCCATCCATGTATCTGTCCATTTGTTCTTAAATGTTAAAAAAGAACCCGCATTTACCACCTCATCTGGCAGCTCATTCCATACTCCCAACACTCTCTGTGTGAAGAAGCCCCCTGTAATGTTCCCTTTAAACTTTTCCCCCCTCACCCTTAACCCATGTCCTCTGGTTTTTTCCTCCCCTTGCCTCAGTGGAAGAAGCCTGCTTGCATTCACTCTATCTATACCCATCATAATCTTATATACCTCTATCAAATCTCCCCTCATTCTTCTACGCTCCAGGGAATAAAGTCCTAACCTATTCAACCTTTCTCTGTAACTGAGTTTCTCAAGTCCCGGCAACATCCTTGTAAACCTTCTCTGCACTCTTTCAACCTTATTTATATCCTTCCTGTAATTTGGTGACCAAGACTGAACACAATACTCCAGATTCGGCCTCACCAATGCCTTATACAACCTCATCATAACATTCCAGCTCTTATACTCAATACTTCGATTAATAAAGGCCAATGTACCAAAAGCTCTCTTTACAACCCTATCTACCTGTGACGACACTTTTAGGGAATTTTGTATCTGTATTCCCAGATCTCTCTGTTCCACTGCACTCCCCAGTGCCTTACCATTAACCCTGTATGTTCTACCTTGGTTTGTCCTTCCAACGTGCAATACCTCACACTTGTCAGTATTAAACTCCATCTGCCATTTTTCAGCCCATTTTTCCAGCTGGTCCAAGTCCCTCTGCAGGCTCTGAGAACCTTCCTCACTGTCTACTACACCTCCAATCTTTGTATCATCAGCAAATTTGCTGATCCAATTTACCACATTATCATCCAGATCATTGATATAGATGACAAATAACAATGGACCCAGCACTGATCTCTGTGGCACACCACTAGTCACAGGCCTCCACTCTGAGAAGCAATCCTCCACTACCACTCTTTGGCTTCTTCCATTAAGCCAATGTCTAATCCAATTTACCACCTCTCCATGTATATCTAGCGACTGGACTTTCCTAACTAACCTCCCATGCGGGACCTTGTCAAAGACCTTACTGAAGTCCATGTAGACAACATCCACTGCCTTCCCTTCATCCACTTTCCTGGTAATCTCCTCGAAAAACTCCAATAGATTGGTCAAACATGATCTAACATGCACAAAGCCATATTGACTCTCCCTAATAAGTCCCTGTCTATCCAAATGCTTGTAGATTCTGTCTCTTAGTACTCCCTCCAATAACTTACCCACTACCGACTTCAAACTTACCGGCCTATAATTTCCCAGATTACTTTTCAATCTTTTTTTAAACAACGGAACAACATGAGCCATTTTCCAATCCTCCGGCACCTCACCCGTAGACACCGACATTTTAAATATATCTGCCAGGGCCCCTGCAATTTCAACACTAGTCTCCTTCAAGGTCCAAGGGAACACCCTGTCAGGTCCTGGGGATTTATCCACTTTAATTTGCCTCAAGATAGCAAGCACCTCCTCCTTTTCAATCTGTACAGTTTCCATGATCTCACTACTTGTTTCCCTTAATTCCATAGACTTCATGCCAGTTTCCTTAGTAAATACAGACGCAAAAAACCCATTTAAGATCTCCCCCATTTCTTTCGGTTCAGCACATAGCCAACCACTCTGATCTTCAAGAGGACCAATTTTATCCTTTACAATCCTTTTACTCTTAATATACCTGTAAAAGCTCTTTGGATTATCCTTCATTTTGACTGCCAAGGCAACCTCGTGTCTTCTTTTAGCCCTCCTGATTTCCTTCTTAAGTATTTTCTTGCAATTTTTATACTCCTCAAGCATCTTATTTACTCCATTTTCCATACATGTCGTACAACTTTCTCTTCTTCTTTATCAGAGTTGCAATATCCCTTGAGAACCAAGGTTCCTTATTCCTATTCACTTTGCCTTTAATCCTGACAGGAACATCCAAGCTCTGCACTTTCAAAATTTCTCCTTTGAAGGCTTCTCACTTACAGATCACATCCTTGCCAGTGAACAACCTGTCCCAATCCACACTTTTTAGATCTTTTCTCATTTCTTCAAATTTGGCCTTCTTCCAGTTAGAACCACAACCCTAGGACCAGATCTATCTTTATCCATGATCAAGTTGAAACGAATGGTGTTATGATCACTGGAACCAAAGTGCTCCCCTACACACACTTCCGTCACTTGTCCTAACTCATTTCTTAATAGGAGATCTAATATTGCAACCCCTCTAGTTGGTACCTCTATATATTGATTTAGAAAACTTCCCTGAACGCATTTTACAAACTCTAACCCATCTAGACCCCCAACAATACGGGAGTCCCAATCAATATGTGGAAAATTAAAATCCCCTACCACCACAACTTTTTGTTTCCTGCAGTTGCCTGCTATCTCTCTGCAGATTTGCTCCTCCAATTCTTGCTGACTATTGGGTGGTCTATAATACAACCCCACTAATGTGGCCATACCTTTTGCTGTTGTTGCTTTGTTGCATGTTGTGTTATGTTCTGTGTTGTTTTGCCGAACATTTTGGGCATGATATGTTGGTGCCAGATTGTTTGGCGACACTTGTGGGCTGCCTCCAAAATATCCTTGGGTATGTTTGTTGTTAATGTAAATGATTCCCTTCACTGTATGTTTCAATGTACATGTGATAAATAAACTTGAATCTTAAATCTTGAATCTTGAGAGGGATATGCAAGTTGATTATTTGAAAGGAATTAGAAACATGTCATTTTAAGATTTCAGTTTCAGGTAAGCAATTCAAGGAGAAGACTAAAGATGAGAAAAATTACAACTTCAAGAACATAAGTATTATCCAGCACTGATTGTTGAAATGTGCCTGAAAGAAAAGGCTGGTGCTAGAATGGAATAACTCTGTGTATTTGCATATTTTTTCAGTGCCAGCGGGCAATGAATTAAAATCAGAGCTCATCACCGTTTTCATCCCATCACATTCTATTCTTTCCAACTAATGATTGTACTGTTTTCTCATCTGTTTTTGATTCTTTGAGCACTCTGTCCTAGTTTATATAGGTCTCCTGTGTTTCCATGACAACTTACATTTTTCCCTGGCTAAAATTATGGCTAAATTATGTCATTGAGGATTGTATCTCCTGGGCTTTACATAACATAAATAGAAGATGTGCCTCAGGGCATTAACTGTAACTGAGCTTTAACTCATCAACCAAGAGAACACCATAAGAAATTCACAATTTTATCATTTGAGTGATCTGGCCTGAGTGAGCAGGTTATAAATAAATACATTTCAGATTTTGCCTTTTGTAACATGTATCTTCTAATGTATAGCTCTCTCTGACTACATCAGACATAGCTTGTTTCAATTAAATATTTTTATTCATAGAAGAAGTGTACTAACTACACTGAGCTCTAAAATCATAAACATATTTTAGATTAAATGATGTTATGATGTTGTTAGTCATTACACAAAGAATTCTTTCTGCCTCTTTGTGACATTGTTTCCTCTTTATTATAGTGTAGCACTTTACGCTGTGCTGGCTCTATCCTTACCTTGATCAACACACGAGTCCTCATGGAAAGGTGTTTGTATTCACTGAACAGACTTCCTAGTTACTCCTTCCCTCACTGTCCCTGGTAGTAGCATGGTCACCACTTCTATCTCATTTTCTGCAACTAACTCATTACAACTGCAGCACTTAGTCAAAACACATCACCCCTCAGTCCAATGAATACCATTGACCATTTGTACCACTGGCAAAACAAGAGCCCGTCCCCTCTGTAACTTGGAGTTCCCCCTTCACGGGTACGCAACCCTAATTTGGAATTGGAATTTGAATTTGATAATCATTGTCATATGTACCAAGGTACAGTGAAAACCTTTTCTTTACATACAGATTGTTGTACAGTGCATTGAGACAGCATAAAGTAAAACAATAACAATGGAGAATAAATTGTAACAGCTACAGAGAAGGTGTGGTGCAGATGAAAATAGGCACAAGATTACAAAAAAAGTGCAAGATTGTGAGGTGAAGAATCCAACTTATCCTACTAGGGAACTATTTGTAGTATTATAACAGCAGGTAGATGCTGTCCCTGATACATGTTTCATGCTTTTGTATCTTCTGTCTAGGGTGGGTGGGATCGTTGATTATGTTGGCTGCCTTATTCAGGCAACAAGGAGTATAGACAGATTCCATGGAAGGCAGGTTGGTTTCCATGATGCGCAGGGCTATGCTCACAACTCTCTGAAGTTTCTTGCAGAGCACTTGCCATACCAAGCATCCAAGTAGGAAGATCGCTATGGTTTATATAATTTCCTCTGGGTCAATACAAAGCTGAAACACTTCTGACACATGTCCTTGTTGACAACAGACCAGAATGTTGTCTTGCCAGCAGTTACTTTCTTCGGAAGGTTGCATTCCAATGAAAACTGACATCCTGCCCTGTCTTAAGTGGACGTTCTAAGGTTAGATAGATACTGTTATATCCAATGCAAGGTCTATCAGCATTTGCACCAACATTGCAGATGGAAGATGGGATGAGAGTGATTACTAAATAAAGGAGGATTTTATATATACAACCGATATCAAATTCAATCAAAAGTCACATACCTTGAATGCCTTCGTGCACTCTCAACAGCGTCCATATGTATATGCATTTAATGCTCTGGGTGCTCATGTCCTGTTGTGGTATTATAGTAGAAAGCAATACAGTTTTAAAAATTTCATTGTGAACTGCGTAAAGATATCCCCCATGGAATAGAGTTTTTAATCCACTCTTAAGTGGTTCACCATCAGGATAAAACAGCCTCCACCCTAAAAATTAATTCTTTCCACTAGCATGGCTACAGTGAATACACTGCGGTTATCCCAGAAATTTGTGTGACGTGCACAACAGTGAATTTGCAAAGTCTTCAAATTTACTGTGATGTGATTTTCAAAACCCCAGATCCAGTGGAATGAAGTGGGCTGGGAAGAAATAATACTACAATCCATTTAAGTTTCTGAAGATGACATTAGTGGCTTTGGGTTACCCTTCTGTTGACTGACTGAATTAGTAATAACGATCAATCCCTGTGCTCTGTGGCACTCCCACTTCATCAGGAACTGGAGCTGGTCATCGTTCTTCCAGTACAACCTACAAATAAACTCAGTGGCCACTTTATTAGGTACACCCGTACACCTGCCCATTAATGCAAATATCTAATAGGCCAATCATGTGGCAGCAACTCAATGCATAAAAACATGCAGACATGGTCAAGAGGTTCAGTTGCTGTGCAGACCAAACATCAGAAGGAGAAGAAATGTGATCTAAGAGAATTTGACTATGGAATGATTGGTAGTGCCAGATGGGGTGGTTTGCCTATCTCATATGCTGCTGAACTCCTACGATCTTCAAGCACAAAAATTTACAGAGAATGGTACGAGAAAGAACATTCAGTGAGTGGATGAAAATGCCGTGTTAGTAAGAGAGGTCAGAGGAGAATGCACAGATTGGTTCAAGTTGACAGGAAGGTGACCGTAACTCAAATACAACTGTGGTGTGCAGAATAAGAACTCTGATGGAGATGGGCTAAGGAAGCAGAAGACCACAAAAGTATACTCAGTGGCCATTTTATTAGGCACATCACAGTGAAAGAGAAATGAGTATTTAATACAGATAGGGTGAAGGTTCCTGCTGGCTGTGGGTTGATCCCCCTTTTAGTTTTGCAAAGTAATTAGAAAGTAGCAGACAGAAATACTCTGTCCCATGCTGCACCCACCCTTCCCAAAATTATAACATTTACTTGCCCAAGACAGACCAAAATACTTCTAGGCTCCTGCATTTTAATTAATCCATAAAAAGTTAAATAATAGCTTATTTAAATGAGATGGAATGCTCCTCACCCTGTAAAACAAAACTGTTAGAACCAATAATGTTTTCATTTGGAACAGATTACACATTGCTTGCTCAATTTCAATCTTGCCACATTGCCATGCTTAAAAAGTGATTTATATCCTCCTCTAACAAGTTAACAGATGTCTAATTATTTTTTCAAATATCCTGCAGAGTTTATGAATATTAATATAATTAGCTGACTTCTGTGTACCTGATAATTTTGTTTCAATCACACTGAATGAATCTCAGCCTGCTCAAATTAGATGTTTTGCAACCAGTATATTACACCATGTGGCTAGCTTCTATGCTAAAAATAGCCTTAAAATGAAGATCATTGTTTTCCATTATCTTCCCAACACTGCCACATGACTGTGGGACAGAATCTGAACAAACACATCAAACAAGCTGATCATGCAGTGCTCAGTCAAACCACAAGACCATGAATATGATTTGATTTGGAACAGAGATAATTGTTAATCTGCTTGCAAACAATCCCAGACCTGAAAAGACCCCTGGGTCCTTCTAAACAAAAATAAATCATTGAATCCTCTCAGAAGAGGCATTCCACCATTATTTCTGTTTACATTATTTTTCATGATGGATGACACAGTGGTACACATTGTGGTCTTTTCCGGTCTGGCCATAGAATGCCAACAAACTGAGTTCAAATCTGCCCTCTAGTGCTGCACAGGTGAAGTCTGCATCTTCTCCCTATGACTCTATGGTTTTCCTTTGGCTGTTCTAGTCTCCTCTCATATCCCAAAGACATATAGTTTGATAAATTAATAGGACACTGTAAAAAGATAAAAGATCTTTTAAAAAATTTGCTTTATTCATCACATATACATCAAAACATACTGTGAAATGCACCATGTGCATCAGATCAATTCAGTGAGGACTGTGCTGGGCATTCTGCAAGTGTCGCCATGCTTCCGGCATCAACATAGCGTTCCCACACCTCACCCACCCTAACCGACGCATCTTTGGAATGTGGGAGGAAACTGGAGAACCCAGAGGAAACTAATGCAGACACGGAGACAACGTGCATACTCTTTACACTCAGCAGGGGGAATTGAACTCCGATCACACGGCTGGTGATGCAGCAGCATTACCCTAACTGCAACGCTGCCACGCCACCCTGATGGCTGGCTCTTCGCTTGCGAAGGTCAGGAGGGAAGAAGAGTCCTCGGGAGCGACGGCACGATCGTTGGCGACTGCAGAGGCCAATTCTGGATCTGCCGACTCTGGGGCAGTAGGGACACGAGAACATCTGGGGTGGGCGCTTGGGTAGTAGGATCCTTCCCGCGTCTCCTCTTCTCTTCAGCAGTCACGCTTCCGGATTTCTCTAAATTCTTGGCTGCGCTATTCTCCAGCGGTCTCTGTCGCAAGCCAACTGTTGCCACTCCTTGACCTCAATATTTGCCTGACAGAGCTGCTCCTTAACTTGGTCTGTTGGTGATATATATAATATAATCTAGGGAAGCTGATGGGAATTCAAGATTCAAGATCACTTAATGTCATTTCTAGTACACAAGTGTAAAGGAGAACAAAATAAATGTTACTCCTGATCTGATGCAGCACAGATAAACAATAAGATGAAGAACACAATAATAAATAACACAATAATTATAAATACTTGAAATAAATTATATACATGGATTGATTGTATGTACATAAAGTAACACTAGGTACAGGTGTGTCTGTACATAAGGTGACTCTGGCAGGAAATGATAAAATAGTGGTGGTGGGCTAGTGGGTGGAGCTGTTGATCAGTTTTACTGCTTGGGGAAAGTAATTGTTTTTGTGTCTGATGGTCCTGGTGTGGACGGTACATAGCCTCCTCCCTGTGGGGGTGGCACAAACAGTCTATGGGCAGGGTGGGTGGGATCCTTCATGATACTGTTGGCCTGTTTCCGGCATCTGTCTGTGTATACGTCCTTGATGGTGGGTAAATTGATGCCAGTGATGGAATGGGCAGTTTGGTAGATCCGTTGCAGAGGCTTCCTGTCTGCCACAGTGCAGTTTCCGTACCATGCAGTGATGCAGCATGTTAGGATGTTCTTTACCGCGCACCTGCAAAAGGTCATGAGTACTCAGCTTTCCTGATTGTTGCAGTTGTGTTCTGGGATCATGAGAGTTTGTGCGAGATGTGCAGTCCCAGGAGTTTGAAACTGCTCGCAGTTTCCACTGTTGTGCCACTGATGTAAAGAGTGGAGTGAGTGGCAGGAGTTCCCCTTTCTCTTTTGACAGAAAGGAAGAGGTTATTTGACTGGCACCAGGCCTCGAGCTCTTCTAGTTCCTCTCTGTAGGCCACCTCATCGTTGTTGTTGATAAGCTCTGCCACCGTCGTGCTATCGGCAAACCGGACAATGTGATTACCTGGGTGTCTGGCTGTGCAGTTGTGTGTGAGCAGAGTACAGCAGTGGGCTCAGCACACAGCCCGGGGAGGGGGGTCATGATGGCGAGGGAGGAGCGGTTGTGTATCCTGGCTACCTGAGATCTGTTTGTTAGGAAGTCCAACAACCAGTTGTGCCGTGGTGTATTTAGACCCAGGAGTAGGAGAAGAATGAGCTACAGAGAAAATTAGTGAGGCAGTAAGCCAGTAAAGATTTGATGGGCCGAAATGGCTTCCTCCTGTGACATAAAGAGACATGGAAATAATTTCAAAGACATGAACCACACTGACGTTAGTTCTAATCTTTGTATGAATCCATAGGGCACTTTTAGATGAGTGTTTAGCCCTAGCTGAAGCATGCTAGTATTGACTGAAGCAGCTTTTAAATGGGAAGGGATTTAAAATTACAATCAACCTTTTGACAGATCTTTGGAATTTACTGGAAACAATAGACATCTTAGATTGGGTTCACCGTATTCTTAAGGGGAAGGGTGTGCAGGCAGAAGCCATGGTAGTGTAGTGGTTAGAATGACACTATTACAGCTCGAGGCGTCAGAGTTCAAAGTTCAATTCCAGAGTCCCTTGTAAGATTTTGTACTTAAAAATGCATGTGTTTCCTTTGGGTTCTCCATCTCTCTCCCACAAACCAAGGACATACAAGTTAGTAGGTTAATTGGCCATTGTAAATTTTTCTGTGATTAAGTTAGGGTTAAATAGGTGGGTGCTGGGCGGTGCAGCTCGTTGGACTGAAAAACACTTTTCTGCATTGTATCATCTAAATAAGTCTACAGGGGAAGTCATGGCACACATTGATACCAATGACACAGGAGATAGGAAAAGGGATGAGCTCCTGAATAGAAGCTAAAAAGCCAGACCTTAAGGATAGTAATCTCTGGATTGCTACCTGAGCCACGTGCCAGTGAGGGTAAAAAAAGAATGATTTGCCAGAAGAATGTGTGGCTAAAGAATTGGAGCAGAGGACAGGGTTTCACATTCATGGATCATAGGGATTTCTTCTGGGGGAGCTATGACCTGTACAAGAACGATGAGTTACACTTGAACTTGAGGGGGACCAGTATCCTCCTGGGCAGATTTGCTGGAGCTGTTGGGGAAGGTTTAAACGTGGCTGGCAGGAGGATAGGAACTAGAGTCATAGATCGGAGGATAGAGCAGTCTGTGCAACATGTAGAGAGCATGTGAGGAAGCATATCCAACAGATAGAGCATAATTCATACAATTGGGTGGGTCAAAATGTATCTACATTAATGTGCAAAGTGGTATGAGGAACAAGGGTGATAAACTTAGAACTTGGATCAGTACATGGAACAACAACATTGTGGCCATTACAGAGACTTGCTGTCACAAGGACAGTAATGGCTGCTAGATGTTCTGGGATTTAGATGTTCAAAAAGGGACAGAAAGGGATGTAAAAGAGGAGCCCATTATTGACCAGGGCCTGAAAAACAGCAAGGACATTAGCCAGACCAAATGGCATCATGGTGTACTCATAATGGCCTGCACTGTTGTTGAATGTTGTTTTCCACTCATCCCCTTCTCAGATGTGAACGAGCTTGTAAGCATTGGGCAGATCTAACTTGGAGAATATGGTTGCTCTCTGGAGATATTTAAAAGCAGGGGTAAAAGAGTAGTGGTTTTCAATGTGATGTTGTTGAGGAGCTGATTAATACAGAGACAGAGTTTGCCATCCATCTTGCTCACAAAAAGGAAACTCGCCTCTGTTGGTGAGGTACATAGATGGATGGATAAATCCTAAGGTCAATACCTCCTTGATAGGTTTTTCCATGGTCACTGTTTCAGGATGAGAAAGGACAAATAGCCAGCCTTGAGGAGGACTACAACCAGGTAAATCAATGGCCAGCGTGGAGGCAGGGAGGTGGTTTTCTTCTTACTGAATACCTCAGGTCTGCAAATGACACAACAGTTGGTGGTGTTGTAGATATCCTAGAAGGTTGCTGTCGGCTACGCGGGACATTGATGGATTGCAATCCTGAGCTGAGAAGAGGCAAATGGAGTTCACCCCAGAAAAAAGTGAAATGATACACTTTGGAAGGTCGAGCTCGAAGACATGGTACAGGGTTAATGGCAGGACTGTTAGTGTGTGGATGAACAGTGGGATCTTGAGGGTCAGGTCCATAGGCTGCTTAAAGAAGCCACACAAGTTAATAAGATAGCTTTGAAAGTGTATGATGTGTTGGCCTTCATTAGTCAGGGGATTGAGTTCAATAGCTGCAAAGTAATATTTCAGCTCTATAAAACACTGCTTAGACTACACTCGGAGAATTGTGTCCAGTCTGGTCACCTCATTATAGGAAGGTTGTGGGGACTTTAGAGAGGACGCAGAGGAGATTTACCAATATGCTTCCTAGAAAGTTAAGCGAGCTAGAGCTATTCTCTTTGGAGGAAAGGAAGATGAGAGGAGACTTGATAGTGGTGTATAAGATTATGAAAAGCATTTATCAAGTGGATAGCCAGCACCTTCTTTCCAGGGCAGAACTGGCTAATATGACAGGGCATTTTAAGGTAATATTGGAAAGTATTTGGGGGTCACAGAATGTACTGCAGATGGTGGAAATCTAGAGCAATACACACAATGTGCTGGAGGAGCTCAGCAGGTCGGGCAGCATCTATGGACAGGAATAAACAGTTAATGTTTCAGGCTGAGACCCTTCATTAGGGGGATGTCAGAGATAGGTTTTTCACACGGAGTGGTAGGTGCATAGATTGTGCTGCCAGGGGCGGCGATAGGGGCAGATACATTAGGGACATTTAAGAGACTCTTAAATAGGTATGTGGATGAAAGAAAAACAGACAGCTATGCAGAACGGAAGGGTTAAATTGATCTTGGAGTTAAAAAAGGATCCAGTTCTTTCCCAGCATATATGATGAATAAACTCTTCACAGGTTTCCAGCTGGGTACAGATAATGATTTTAACCACATTCTGCCATCTTCATCAGGGAAGATGTCCGACAGCATAAAACTATTGTGCCACGCCAATTGCTTTTGGGATCACCTGGTGAAAGAAGCGATTGAAATAAAACTAGAGAAAAATAATTTTAATAAAGGCAACGGTGTCACTCTAAGTAAGAATGGGAATGGGAATTCAATTGTAAACAAGGTGGAACAGCGAAAACTTGATTGGATGAGGGCTAACCAATCAGAAGGAACAGATGGTGGGAGTATAGATACCACCAGACTAGATATGCCCAGGCATCATCCCAGAATCAGAATCAGGTTTATTATCACCGGCATGTGACGTAAAATTCGTTAACTTAGCAGCAGCAGTTCAATGGAATACATAATCTAGCAGAAAAAAATAATAATAATGATAAAATAAAAGTAACAATAATAAATAAACAAGTAAATCAATTATGTACATTGAATAGATTTAAAACAATATGCAAAAACAGAAATACTGTACATTAAAAAAAGTGAGGTAGTGTTCAAAGCTTCAATGTCCATTTAGGAATCAGATGGCAGAGTGGAAGAAGCTGTTCCTGAATCTCTGAGTGTGTGCCTTCAGACTTCTATACTTCCTACCTGATGGTAACAGTGAGAAAAGGGCATGCCCTGGGTGCTGGACGTCCTTAATAATGGACGCTGCCTTTCTGAGACACTGCTCCCTAAAGATGTCCTGGGTACTTTGTAGGCTAGTACCCAAGATGGAGCTGACTAGATTTACAACCTTCTGCAGCTTCTTTCGGTCCTGTGCAGTGGCCCCTCCATACCAGACAGTGATGCAGCCTCTCAGAATGCTCTCCACGGTACAGCTATAGAAGTTTTCGAGTGTATTTGTTGACATGGTTAATTTCATCAAACTCCTAATAAAGTATAGCTGCTGTCTTGCTTTCTTTATAACTATATTGATATGTTGGGACCAGGTTAGATCCTCAGAGATTTTGACACCCAGGAACTTGAAACTGCTCACTCTCTCCACTTCTGATCCCTCTATGAGGATCGGTATGTGCTCCTTCATCTTACCCTTCCTGAGGTCCACAATCAGCTCTTTCATCCTACTAACATTGAGTGCCAGGTTGTTGCTGTGGCACCACTCCACTAGTTGGCATATCTCATTCCTGTAAGCCCTCTCATCACCACCTGAGATTCTACTGACAATGGTTGTATTGTCAGCAAATCTACAGATGGTATTTAAGCTATGCCTAGCCACACAGTCATGTGTATATAGAGAGTAGAGCAGTGGGCTAAGCACACACCCCTAAGGTGCACCAGTGTTGATCATCAGCGAGGAGATGTTACCACCAGTCTGCACAGATTGTGATCTGATGATGATGGCAGAGTTTGTCATCGAAGCTCTGTTAAACTCTGTTAAAATTGATCCCAGTACCCAGCTGGTAGCCCGAAAAGAGTTTATTGATCTTGGAGTAGGTTAAACGGCCAGTAACACATTATGGCCAAAGGGCCTGTATTGTGCTGTACTGTTCTATGTTTTACGTAATGACCATATTTGGGCAGAAGTGGGAATCCTTATTTTTTTTAAGTGGTTCTGGAGGTCTTGGAGGTCAGGAAGAGATGGAGTGAGGTTTGTGAACTGTATATGGAGCCTGGCGTTATCTGTCGAGAAGATGCATTATTGAAGCCAGATATCAGAAACCACAAAGGAAATTATGATTTTGCAGAGCAAGATTGAGTGAAATACGAAAAGAATTCAGAGCCTCTCGAAGAAGGATCTATGCTGAAAAACTAATAAGCTGAATCAAAGAAAAGGGTATTGCCCCAATTTGTTTGCAAAGAAAATGCTTTCAACAGAATTAATTTCCGATAAAACTCCTTAATAATGGAAGATTTAAAATCTTTACAAACCAATTATATTGAATTTTAATTTGGGAATATTTTTCAAATCTTTATGTATTTTCAGTAAATGATTTTATAACTGGGTATGGATCACATTTTCTTTTCTGGAATATTACCTTTTGTGAAATTTGACTTATCATTTATTATACCAACAATATATTAAATATGAATGTTATTTTTTTTCTCTCCTGATTTTATTGTACTGGTTCATGATGCATCAACTGATTTCCAAGAGTCTATGCTGGTTCCTCTGGGTTAAATCCTCGTTAGTGTGTAATTACTTGTCACTAATCTAGTTTTCCAAATATTTGGATCTTTTTCCCTTTGTGTATTCACTGTGTTTTCAACATAGATGAACCACAAAGAAATTAAAGGGCTCTGTGATGAATATGTAATTTATTATGATGATGAGGTAGAGCAGAATTCTTCTTACTGATAAACATTGACTTCCTCATATGAGTTTAATAGACATGTAAGATGTTTCATGTTAGTCTGGTTTGGCAGTGCTAACATGAAACCAGTATTACACAATGAATAACCTGCCTATTTTCCATGGATGACCAACATGTATGATATGATCTTTAATTTCCTTGGGAAGGCCATTAACTACACTAAAGTTATATGCTAGCTTAAACAATGGGCGCAACGGAATTTGATTTTGTAATCTGCATCTCTAATAATGAGAACCTCCATCAGTACTACTCTAAAATATTAGCCTCAGTTATGTGCTAAGTTTTGGAGTAGAGTTTGAAACCACATCCTTCTTAAACTGACATGAAAGTGTTTGCAGCTGTGCCAGGACAGTTAAAATTCCCTGTTATTACACTATAATCCTCTGATTACTTCTGCTACATTGGAGCATCAATTTAAGTTAATATGTTCAAGCCCGTAACCATGTGACCCAGAAGTGACAGTGCTCCCAAACAAGCCAAAATGGCAATGCTACTGATACTGTTTAACAGATCACACCTCTGCATATTCAAATCTGTGGTCAATTTTGTACATTCCTTGAAACAGCATTAATCAAAGTTTAAATTTCTTGTTAACAAGATTCCCTTCCCAAATGTTCTGAATTAGTTTCACAGTTCTTGGCTTTGGAAAGAGAAAACCCAGGCAGAGTTCTCACTGTTTGGGCTTTCTTTAGTCATGGTCTGTGGGACCTTGCAATAATGACAAGATTAAGCTCACTTTATTCACTAACTTGTCAAAGAAGAATAAAATGTAGGCAATTTTATAGGGTGTCTTCACGACTTAAGGATGCATAGTATTTTGCAAACTGAGTACTTTTGAAGTAGAGTTCAATTGTAAGGGAATAGCACAATCTATTAGCCTACAGCAATGTCTTACAAACAGCAATAGGAAATCAACCAGCTTTATTTGTTCACAGTGCCAATGATTTGGGGATAAATCTATGCGTTCCCCTTTGATTGGTAAAGTCTTATCCAGGACTGAATTCCCTAAACTTGTAGGGGGATTTAGTCCTTGGTAATGTCAGGAGGAAAGAAAGATAACACTCATCAGCTGCTAGACTTCAAAACTCTACCCTTCTCTTCCCAGGGAATGTCTAACTCCTTATATACTGTGGACAGGGAGCACAGCTTAATTATTAAATAAACTGAATTTGGATTTTTATACGAGTCCCCTTATGCCTCGAGAGCAGTGAAACAGTAGTTACATGGAAGGCAATTCGTTGTGACTACTATGGTCCATGAGCAGAAAGAAGGTGCTGCTGATGATAAAACTCAGCCATTAACAAATAAAATTTCATACCAAAACACTACTGAAGATATTCAGTAGGTAACAAAGAGCTTAACCATGGAAACCACAAGGGTACAAAGATAGCTGATGGGAGCTGGGGACAAAATGGAAGAAGATCGGAATGTGGGTGGAGGGAGGAAGGGAATTTGAGGGTGGAAAGATCATCTAAAACTGGAAAACTCAACATTCATATTTGGATCTTTGGATTATAGACTGCTAAATTTGAATATAAAATGTTGTTTCCCCAGTTTATATTGTGCTTGCTTCCATCCCTATACACCTCAGCCAATAAAGAATATTATCCCAAACACAAAATAATCTGCAGATGCTAGGGTCAAAGCAACAATCTCAACACCCGAAACGTTGACTGATCTTTTCCACAGATGCTGCCCGACCTGCTGAGTTCCTCCAGCGTATTGTAAGAATATTATCCCACTTGCTGCCTTAACCACCACATCCACATTCCCTATTTCAGTGATCCATGGACAGACATTACACATGAAAGGTTTTAATTAGTGCCTTAAAGATGTTGCAAAGTTAGATGTAACAAGATGTGGAAAAAGATTTTAGTAATATTATTTAGCAATGGTAAACATGGAGGGCACGGTTTTAAGGTGCTTGGAAGTAGGTACAGAGGAGATGGGAGGGGTAAGTTTTTTTAACGCACAGAGTGGTGAGTGCGCGGAATGGGCTGCCAGCAATGGTGGTGGAGGTGGATACAATAGGGTCTTTTAAGAGACTCCTGGATAGGTACGTGGAGCTTAGAAAAATGGAGGGCTAAGAGTAACCCTAGGTAATTTCTAAAGTAAGTACATGTTCAGCACAGCATTGTGGGCCAAAAGGCCTATATTGTGCTGTAGGTTTTCTATGTTGCTATGTTTCTGTTATGGAGGTGAAAACAGCAGTTTTAGTGAGAGACATGAATATATGGTTAGAAGATTAACCTCTTTAAAGAAAACACAGTCAGCCTCTCTTTCCTAACTGTAATCCATCATCTAATAAATGCTCAGCCTCAGATAGTTGGCAGGGGGGAGGATGGAGTTATAACAAACAACACACTGAAAGGTGTACTGGAAGCAGATCACAATTGTCACCAAACATTCTGGCACCAACATAGCATGCCCACTGTGCTTGGCAAGACAACATAAAACAAAGCAAAGCAGAGCATACCAAGCAACAAAGCAACAACAGCAAAACAAGCCCTGTTCCTCCCTCCTAAACCCACATACACAGTTCTCTTACTCCAGAACAGATCATCAAAAGATTCATTGACATTGGGTCTGTGACTTCCCCAGCTGACTTGCAGAGATGTGCAGACTCAGGGCACCAGCCATCAGGCCTTGACTTCTGGAAATCCGATCAACCTTTGGGCTTTGGTCTTCAATATCAAACCGAGATTCACCAATGAAGACAAATGAGGATCCTGGATTAGGACCCAAACTCCAGGCCTCAGGCTCCAGACTCACAGATGAAGACACTCTGAACACTGGGTGTCTGCCTGCCCAGCTTCTGACCACGTCCATGTTACAGGTCCCTTAACCCTGACTACTACTACTAATACTACTACTATGTCGACTCAGGCCTAGGGGGCCGGCGTCGGGAACGATGACGGACTCTCCACTTCTCCCTCTCCCTCATCAGTTTGTTCAGTTCATCTACATTAGCCGCGCTGCTGTCTTCTAGGAGCCTGATGACCATAGTCTTGGGAGGGCGCCCAGGGTTCATCCTCCCATGCTTGGGCTCCCGTATGATGACTAGGCTGGCAGGTAGCTCGGGGTGGTATAGACAGTGCCCTGCTGGTTGCAGTCTTCTCGCCTCGATTTTAGTGGAGAGCATCGGTAGGTTGTTATAGAGCTCAATGTTCATCATGTGTTGTTGCCAACTCACATCAAGAGCCATCCGGAGCATTCGTGTATAGCAACCATCTAGAGACTTTCCCGTTGTCTTGGTGAGTGTCCTCGTCTCGCATCCGTACGTGAGAATGGACTCTATGACTGCTATGAAAATCCTCCTTTTAAGCCCTCTGGTCAGGTTCGACTTCCAGATTTCCTTCATGTCGTTCATAGCCCTCCGCGCCAGCACCTTCCGTATCTTTATGTCCTTCTCCGATCTCATCATTCTTGACCCGAGGTACTTGTATTCAAAACCCTGAACTGACACCTAATTCCAATCTCTGAATCCAAAACCGCCCCTACAAACCTAACACCCTGAAATAGAATCACGGATGGATTTTTATGAGATATTACTGACATTACTTTGCAGCCAACAACATAAGAACATCAGAGGTGAAGAGAGGAGTGGGCCATTTTAACCCGTGAGGGTTAACTTTGCAATAACTCTGGTGTGAACAATGGTTATAATTTGCCATGGTGTTATGTATAACTCAAAGTTCCTGTCCAGAGTATTAACTGAAAGCCTTCAGCAGCTGATAGTGAGCCTATTAAATCCCTGTTGAGAGCTAATATAGTTCATCTTGTGCACTCATGTTCCCACACTCTGTGTGTTCCTGGCCCATATCTGAAACTGGAACTGCACCTGTTGATTAAACTGACAGACTTCCACAGGAGCAGATATAGAAGATGCTTTATTTTTATCTTTGCAAAGGAGTAGGAGAATGTCCAATTTATTCAAGTATTTGGATGTGAAGAGTATGGAAGTGGATTGCAAATATGTACAGCACTGAAGGGAATTCCACAAACTGCAATACCACTGGAAGCACAAATTCTTAAATTTCATTTTAGTTATCACTTTTATCTCACTGAAGAATAGTGTCTCAAAGGAAGGTCACAGGCCTGTGCTGTCTGCACTACCCATAGTCTTGAAAACAGCCATGGTCCTCGAATCTTCTTAGAATTGACCACAAGCCAAACTATTCCAGTGGAGTGACAACACTGGCATGTACTTAATAGGTTGGAAAATTGCCCATTTATGTTCTGTGAAAAAAGCAGGACAAACGAATTCCACCAAATTATTAACCAATCAGACCACCTTCAGTCATTAGTCATCCCAATTAACCTGGGAGGATATACTTTCTACAATTCTGCCAGTAGCCAAGCTGGTTGAGAAAGCACTTAATAAACCATAGAAACTTTTGGGATTTATCAACAGAGGCATTTGGCAAGAAAGATGTGGAACTGCCACAGCTGGTGTATTGTGTTCAATTCTAGTTGCCACATTGCAGAGAAGAGGGTCTAGAAACATTTGTAAAGATGGTTCTTGGGGTGATGAACTGCAGGAACAGGGATAGATAAGAGAGGCTGAGTGTTTTTTTCCTTCAATAATTGAAAGGCTGAAGGTAGATTAATATATACTAGAAAATAGAATAAAGGATAAACCACTTGGTATTTGTCGCTCAAACCTACCTTGTCATTCAATATGATCATGGCTGTTCTTCCCTCGACATCAATTCCTTTTGTGTACCAGTCTCAAATATAGATCAATTTCTTGATCTTTCAACCAATATTCAAGGTATTCTTTAAAAACCTTGGTGATCTAGCCGCCATGACTCTCGAGGCGGAGAATTCCAGTGATTCAACATCCATTGTGGGGAGAAATTTCAACATACCTAGTCTTCCCCCCCCCCAAAACCTTAGCTATGCTTCCATGTTCGAGGCATTCCCTCTAGTGTAGGCACCTCAATATCTACCTTGTCATGTCCCTTAGGATACTATATATTTTAACAAGATCACAGCACATTCTTCTAAACACAAGGTCTAATGATGTTAGCCATTTAGAGAATAATTAGCCAAGTGAATATCTATTGGATTTCATCTAATGCTAACATATTCTTTCTTAAATAATGGTACTAAATCTGCACACAATATTCCAGGTGTGAGCTAATATAAATTTAGCAACTCTCCAACAATAGAGGCTGGTGTGCCATTTGCTTAGTTACTTGCTGCACTTGAACACTAACTTTCTGTGTTCCATTCATAAAAACACTCAGATCCCTTTGTACTTCACCTGTCTCTCTCCATTTAGATAGCCTTTTGATTCTTCCTACTGAACTTCATAACTTCATACTTTCCTACATTAGAGTCCACTTGCCAAACTTCATCACTCTCTCAACTTGCTACAGAGTCTAAATATTCCCAGCTCTGCATACTCTCCCATCAAATTGCCTCATCAAAGTGTTACTGATCTGAAGTTCACAGAACAATGCTGATTACACTTGTGTGCATAACTGTTCATGATTTCTTTATATATCCCTTGGTTTCTTATCACCTGCTTCCTGTTTACACCAGTCTTCTATTATCAATATCTTTTGCATTCTGGCCATTCTTTGATCCTCAATCCAACGTCCATCACTGGTGTCTTGATTGTCTCTTAGCCACTTTCTGTGGTGTTCACCCATAGTTCTGCTTTATCTTCCCAACTGGTGATGCAGATGACAATATCCGTCCTTTAGTGTGTCCGAACTTGCCACGTTTCTGCCATTCTACTGGAATATACTGGACACAGCACAACTATGGTCTTCAAAATTCCACTTCAAAGGCACGTCTACACACAATTCTACTGCTACAGCTACTTTGTTCTCATATTCAGTTTGCATAACACCTCAAATTCTAGATTAAATGAAAAGGGCCAGGAAACTCAATATCTATGACAACCATGAAGACTTTGGACAGAATGAGCGTGGATCAGTACTTGAAGCTATGATGTTGTGGCCTTGACAGAGACTTGGATGGCTCAGAGGCAGGAAAGGTTACTTGGAGTGACAGGCTTTAGATGTTTCAGAAAGAACAGGGAGGGAGGCAAAAGAGGTGGGGGTAAGGCACTGCTGATCAGAGATAGTGTCACGGCTGCAGAGAAAGAGGAAATTGTGGAGGGATTGTCTACTGAGTCTCTGGGGGTGGAAGTTAAAAACAGGAAGGGGTCAATAACTCTATTGGGTGTTTTTTATAGACCACGAGGAGCAGATAGGGAGACAGATTCTGGAAAGGTGTAATAATAACAGGGTTATTGAGGTGGGAGATTTGAAATTTCCCTAATATTGATTGGCATCTCCCTAGAGTGAGGGGTTTAGATGGGGTGGAGTTTGTTAGGTGTGTTCAGAAAGGTTTCCTGATACAATATGTAGATAAGCCTACAAGAGGAGAGGCTGCACTTGATCTGGTATTGGGAAATAAACCTGATCAGGTCCCAGGTCTCTCAGTGGGAGAGCATTTTGGAGATAGTGATCGCAATTGTATTTCCTTTAGCATTGGAGAGGGATAGGAACAGACAAATTAGGAAAATGTTTAATTGGAGTAAGGGGAAATATGAAACTATCAGGCAAGAACTTGGAAGCGTAAATTGGGAACAGATGTTTTCAGGGAAATGTACAGCAGAAATGTGTCAAATGTACAGGGGATATCTGCATGGTGTTCTGCATAGGTACGTTCCAATGATTCAGGGAAGGGATGGTAGGGTACTGGAACCATGGTTTACAAAGGCTGTTGAAAATCTAGTCAAGAAGAAAAGAAAACATTATGACAGATTCAAAAAACTAGGTAATGATAGAGATCTAGATGATTATAAGACCAGCAGGAAAGTGCTTAAGAATGAAATTAGGAGAGCCAGAAGGGGCCATGAGAAGGCCTTGGCGAACAGGATTAAGGAAAACACCAAGACATTCTACAAGTATGTGAAGAACAAGAGGATAAGACATGAGAGAAAAGGACTAATCAAGTGTGACAGTGGAAAAGTGTGTATGGAAATAGGAGAGATAGCGAAGATAATGAATACTTTGCTTCAGTATTCACTACGGAAAAGGATCTTGGTGATTGTAGGGATGATTTACAGCAGATTGAAATGCTTAGGCGTATAGACATTAAGAAAGAGGATGTGCTGGAGCTTTTGGAAAACATCAAGTTGGATAAACCTCCGGAACCAGATGAGATGTACCCCAGGCTACTGTGGGAAGCAAGGGAGCAGGTTGCTGAGCCTCTGGCGATGATCTTTGCATCATCAATGGGGATGGGGGAGGTTCCAGAGATTTGGAGGGTTGCAGATGTTGTTCCATTATTCAAGAAGGGGAGTAGAGATAGCCTAGGAAATTATAGACCAGTGAGTCTTACTTCAGTGGTTGGTAAGTTGATGGAGAAGATCCTGAGAGGCAGGATTAATGAACATTTGGAGAAGCATAATATGATTAGGAATAGTCAGCATGGCTTTGTCAAAGGCAGGTCATGCCTTATGAGTCTGATTAAATTTTTTGAGGATGTGACTAAACATATTGATGAAGGTAGAGCAGTAGATATAGTGTATATGGATTTTAGCAAGTCCTTTGATAAGGTGCCCCATGCAAGGCTTATTGAGAAAGTAAGGAGGCATGGGATCCAAGGGACCTTGCTTTCTGGATCCAGACTTGGCTTGCCTGCAGAAGGCAAAGAGAGGTTGTAGATGGGTCATATTCTGCATGGAGGCTGGTGATCAGTGGTGTGCCTCAGGGATCTGTTCTGGGACCTCTTCTCTTCGTGATTTTTATAAATGAGCTAGATGAGGAAGTGGAGGGATGGATTAGTAAGTTTGCTGATGACACAAAGGTTGGGGATGTTGTGGATAGTGTGGAGAGCTGTCAGGGGTTACAGCGGGACATTGATAGGATGTAAAACTGGGCTGAGAAGTGGCAGATGGAATTCAACCCAGAGAATTGTGAAGTGGCTCATTTTGGTAGGTCAAATATGATGGCAGAATATTGTATTAATGGTAAGACTCTTGGCAGTGTGGAGGATCAGAGGGATCTTGGGGTTCAAGTCCATAGGACACTCAAAGCTGCTGCGCAAGTTGACTATGTGGTTAAGAAGGCATACGGTGCACTGGCCTTCATCAACCATGGGATTGAATTTAGCAGCCGAGAGGTAATGTTACAGCTATATAGAACCCTGGTCAGACCCCACTTGGAGTATTGTGCTCAGTTCTGGTCGCCTCACTGCAGGAAGGATGTGAGAAGTATAGAAAGGGTGCAGAGAAGATTTACAAGGATGTTGCCTCCTTTTCTCCTTGGAGCAATGGAGATTGAGAGGTGACCTGATAGAGGTGTATAAGATGATGAGAGGCATTGATTGTGTGGATAGTCAGAGGCTTTTTCCCAGGGCTGAAATGGTTAACACGCGAGGGCACGTTTTAAGGTGCTTGGAAGTAAGTACAGAAGAGATGTCAGGGGTAAGTCTTTTATGCAGAGAGTGGTGAGTGAGTGGAATGGGCTGCCGGTGATGGTGGTGCAGGCAGATATGATAGGGTCTTTTAAGAGACCCCTGGATAGGTACATGAAGCTTAGAAAAATAGAGGGCTATGGGTAACCCCAGTAATTTCTAAAGTATGTACATGTTTGGTGCAGCTTTGTGGGCCGAAGGCCCTGCATTGTGCTGTAGGTTTTCCATGTTTCTAATGACCATGAGCTGGAGGTTCATAACAATGTTTTGCAACCACCCTGGCTGATTTCTCACGACTTGCCTTCGACTTGTTTTTCCTCTGGCAGAAATGCAACTTGGAGCTTCATGAGCAGTTTTTCTTTCAACAATTTTACCAACTTAATTCCAAATCTTATAACACCTACCGAAGGTCTTAATCAAATCTTAATTATTACTCCAACGTTTTGTTTAAGGTCATCTACCTTCTTCTTGAACCTTTGGCCTTAATCTGATGATGATTTAATTTAATCAAGCTCAGAGCCAAGTGCAGAATTTTAAAATATTAAGTTGATGGTCATATTTATTGTAGTTTCTGAAATTGACCATACAGTCATTGTGATAATATCCTGCAAATTCTCAGTCTCTTTTCCTTTTACAGATCAGAGGTTCTCAACCTTTTTCTGATCATGACCCATTTGTGTCATTTACCTCTGTGGCCCCCCCCCCCCCCCCCACCGGCACACCTTCTCTCGTCTCCATAGTTACTAAAGTTTTCTTTTAGGTCAACTGTACTGAATTTTCTAATATACAGACAATATGTATGTCTTAACAAGCTATAGGTAATATGTGTTAAATATAATGTTACAAGTGTATATGCAAAATAAAACTATTTCAAAGATGAGAATAAGATACTTTATATATTTACTATTCTTCCAACCAGCAAAGAAAAAAGTGCTAATATTGTTACTTCGGACATTTAGTGAGATCCTAGTGACTGAAGCAAACTAACGGATTTTTGAATACCTGCTTGCAACTTGGTTACAGGTTATTGAAGATCACCTCTTTGCACAACATCAAGATGATTACAAGGCTTTGATAACAGGTGAAAAGCTTTTTGACTAAATCCATATTCAAATAGATAAGAGGTATGAAATCCAATTAAAAACAACTTGCTCTCTCCCAGAGCTGTGGAAAATTATTTTGTAGATCACTAGTTATCCAGAAATTTTACTTGCTGCACTTGAATTTTGCTTGAGCTGTTACACCAATATGATAGCGATGCAGTGGTACACCTCATGCATTCTTGCCTCTCTGCAGCTTAGCTACTTCTGGCAGATGACCCCACTGCAGTAACTGCAGCCTTCATGTCATGTTTTATGTCTGTTAGCATGCACGTGTCAGTGGAAGGTAAGCAGAACCAGCCTCCTGCTGTATACCCGCTGAATGGCCTTGCAGCACACAGCCCCATCCAATCTGCAGTTTGTGATTTGGGGGTGGATGTGGAGTGGGGCAGGGTAGGCTGTTTTCCTGTCGCATTTGCATCATCCGGTGTATTTTCTCATTCATTTCATTCAGTGTTCCAATTAAATTACATATATTCATGTAGCCCTCAGGTTTGGTCGGGGGCGTTAGTCTCAGGGAAGACACTCTCCGGCCCGTCAAACTTGTGAAATCTCATTTGTGTGGATGCTGCGTGATGTTTTCCCCTGTTACAAATCAGTACCACAAAATAACAAACAGCACACAATATGCAATTAAACGATTTAGCTTTATAATTCTTTATTTGTCCAGAGGGTTAGTAAAGAAAACAAAAAGAAAAGGGCCCATTTTAATGAAACAGCCTAATGTGCACATTGGAGCTCACGATTTTCCTGGCCATTTGTTCTCCATCGATTTCCCCCTAGTGTCGTCGACTCCCGACACCATTCCATGTCCACTCAGTCCTGCAGTCTACAACCTCTCCGTTCTGGCATCTTCTCTCTCCATCTTCCACCGAAAAAAAACCTGCGGATACCTCGCTCCCGGGCATACAGGAAAGAAGAACCACAGCTCATTGGACACTGCACATTCCAAAGCCCCTGTTATCTCTAGTCATAACCCAAACACGCTGCTGCTACAGAGAAACCATTGCATTAGCAGTGAAACCTTTCCCAGGGCATTACATTCATTTCTTTCTTTATTTATTTATTTTAGAGGATTTCATTAGATTGGTAATATCATGGACCATTCAGAAACTCCTGTGGCTCCTAGTTTCTTGTTTTTCAGTTGTGGTCCACCAAAAATCCGGCATGCCCCCCCAGTGAGAACCACTGCTTTAGATAGCTTTATTGATCATAGACTCGGTGTTCTCTATGGCTAGTTCATTTGAACTGCACTTCAAACCCTCCTTTGTGCCTGCCAACTGAAGATCTTATGGCATTTACAAACCCACCTAACTACGGATCTGCTCAAGCAGGATGATGCACCATGAAGTGTGGATGAGTTTTCGATTGTACCACTTCAAAAGCAGTCCTTCAGTAGGGCTGAATCAATCCAGTCTAATCCTGTGATGACCAATGCATTGTCATAGTGATAGACCATTAACCATATCTGTCGGAGTTCCTGCAGACTATCTCACTTATGACTCAGTAGATCCCTCCTAGCTGTGTAACTGTATAACAGTGCCTTGGTCTGTGCATTGGAAAGGAGTAAAATTTTCAAAGTGTCCATCCTTGTCCCTTCACAGAATAGTTCTCAATGGTGCCTGTGCTCATATGTGTAGACATTCCCTCATATGACACAATGGCTTCAAACATACCGCCTTTAAAGGTCTATTCAGATATATTACAAATACTATTGAGTATTCTAATTTCCTCTTCTTTCTCTGTCTATTAATGCTCAGCGTGTCTGCTCCATAAAAATGTGAACAGGCAGGTGATAGATGAATATAGACCAAGTGCAAGCAAATGCAATGAGTTAAAATTGGCATGGTTGACACGGTAATCACTGTCTGAAGACCCTGTACCTGTGTTGAGCTGCTCTATGTTCTAATGTAAGAAACAAAGCAAGAGTACTTTAATCAGCCCCTGATCTATTTCATCATTCAATAAGGTCATCGCTAACCTGGTCATTGCAATGAATGAAGTCATCCTCTCAGGTAATGCAAATCTTAAATACGTGTTTTTTACAACTTCATGTTGACATCTTTTTCAAATAGCTTGAAATAACATCCAGAGTTCCAAACAGTCAGTTGGATGAAATGTACTGTGTCCTTGTAACCTACAGGTGATGGAAGTGGAAATGAAAACATTAAAGTACGTTCAGATTCATTTTAGTTTATTTTCATATACACTAGGTTACAATGAAATTCCTTTCTGAGTAAATGGGGTATACATGGTAATATTAAATACAATGAGCACAAAACAGCAGAGTGATACAAAGTGCAAACTGTAGTGCAAAAAGAGATGCTTAAATGATAATAGCAGAATAACGGGGAGAGGTAGAATTGAGTATGGGAGTGTGGCAGCACCACTGGAAAGGAAGAATGAAAGAGATGACTGGTTCAGAAGTCTGATAACAATGGAGGAGAAACTGTCCTTACTCTGGACATCTGGGATTTCAAGCTCCTGTATCTTCTTCTGGAAGATAGAACAGAAAAGAGGGAATGGCTAGGGAATGGACTAGCCTTCCTGAATCAACACACCGTATAGATGGACTGGATGGAAGGAGGTGAGGAGCCTGTGATGGCCTGGGGTGAGTTTGCAGCAAGTAATCTGCTGGAGGAACCCAAAGCCTGAAGCATCATCTATGGGAGGAAAGGAACCATTGATATTTTGGTTCAAAACCCTGTATCAGGACTGAGGAGGTGAGAATAGGAATCATTAGGAGAGGTGAATGGCAGATGTGGGGGTGGGGGAGGAACCTAGGTGTGAAGTGAATGGCTGGAACCATGAGGGAGACAAAGACAGGCGATTGGAGCTGGGGGGATGTATGGAAGAAGGGGTCAGACTCTGGGAGGACCAGAAGAGGATCAGAAGGTGACGGAGGTGGGGAGGAAGGACATATGAGGGTGGAAAGTTTACTTAAAATTGGAAAACTCAGTTTTTCTGCCATTGGATTATAGACTACTCAGGTGTTGTTTCCCCCGTTTATGTTGGGCTTGTTCCCATTCTATTCTGATACTCTACACTTCAGCCAATAAAGCACATTATCCCACATGCTACTTTACCAACCATGTCCACATTCCCTACTCCATAGATGGATATTACACATGAAAATATAGTTGTAAATACAGAAATATTTACGATGTATTTTCAGTCTATGATTTTATGTGTATAATTTGTGTGTGTGTGTCTCTATCACAATGGAAATTGACCATAAACAGTCAGTGTAACATGAATTCTTCAGTTTAAGGGCTACAATGACCAATTGGATTTTTACTATATCCACTTTGAGTATTAGATGTTTTCTGGAGTTGTGTGCTTAATCAGCTTTCGTGTTAAGAAAACAATAAAGCTCAACAGAAAATTTTATTGGATGACTGTGATTTTGTGTAAAGTACAACCAAATGGTCTAATTGTACTTTATGAGCTGTTTTGTTTCTTTAATTCCTCGGTTTGGTTTTCAGCTCAAGAAGGGTGTTAAACTGGAATGCTGGAACAGGGAATTATATTAAGTAACCAAAAAAAGACAAGAATATATGATGTACAGTGTATTCCTAATCAATTTGTATTTATATTTGCAACAAGTAATCTTTAATCTCAGGGATGTCGTCTAACTCTGAAAACGTTACTTATTTGTCCAAAATGCACTTTTGTATATATTTTTAATTCACTATAAACAGCAATTACTTGCAAAAGAAACCTGTAACAGGATCCTTTTAAATGCCCTGTAAACTGAAAACTGGTGCAAATGGTTAATGGGTCAAAGTGTTCTGGTTTGAGCCATAGGATAGCAACGTGTAGTTTGTAATAAAAACAGCAAATGCTGGAAATGCACAACATCTTAAACAGGAAGGCAGGTTACCATTTTATGAATGACCTTTCATCAGAGCTGGCATAGCCAAGATCATGAAACTCCATTATGTGCTTCAGCCAAACAAAGAAAAGTACGTACTTCGTGTTCTCCATTATAAACTGAAGAATTATTTCCCCTTTTCATTTATTCATTTTTTATATTTAAAATACCTTTGAACAAAACTGAAGCAGAGTCATTTTTTAAGAACATTTTCTAAGAACTTTATCAAAAGGTATGAGGAATAAACAGGAATTGTATGCACTAGATAATCATATTGTAGAGTTCGCGAGCCCAATTTGATACAGGTATACTCCAATGTCCTGTTAGAAGGATTGCTTTTCTCAAAGGATGGGCAACTGCACAATGGGTCTTCAGTAACTTTCATTACATTGGTATAGACAATTAGACAGAGGGTGTGGTAAACTATATATATATGTTGTAACTGGGTTACCTGTCTGGACACGCCCCTCTGCTGACTGCTCCTGTGGCTCCTCCCATAGAACCCTGAATAAAGGCGATTGTGCCATTGCTCCTCCTCTCAGTCCAGGGCAGATACTCAGCATGGTCGTGGTCACATTTTACTGCTAATAAAAGCCTTTCAGTACTTACTCTACTTCCAGTCTTTTGGAGTAGTTGATAGTGCGTCAGAGGGCTAGTTGTTGATGACAGTAACTCTCAGGTAGGCAGCAATGTCCAGTACAATATCAAGTGATGCTTCCTGCAGCAATGTTGCACTGTGTACAGTACTGGATCTAATGATCTCATTCTGCAGAGGAGTCAATTTGCTTGAGAATTAATATCTGTTCGAATGTTTTCTTAAGACTCCTCGTCAAGTGTTGAGTATTGTCTTATCAAATGAAGTAAATGAACATGAGGGTATGAACAACAATCTACATTCACTTTTTTGATGTAGAAGAACAAAAGCTTCTTCAGAGATGTGTATTAAAAATAATTATCTAGCCAAAGATTCAGAGAAGAGGGCTCAAATTTGGCAGGAGGCAAGATTTGAGCAGGGTTTTGAAGGAAAGCAGGTAGCAAGAAGGGTTTTGTGGATGTAGATAGTATAGCAAAGCAAGTAAGGAGATTAGGTCACTGGAAATGTGCATAAAATGTGCCAGAACAAAAGTGGATGAAAACAAGCCCACATTCTGGGGACACAACAGAAATGAGGAACTGTGAAACCAGGCAGAAATTTAAAAGTCAGTATAAGAATCTTAGATTTAAAGGTAATGAGCTGGATGGGTGCAGGGTAAAGAGGAGTTAATCTTGGACAGTAAGAGTAAGTAGTACTTTGGTGTGGGGGCAGGAAAAGGGCCACAGACTTTTGACTTAGCTGAAAAAGTCTATCTGTGGGTAGAAGATAGAAAACTAACCAGGAGAATATTAAACAATTGAGCCTGCAGGTGACAGACAGCAGGGGTAAGTGGAAGTAAGAAATCCTTGTGATATGTCTGCTGAAATTGTTGGCGAATCTGTGGCCAAAACAAAGATAATGATTTTGATCTTCCCTGAATTTAAGTGGAGGAATCTGCAACTCAGACTGACATAAAGGCAATAGAATGTTGAGAAAAAAAGGTTGGAAAGAAGAGCCCTGGGCTATCCGGGAGTATTGGAAGTGGATTTAAAGATCCACAAATAAAGGGTCAGAAAAGATCATAAACTGAGAGAATAATGCAGGGTATCTGTCTTTACTGCCTCTTTTCCAAAACTTCTATAGCAGTCTTACTGCCTGCACTTTCCATAAAACTTGTAGTTTATTCATCCTTTCATGTCTCAATTCTCTTCTGAATTTTACCATTGAATCTGCCATCACCACCCTGTTCAGTGCATATTTCTGAGAACAACAGCTCACTTTGTACAAAATGTACCTCCTGTTCTTTTGCCAGCCTTCTTAAAGCATTAAGCAGCCAATCACTCTGACAAAAGAGGCAATTTTTCTTTATTGTCAGAGAGAAACAGGACAAGATCTTAGGGGCAACTTGGTCAGCACGGATGAGTTGAGGCAGGGGGCCTGTTTCCATGCTGTATAGTTCAATCTGTGCTATGGACACAATTCATTTTTGTGCATGTCTCTGCTGAATTTCCTCTTACCTTTTCTGTTCTCAGAAGAAAGTTTAATTTTTCCAATTCTTTTGCTCAGCTGAAGCCTATGGCTGGAACCATTCCAGTAATCTTTCTGCACTGTCTCCCTAAAACGTAATGCAGAAAGATCAGTGGTACTAGAGTACTCCATCACAGGTTGACCGCAATTTTATTATGATTCAGCTGAACCTTCCTGCTCTGTTCTTTAATCATCCGTTAATTAAACAAAGTATCCCATGAGTCATTCTAATAAGCTTCTCAACTCATCAGGTCATTCAAAGTATGAAGTATATAGTAGTAGAAGGCAGCCGTCGATCCCAGGGGATGGTGGATTTGCACCTCTGGTGGACTGGATTAAGCAGTGTCTGCTGTGACTGTGGACTCCAATGCTGGAGAGACAGTCCTCGTCAGTCCTGTGTACAGCAGAATGCTGAGGCAGCTCTGACATCTTGGGCAGCGTGGGCACGGTGATTTCGACGGGCTCTCTTTTCCTCTGCTTGCTGCATCAGAGTGGTCTTATACCTCAGGAGATCTTTTTTCACCTCCTGCCTCCAGGCATTCCTGTCTGAGGCAAGTGACTGCCATGTGTTGGTGCTAATACCAAGGGCCTTGAGGTCGTGCTTGTAGGTGTCCTTGCAGCTGGGGTCTTCCTGTTGGCCTCTTTCCAGACTCCAGCTCCCCAAAGAGAATCTCCTTCGGTACGTGTCCATCCATCATGCACAAGACGTGGCCTGGCCAGCGCATACGCTTCTGTTTGAGGAAGGTGGATGTGGAAGTGGTGTCTGCTCTCTCGAGCACTGTGTTGTTGGTAATCTTGTCTTCCCAGGTGATACCAAGTATGCGTCTGAGGCAGCACATATGGAAAGCGTTGAGTTGCTGCTCTTGTTTTCTGCGCAGGGTCCAAGTTTCGCTGGCGCAGAGTAAAGTACTCAGCACACAGGCTGTGTACATCTGGACTCTGGTGTTTATACCTGCAGATTTCTCTGTTCCTACGTCCTCTTTAAATTCTGACAATTTGGTTCTCAGTGTCTCCCTTCATTTTTCCAGGTTCTGCAGCTGGAAACATAAAAAAAGCATCCCACAAACACATTCAGAGAGAAATGAAAATCTTATTTTTAATGGAATATTTAATCCCTTTAAATTAAGTGGGTTAACACATTAATCAACAATAGAAAAGAATCATATATAGTTATATCACCAATAATAGTTTAGTGTCCACAGAGATTGTTACAGAGAGAGTAGTAATGACAAAAAATATTATTAGCTGATCTGTAGAGAATATTTGAGGCTAAAGTTCATTCAAGTAACTCCAACAAAAACAAAGTGCTGTTGAAAATCATTTCTTGAAATAGGTCAATTTTCACATATTCATGCGTAGCTTAGCTTTTCAGAAAGTCATCTCCTCATTTTTCTGCATGAATTTTCATTCTCCATAGCAGTTTTCTTCCAGCGTAAAATTCATCCACTTGATTCTTTACACTCACAGATCTGAATTAAAATTGTTCTTCTACTCACAGAATAATCACTTTTACCAACTTCATTTCCCCCAATTTCAAACTGTTCAATTTCTAACTGTTTTGTTTGTCCTTTGTTTCAGACCTGACACTTCCTGTGATCTCAAGCCTGTGTATTTTGTATCATGTGTATTTTGAACCTATGGACGTCAAGATCATGGTCACTGTTAGATTGTTTTGCCTCAGGAATTTCCAGAATGCTGTTGATCTTCACTGCATCTCTCAGCCCCTGAGCACACTCTGGTTAAGAAGCTCGCAACTCCCTGTGGTCAAGACATGAAGACCATTTGTTTTTTCTTCAGGTGACAGGAGATTGCCTGGACATTATTGTACCTCATAGACTTTCCCAGAATACAGCATTGACTATATTCACTGCTGGTTTTCCACAGCCCATTTGCAAAGATTATAATGCACACACTCAATATTCTTCACCAATCTGCTGAGGTTTGTCTGCTCCTTTGGGAGTCTTTTTCTATAATTTCTCGTTATTGTTACAGCATCCATTCATTTAGTAACCTCACTCCTTGCAGTTGAAAGACTGTGACTCCATTGTTATGCTCCTCTTTCTGCAAAGATCAGACATGTTCTGCTACATGTCGTGCTAATTGTAGATCATGAGAAGGGAATGACACAATGAAATTTGCATTGGTTTGCACTCGGAGTTATGCAGGAAAACCAACCACATTGTTCTGTGAACCTCACAAATGAAATTCTCACTCATTGTAAGGTTGCCACAAGCAGTGTTGAGGTGACCTACAGTGTTATTTCAATGTCAAAAGAAATTTGTGTGACACAATTTCAAGGCTAAAATGTTGGACTGAGCTGACATTCAAATTCTGATAGTTAATTCTTACTCAAATCTCTGCTGAATGATATTATTATTCTCAATTTACTCTAGGCATTGAGAACTAAGCTTGCACAGATGTTATACCTGAAAGGTGACTTACCGTATCCCCTAAAGTAGCACACCAATATTGTTATAATTGCAAGCTAGGCAGAGCCAGTGAAAGAGACCCCTTTATTTCTAAAATCTATATGAAATGGTTGGGAGTGGAAACAGATTGAAAATAACGTCAAATCTTTCTAGAACAGCTGTTTAACTGAAAAATGTAGATGCAACTTGAGAGCTGCCTCTGAACAAATAAAACCAAAAATTACTCATATCTTTGAGTTGAGGATGTGTATTTGCTTAGAATTTAGATTTCAGCAATTTTTTAGTGTTGTGTTGCTGGTTATGTCGATGCCCTAAAATACTGGGAAGGGCCAACATGTGGTTTGAAAAGGTGTTAAGGCAACTTGCACCCAGAGACCCACTAAACAAGAATCTTTGTGGTTCCAGTGAGACATCCCAGCTTCATATGGCTGTGCAGTTGCTGATACACTTTCCATGGTAGCTGCACAGTAGGCTTCCATTGATGAGATTGACTGCAGGGTTTTGGAAGTATTGAGAAAAGTTGGCTAACTGAGATGTTTCATTTTGGGATGACTTATGAGGATAGGACTTTCACAATGAATGCTAGAACTCTGGGAAGTGTAGAACAGAGGAAACTAAGAATACAAATACATGGTTCCCTGAGGGTGACATTGCAAGTAGACAGAGTAGTGAAGGAGGCTTTCGGCAAGCTGGACTTCATCAGTCAGGGCACTAAGTATAAAAATTGGGATATTATGTTGCAGTTGTAAAAGCCATTGGTGAGGCCACACTTGAAGTACTATGTTTAGTTTTGGCCTGCTTTGAGAAAGGTGTCACTAAGCTGGAAAAGCAGCAAGAAAATTTACAAAGATGTTGCCAAGACTCAAGGGAATAAGTTATGGAGAGAGATTGTACAGGCTGGGACTGTATTTATAAGAGCACAGGAGAATGAGGGGCTATCTTCTAGAGCTGTATAAAATCATTAGGGATATAAATACGCTAAATGCGCGCAGTCTTTTCCTAGGGTTGAGGAATCAAGAACTAGAAAGTAAAGGTTTAAGGTGAACGAGGAGAGCTTTAGTAGTAACCTGAGGAGCAACTCTTTCATGTAGAAAATGGTCAGTATATGGAATGAGCTGTCGGAGGAAGTGGTTGAGGCAGGTACATTAGCAATATTTGAATAAACAGGTACATGGACAGGAAAGGTTTAGGTGGATATGGGACAAACATGGTGAAATGAGACCAGCTGAGGTGGGTGCCTTAGTTGGCATGGACAAATTGAGCCAGAGGGCTGTTATGTGCTGAATGGCTCTATAACCAAAGCACATAGATTCACTTGGAGGAATACTCAGATACAAGAACATAAAAACACAATGCTGCAATGCTATAAAAGTCTTTTAGGCCCAGCTTACCAATTTCAGATTTATCTTTGCAGAGAATAAAAGTGGGCTACACTCTCCCCAGAACACCATTGCTCCAAGTAGGAGAGCCGGTTGAGTGAGAGAAGCAGGAGGGGATACTGGAGGGGACTGAGGAAGACACAATAATCACAATGAAAGCTATTGTGCATCATCATGGCTGACACCCTACAGTAACACCTCAGAGTTCTAGGACTTGTCAGAAGATATAAACCAACATACCACAGTTGTCACAGACTTTAGAAAAACAGTCGTAGACAGAATCAGGTTTAATATCACTGGCTTATGCCGTGAAATTTGCTAACAGTGGCAGCAGAACATGATAATATAGAAAAATTGTTGAGGAAGGTACAGAGTCCCAGATCCTACGGGAATGATGGTGTTAAATGCTAAGCTATAGTCCACGAGCAGCATCCTGACATAGGTGTTTCTATTGTCCAGGTGATCTGAGGTTGTGTGAAGAGCCATTGAAATTGCGTCTGCCTGTGGTGGTGATAGACAAATTGCAGTGGCTCCAGGTGCTTGCTTAGGCAGGAGTTGGTTCTGGCCATGACCAAACTCTCAAGGCATTTCTTCACCGTAGATGTGATTGCTACTGGATGATAGTCATTAAGGCAACTCACACTATTTTTCTTGGGCACTGGTATAATTGCTGAGCTTTTGAACCAGATGGGAACTTCCAACCATAACAATAGGAAGTTGAAAATGTCCTTGAGTACACCCAGAAGCTGTTTGACACAAGTTTTCAGAATGTTACCCCGTTGGGGCCCGCCACCTTGCGAGGGTTCACCCTCTTGAAGGACATCAGCCTCCGAGACAGAGATCACAGGGTCACCAGGTGCAGCAGGAATCTTCACAGCTGTAGTTATATTCTCCCTTTCAAAGCAGATATAAAAGGTATTGAGCTTGTCTGGTAACGAAACATCGATACGTTCATGCTTTTGAGTTTCACTTTATAGGAAGTAGCGTCCTGCACACCCTGCCAGGGTTGGCATGCAGCCGATGTCACCTCCAACCTCATTCCAAAATGCTTTTTCACTCTTGAAATAGCCCTTCACAAGTCATATCTGGTTTGCTTGTGTAGACCTGGGTCGCTGGACTTAAATGCCACAGATCTAGCTCTCAGCAGATGACGAACCTCCTGGTTCATCCATAGCTTTTGGTTTGGCAATGTACAGCAAGTTTTCATAGGGACACACTCATCCACACAGGTTTTAATGAAGCCAGTGACAACTGCTGCATACTCATCTAGATTCAAAGATGAATCCCTGAATTCCATCCAATCCACCGATTCAAAGCAGTCCTGTAAATGATCCTGTGCTTCCCTTGTCTATACCATCTTGATCCTCACTATTGGTGCTGCAGTCTTCAGTCTCTGTATATACTCGGGCAGTAGAAGTACAACCAGGTGATCAGACTTTCCAAAGTGAGGCCATGGAACAGCACGTTAAGCACTCTTGACTGTGGTTTAACAGCAGTCCAGTGTATTGTCTCCTCTAGTACTACAAGTGATTTGTTGATGATAATTATTTAATGACTTTTTCAACCTGGCCTGGTTAAAATCCCCTAAAAATGATGGTTAAGGCATCAGAAACTTAAAGTTGCTGTTCCTCCAAGCCAAGATATGAATCGTCTGTGTTTGTTTGGTGTTGTCGTCTCCGTGTTCCAGTTCCAGGCTCCAAGTCCCAGTCCAAGTCAAGACTTTGAGTTCCAGTCAAGGCTTCGAGTTCAGTCCAGGTTCCGAGTTCCAAGTCAAGTCCAGGTCCTGGTTCCGAGTTCCAAGTCAAGTCCAGGTCCTGGTTCCGAGTTCCAAGTCAAGTCCGGGTCCTGGTTCCGAGTTCCAAGTCAAGTCCAGGTCCTGGTTCCAAGTTCCAAGTCAAGTCTGGGTCCTAGTTCTGAGTACCAAGTCAAGCCCAGGTCCTGGTTCTGAGTACCAAGTCAAGCCCAGGTCCTGGTTCCAAGTACCAAGTCAAGTCCAGGTCCTGGTTCCGAGTTCCTAGTCAAGTCCAAGTCTGTCTCCGTGCCTGTGTCCTGCACTTGGGTCCGCCTCCAGTTGCACCAGTCACTCCGAGTAACACTAATTCTGCTCTAAAATCTTATGGTCTTATGGTCTGAGGTAACATGTACCATCATCTTATACAATTTCAACATAACATCCCAACTCCTGTACTCAATACTTTGATCTATGAAGGGAAATATGCCAAAAACTTTCCTTACAATCCTATCTACTTATTATGCCTCATTCAAGGAATAATGGATCTGTATTCCCAGATCTCTCTGTTCTACCCACACTCCTCGCTGCCCTACCGCTTATTGCTTACCGTGTTAGGTCCTCCCAAAGCACAACACCTTGCACTTGTCTGCATTAATTTTCAACTTCCAACTTTCAGCTGATTTTTCCAGCTGGTCCAGATCCCGCTCCAAGCTTTGATAGTCTTTCTCTCTGTCCACTCCACCCCCAATCTTGTTGTCATCCACAAATTTGATGATAAAATTTACCACATTATCATCCAGATTTTTGATAGATGATAAGCAACTTGATGGACTGGGCCATATCCATTACTTTTTGTAGAATTTTCCATTCATGTGCATTGGTGTTTCCATACCAGGCAGTGATGCAGCCAGTCAATATACCCTCCACTACATACCTATAGAAATTTGTTAAAGTTTTCGATGTCATCCCAAATGTCCACTGACTTGCAAGGAAGGAGAGGCACTTTCTTTGAAATTGCACTTGCATGCTGGGTCCAGGACAGGTCCACCGAAATAATCACAATGAGAAACATAAAGTTGCTGCTCTACTCCACCCCTGATTCTCCAATGATGCTGTTCTCTGTTTGCCTTTTCCCAAAGTCAATAAGCAGCTCCTTGCTCTAGTTGGCACTGAGTAAGTGGTTGTTGTTATAACATCAGAGCCAGATTTTTAGTCTCTCTGCTACATGCTGATTCACCACCTTCTTTGATTAGTGCTATGACAGAGGTGTTGTCAGCAAACTTGAATATGGCACTGGAGTTGTGCTTAGCCACACAGTCACAAGTGTTAATTAAGGAGATTAGGGGACTAAGCACACAGCCTTGTGGTGCACTTGTGCTGATCGTGATCATGGAGGAGGTGGTGTTGCCAATCTAAACTGACTGAGGTTTGCAAGTGATGAAATTGAGGATCCAATTGCACTAGGAGATATTGGCCAAGGTCCTGAAGCTTGTTGATTAGTTTTGAAAGGATGATGGTGTGGAATGCTGAGCTGTACTTGATAAAGACCATCTTGATGTATGCATCTTTGCTGTCCAGATGTGCCAGGGTTGAATGAAGAGCCAATGAGATGGCATCTGCTGGTAGGCAAAATGGAGCAGATCTAAGTCACTTCTCAGATAGGAATTGATATATTTCATCACCAACCTCTCAAGCACTTCATCGCTGTGATGTAAATGCTCCTGTGCAATAGTCATTGAGGCAGGTCACCACACTCTTCCTGACCACCAGTGTAATTGAAGCCTGCTTGAAGCAAGTGGGTACCACACACTGCCAAAGTGAGCAGCTAAAGATCTCAGTGAGCACTCCAGCCAGTTGATCAGCACAAGTCCTTAGTACTTGGTCAGGTACCCCATCTGGACCAAATGCTTTTGGTGAGTTCACTCTCCTGAAGGCTGTTCGAATGTCAAGAGATATAAACTTCCTGACCAACCTCCCATGCAGGAACTTGTTAAATTCCATGTAGACAACATTAAATGTCTTGCCATCACACAGGGTCCTGCCCACAGGGGATGGAGCTCTGGAGACACAGGCAGAAGCCGTTCAAAATCTTTTTGTCTCCATTGCAGGCTCATACAAATCAATCTAGAACTGTGGTTTCTGCTATGAGGGAGATGTTGAAAACCTGAATGGATGGCTTTTTTCCTGAAGGGAACAACATGATGTCGTTAAGTCATAGAGTCACAGAGCATGGAAACAGACCCTCCAGTTAAGTGACCAGACAAAACTCATTGCTCCTGTCCAACATAATTCCATGTCATTCCCCCACATTCCCAGATTTTATCACTTGTTCACAGTCTGCATGCAATTTACATGACCAACGAATCTATCTCCTGCATGTCTTTGGGATATTGGAGTAAACTAGAGCACTGTGGAAAAAATACACTATCACAGGGCAAAGGTGCATGCTGTGCGCAGACAAGACCAAAAGTCTGGATTGAACTGGAATTGCAGCAGCTCTATAAACTGTGTCACTGTGTGGCCACTTTCTGGTTGGATTTTTCCTCAGTGAGCAGCAGCCTCAGTTCATGGCTCCACAGGAACAACTGTGTTGTGTGCATGAACAGAGAAATACTATACATCAGTTGGTTGACTCCCTGCATGGACACAGAGGACTGCAAACATTGCCGTACAGTTGGCCATGTGTCAACTGTTGTAACATGAACAAAGTCACAGGAGAGACACTGAAGTTATTGGATATAAAAGTGTTTATTCAACAAAAACGAACAACAGGCATTGTATTTTGAACACTTTTGGAAAAGGAGGCCTGCTCAACCCAATATTACATGACATTCTTATATGCTAAAGATCAGAAGTAACAGCAGGACAATTCTATTGTTACAATGTATCTACAATGCTTCCTTTGAATCACATATAGATTTCAAGCACCTCCTTCTTCACACCCACACTCCAAAATAAATGTTAATTGCCGCTGACTCTAGGCCGCATTCATGCATATGCAGACATCTGAGGTCTAATGGTTCAGAGCTGTGTTTTAAATGCAAATCTGAAGATTGATTGCTGGTGAAATTAATATTTGCTATATTACCTAACTCCAGTGTACACCCTAACTTCAACATCTCAGAAGATCTATCCTGGAACCAACATATTGATGCAATCATGAAGAGAGCAGACTGACATCTCTACATCATTAGGAGTTTGAGGAGATTTGATACGTCACCAAAGATTCATGCAAGTGTCCACAGATATGCAGTGGAGACCGTTCTGACTGGTTGCATCACTGTCTCTTTTGGAGGTTGTGTAGGATGATAGGAGAATGCAGAGGGTTGTAAATTATCAAAGCCACAATCCTGCCCACCACTGAGGATATCGTCAAGATGCATGCCCTCTTCTCATTACTACCATCAGGGAAGAAGTGTGGGAGCAGAAGATCCACACTCAACATTTTAGGAACAACTTTTTCTCGCCCACCATCAATTTTCTGAATGGTCCATGAATCAATGAGCACGGCCTTATTTTTCCACCTTTAAACAACAGTATTTAATAATTAATTTTTTGTAACATTTATGTCATACACTTCACTACTGCCACAAAGCAATAAATTTCTCGGTGCTTGTCAGTGACAACAAAGCTGATTCCTATTCTGTTTGAGATATATAAAATTATGAGGAGTATAGATAAGGTAGACTGTAACAATTACCCCCTACCAGAGGTGAGTAAAACTGGTTGACGTAGGTTTCACATAAGAGACTTAGAGAGGAACCTTTATCACCCAGAGAGTGGTGAATAGCTGCAATTCACTGCCAGGGAGCTGATGGAAACATAGAAACATAGAAAATAGGTGCAGGAGTAGGCCATTCGGTCCTTCGAGCCTGCACCGCCATTTATTATGATCATGGCTGATCATCCAACTCAGAACTCCGCCCCAGCCTTCCCTCCATACCCCCTGACCCCCGTAGCCACAAGGGCCATATCTAACTCCCTCTTAAATATAGCCAATGAACTGGCCTCAACTGTTTCCTGTGGCAGAGAATTCCACAGATTCACCACTCTCTGTGTGAAGAAGTTTTTCCTAATCTCGGTCCTAAAAGGCTTCCCCTCTATCCTCAAACTGTGGCCCCTCGTTCTGGACTTCCCCAACATCGGGAACAATCTTCCTGCATCTAGCCTGTCCAATCCCTTCAGGATCTTATACGTTTCAATCAGATCCCCCCTCAATCTTCTAAATTCCAACGAGTACAAACCCAGTTCATCCAGTCTTTCTTCATATGAAAGTCCTGCCATCCCAGGAATCAATCTGGTGAACCTTCTTTGTACTCCCTCTATGGCAAGGATGTCTTTCCTCAGATTAGGGGACCAAAACTGCACACAATACTCCAGGTGTGGTCTCACCAAGGCCTTGTACAACTGTAGTAGTACCTCCCTGCTCCTGTACTCGAATCCTCTTGCTATAAATGCCAGCATACAATTCCCCTTTTTCACCGCCTGCTGTACCTGTATGCTCACTTTCAATGACTGGTGTATAATGACACCCAGGTCTCGTTGCACCTCCCCTTTTCCTAATCGGCCACCATTCAGATAATAATCTGTTTTCCTATTTTTGCCACCAAAGTGGATAACTTCACATTTATCCACATTAAATTGCATCTGCCATGAATTTGCCCACTCACCCAACCTATCCAAGTCACCCTGCATCCTCTTAGCATCCTCCTCACAGCTAACACTGCCACCCAGCTTCGTGTCATCCGCAAACTTGGAGATGCTGCACTTAATTCCCTCATCCAAGTCATTAATATATATTGTAAACAACTGGGGTCCCAGCACTGAGCCTTACGGTACCCCACTAGTCACCGCCTGCCATTCTGAAAAGGTCCCGTTTATTCCCACTCTTTGCTTCCTGTCTGCTAACCAACTCTCCACCCACACCAATACCTTACCCCCAATACCGTGTGCTTTGAGTTTGCACACTAATCTCCTGTGTGGGACCTTGTCAAAAGCCTTCTGAAAATCCAAATATACCACATCCACTGGTTCTCCCCTATCCACTCTACTAGTTACATCCTCAAAAAATTCTATGAGATTCGTCAGATATGATTTTCCTTTCACAAATCCATGCTGACTTTGTCCGATCATTTCACCGCTTTCCAAATGTGCTGTTATCACATCCTTGATAACTGACTCCAGCAGTTTCCCTACCACCGACGTTAGGCTAACCGGTCTATAATTCCCCGGTTTCTCTCTCCCTTCTTTTTTAAAAAGTGGAGTTACATTAGCCACCCTCCAATCCTCAGGAACTAGTCCAGAATCTAACGAGTTTTGAAAAATTATCACTAATGCATCCACTATTTCTTGGGCTACTTCCTTAAGCACCCTGGGATGCAGACCATCTGGCCCTGGGGATTTATCTGCCTTCAATCCCTTCAATTTACCTAACACCACTTCCCTACTAACATGTATTTCGCTCAGTTCCTCCATCTCACTGGACCCTCTGTCCCCTACTATTTCTGGAAGATTATTTATGTCCTCCTTAGTGAAGACAGAACCAAAGTAATTATTCAATTGGTCTGCCATGTCCTTGCTCCCCATAATCAATTCACCTGTTTCTGTCTGCAGGGGACCTACATTTGTCTTTACCAGTCTTTTCCTTTTTACATATCTATAAAAGCTTTTACAGTCCATTTTTATGTTCCCTGCCAGTTTTCTCTCATAATCTTTTTTCCCCTTCCTAATTAAGCCCTTTGTCCTCCTCTGCTGAACTCTGAATTTCTCACAGTCCTCAGGTGAGCCACTTTCTCTGGCTAATTTGTATGTTTCTTCTTTGGAATTGATACTATCCCTAATTTCTCTTGTCAGCCACGGGTGCACTACTTTCCTTGATTTATTCTTTTGCCAAACTGGGATGAACAATTGTTGCAGTTCATCCATGCAACCTTTAAATGCTTGCCATTGCATATCCACCGTCAATCCTTTAAGTGTCATTTGCCAGTCTATCTTAGCTAATTCACGTCTCATACCTTCAAAGTTACCCCTCTTTAAGTTCAGAACCTTTGTTTCTGAATTAACTATGTCACTCTCCATCTTAATGAAGAATTCCACCATATTATGGTCACTCTTACCCAAGGGGCCTCTCACGACAAGATTGCTAATTAACCCTTCCTCATTGCTCAAAACACAGTCCAGAATAGCCTGCTCTCTAGTTGGTTCCTCGACATGTTGGTTCAAAAAACCATCCCGCATACATTCCAAGAAATCCTCTTCCTCAGCACCTTTACCAATTTGGTTCACCCAATCTACATGTAGATTGAAGTCACCCATTATAACTGCTGTTCCTTTATTGCACACATTTCTAATTTCCTGAGTCATTGACAGCAGTTAAGCAGTGTCTAGAAATGTACTTAAAATACCCTGGCATACAGGGCTACAATCTAAGTGCTGGAAAATGAAATTATAGTTGGCATAGATGTGATGGGCTGAATGGCCTGTTTCCATGTTGTATGACTCTATAACTCTTTGACTCTATAAGGCTGAGGGGTGACTTGATGGGGAGATATAAAATTATAAGATGAAAAGATATGGTAGATAGTCAGGATCATTTTCCCAGGTTATCAATAACAAAGGGGCCACAGTTTAAGGTGAGAGGAACAAGTTTCAAAAGGGTTGTGAGAGGAAAGTTTATATTTTGCGCACATAGTGTGTTTGCTATATGGAATACACTTCCAGATCAGATAGTCTAATCAGATACAATTACTACATGTAGAGAGGCATTTAGATAGAGAGGCTGCAGAAGTACATGGACCTAATGCAAACAAGATCACAAGACAAAGGAGCAGAAGTAGGCCATTTGGCCCATCGAGTCTACTCTGCCACTCCACCATGAGCTAAACTATTCTCCCATCTAGTTCCAATTTCCAGCTTTTCCCCCATATCCTTTGATACCCTGACTAATTAGATACCTATCAATCTCCTCCTTAAACACCCTCAATGATCGTATGTGGCAATGAATTCCATAAATCCATGACCCTCTGGCTAAAAAAATTTCTCCTCATCTATGTTTTAAATGGGTACCCTCTAATTCTAAGACTGTGGCCTCTTGTCCTGGACTTACCCACCAAGGGAAACAGCCTTTCCACATCTAGTCTGTCCAACCCTTTCAACATTCGAAATGTTTCTATGAGATCCCCTCTCATTCTTCTATACTCTGATGAATACAGTCCAAGAGCCAACAAATGCTCCTCATATGTTAGCCCCTGCATTCCAGGAATCATCCTCGTAAATCTTCTCTGAATTCTCTCCAACATCAGTACATCTCTTCTAAAATAGGGGACCCAAAACTGCACACAGTACAGTGTATTCCAAATGAGGTCTCACCAGAGCCCCATAGAGCCTCATCAACACCTCCTTACTCTTATACACTATTCCTCTTGAAACGAATGCCAACATGGCATTCACCTTCCTTACTGCCGATCCAACCTGTGGTTAACCTTTAGGGTATCCTGCATGATGACCTCCAAGTCCCTTTATACTTCCAATATTTGAATTTTCTACCCATCTAAATAATAATCTGCCCGATTATTTCTTCTTCCAAAATGTACAACCGTATATTTCTCAACAATGTATCTCATCTGCCAATTCTTTGCCCACTCTCCTAAACTGACCAAGTCTCTCTGCAACCTTTCCGTTTCTTCAACAGTTCCTGCTCCTCCACCTATCTTGGTGTCATCCGCAAACTTAGCCACAAGAGCCAATGCTCCACCCATTCCAATATCTTTCCTGTAATTCCATGGGCTCTCATTTTATTGAGCAGCCTCTTATGTGGCACCTTATCGAAGGCCTTTTGAAAATCCAAATACACAACATCCGCAGCCTCTCCCTTGTCAATATTATTTGAGATTACCTCAAAAAATTCCGATAGGTTGGTGAGGCAGAATCTTCCCTTCATGAAACCATGCTGGCTTGGGCCTATCTTGTCATGCACCTTGAGGTATTTCATAACCTTGTCCTTGAGGATCGACTCTAATGACTTTCCAACTACCGATGTCAGACTAATAGGTCTGTAATTTTCTTTTTGCTGCCTCCCTCTTTTCTTAAACAGCAGAACTACATTTGCGATCTTCCACTCCTCCGGAACCATGCCAGAGTCTATTGATTCCTGGAAGATCATTTCCAATGCCTCCACAATCTCCAAAGCCACCTTCTTCAGAACCCGTGGGTGCACCACATCCTGTCCGGGAGACTTATCTATTCCTAGTTCATTTAGCTTCCCAAGCACATTATCTCCAGTAATCTTGACTGTACCTAATTCTATTCCCTGAGTCCTCTGGCTATCAGGTATGTTGCTAATGTCTTCCACTGTGAAGACTGATGCAAAATACTCATTTAGTTCCTTTGCCATCTCTTTGTTACCCATTATAATTTCTCCAGCATCATTTTCAATGGGTCCTATATCTACCCGTGTCACTCTTTCACTCTTCGTGTATTTAAAAAAACTCTTAGTATCTTTTTTGATGTTAATTGCCAACTTCCTTTCATAATTCATCTTTTCTTTCCTAATAACTTTCTTAGTTTCCTTCTGTAAGTTTTTAAAAGTTGTCCAGTCCTCAGTTTTCCCACTAATTTTTGCTTCCCTGTACACCGTCTCTTTTGCTTTTATTTTAGCCTTAACCTCTCTCGTTAGCCACATTTGTGCCATTTTTCCATTCATGATTTTCTTTTTTCTTGGAATATATTTTTCCTGCACTTTCCTTATTTCTTGTAGGAATTTCATCCAATTCTGCTCTACCGTCCCTCCAACTAGCTTACTTTTCCAATCTGTTTGGGCCAGTTCCTCTCTCATACCACTGTAATTTCCTTTGTTCCACTGAAATATCGATACACCTGATACCAGCTTCTCCTTTTCAAATTTGAAACTGAACTCAATCATATTATGATCACTATTTCCAAGGGGCTCCATTACCTCCAGCTCCCTAATTGCCTTAGGTTCATTACACAGCACCCAATCCAAAACAGCTGGTCCCCCGGTGGGCTTATGGACAAGCTGCTCCAAAAAGCCATCCCGTAGGCATTCTACAAACCCCTTCTCCTGAGATCCAGTACCTTCCTGACTTTCTCAATTCACTTTCATATTAAAATCTCCCATAATTATCTTGACATTTTCCTTCTGACACGCTTTTTCTATTTCCAGCTGTAACTTGTAGTCCACATCCCGGCTGCTGTTTGGAGGCCTGTATATAACTGCTATTAGTGTCATTTTACCCTTGCCATTTCTTAACTCGACCCATAAGGATTCTACCTCTTCTGATCCTCTGTCCCTTCTTTCTAGTGATTTGATATTATTGCTTACCATCAGAGCCACGCCACCCCCTTTACCTACCTTCCTATCTTTCCTGTACACTGTGAATCCTTGGACATTCAGCTCCCAATCACATCCATCATTTAGCCACGACTCGGTGATGGCCACAATGTCGTATCTTTTAACCTGAAGCTGTACAACAAGGTCATCCACTTTATTTCTAATGCTGCGTGCATTTAAGTACAGTACATTTAGATCAGTATCTGTTACCAATTTTACTATATTTCTATTGCACAGCAAATTATCCTGTCTATTCACCTGCCTGTCCTTCTTGCCATCTTTGCTGCACAGTATCTTTGATTTATTTCTATTTTCCTCTTCCTCGACCATAACACCCTGGTTGCCTTCCCCTTGCCAATTTAGCTTAAACCCTCCCTAACAGCTATAATAAACAATCCCGCCAGGATATTAGTACCCTTTGAGTTCAGGTGTAGCCCATTGTTTTTGTATAAGTCATACCTCCCCCAAAATAGATCCCAATGATCCAAGAATTTGAAGCCCTGCCCCCTGAACCAGTTACTTAGCCACACATTCATCTGCTTAATTATGCTATTCTTACCTTCATTAGCTCGTGGCTCAGGCAGTAATCCTGGGATTACTGGGATTAATGTAGATGAGCACAAAGGTCGGCACGGATGTGCAGGGTTGAAGGGCCTGTTTCTCATCTGCACAACTTTATGACAGTTAAGTTAACATCAGTGCTTATCAGAAAACCATTTTTATCCCTCTTACAATGATAATTGAATCAGACAAACATTCAGTTCCTGAGCCAGCATATTACAGGAATTAGTCCAATGAGCAGCACAGAAAGGAATTTAAAAAGAAGTTCCTTTAAATACACTTTTTAAATCAGTGGCCCTCATGAGGAATGCAACAGGCATTGGAAAAGCACAATACTGATCTCATACACCTATTAAATTTCATACTTAATATTACATGGCATCCAAACTGCTTCAGAGTGTTTCTGAAAGATTTAAAGGTTGAATCCTAAATTTATTCCTCCGCGCCAGAATACAGAATTGCTGCCAACTAGACTCCACATGTTCTCACCACTGACAGGACAACAGGAAAAGTGCCATCCCATGAAAATGCAGCAAGGAAGATGAGATGCTGAACGCTGAAACTAAAGCAGAAAATAGGTGATGAAGAGTCATTGACCTGAAGTGTCAAAACTTGTTCTTGTTCCACAGATTTTGCCTGGCCTGCTGAGTGTTTGTGGAATTTTCTTACGATGTTTCACAACCCTTACAAACAGGCAGATGCTTTACCTATAAAAAAAATATAATGTCATAACTGTTGATGCTTTCACTATGGGTCCAACAATATTCAATTAATAAACAATGTTTCCTAGCCTTGATGACTGTAATTAGATAGAAGAGTGTAAGTGTGCATTCAACTGTTATGCAATATTCCTGCAAAGTACACCATTGGACTAAGAAGAAAATGATCACAGAAATCAGCCCTCACAAGAAATTTAGAAAGGAGATAGATAGATTTATGAATGCAAAAAGAATTAAAAGATGTGTGGAAACAAATCAAATGTGGCAATGAGTTAAAACATTAGCTGTAATCACATTGAATATTGGATTGGCTCAAGGCTAAGTGACCTACCCTAGCCACTGTTAGTATATGTGTCTATGCACCAAGAATTTATCTAAATCTGAATCATCAAGTTATCTATGAATGGTGAATACCCTTGGAAGCTTTGGTTCTTCAGGAGATCTGAGCATTTTTTGCTCCATTTTCTTTCTTTTGAGCAATTCAGCAAGCTTGATTTTTTTATCATAAGATATAAGAGCAGAATTAGGCAATTTGACGCATTGAGTCTGCTCTACCAAGACATCATGGTTGATCCAATTTTCCTCTCAGCCCCAATCTCCTGCCTTCTCCCCTTATCCCTTCATGCCCTGACCAATCAAAACTCTGTCAACCTCTGCCTGAAATATACATAAAGACTCGGCTTCCACAGCTACCTGTGGCAAAGAATTCCACAGGTTCGCTAAATAAAATCCTCCTCATCTCTGTTCTAAAAGGACGCCCCTCTATTCTGAGGCTGTGTCCTCTGGTCATAAACTCTCCCACCAGTCTAATGTGGATCCTGTCAAGGCCTTTCCCCATTCGATAGGTTTCAATGAGGTCACCCCTTATTCTTCTGAATTCTAGTGAATCTAGGCCCAGGGCCATCATACACCTTTCATATGACAAACGTTTCAATCCTGGAATCATTTTCATGAACTTCTCCAGTTTCAGCACATCCTTTCCAAGATAAGGGGTCCAAACCTCCTCTCAATAATCCAAGTGAGGCCTCAACAGTGCTTTATAAAGTTTCAACATCACATCCTTGCTTTTATATTCTAGCCCTCTTTTTATATCCTGGTATTTGGAACACCTAGACAGCTGTAAGACAAACACCAGACTACTGTCTATCAATTGCAGCTTCATTCCTTCAGTACTAATAACCTAGCCTCTAAAGCTGGGCCTCTTTACCTCCCTCTGCATCTAGATCCTCAACAAGCTCACAGACATCTTCAACACTTCTCGCATCTAGGCTGCTGTCTCCACGCGCTTCAAATCGGTCACCATCTTTCTGTACAAAAGAACTCTACACCTTCACAACTAAACAATTGCGTCCCACTGACATTGATGCCAATCATCATGATGTGTTTTGAATGGCTGCTAATGGCACATTGGACACTCACAAATATGCTCACTGACAGAACCGTTCTATGACAGATGCCATAAAATCTGTTATGCAGCTGACCTGACACACCAAGAAAACAGAAGAACTCCTATGTCAGAATGCTGGTTCTGGATTTCACTTGGGCATTCACGTCATTGTCCCACAGGCCTGTTCACAGTAGCTGAACAAACTCCTACTCCTCAGTCTAAACACAGCACGATACCAATAGGTGTTGGGCTTCCGAATCAACAGACCACAGAGTGTCAGAATGCACAACTGCTCCTCCCTCCTCATCATCCCCAGCACAGGGGCCCCCCAGGGGCATTGCTGTACACTCCGCTCACACACAACTGCACGGCCAAACACCTGAGTAATCACATTGTCAAGTTTGCTGATGACACAACAGTGGTGGGGCTCATCATCGACAATGATGAGATGGCCTATAGCAAGGAGGTGGAAGAGCACAAGTCTTGGTGCTAAGTAAATAACCTCTTCCTCAATACAAACTCCTATAGTCCCAGAACACATCCTACACAATCAGCAAAGCTGACGAATGCCTCTACTATCTGAGGAAGTTGAAGAGAGCTGCACAATTGACATTTGTATTCATGTCATTCTACAGATGTGCAATAGAGAGCCTCCTAACAAGCTGCATCACTACATGTCACACAAAACCACACAGCAGCGGACCGGAAGGCTCTACAACGGGTAGTCAAATCTGCCCAACACATCACTGGCTCCAGTCTATTCACCATCTGGACATATATACAGAAAGGTGCTGGAAAAGGGCCAGTAAGTTCATAAAGGATCCCACCCATCCTGCTCATGCATTGTTTCTCCAACTGGCATCAGGGAGGAGGCTACATAGCATTCACGCCAGAACTACCAGACTCAAAAGCAGTTACTTTCCCCAAGCAGTAAGGCTGATCAGCACCTCTGCCTACTAACACAGCACTCCACACCCCAACTGCCACCACTTTATTATATCCTGTCAGTCATTTTATGTACGGACACTTCTGTGTCTAGCATCAGTTTATAGACCTACGGTCAATCTATAAGCAATCTGATGTATTTATATTCATTGTGTTTACTTATTATTATTGTGTTTATTTTATAGTGTTTTTTGTGCTGAATTGGATCCAGAGTAACAATTATTTCATTCTCCTTTAAACCTGTGTGCTGGAAATGACATTAAACAGTTGTGAACCTTGACATCCTTATCAGGAGATCACAGTCGGTGTGGATAGGTTAAATCATCTCCACATTGACAATCCACAAGGATATATGCTTAGCCCAATGCTCTACTCTCTCCATGCTTATGACTGCATGGCTAAGAGTAGTGCAAACATTATCAATACATTTGCCAATGATGCCACTGTCATTGTTAGAATCTCAGATGGTGGTGAGGAGGTTTACAGGAGTGAGATAAATCAGCTGGTTGAGTGGTGTCACAAAACAATCTCGAACTCAAAATCAGCAATGCGAAGTAAGTAGTTGTGGACTACAGGTAGGGAAAGTCAGGAGAATGCACACCAATCCTCATTGAGCTGTCAGTGGTGGAATGTGTGAGTAGCATCAAGCTGTCATCTCAGAGCATCTGAAAGCATCTATTGTGGACTCAATACATCAATGCAAACACAATCTACTTCACTAGAAGCTTGAGGAGATCTGGAATGTCACCAAGGACTCTTACAAATGATGTAGATATACAGTGGAGAGCATTCTGACTGATTACATCACAGCCTGGTATAGAGAATCCAATGCACAGGATCACAAGATCCTGCAGAGATCTTGTGATCCTGTCAGTCAGCTCCATCATGGGCAAAATCCTCCACACCATCAAGGACCTCTTCAAAAGATGGTGCCTCAATAAGGCAGCATCCATCATTAACATCCCTCATTATCCAGGACATGTCCTCTTCTTGTTACTACCAGGAGGTACAGGGACCTGAAGACCCAACACAACATTTCAGGATTGTCTTCTTCCCCTCCATCAACAGTTTTCTGAATGGTCTATAAACCATTCATTTTTCGCACCATTTATTTATTTATTTATTTTTGTAACTGATAGATTTTTATGTCTTTACATCACTGTACTGCTACTGCAGAACAACAAGTTTCACATGGTATGTCCTCAGAGTCTAATTCTGATTCTGGGCTGATATCCTGCTGTGGAGGTAGGGGTGGAGGGGAGAATGGTCATATGGTCTTTTGCTTTCCTAGAAAATGATCCATATGGTGATTTTTCTTACTGTGAAGCCACATCATCTGGAATGTGTCAAGAAATATGAACTGAAGAAAAAACTATGTGTCTTTATTTATTTTTGGTCACATTCATTTTGTAAGATCAAATTTTTCTTCCATATCAGACTTTTTGCTTAAGGGAAAATCTTGCCTGACAAATCTTTTGGAATTCTTAGAAGCAATAGCAAGCAGAATAGACAAAGGAGAATAGGTTAATGTTGTGTATTTGGACTTTCAGAAGGCCTTTGACAAGATCCCACACATGAGGCTGCTGAACAAGCTATGAAACCCATGCTATTACAGTAAAGATTCTAGCATTAAAAAAGCTGTGGCTGATTAGCAGGAAGCAAAGAGTGCAAATAATTGGAATCGTTTCTGGTTGGCTGCCAGTGACTAGTGGTGTTCTACAGCGGTCTGTGCTGGGACCAATTCTTTTTACTTACATGTCAATAATTTGGTTGATGGCTTTGTTGCAAAGTTTGCAGACAATATGAAGATGGGTGGAAGTGCAGGTAATTTCAAGGAAGTAGAGAGGCCACAGAAGGACAGACAGATGATGAGAATAGGCAAAGAAATGGCAGATGGAATATAGTATTGGGAAGTGTATGCTCATGCACTTTGGTAATTGAAATGGAAGTGTTGTCTACTGTATTTTCTAAATGGAGAGAACATACAAAAGACTGAGGTGCAAATGGACTTGGGAGTCCTTGTGCAGGATTCCCTAAAAGTTAACTTATAGGTTGAGTCTGTGGTGAGGAATGCAAATTTCAATGTTAGCATTCATTTCACGAGGACTAGAATATAAAAGCCAGAATATAATGTTGAGACTTTATAAAACACTGGTGAGGCCTCACTTGGAGTATTGGAACAGGTTGGGCACCTTATCTTAGGAAGGATGTGCTGAAACTGGAGAGGGTTCAGAGGATATTCACGAAAATGTTTCCATGATGAATGGCTTGTCATATGAAGAGTGTTTCATGGCTCTGGGTCTGTATTCATTAGAATCCAGAAGATTGAGGGGGTGACCTTGTTGAAAATTATCAAATGGTGAATGGCCTTGATAGAGTGGATGTGGAGAGGATGCTTCCTTTGGAGGGAGAGTCTAAGACCAGAGGACACAGCCTCAGAATAGAGGGTCATTCTTTTAGAATAGAGATGAGGAGGAACTTCTTTAACCAAAGAGTGGTGAATCTGTGGAATTCTTTGCCACAGGCAGCTGTGGAGGCCAAGTTATTATGTATATTTAAGGCAGAAGCTGATAGATTCTTGATTGGTCAGGGCATGAAAGGATAAGGGAAGAAGGCAGGAGATTGGGGCTGAGAGGAAAATTGGATCAGCCATGATCCAATGGCGGAGCGGACTCAATAGGCCAAATGGCCTAATTCTGCTCCTAGATCTTGTGGTCATATGGTCTTTTGGTAGTGGTTTGTAAATCTTGCAAGGATAAATTTCCATTACTCAAGATGTCGCAATGCAGGGGATCAGCAAACACTGCATCATCTTTTATTGAAATAGCCTTGTTAATCTTTTTTTTAGATTTAGATTAGATTATGAGGACACGCAGTCCTCTTTTATTGTCATTTAATAATGTATGCATTAAGAAATGATACAATGTTATCCAGAATGATATTACAGAAACACATGACAAACCGAATGAAAAACTGACAAAAACCACATAATTATAACATATCGTTACAACAGTGTAAAGCAATACCGTAATTTGATAGAGAACAGACCACGGGCACGGTAAAAAATCTCGAAGTCCCTTGAAAGTCCCATCATCTCACGCAGACAGTGAACATCCAGTGCCACAAACTTGCCGATGCAGCGTCCTGGAAGCATCCGACCACAGTCCGACTACGAGCCTCCGACCAGCTCTCCGACACCGAGCACCGAGCACCATCTCTGCTGAGCACTTCGACCCTGACCCCTGCAACAGCAATAGGCAAAGCCAAGGATTTGGGGCCTTCCCCACCGGAGATTCTCAATCGCACAGCGGCGGCGAAGTGGGCATTTCAGAAGTTTCACCAGGTGTTCCTTCATGCTTCTCACAGCTGTCTCCATCAAATCAGGATTGTGCACGGCCCCTAGTTACACATACGATATCATTTGGAACGGCCACGCACGCTGTGTCGCGCTGCCATCTTCTCCTCCCTCCTCTTTAATCTTCAATTCCTTGGCAAATTTTCCTCTTGTGCTGGTGACTCTGAAGAGGAGTAAAACACGGCAATGATGTGTACCTCAGAGACACACTAGGACAAGTGGTTAAAGGTTTTTAGGCCACAGGTCATATTCAGCATGTGGGTACCTGGATCTGGGGTCAGTACAGTTGTACTAGGGTTAGAAAAGTGTAAATGAACTATAAGAGCAGGCATGAGATATCATTACGTGCAATGAGAGCTCACTCTACGTTACTGTTCAGGATTCTGATGTGTAAGAATAACTTTGGCTGGATTGAGAACTATGATTTTAAAGGAAATTCTTATTAAGGTCTGCAGTTAATGATTCTTTTCAATACTTTGTTCGAAGGTACGTTGGTGTTTTATTTCATTCTGCTGGGAAAAATCCTTGTGCCCATCTTTGCTCTCTTTCCCCTCTTGATCCTGCTGCTTTTCAGCCTCTACCTCATGACCTTCAGGCCTACAGTGCTACTCTTCACTCAGCTGGATGCCTTCTGTTGGCTGGGTTGTGGAGCATAGTGCAATGAAATCTCCACATTTAGTTGTCATGTCTTGCAAATCATCCCTGGGCCTATGCAGGCACCAGAAATGCATCTTCAAAAGATCAGTAGCATTCTTTGTGTATTGCACTTACCTTTGACACTTCCTGCCAATAACCTTAAAGTGATTCTGGTGCTTGCATCAACCTCACTGTGGCAGTAGACAGCTGTGGACGGACTGTGGATTGACATGAGAAGCTAGAGGAATAAAGGGTAGACCTTGGGATCCATTGTTCTGAGCGGTCCAGCTGCAGGAAATCCCCAGATCTACAATCTTCCTGTGGGTGAAGATGAAGTTCTGCTTTCCTAAAATTTATGAAGGGTGAATCATTTTATTGGCAAGAAGTGTCAAAGGTAAGTTCAATACACAGAGAGTGATGGATACATGGAATGCCCTGCCAGGGGTGATGGTAGAGTCAGATACATTTGGAGCATGTAAGGGACTCTTAGGTAGGCATGCAGATGATAGAAAAATGGAGGGCTATGCAGGAAGTAAGGGTTAGATGATCACACCCCCACCACCACCCCCCCATTCTATATCCTCCCACAAGAGTGAAAAAAACCTCTCTATACTAACACATCCAAGATCCCTCAGGACTTTTATGTTTCAACCAATTCACCTTTTGTTCATCTCAGCTCCAGCCCATAGTAGGTAATCAACCTACGTTGTTAGCTACAGGACATTTTGGTGTCTACGTTTCTGGCCAATTGAAAAGAAAGCATCCTGTCGTCAATGAACAGGTTCTGCAAATGGCCATTTTTGTCTTCCATGAGTCTTAGTTTGTTCTGGAATGCACTTTACAGCTTATGAAGATTTTTATATCATGTACAAATGCATAAATGATTACTTTCAAGCTGTTTCTTTGCCAGATAGCATTCAACTTAATCCAAAACGGACTCCATACAATGTTTTTGTTCTTCTCTTTCAATGGTGAAACAAGTACAACACTTAACACAGAAAAACTGCAATAAACTGCAGACAGTTCAACATCTGGCTCACTTCATTATGTTTCCCGTGTCCCCTTTTAACATCATCAGGGCCTTGTTTCCATGATTTCTTTTAAATTCACCAAGGCTCCCTTTAAAGTCAGTGGTCTCTTGTTCCCATGCTCCCTTCAAACTTAAAAGGGTCCTGTTCCTCAACTCCTTTTAAGCTCCTGAGAATCCTGGTCCCATGTTCCTTTTAAAATTACAGCATTTATTTCCTATGTTCCACCTAAATTCATCTGTCTGCCTGAAAAAATATTGTACTAGAAATTAGATTAAAGATTAGCTTTATTTGTTTCACGCACATAAAACCATTGAAACATACAGTGAACTCCATCAATGACCAGCATAGTCTGAGCACATGCTGGGGGCCAGTCGGCAACTGTTGCTGTGCTTCCAGTGCGATCAAAGCATGCCCACAGTTTATTAACCTGAACATTTCTGGACTGTGGGAGGAAACTGTAGCACCCGGAGGAAACCCAGTGGGTCGCAGCAGTGGCAGGAATCAAACGTGATCGCTGATTGCTGCCACTGTAATAGCATTATGCTAATTGATACACTACTGTGCCACCCTGTAGCATCTGAAACAAAATGTGAATTTAATGTATTTTGGTATATTTCTAGGAACAACAATAAATAACCTGGAAAATCAGCCATTCTGGCTCCACTAAAGTTCCAAAGGCATCAAAAAATCAGAGTTTTAAAGTCTATCTGTATTTCATTATAGTTACATCGCAGAGTCCCTGTGCATGATATTCTTTCTACATTCTGGGTATTATTTCTTTCTCAATACTATAATTAATAGCACTCATCATTCAGTCAAAATAAATCTCATCCAGGTTGCCATCATCAATTCTTCAGAATCCTATGATACAGTCTCCACGGATACAGTATCCAGAATCATTTGGAATGCTGATCCCCTTCCACAGGGCCCTGATCCAACTCAATAGCCTTGGACCATGTGCAACATTCCCTAAGGTTTCATTCCATCCTTTTAAATAGTGTAGCTACTCTCTGAGTTATTTCACTCGGTGAGAAATTTCTAAATCACAGCATAAACTGGAAATGGAACAAAAATTTCAGGTGAAAATTTGAAGTTCAAAATAGATTTATTATCAAAGTACGGACATGTCACCATATAACACTCTGAAATTAATTTTCACAATAGAGCAAAGAAATACAATATAATCAATGAAAAACTATGCTCAAAGACTGACAAGCAATCAATGTGCAAAAAGTAACAAACTATTCAATACAAAGAAAAACAAATAATAAATAAATAAATAATACTGGGAAATGTGTTGTACAGTCCTTGAAAATGAATCAATAGATTGCAGAATCAGTTCAGTATATTTAATCTGAGCATAGATTAACAAAGTTATTATGAACATCTAAATAAGAGCTGGTACTATTTGGTTTTCTACAGATCTCAAACAAAAAAAGCTTTTTCAGCCTGTTTCTCTCATTTACAAAGTTATTAAAATAATATAATATGTGATATATAATATATATCACATATTATATTATATGTCATGTGAGGCCCTGAAAGGAGAATATAGGGAGTTGAGAAGAAGGACCGCAAAGGTAATAATCTCGGGATTACTGCCTGTGCCACGCGGCAGTGAGAGTAGGAATGTAATGAGATGGAGGATAAATGCGTGGCTGAGGGATTGGAGCAGGGGGGCAGGGATTCAAGTCTCTGGATCATTGGGACCTCTTTTGGTGCAGGTGCGACCTGTAAAAAAAGGATGGGTTCCACTTGAATCCTTGGGGGACCAATATCCTGGTGGGGAGATTTGCGAAGGCTGCTGGGGAGACTTTAAACTAGAATGGTTAGGGTGTGGGAATCAAATTGAGGAGACTAGGAGAGAGGAGGTTAGTTCACAAATAGAGAGAGCTAGTGGATAGTGTGTGAGGGAGGATAGGCAGGGGACAGAGAACGGAAGCACTCAGACCAAAGATGTAAGGGAGAAGAAAGAAAAAGAAAACAAAGTTGTTTGCACCATTAGGGATAAACAGAGAGTAAGTGGTGGAGAGTTTCTTAAATGCATCTATTTCAATGCTAGGAACATTGTAAGAAAGGTGGATGAGCTTAGAGCATGGATTGATACCTGGAACTATGATGTTGTAGCTATTAGTGAAACATGGTTGCAGGAGGGGTGTGATTGGCAACTAAATATTCCTGGATTTTGTTGCTTCAGGTGTGATAGAATCGGAGGGGCAAGAAGGGGAGGTATTGCATTGCTTGTCAGAGAAAATGTTACAGCGGTGCCTTGGCAGGATAGATTAGAGGACTCATCCAGGGAGGCTATTTGGGTGGAATTGAGGAATGGGAAAGGTGTAGTGACGTTTATAGGGGTATATTATAGACCACCTAATGGGGAGCGAGATTTGGAGGAGCAAATTTGGAAGGAAGTAGCAGATATTTGTAGTAAGCACAAAGTTGTGATTGTGGGAGATTTTAATTCTCCACACATAGACCGGGAAGCCCATTCTGTAAAAGGGCTGGATGGTTTGAAGTTTGTAAAATGTGTGCAAGATAGTTTTTTGCCGCAATACATAGAGGTACCAACTAGAGAAGGGGCAGTGTTGGATCTCCTGTTAGGAAATGAGATAGGTCAGGTGACGGAGGTATGTGTTGGGGAGTACTTTGGGTCCAGTGATCACAATGCCATTAGTTTCAATATAATTATGGAGAAGGATAGGACTGGACCCAAGGTTGAAATTTTTGATTGGAGTAAGGCTAACTTTGAGGAGATGCAAAAGGATTTAGAAGGAGTGGATTGGGACAATTTGTTTTATGGGAACGATGTAATAGAGAAATGGAGGTCATTTAAATGTAAAATTTTGAGGGTACAGAATCTTTATGTTCCTGTTAGGTTGAAAGGAAAGGTTAAAAGTGAGAGAGCCATGGTTTTCAAGGGATATTGGAAACTTGGTTCGGAAAAAGAGAGAGATCTACAATAAATATAGGCAACTTGGAGTAAATGAGGCGCTCGAGGAATATAAAGAATGTAAAAAGAATTTTTAAAAAAGAAATTAGAAAAGCTAAAAGAAGATATGAGGTTGCTTTGGCAAGTAAGGTCAAAATAAATCCAAAGGGTTTCTACAGTTATATTAATAACAAAAAGATAGTGAGGGATAAAATTGGTCCCTTAGAGAATCAGAGTGGACGGCTATGTGCGGAGCCAAAAGAGATGGGGGAGATTTTGAACAATTTCTTTTCTTCAGTATTCACTAAGGAGAAGGATATTGAATTGTGTAAGGTGAGGGAAACAAGTAGGGTAGTTATGGAAACCATGATGATTAAAGAAGAGGAAGTACTGGTGCTTTTAAGGAATATAAAAGTAGATAAGTCTTCAGGTCCAGACAAGATATTCCCTAGGACCTTGAGGGAAGTTAGTGTGGAAATAGCAGAGACTCTGACAGAAATATTTCAAATGTCATTAGAAACGGGGATGGTGCCAGGGGATTGGGGTATTTCTCACATTGTTCCATTGTTTAAAAAGGGTTCTAAGAGTAAACCTAGCAATTATTGGCCTGTGAGTTTGACGTCAGTGGTGGGTAAATTGATGGAAAGTATTCTTAGAGATGGTATATATAATTATCTGGATAGACAGGGTCTGATTAGGAACAGTCAACAGGGATTTGTGCATGGAAGGTCATGTTTGACAAATCTTACTGAATTTTTTGAAGAGGTTACTAGGAAAGTTGACAAGGGTAAAGCAGTGGATGTTGTCTATATGGACTTCAGTAAGGCCTTTGAGAAGGTTCCACACGGAAGGTTAGTTAGGAAGGTTCAATCATTAGGTATTAATATTGAAGAAGTAAAATGGATTCAGCAGTGGCTGGATGGAAGACGCCAGAGAGTAGTGGTGGATAACTGTTTGTCAGACTGGAGGCCGGTGCCTAGTGGTGTACCTCAGGGATCTTTACTGGGTCCAATGTTGTTTGTCATATATATTAATGATCTGGATGATGGGGTAGTAAATTGGATTAGTAAGTACGCAGATGATACTAAGATAGGTGGAGTTGTGGATAATGAAGTAGGTTTTCAAAGCTTGCAGAGAGATTTAGGCCAGTTAGAAGAGTGGGCTGAAAGATGGCAGATGGAGTTTAATGCTGATAAATGTGAGATGCTACATTTTGTTAGGACTAAAATAGGACATACATGGTAAATGGTAGGGCATTGAAGAATGCAGTAGAACAGAGGGATCTAGGAATAATGGTGCATAGTTCACTGAAGGTGGAATCTCATGTGGATAGGGTGGTGAAGAAAGCTTTCAGTATGTTGGCCTTTATAAATCAGAGCATTGAGTATAGGAGTTGGGATGTAATGTTGAAATTGTACAAGGCATTGGTGAGGCCAAATTTGGAGTATTGTGTACAGTTCTGGTCACTGAATTATAGGAAAGATGTCAACAAAATAGAAAGAGTACAGAGAAGATTTACTAGAATGTTACCTGGGTTTCATCTCCTAAGTTATAGAGAAAGGTTGAACAAGTTGTCTCTTTATTCTTTGGAGCATAGAAGGTTGAGGGGGGAGTTGATAGGGGTATTTAGAATTATGAGGGGGATAAATAGAGTTGACGTGGATAGGCTTTTTCCATTGAGAGTGGGGGAGATTCAAACAAGAGGACATGAGTTGAGAGTTAAAGGGCAAAAGTTTAGGGGTAACATGAGGGGGAACTTCTTTACTCAGACAGTGGTAGCTGTGTGGAACGAGCTTCCAGCAGAAGTGGTTGAGGCAGGTTCGATATTGTCATTTAAAGTTAAATTGCATAGCTATATGGACAGGAAAGGAATGGAGGGTTATGGGCTGAGGGCAGGTCGGTGGGACTAGGATAGGGTAAGACTAGGATAGGGCACGGACTAGAAGGGCTGAGATGGCCTGTTTCCGTGCTGTAATTGTTATATGGTTATATGGTTATAACATAAATAATATTATTTCCAGAAAGGTTAAATATTTAGCTGTTTGTGCAGTTAAATGGTATTTTGTTGCAGAAGGTTCTATTAAAGATATGTGTTTTTTAACTTCTTGTTTTGTGGGAGTAGAGAATAGATAATTTGCATTTTTCAGCATCCTGATGATACGCTTAGATTTGCTTATTATTTTTTGCAAAATGTTCAGAGTGCCATTGAAAATTATAATTTTTCTGGACTTTTCTCCTCACCCACTATGACAGTAAAATTAATGACTGGAGTCAAGCGCTTATCAGCCAACAGTTCTATCTCTTTGGAGTCAAAGAGTGAAACAGTTGGTTTTTGCTTCTGCTGCAGGACAACGTTGGGAAATCACTGCTGGATTGTTAGAATCTGAAAGCATGAGATAATTTAACATTTCCTATGCCTTTTCATTAGAATTGTCATTGTCAATCTGGTGAACTTCTGATGAGGTGTTTTACCTCAGATATGAAACTTGTTTTGTCTTTCGGATGCTCAATGTACAGTAAGTTTCCACTTTACCAGCTAGTAGCCTTATTACTGTGTGGAGAACTAAGATTGGTTTCTATTGCAGTTCTCCATCCTCCTCCAATTCATAAAGAGGAAAAGCTCAAAGTTTTGTAAGTGCTTGTAGAGTGATCTCAACTCTCAGCAACAGAGAAGTTTATTCGTTTATTTATTTAATGATAAAGCATGGAGTAGACTCTTCTGGCCCTTCGAGCCAGGCCGACCCAGCAACCCCCAACAAACTTGATTAGTGCATTATGCTGATTTTCAAATGTTCCCAGAGGCATTGGAGTTTTATCAGAGGCAACTCCACAGCTACCATCTTATCTTGTACTATGGGAGTGATTGTCACTTGGACACAGACCCTTAACCATCTTTAGTAGAATGACAAACTCTTCTATTAAAAATTTCTGCATGCTACATTTCTGTCCAGATTGCTCAACTTAATCAAGCTCCACATTAACTTAAATACAATTGTGTCCGAATACCGCCCACTGCCATGAATAGTAAAAGTAATCCAACTGCAAAATGAGTGAACAAGTCTTCATCTCCATATGATACAAATTTAGACCTTAACCATAGATCTAATATAAATTTTTTCCTTGAAATAATTAGCCTTTCGATACAAGGCATTCCCTTGAAAGGAATGTTGAATATTTTATCACAGCCTGGCTCAGCAGAGTGTGTTAGAATTGATTTGGTTTAGGTGCTATCTTTTCTCTTTGGTTGTAACATCCAATCAGACGGCATGATCTATTTTATCCTGGCTCTTAACATCCTGATCATACAGTGGTAAATAATTACTGTACCATTATCACAGAAGAGTAAGAAAATACACTTCCTGGTTTTAAATGGTAGTCCAAGAGAGGCAAATAATCAAGGATATTTAATAGCATATTCCAGTCAGAATTGCTCTATCAGAAAGGCCTTTACACAAGTCATCCAACCTGAACAAAATTTACTCTTGTCTGCCATGGTCTATATATAGTGGCATCCCTTTCTCATTAGACTGTTCAAATTCATACTGGGTTTATGGGGTAGGAATCAATTGTTGTTCCTGAACTCAGTTATATATCTGAGCCATAAATTGGGTGGGCGGGGTGGGGGAGGGAACGGGGAACTCAGATGGTATTAAATTACAGCCCACGTGTTCAGTGCCATAAAAGGAGTCAGAAATCCGACAAGGAAGTTAAATCATGCTGTGTATTCTGTGCATTGCAGCTGCCTTCAAGCTGACAATGTGAAGTGTGTGTTTTTCCTCGTGATTAAAATAGTGCAGAAAATAAATGTGTGTTTCCATGGTGCATTTTAATGGGGAACAGCTGCAAATTCAGCACGACTGAATTAGTAACTGCCATGTGGACAGGTCCTGACTCAGACTGGCATTGCCTTCTGCGGCAAAAGAGCAATGCTGGGCCCTTGTTGTGTGCTCTCAGAGAAAATACAGCTCCTTCATAAATGTCAAAGATCAAAACTACTTGTATGATCCTCTAAGCTTTTGACCTGATTTTCTGGTCAACTAAGAGTCAGGGAAAAAAAATTAAAAAGGCTAACTTGACTCTTGCTGTTAACCCCAATATCAGATCAATAATTACTTTTTTTTTCTGTAGAATTACAACATGGTTTACTTGGATATCTACTGGTGTCTGTAGCAAAGTGCCAAAAATCCATTTGTGAGGTCAGTTGCTCCAATACATGTTGGTACATACAGTGTGTTTAACACATGGCAGTCGTCTTGTTTAAAGCGTGGAACTCCATTATTCAAATTAAAATGGTCATAAATTGTAAATCAGCTGTATCAGTTAGATTAAAAGATGCATTTTATTGGACTGTTTCCTCAGTATGGGTGTGAATATGGCTTAAAGCAGGCCTGCTTCACCCCAGATCATATCCTGTTGAAGCCTTTTTTTCTAATGCTGATTATTTCTTCCCCGTACGTGCCTTCAAGGCTTAGAGGAGGTAATGTTTTCTTTCCATAGCACCTTTCAGGGCTGAAACTCAGAGCTGTCTAGTAATTGTGCATTTAAAGACGACTGGGTGAATTCACAATACCCTCCAGAATTAAACGGAAAAAATTTGTAAATCATAACTGCGAGTGCTGGAGATCGTCAATGGCTTTCTTTCTTTTTCTCCCCCCCGGGTTTCTCCTCTTCCCCTCTGAAGTCGCTTTTGCAAGCTTAGGGTGCCAGCTGTCATCCAGCACCTCACCAGAGTGCTCATTTTTCACCTATGAGTTCAGGCGGTGTGCTTGGCTCATTGGTAGCAATCTTGCCTCTGAGTCATTTGGATGTGAGTTCAAGTCTCACTCCAGAGAAATGAGCATACAAACAAGGCTGCATTACAGCAAGAAGGAGTGTGTTCTACACTGCTGGAGGTCAAATGGCCTGTTTCTCAGCGAAGAGACCAACCCATATAGGGTTCACAGAGGAGCAGGGAAATTCTCCCTGGTCTTGGAACTGACCCTTCCATAAGTATCAATTAATAAACAGATTACTTGGCACCACTGTGGTTTCTGAGACCTTGCTGTGTGCAAATTGACTGCTACATTTCTTACATTATAACAGTGACCAGACTTCAAAATAATTAATTGGCCGTAAAGTGGTTTGGGGCATCACTAAATGTGCAGATTTTTGTTTTAGCAAGCTCTTGGACCATGAAAGAAATCTTTTGTGTCAAAATGTCTTGCTGCACTTCATACAATGAGCTATATTTGAAGTACAAGGGTTGCCATTGCCCTGTGCCAACAGCAGCTCACAAGTAGCAGTGATATGAATGAGCTGTTAACCTGCAATGATTTTGGTGATATCGGCTGGAGGTGAGACATTGGCTAGGCACCAGGAAAGCACAGTCTTTGGTTTTGTATAGTTTATATGGCTGGGTATGAAATGAAAGACAGGAGACAAACAGGCTACAAGAAAGAGCAAATTCCCTTTAGTTCATGTAATTGTTTAGATTAATTTGCTTTGATCTGTGTGCAGATTGAATTGCATAGTATCTTTTAAATTTTGTAAGCAATGATTTGTGCTTGGGTCACAAACAATGATTTTAATAATTATATTAAACTAAATATTTTAACTTTATTTTGTTAGATGCAAGATGTCCTGAAGTTTGAAGAATGCTAAGTAAAATACCTTGTTGCCAGTTTAGGGTAATCAGCCATGCTAGGACAGGAGTTAGCATAATGCTCTACAGTGCCAGCACACGGGTTCAATACCTGCTGCTGTCTGTAGGAAGTTTGTATTATCTCCCAGTGACCACGTGAGTTTCTTCAGGGTGCTCCGGTTCCCTCCCACATTCCAAGGACATGCGGGTTAGCGTTAGTGCCATGTTGGTGCCAGAAGCATGAATTCATTTGTGAGCCGTCCCCAGCACATCCGCAGACTGGGTTGGTTGATGACGCAAAATGATGTATTTCACTTCATATTACATTGCTTCAATGAACATGCGACAAATAAAGCTCGTCTTTCATCTTTAAAACTTTATCTTCATTTTCGTGGCATTGATCATTTACTTCTTTTTCTTTGACAGTATTGCTAAAGGATCAAAGGCATAGAAATTTTTTCTGGGGGTGGCAGTAGGCACCAAAGGATAGTCGAGGTTTAAATATTTTATTGTTAAAATTGAATCCCAAATACCAGATTTCAGAACAACTGCAGTACAAACTAGCTGTTAAAGGATAGTTCAAAGGAGAAGTTATTAATTCAACATGGCTCCATTCCCGTTCTTTGGCATAAGGTTTGTGCTGCTATGTATTTGCTTGAGCACTTTTGTTTTGGAAATCATTTTCTTATTGGAAATTGATGCAGACAGAAGTATAATGTGTATTTATATGATGACATTTACCAAATTGGCAAGGGTTGAAGAGAGCTTCTTAGATGTTCACATGCACCAGGAAAAAATGTACCATAATGAAGGTTAATTATTAGAACAGGGCCACATTAATTCAGAGCAGTAGAAAGTAAAATGAATTATGCAATTCAAAACAGGCTTACAATGCTTATGTAAACTGTCATCGAGCATTTAAAGTAGGAGTTTAAGTAGGAGTGTTAAAAATTTCTAAACTGGAAAAGGGACATCCGGCAATATATTCTTCCTTGGTGTTGTAAAGTGTTAGCTAACCATTACGCTATCATGCTAATTGTCCTAAACTGTTAATAAGGTATTTTACTGCTTCTTCATCCATGAAAAGCATCATTTCCTTGTCAAATCTTGCTAACTTACAATAACACACGTGCACTTTCCATCAACAGGCAAAGAGTAACAAAATGAAAGAAATATCCTGATAGATTGTCTAGCCAAGGAGGACTGGACTCAGATAAGGCTCCTTAGAGATCAGATGATTCAATAATGTTCGCCCATTGGACCTGCAACCTCTCTTTTTTGTTTGAACAAGTTAGCATCCTGGGAAATTTAAGCTTAGCTATTTGAAATGTTTAACAGAAATGTTACCCTGAATAACACTCTTTTAGTTCTTGTACATCATAGGTGATTTAACAAAGTCCTTGAATAATACTACATCCCCATTCTGCCCACTATTGAGAAAATGCAACTTCATCCAGATATTTAATTTCTGTTTGAAACAACTCCAGTGGTTGTCAAAAATAAATGTTGAAATTATTTCTTCATTCTCTATATTATTGTTCTTGATCATGACAATCATATTGGAAGATTTTCCAGAAAGAAAAATCAGACAAGATATTTCCATTCATTTTATCCATCAACATTCTTCAAAAAGAATACAAACTATAGATGGCACTGTACTTACACTTATGGCTGCTGCGAATCTCCTGATTCTGGTAAGAGTAGAAGGTGAAAAGAAAGTTGGTAAACTTATTAGAAGATGTTGACTCAGTCAACAAGGGATTTGACTTATCTTTAATCAATAATTTCCATACAGACGTTGACAATCTGGTTAGTTGTCATTGATGTCTCTTTTGGTTACCTTGCACTGTACTTTTTTATGTTATCAAATATGTTATATTAATAGATGTATTTGCTTTAATTTTGTGGAAGGCAATTAGCTTCACACTATAACTAAAGCTAAGGAATAAATCTAGAGCCACAGACCAGTTCTCAACCGAGCAGTAGATTGAGACCAATCGGAGGCTTCACACTACTTCAGATTAACCCCATTCAGATTGTGACTCCTGGTCCCTCAAGGCACTTTCAAAATATACCTGCACTAATGTTACTTATTTTGATTCTGTGGAGGTTGCTACTTGCTCTCAAAATATCTCGACTGCATGAAAATTTAGGTCTGTATATGCATAGAGCTTTTCTCTAGGTAGAAGAACCAAAGCATTGTTTGGGTTATTTGAAAGGGCTGGTCCTGCAAATTTCATCTCTGCTAATGCTGCTGTCAAGGAAAAATATTCAGTTTAGTATCATAAGGGTTAAGACCTGCAACATCAGTACAAAGGCATGCAAGAGAGCAGGGAACGATAGCTTCACAGTTAAATTGTTTTAAGATAATATGAGACAGGTTCCAAATTCCAACTGGATTAGCATACAGACAACAATGGTTAATTCTCTTGTTCTCTGCCAATCTTCCCTTAAAGTGCAATTTGTGGATTGCAAGTATCTGGAAAACTGCCTAAGATTATTTCTTTGGGCACAATAAAATATATGCTTATTGCTCAATGAACTCAGCACTACAGTATTTCCCATTTTTATCCTTTTGAATTTATCAAAAATTGTGAAATTTATAATTCTGGTAATATAAATATACCTCGAGAGAAAATAAATGTTAATTCATTCACATATATCAAATATATCAAACCTTACTTTTAAAAGTCCACATTTTTTACGAGAAGGGTTCCTATTTTAATTTCTATGACAGGAAGTACATACTTTAGATTACTTAAGATAGCAAATTAAACATTAAAGTATCATACATATTAAAAGTTTATTATTTGTTTTATTTAATTTTGTTTTCTATTAATGCTTTATACCTAACTACCAAAATAAACTCTTCTGTTTGGGCTAACATGTATATTTCTCATGAAAAGAGGAAGTCCAGTACAATATTTGAACCATGCTTTACTAAAATTACAGATAATTGTAATAACCCATCCTACCATGGGTAGTTCAATTTCAGTAGATTCCATTTTTCTCTCATTCTAATTTAAATACAATTATTTTAAACAATGCAAAACAACTGCTGTCATAAACAGTGTATCATAATAGTATTAAAATTCGGCTTATTAATCCTTATCTTTATTATATTGCTTCGGAGTAATTAATTGAGTATTGCAATCTCTATCTCTGGTATAATTAATTTGAAAGTAGCAGAATGCTAGCGATTAAATGAATCAAACGGTCAAAATTATTACTGATCAATTGTGTTGTAAGCTAAAAAATTACTCCCAGTGTTTGGTTTATTAATTTCCGTAGAAGCATTCACATCTAGTTTAGTCTCACGTATTTCCTGTTCAAAGTCAATTTACAGTCTTGTGAGGATATTTATAAAAGTACAAATAAGCTTGTAGCATAATTTAAAGGGATAGATCGATATAACAGAAACTTGCAGTATTGACAGAAGCTCTCTACGGATCTATTACCTAGGTTCGCGCTCTTTCTGCAGAACATTGAAATCTTTTCCAAAGACTTGTCACTTTTCCCCGATGTTTTTGATATCAATCCCTTGATGGTAAACGAAAATTTATGGTGGCATTTTTCGTTTTGACGTTTGCTTTAGACTGTTTCTGCAACGGAAGAGACTTAGCTGTTCACCGCCTTTAATACAAGATTAGTGTCGGGGAGGATCATTAGATCGCGCCCATGATTTCTCAACTCATAACAGGCAGATAGTTTCCAAATATTACCTTTCGTTCAGATTGGGAGTGGCAGTCCATGGAGAAGCGTGTGGACACTAAATGCTGATTATATCAACTATTTATGTTGTTGAACCAGAAATAATTTCACACTTGACGTGGTTTATGATTTTATATATGAAGTATGAATGCAATTACAAACAACGTTCTAAAAGGTCTGCATTGTTACCGACAGTGGTGTTTGGTTGGTTGTTCTCGCAAATAAATCCAGGTTGTTTCAGCAGTACATCCCTACATGTCAGAAGAAAAAGGCTTAATCATTCTTGCTTGTTCTAAATAAGACCTATGGCAGATCGATGTAACAGATTGATTATTGTGATGAACTATTCCCAGTAGTGTGATACATCTGTTTTAATAAATTACCAATAATACGTTAAAAAAAAAGCTAAACTCAATGCCGTTTACGAGGCAGGTTCGCGTTTGAACGCATAGGCAAGGTTAACTATGTGACGAGTGGATAGTAACAACGTAGATAACTGGATTTTACGGACTCCTATATTAGTTTTCGGTGGGAATCTTCGACACCTAAAGCTAAAGATTTTAGTGTAGTTGATCTATGGAAAAGAAACAAGGTGTGGTTCCCCGTGTTTGAAGGTAATTTGGAAACGATCTCTTAAAATACAAAATGTCGAACTGTAAGTTTTTTTTTACGGTGCCTCACTGAAAGATAAACTTTGAAGACACTGATATGTACAATTGTGATTCCGTTCATAATTAGCGCTTTGGTATTTAATTTCTACTGCAGCAGATAGCGTATCCTCAATGACTCAATTGCCATCTCCACTGTTGTCACCGAGGACCGGAAGATCTGTGTCGCAAATATCTCTGACTTTATGTTTCTCGCGATCAGGGTTGGAACAGAGGATTTCTCTGTAGCATTCATAAATTCATCTATTATTTGGTCATCTAGACGGAGAGAGTCGGCCCGGGCTCTAAGTGAAGAGCCCTCGACTTTTATTGAATGGAAATGTAAAATACCAAAAGTAATGTCAATGGGTTGAACTGGGGCCAAGCGTGACTACGAATAGACATGAATTTAAAAGTTTAAATAGTAATTTCATCAGATGTATTCTTTTTTAAGTGTGTGATTTTTTGGTCAAATTATACCCTAACTCTTGGAGTTATAAAAGCTTTCGTTAGAACGACAGTCACATATCTCACGTAGGCAACTATATATTAATTTAGCTGCAGCCTGACCTGCTGAGGTCCTCCAGTATTTTATGCGTATTGTTCTGGATGTCCAGCATCTGCAGAATTTCTCGAGTCTATCACGCAGGCGAAGCCCGGAAGGAACGTTCGGATTTTAGGTCACTTGAGATGAGCAGCAGACAGGGTAAAACCGTGTTTTTGAGTCAAACGACAATAGTTTTCATCGTACCAAAATAAGATTATTTTCAATTACTGTATCTTTGAACTTACCAAATGGTTGATAAAACTATAAAACCAAAATATCCTCATCTTGGCAAATGTCCTAGTTTGGGAAAAATAGGAGGCTTTCTCTCCGATACATACTGACAGCGGAAAAATATCCACTAGAAATCACAAGAATAATTTGCTGCACCAGCTACAAACTCGAGATAAAAAAAACTTTATGAAAAACTCCTCAGAAACGGCAATTGAATAAATAGTAACGTTTTCGGCATCCGTGTGTCTTTTTCAACGTACAAGATATCAAGTCCACAAATAGAAATTACTGAACACAATTTCACCAAAACATTCCAATGCCTCGTTAAGATTTAAAGTTGAGAAAGATATTATTAGTCCCTAATTATACAATTTTTGAACCAGTCGTTCAAGTTTCGTTTTCCATATTAGGGGAGGAGTGCGAGTTTCGCTAAAAGTGACCTTTTTTAAAATTGCAGATTCGCTCTCCGTGCTGCTGGTGTCATACACATACCGAGAGACAATAATGGCCAATGTACATATAATTAACTACGTTTAAGTACGTTTCGTACAACATAGATCCAGTTACAAATGTTTTCCTTTTCAGTCATTATATTTTGAATTAAATGTTATCATTTTGTTTACTGTGGTGAGAGGAGGAGAAATGGGGCGGAAGACAATTAATGGTCGGTGTATGAACAATGTCGGAACCAGCGAAGTATCTGATCCCAGCTGAAATGCCAACTTGTTCCGCAGCTCCACTCCTGATAGAGCCCTGCTATCTTTCAGTCGCACTGGGGAAAGTAACCGCCTTATTCCTGGCCTGCTAATTAACATTCTGTTTTAATTGAAACAACCATTTCAACACTTTGGTTGCACCGATTTCTAAATGCAATTTTTTTTTTAAGATTAATACCACACCGGCATTGATTTTAAAGGAAACCCATAGCCTGTCAATGCAAAGACGAGTTGTCTGGGCAAAGAGGGAGTGAGGTATCACGATGTTAACGGTAGGTGGCACGATAGGCACCAACTCCCGCTTCATGAGGCGACGGACAACTGTGGAATTATAAGAACGCTTATTTTTATGTTGAATTTGTAATTAATGTTTGTGAGCTTTGTCGGATTTTTGTTGGTTGTTTCTTTATTTCGTTTAGGGAAGTTGTTAAGTTGTTATGCCGTGCAGAGATGAGTAAAACCTGCTGAGAAACATCGATGATTGAATTCGCACATTATGAAGATCCGATGTCCCCGTTATTGATTTCCGCCTCTCTAAACCTCGTGCGCGATTTATTCTCCTTGTATCACAAATCAAAGAATCGATTTCAAAAAGAGTTCTACTTCATTATACTGTCCGTCACTAAGGTCCACAAAAATGCTCTTTGACCAATAACCCACGGGACTGAATGAGTTAATCGCACTGACAGACGGAATTATGCAGAGCGGAGTTGTCATCATAAGTAGAAAAAGGGTTCATGGAATACCGAAATGTATCATATTCGCGGTGCATCTTTAAAACAAGGCGTTGATCGATGGGAATTGTGTTATTGTGATAAAGAGTTGTTTTGAATTCATTTCTGTAAAGATTGGACGTGGTATTTTGAAGGTTGATATTGTGGAAAGACAAATTTAGATGCAAAAATGATTTATTACGGTGATTTTACCACTGGAACTTACACCGTTAAGTCTAAATCTCTTTCTCAAAGCGGTTATGAAATACTTCAAGAAAACAAATATATTAACCGTAAACTCTGTATAAATAAACCAAAAAATCATGACGTTGACTAGAATCTATGGATGGCAGACGCCTGGGGCAAGATACAGGCACACTTACACCCAGTTTATCCCTAAATTAGCGGTCTATCTTTTCTGAAGTGTGGCCTTAACTTAACTTAGAGACAAAAATCTTTTCTTTACTTAGTCAGATTCCATCGAATCAATATTTCTTTCGCCGGCGCTGATACCCGGGATAAAAAGTTCGCTGTCTGTTTTCCAGTTTAATTCTGTGAAATAAACACAATCGAGATTTCAATCGCGAATAAGAGAAAATCTGCAGATGCTGGAAATTCAAGCTACACACACAAAATGCTGGAGGAACTCAGCAGGCCAGGTAGCATCCATGGAAAAGAGTACAATCCACGTTTCGGGACGAGACCCCTCCACAGGATTTCAGCAGACAGAAAAAAAGAAACAAAATTTTTTTCTATGAAGGTCATCTAGGAGAATTGATATTCAGAATTTACTGGAACCTACAGATTGCCCAGTGTCTCAGCTGTATTCTATTAAGCCTGATGCTGCTTCTCCTTCACCCAAAACAAAAAGGGCCACATAGATATTAATGTAGCATTTTATATGAAGGTTTTGCTTGCACAACGAGAATCGCTGGCTGTCAGTCTGTTCGGATTCCAACCCGTGACACTGCGATCAGTTTAATTTATCAAACCGGTATCTAGCAGGATCTAGCAAACACACACACAAAATGCTAGAGGAACTCTGCAAGTCAGGCAGCATCTATGGAAGTGAATAAACAGTCGACGTTTCGGGCCGAACCCCTTCATCATCAGGGTCCCACGAAGGGTCTGTGTTTATAAGCTATCTTATGTATTCGGTACTTTGTCTTTTTAAAATTATTGTGTTCTTTTGAAGGGTTTTTTTGCGCTGCATCGAATCCTGAGTAACAATTATTTCGTTTTCCTTTACATTTGTGTATAGGAAATTACATTAAACAATCTTCGCCAAACTGAAATATTTTTAATTTAGGTTTTCTAGTTTTTTTTTTACAAAACTAACTGTTAATTTCTCCGTGTCAGTTTAAGATAAGCTCTAAAAGCAAATATTGCAAGAGGGCCCAGAGGATGTCCAATATCTGAGGAACCTGTGAAGCCTACGGATAAAATTGCGGAAGACCTGGTAAGTGGAGAAATTGTTCGGCAATTTGCGTTCAACCAACAGAAAAAGTAAATCTAATTGTTCCTTCGTTGATTTGACAGTGTAGGCCGGTTATGGGTCCAAGTAGGGGATTATGTATTTTGAGTTTTTCGTGATCCACTTTGGATTTGGTGGAGGTGGTTGGTTGGAGTCGTCGGTGCTGTGTTTTCGAGTACCGTGGTTGGGAGCTAACCATGGATTTGGTCGCTGCGGAGATGTTAATGTAGCTTCCATGCCCCGAGAAGGCGAGACAGGCTGCAAAGGGCTATAGAATGAGTGAGTGTTGGAAGTGGGCAGGGCACCAGCGGTACTGAGAGAACGAAGGGAAGAGTGGTGGTATGGGGGGAATCGCACCGCATCTGAGCGAGGAGAAAGTGCGAATGCCCGCAAGAAAGTGAATCCCAGGGTTGTATATGGTGACATATCTGTACGTTGATAATAACTTTACTTTGAACTTTGAAATTTGGTATAATTACATTAAATAGAATGATGTTGTCTTTATCAACTCGTTTATCAAATTTCAATCATAAAGTTGGCCATTAGCTCTGAGAGAGACGACCGAGGCACGGATGGGGACAAGGTTGAAATTAAAGTACGCTAAAATAATCTGAAAAGAATGCATGAAAAGAAAAACGAAAACATGAAAAAAATATATTCTGTGACGCGGCAAATATTAAAAAGCCAAAATTACTCGATACCTGCAAATTTTATTTTAATTCTGCACTTTATCTTTAGTATATAAAAACTTAAAGAACTTCAGGTTATTTTCAAATATTTTCAAAACAATTATTGATCTCCTTTCCAAAAGAAAACTTATTTGAAAGAACGATTTCTTTTAATATTTTGAAAACTGTCTTTATACGTGCGATGTATGCATATATACAATGAAAATGCTAGCAAATATTAACTATTTTCCCCATAGCGCCTGGAAATAGTATGAGAATGGGGGAATAGATTGAAAAGTCAGTGGGTTGTGAGGGTTATGAATTTACAACGAAGTCTACCAGAGTGAGAAGAGAGTTTAGAATAAATGCTCTTTCGCAGAAATTCAGCAGATCGGGACATTGCCATGGGAAGTAACTGCGGCGGAGACCTCGTGTCTTCTTAAGGGAACATTGTATATTTATTTGAAGCAGTGAAATCTACCGCGAGAGTGGACGGCGGTAACAGCGCTGTAACAAGAAGCCTGCGCAGGCATCATGGTCGTATATCGTATGTTGTAAACTTATCTGGCGCAGTTTAAGACAACTGGAAATGTTCACAGACGCATTAAGATGTTTCTACCCTTATCGAGTTATCGGACTTCAGCTAACAACCTGAATTAAGTTTCGATATATTTGATTTGGATAACTGTAACATTATCTGGGTCCAGCTGAAACGACTTAGGCATTAAATTATGGGAACTTCTTGAACAATAGTTACTGAAATACTTCCTACAAGACGTGGTTTGCAAATGGAACACTGTAAGACCTGTTAATGACTGAATATTGTCAAAGCAGATTTCTTTGGTTTCTTTATGGATCCACATTTGGCTTTTGCCATTTGCAGGGTTCATGTACTATTGACGGCGCGTTGAAAATCAACGGATTGTTTAGGAAACTCTCTGCCTCGTTACTGGTTTCAATTTAGGTCATTGCACACATGCATTTTCTTTAAAACTCGTCTCTTATCCGTGAAAAGCATAAATATCAGCTGTATTCAGTCGTATTGTTGGGCCAGAAAATATTTTTTTTGTTAATCAATCTGACTATTTTTCTGATAATTGTCTTACCACTAGCATTTATTACTTCGAGTATTAAGACTTGTCGACATACTTTGACACATTACGTTATTCTATAAAGATGTCTCACTAGGCATCTGCCGATGATTCACTACCCGCAATATATTTACTGCTCACTCAATATACGTCTACAATTGAAAAAAAAACACCTCTGGCATCGCTGAACACGCTACTTGCCACAGAAGGAAATCCTTCTCAGTTCTTATCTGGACTTTTTTAAAAACTTCATGACAAGTTAATTCAACAAAAAAATTGACATGTATCATTTTAGGAGAGTCCACTATTAACCACTGAATGAGACTTTTATAAACCCCCCTCACCCCCCTCACCCCCCCCACCTTGACTCTTACCCATCTAGAATTTTGTTCTTGTTATTGGATTTATTTGAAACTTTGCTTCGCTGAAATGTAATTTTTGTTTACGCTTATTAATAACGAAGGCTGTGTCCCGCGCTATCAAACCGCTGCTGTCGGAGACTTAATGGGAAGTAAAAGTAATGCTTTGAATCGTTAAAACCATTAGAACACTCCAAAAAAGCGGACTACAGTAAAGCAGAAACCTGTTGACTGATACTTAGACGATGTCCCATATTAGGACAAAAGTAGAAAATGATAATTATATGTGCACTCACATTGGTCCAGGAGGACAATCGTCGCCAGCTCATAGGGCGCTAGCGGCGTGATTGACAGGTTACCGCCCCCCTGCCGTCTGTAACTGACACGCGTGTAGCTGGACGGGTGAAGTATGTCCACCGCTCTCCTGCTTGTAAGTGCTGACAGATCAAGGCAACAAAATTCAATTACCAGCCCTAATTGCGCTCAGAGTCCACCCGCGGCGTGCCCAGTCGATGTCACTCCATTTGGCCCATTGGACAAAAAGGAACCCCCGTTTCTTTCTCTCTCTCTCTCTGCCCCTCTCTCTCCGTCACTCTCAAAGCCCTTATATACTTTTTTTCAGCAATAATCTGCACACTGGATTCCGTCTGGGAGTTTGGGGAAAAGAAACTTACAAAAAAAATCTGTCTCCTGCACACATACAGAGCAGAGCCCGACGTGGAATGGCTGAGAAAAGGAGATCGCCGTCTACAATGAGTTTGAAGGCTCACGCTTTTTCAGTGGAAGCGCTGATCGGAGCGGAGAAGAAGAGGAAATTGGACGATTGCTGCATGAATGGTGTTGAGATAAAAGATGTAATAACAAGCCAGCCTGTGAATGCGTCGGGGAAGGACAGGAACTCAGACGACGAGAGAAACTGTGGCACAGACTACAGCGAAAGATCGGGTGAGTTTTCGCACATTAAATCGTTTCCTATTTGCCCGTGATTTGCTCACGACAGTGCAATTAAAGGAAGCCACCCGGTTACACGCCGAATTGCTACTTTGGCGCTCGATTTCTGTTTAGATTTCATCAAGGAAAATCTGTTTTTTAAAAAAACCCTTAATAGCCATCGGTTTCAGATTATAAAAAGTGTAACGTTAGCCACTCATTAGTTGCTAATAAATCAACTAAATCATTTGCATTATAGTCCTTGCTGGGCTGTAAATGCAATTAAAATATATATGCGTTTACAATGCCTATATAATTAACTTTTACTATATCATTTTTCTTTGCATTAAGTATAATCTCAGCCCTATCGTGTATTTCATGTTGGACCCTTTATGCTTCAGTTCTGAACGGGGACGATGCACTGGAGTGCCCTTCCCCTCCAATAGTCACTAAGGCCTATATACCGCCCAAGTGCGGCACCGCCCGAGAAGATATTCACGCCGAACTACAAGGTGCTGACCTGTGGAAAAGATTTCACGACATCGGCACGGAGATGATCATCACCAAAGCGGGAAGGTCAGTCTGACAGCGGTTCGCCAAACACCCCTCAGTCAAGGTGTACTTATTTTTTTGGCGTACTTATTTTCTTGACAGTTAGAGCTAGAATATTGGTCCCTTCATTATAGAGAATGGTTTGTGAACTCGCAGTGTTAACTTTTTCTCTTTTGGTCTCCTAATTGTTTCAGAATATTTAATGCACCTCATTTTGCTTGATATTGCACTGAAGGTTTATGCTATTTATTCTGTATCGAGGAACGCACATCGTGATTAAACCCACATGTGCCCGCTTGTAAATATTTTGAAAGAGCTTCCTTGCGTATTGGAAAGTGAAAATCACAACTTAGTATCGGGAAAATCCTTATGTTCGGAACTCTCTTTTGTTGTTAATCTATTCACGAAGCTCGATTGAGTTACTTAATTCCCGCGCAGGCTGAGTGGGAATCATTATTTTTTAAAGCTGCGTTTGGGATCTGTTCTGTGCAGTTAAATTGTCTCCTTCCCCCTTTTGGAATGGCGGGTGTTGGTTATGCTGTCATTTGGTCGTTTATTCTTTCTGCGGTTTAGGATTTTATGTCCGATCTAGCGTGGTCTACACTATTAGCAATAGCTAGCTATGATATTTTCGATCATTTCCCGCCTTAACGCTGTTATGTTTATTCTTTTTTTTTAATCGATTCCAGACGAATGTTCCCAGCTATGCGGGTTAAGATCACTGGCCTGGATCCTCATCAGCAGTATTATATCGCCATGGACATCATTCCAGTGGATAACAAGCGTTACAGGTAACCAGTTTAAAATTCAGAGTGGAGCCCCTGTGTGTGTGTGTGTGTGAGTGAGAGAGAGAGAGAGAGGGAGAGAGAGAGAGAGAGAGAGAGAGAGAGAGAGAGAGAGAGAGAGAGAGAAGAAAGATGGAGAGAGTGCGATGGGTGGGCGCTATCAGTCGGAATTTGCGCCCTTATAGTCGGGTGCTAAATGAAATAGTCGAATTTAAAACAATACCTATTCAACGAATATCAAGATTTTAAGTATTTGTTGTTTTTGTGTTGTCGGTAATCTGGTTAGAAGACGCGATTGGACGGATGTAGATAGTTGCACCGAGGGGCGCTGGATATACCTGGGTGAGCCAACTTCGTGTGCTATTGGGCATAAATCGGAACATATAAGTTGTGTGCATAGAAGCTTTGCCACAAATCCTAAATAGCTGGCTGCTTGGCTTCTCGACCCGGGTCGCACCGTGACGACCACGACTGTTCAAAAAACTCAATCAAAAATAAGAAATAGACACCACGAAATTGTCTGCAGCAATACCGGTCCTCTGGCGTTAGGATGCATCTCTCTGGGTGCTTCCTTCCGGGAGTGATGAACATCTTGCAGCCGTTGTGCAGTACCCTTCATCGTCCACGCTTCTAACCAAAATCCTATTTCGGACTGTGAACGCCGTCCAACAGTGGTGGTAGCTAACAATACTGCGTACTCGAAATCTTTATTATAAGATCACCCCCGATTCAATCACATTAGTGTGTATCTCTAGTCTTCCTTCTCTAACTCCACGCAGAATTGTGCATGTAGGCTTCGATTCACATCTTCCAGTAATTAATCTTAATTTCACTCATTGGTTGCAGCAATAACAGAATGAACGATTTATCTACTTCTTAAAATTACCGCTTGGATATTGACCACGAAGTTTAATTCAGTGTCGCCTTACATTAATAAATTGCGACAATGAGGTATGGAACCTCGACAGATGATTAGACTTATATTTATTTTCAGGTAAACTGGAAAGGCTCTATATCGAGATTGCTTTTAACCAGGCTTCTTGATTTTGACAACGATTTCTTGCTAGTTTTGAAAATGATAAATTACAAGCACGAAAAGAGGAACAATAAAGAAGATGTTTGATAATGTTTAATTGGTATTTTATCGATGAGTTTGGAAACAGTAGGCCATTTTGGAGGTGGGCTTAGACTATCGACATTTTTTCAGTCTGATAGATTTTTTTTGTATTTTTTTCGCCCGATCTTTCTCGTTTTATTTTGTGTGCCGGGGGTGGGCGATTTGGGGTCGAGGCGCTTGTTCCGTTTTTGTTCGTTTCTTTGTGCGGGGATTTTTGGGGTTGATGATCGTGCTGCCGCTCTTTTTCTTTCTTGGTTTCGTGGCTATCCCGAGAAGACGAATTTCAGGGTTGTACACTTTGATAATAAGTGGAACTTTGAAAGACCCGTTTCTATTCTGTACGACTCTGACTCTTGCCCTGGTATCTTCCTCCGTTGCAGGTATGTGTACCACAGCTCTAAGTGGATGGTGGCCGGAAACGCTGATTCTCCAGTCCCACCCCGGGTCTACATCCACCCTGACTCTCCAGCCTCGGGAGACACCTGGATGCGTCAGGTCATCAGCTTCGATAAACTCAAACTGACCAACAACGAGCTGGATGACCAGGGACACGTGAGTGTTCGCTCCCCGTCCTCTCCGCTTCCTCTTATATGTACTGCGGAGTTCAAAGCCATCGGAGATAACTGCTTATCTTAAAAAATACAAATCGACCCAGTAATTCTGTAATCGATCGCGAGCGAGTGACTCCTTGCACTTTAAACCAGTATAAAAAAATCTGGCGCACGGTTGCTGCCTCTGTTTCTGACGCCTCCTCTCGGCAGAGTTTATTTAAAACTACCTCGAACTTTATTAGATGGATTCAGATTAGGTAATGTGTTTATTTAAGCAAGGCCAGGCTCATTAAATGGACATCCAATCATTTTTAAAAGGACAAATAATTATTTAGGATCGACTACTTAATCTCGCAAATGTGGCACAAACTCCCGTAACAAACCAGAATCGAGATAAGAAAGACGTTTGCGTATTTATTTTAACATTTATACAATAGATTTACATTACGGAATATCCTGCAAATTGTGGATATGTAAATCATTTAATGGTTGAAAGTTTAATGTTATCTTGTGAAATGAAGAATCTAACTCAGTAGAGAAACACGCGATGTAACACGAACAGTTCTAAATATACTCTGCTCTGACTTCTGAAAACCATCTTTACCGGAACCATAACATATTACAATATTTTATGATTTGTATTTCCACTTTTAGCAAGTTGGTTCCATTTTACAAAGTCTTCCATGAACTCATGAACATTATTTCGCTATTCGCTTGTTTTTGCACTATTTATTTATTCTGTAATTTATAGTAATTTGCATGTCTTGGCACTGTACAACGGCGCAGAATAACATAGTTCACGACAATAGTAGTCAGTGGTAATAAACCTGATTCGGATTCGAAGTTCTCTGAATAAACTGGGATCCCAGGACGCTATGGGATTGTTTGAATAGTCGAGGCTGGCAAGGCGTCACTGCAGTGAGGTCAAGAAAAGCGGGGAGAGAGGTAAATGGGTAATCCGGAATCTAACGTTGAAGACATTGTATTACTGAAAGTGGGCTGCTATTCTAATTTATGCAGCTAAAATAATAAAAAAAAGATACGTTTTATTCTGAGAATGCGGGCATTGATTGCGAGGACGGGATTTGCTACTAATCCGTAGTTATTCTGGGAAGGTTGAGGGGGACATTTTGAACAGCTGCAGACCTTAATCCTTTGTAGCAGTCCGAATCAAATGCGTGGTTTAGTAGGCCAGTTCAGCGAAGAGTTAAGAACCAACCACATGTAGGCCAGATTGGATAAAGGCGGTAGGTTTTCTTGCTAAATAAACTTTTTTTCTTCGCAATTGCAAATCTTTGCATTTACATGTATAACAATAAAATAAATTCACGTTAAAAATCAAGCTCACATCTTCCGAATTTTAAAACTTAATCTCATCAATATAAATCTGATTTTAATTATTATGTTTTGATTGCTACAATTGCCATTGTGGAGTGGGAGAGCTTTCACAACCAGGTTCTCGGGTCGAGGAGAACCCTGCACTGAAGAATCCTTCGAAACGCGCTTTCCGTTTATTCCAGAGCAGTGCAAACGCTACAGTCCGAAAGCGTTGTTCCTCGATCAGCATTCAGCATTCCTCTTGTCGCATTCTCTCTCTATGAGAAGCCCCATTGCTTCACCTACGAAGTGCGATTGATGAATATTTTCACTTGATTTACGGCAATCTTGTTAAAGGCGGCTGGGTGATGGTCGGGTGATGTTCGGAAATAAAACAAAGTCGCGCTGGGTAACCGGCTGTTGAATATGAGAACTGAAGACTTATATTTTTTTGGCTGATTGGTTCCCATCTCATGTTCGATTTGCGATTCTGCGTGTAAAGTTAACAAAACGGTTATCATTTTAATGTGCTGATATTTATTTGAGAATTAAAACAAAGCATTAAATTGAAATATAATTCTCGGGGACGTTAAGTTGGTGAACTTGTAACATCGCAGAGGGAAAGGCTGGGTGTCGAGTTGTACTGCAGTATTTAAAGGGATATTACCCGCGAATGTCTGACTGAACAGATCGTTTCCCAACAGCAGGGTATGCATTTCTGCATTTACCACAAACTATTGGCATCTGCCAGATTAGCGATGCTACGGAAAGCATACGGTAAAATCAAAGTTCAGCAAGAACGAATAGGGAAGTATTTTGCAAAAGAAAAACACTGTTTATTTCACAGAAGCATATCGGAGAAGATTTGGTTTGGGTGGAACGCTGAACGAAACCATTGAATCCGAAATAATGAATGTTCCTCAATTTTACGATGTGGAGACAGATGATTTGTCCTCCTATGGATATTTGCCCAATGGGTCACGAACATTGAAGCGCTAAGGACACTGCCTGATTCCGTCCTCAATTAACCATCTCGTTTTCTTGTTGTTGGAACAGATCATTTTGCATTCGATGCACAAGTACCAGCCCCGGGTGCACATCATTCGGAAGGAGTGTGGAGAGGAGCTGTCCCCCGTCAAACCCATCCCAAGAGGAGACGGGGTGAAGCACTTTTCTTTCTCAGAGACCGTCTTCACCACAGTGACCGCCTACCAGAACCAGCAGGTGAGAAGCGATCGGAAGATCCGTCCTTACCCTAGCACCGTACGCAACGAGTAATGTTCTCCTGTACGCTCGGATCCATCTTCGCTGGTTTGTAGTTTTTTTCTTTACAATCTCTGTTCAATTTCCTCTGACCACGTCTTTACAGAATGGCTGTGTAACCGGAGTCCATGGGTCCGCTACACATAATTTCCCTCATTTTAAAAATATCGTTGAGAATGTGTTATATTTAGATAGTTGTGTCCAATGATTAACAAAGCAAAACAGCTGTTCTGATTTTTAAAGTTTCCTATTTTAATGCGTCTAGAGTACTAGAATGACTTAAACTTCTGTCTGAAGTAATGTATCTACGGTGTTACCGGTGTAAGTTTAGCTGACGTCAGTTAATTGGATAACTTTTTAGAAAATGCTCGTCCCACTAGATTTATTAACTGAACATTAACAGACAAAGCCGGGGTAAAAAAAAACTCAGCAGGTCTGGTGGCATCTGTGGAATAACAATCTTCGGTTTGAAAACACAAGGGATTCTGCAGATGCTGGAAATCAAGAGTAACACACGTAAAATGCTGGAGGAACTCTTTTGATCAGGCAGCATCTACGGAGGGGAATGAAGAGTCGACGATTCGGGCCCTCCCCTCAGATGCTGTCTGGCCTGCTGAGTTCCTCCAACATTTTGTGTGTGTTAGTCAACTTTCCGGATCTGCAATTCTTGGTCAGGACGGGTAAAGTGTGTGTGTGTGTGTGTGTGTGTGTGTGTGTGTGTGTGTGTGTGTGTGTGTGTCTGTGTGTGTGTGTGTGTGTGTGTGTGTGTGTGTGTGTTTGTGTATGTGTGTGTGTGTGTGTGTGTGTGTGTGAGAGAGAGAGAGAGAGAGAAAGGCTACGTTAGAGTGCGTGAGGGGAATAGAAAAATAGAGGCCGTCAATGTTCCGTCTGCTGCTTGGAGCAAAATACATGGAAATAATGGGATTCATTTTCATTTATGGAGAACTGCATTATGTAGCAATGAGCAAACTTAAACCGAGACTTTGACAATGATCACCCTAATGCCAATTCCAATTCTGTGTCAGATCACCAGGCTGAAGATCGACCGCAATCCGTTTGCAAAGGGTTTCCGTGATTCAGGGCGCAACAGGTAAATCGTTTCATTCCACTGAAGAAGTCATGTGAACTCTGTCTGCCAGTAATGTAAAACCTTGAGTGCTACAGTAAAATTTCAAACCGACCTCACACTTCCCACGCCTTCCATACATCGAAATAATTAGAACTTGCACCACAAGCCCTCTCCCAAGAGTAGAGAAAAAGATACTGAGATCGACGCAGCAGTTCTCTTTCAGTCGGATTCCTGTGTTTAAAGTTTAATTTTTTTTTAACCAGGCTTTGGTCTTCTAAAAAGTACAGGAAAAGATGGTTTTAACTGCTGAACAAACTCAGCTATTTGATAGCGCAAGCGCTGCAAGTGATAAAGTAGGAAAAGTTCAAGACATCCTGTGTAAATTATCGCCTTGGCAACATCTCTCCAGGAGGCGATTTTTATCTCGACACTAACTAGGACGCGAAAGCTCTTATTCCTGGGGAAAGTGAAGCCGAAGTCCACCCAATAAACATTTTATTGTAGCTTCCTGCGAAACGCCTGTGACACCCCCCCTCCCCCCCCCCCATAAAGGCAGGGTGAAGGCCGTTGAATGGCATCGAAATATTAACGAGCAAACATCTCGCCCGACTTTCTTGATCACCTTTCACGACCCTGGCCTCGTTCAACTTGGGCCAATTACGCTTTGATTTAAATCCTTCGCCAGATTCTTATACATAAATAGAGAGGACACGGTGACAGCTGCCCTCAGTGTACCTGACCCGTTGGGATGTAAGCGCGTCCAAACCGCTGGGTCCAGTTTTTGCTGGCGGTAACTAAGTCTTGTTCGCGCTGCGGCGCTCAGTGTAAATTTTCCTGGAAAGCGCTGAGACCTATTGCTAGGAAAATGTTGTACTGATGGCAGTGTATTTGGGAAGCTTCCGCAATCTACGAATCCCGCAAAATTAGCGTGGACTGGAGGCGCTGTTCCTTCTACTGCGAAACACGCAAAATGCTGGAGGAACTCAGCAGGTCAGGCAGCACCTATGGAAATGAGTGAATAGTCGTCCGTTCGGCCGAGATATCGAGTCTGTTGTCAATCCGTCCCCCTGTTTTGTTCTTTAATCCGTGCAATGGAAATATGATCAGTGAAAAGAAAATTAATTTTCAACAAAACATTTTGACAAAAAATAGAAAATGCTTAAAATGCTCGGCAGGTCAGACAGTGTCTCTGGACTTAGAAACAAAGCTGACACGTCCTGTGTTGATGAAGAGTCTCGGCCTGAAATGTTGACTATTTATTTCTCTCCTGAGATGCTGCCTGACCAGTTGAGTTCCTCCAGCATTTTGTATGTATTACTCTGGATTTCCGGCATCTGCCCAATGGCTTGTGCTTATGTTCAGGTATATGCTGGTTTTAAAACACTCCTCTAGATCCATTCTACAGTCTGACGACAAATAGTGGAGGGGAGGAGAGTCAATGGAGGGTGGGAGCATGGTATTATCACAGTTAGAATTAAGTTAAAGAGTTTTCCTTATCTCAGCATCCTCCCAGTTGTAATCTGCTCCCTGGAAATGGCCAGATCAACACTAGCAGGAAGGTAACAGAGCTCCTTCTACATAAATATAGCCAGAATATGCTGAGCATCCTCTGCTGATTTCTTCATCATTTTCTGCTAAACCATTTACTATCCTCACACACCCTGAAGGGAACAGAGTACTATTCATTCCCTGCTTCTGCAGTCTTGTAACGTTGGCCCCAAATTTTTTTATGTATTAACCCCAAGTCTTGCCTGTTTTTAGTCTGTCTTTTGCTCCCCTTTTTTTTCTTATTTATGATACCAATGCCCCATCATTTGACACCATTTCCCTTGCTATTTCCCAAGTTCATAAATATTTTCTTATAGTTCCCCTCTCCATCTGGAACAAGATCAGTTCTATTCATAGGCTGATTAGGTCTACACTGTCACCTTGGGAGATCTCCAAGAATATAAGCCCTTTTCTAATCAATCTCTCCTCAACCTTTTTTTTTAGCTAGCCGGTGGTGTAGTGGCATTAGCGCCGGACCACTGACTGGTGGCATAGTGGCATCAGCGCCGGACTTCAGAGTGAAGGCTCCTGAGTTCGAATCCAGCTGGCTCTCTTGCACGCTTTCCATCTGTGCTGGGTTGAGCATCAAGCTAGCAACTCGGCCTAATAAAAATAATAAAACCAGCTAAAAAAACGCCGTCATGACAGCATCCCGATGACTCCACTTGGAGTTAAGGGCTCTCTTCTCCTCAAACACAAGTAAGATATGTCATCTCAAGAATCACTCCAGTGAACAATCCTTATAATACATCTATAGATTTTCACGAATAAACGTATCAGCCTTTACACATTTCTACCAACCCACATCACATACATGTGAAGAAAGAATTTTTGTATTTGAATTCTTTTCTAACACTAACAAGTCACTTGTTTTCTTCATTCCTTGCTATTACTGAATTAAGACTTTTTGTAAATCACGTGCTTCACCGAGATCCCTCTGAATTGCAAACTTGTTACCATTTAAATGTTATCTTGTGTTTCTACTTTTTTTTATCAAATCTATCATTCCTCCACCTTGTATTTTACCTGTCACGTTATGTTCCCACCCACTTAATTAACCTGCCTGTATTCTTTACAACACCTTTCTGACCTTCCTGCATCTGGCTTTATATTTTCAGTAAATCTAGATATTTTATATGCAATCTCTCATTGTCATGAATATAATTTGTGTTTACCTGAGGTTCAAACACAGAACTCTGCCATTTCAGTTCAAGCTTATGTTGTCTCTGCATTTTAAATCTATATTCTCACATTCAGTCCCAATACCAATATCAGCTGTGAATTCCTTTGGCCAATTCCAGAAAAATCCAAAATTAGCATTAGCTTTAGATATTTGACACTGAACTCACCTCCTGTATTGGCCATTGTTTCAGGCTTCACATATCAAATGAGGTTTCTATTATTTTTTTTTGTTAACAGTATATAAAAATAGCACCTATTTCTATCTCCTATAGTATCAGTCCTTCTATTGAATAACTCCTGCTTAAATGGGCAGCCGGTCCGTCATCATCTCAAAATTTCAAAACTGGTGAAACGTCTTTATTTTGTTTATATATTGCAAATTTCATTTTCAAAATTCTACTTTCATTGCTCAATTACAAATCAAATTAATTTATTTAGCACATTTGGATATTTGCATAGGTATTGATCATCAGTTGATGGCTCACACCTCCCTCTTTGAGTCACCTACCCAAATGATCCAAAATCACCTCTCTGATTTAGCTGTTCACTGATTTTTCTCTTCCTTTGGGTATTTGGAAGACTCATCTTCTATCAAGAAGAAAGCAGGTCTAGACGACCAACAGAAAAGAAAATAGCTCTAGCTGAATATCATCTATGATTTCTGGTTTTGTCCATTTATGCAGATCACCAGTAGCTTTATCCTTTGAAGCGAGAGACTGCTGGACTGGTCAAAGTGAAAATCAAGTTTATTGTCATATGCACAGGTACATGTGTGTACCAGGGCAATGAAATTTTACGTGCAGCAGTATACATAGGCACAGTGCATCATATACACAGTACTCACAAGAAAAAAATATACTAAACATAAATTATGCACAATTTTTACAAGAAAGAGCACAAAATAATGAAGTCCATTTTAGTGCAAAATGATCAAAATAGTCACGGTATTGCGACACTCTAGTGATTAAGGTTTTGCTGGGGGAGGGGAGTGGTGTACAAGAACCTAATGGTCAAAAGGAAATAGCTGTTCTTGAACCTGGTAGTGTGAGTTGTTAGGCCCGATCCTAGCTGCGAGAAGTTGGTATGGCCTGATGGTGGGGATTATTTGATGATGCATGTCAGCTTCTTGAAGCAGTACCTCCTGTAGATACTACCAATGGGGGGGGGGTAGGGGAAGGAGGATGTGTCCCTGTTGTCCACTTAAATTACCATGACAGACCATGGTGCAATCAATCAGGATACTTTTAACACTATATCTGTAGAAGTTTGTTAGAATTAGGAGTTTGGTTTGTTGGGATCAGGGCATCCTAGTGCCATCCTCATTTGTTAGACATGACCTTGTTTAAGTTTCAAGATTTTATGCCCATTAGCTTGCTGGAAATGCAAATTGAAATCATTGCACCAAAGGCAACAGAGAATCTGGTGAGTACTGGTTGGTAACATTGAAGAACATCAGCTAAGTACTGTCCACATTTTCCTTGGAAAGTGAAAGACTGTGGTTTATCACTCCATTCATTTACCAGGTTATAATTGGTCATGTTTGTGGTCAACCAGGAGAGGCTGGCTGTCATTAGTTTGTAGGGTTTGAAATAATGTCCAGTATGGCAGTCGTATTCCACAAACTGAATGTGGAATTTCTAAGGCCTGAAGCACAGAGATTTGGCACATACAGTAATTGGATAAAAGAGATCGATTGACAATAAACACCTCTTACGTTGTTAATAAATATTCTAAATTTTCTGAAGTGATTTGATTGATTATTTAATGGTTAAGTGGTGAAACCATGAAAATTGTGATCTATGTTTCACAGCTCTAGTGGATTGAATTTATTGAGGAATAATATGATGTACAACAATGTCCATCACTTTTCCTCACTGCATGTTGCTTGCTAGTTGCTTGTTAAAGTGATGGGTCATTCCACTGCATTTACTAATAGCTGAATCTGGGCCTCTGTTCATCTATTTAAAACAACTTAATTTTATTTTCTATCATAATAGTAAAGCAGCTTGAATCTATTTTAACAGTCAAGTGCAGAAATACAAATGCACTTGAATATCCTAGGAGGACAATATTGGTCGCACACTATAGGAAGGACTTGATTACAATGAAGAGGAAGTAGAGGAGATTGAACAGGATGGAAGTTACAGTTATAAGAAGAGAGGGATAAGATTAGGGTTGCTTACCTTGGAGTAGAGGAGACTGAATAGGTTTTTGAGAGAGATATACAAAATTATGAGAGGATTAAACAGAACAGATAGAAACTTTTCCCTATGTAAAATGTGCCTAAGGCAAGAAGGCATAAGTTTAAGTTGAGGAGTAAGGGAGTAAGGGATTGAATTTTTTTTTCACTCAGGGTATTTGCTGTCTGGAATACACTGACTGAGAATTTGACCATAAGACCATAAGACAAAGGAGCTGAAGTTGGCCATTCGGCCCATCGAGTCTCCTCCGCCATTTTATCATGAGCTGATCCATTCTCCCATTTAGTCCCACTCCCCCGCCTTCTCACCATAACCTTTGATGCCCTGGCTACTCAGATACCTGTCAATCTCCGCCTTAAATACACCCAATGACTTGGCCTCCACTGCTGCCCGTGACAACAAATTCCATAGATTCACCACCCTCTAACTAAAAAAATTTCTTCGCATTTCTGTTCTGAATGGGCGCCCTTCAATCCTTAAGTTGTGCCCTCTCAAACTAGACTCCCCCATCCAACAACTTTGCCACATCCACTCTGTCCATGCCTTTCAACATTCGAAATGTTTCTATGAGGTCTCCCCTCATTCTTCTAAACTCCAAGAAATACAGTCCAAGAGCGGACAAACGTTCCTCATATGTTAACCCTCTCATTCCCGGAATCATTCTAGTGAATCTTCTCTGTACCCTCTCCAACGTCATCCTTTCTTAAATAAGGAGACCAAAACTGCCCACAGTACTCCAAGTGAGGTCTCACCAGCGCCTTATAGAGCCTCAACATCACACCCCTGCTCCTGTACTCTATCCCTCTAGAAATGAATGCCAACATTGCATTCGCCTTCTTCACTACTGACTCAACCTGGAGGTTAACTTTAAGGGTATCCTGTACGAGGACTCCCAAGTCCCGTTGCATCTCAGAACTTTGAAATTCTTTCTCCATTTAAATAATAGTCTGCCCGTTTAATTTTTCTGCCAAAGTGCATAACCATACACTTTCCAACATTGTACTTCATTTGCCACTTCTCTGCCCATTCGTCAAATCTATCCAAGTCTCTCTGCAGACTCTCCGTTTCCTCAGCACTACCGGCCCCTCCACCTATCTTCGTATCATCAGCAAACTTAGCCACAAAGCCATCTATTCCATAATCCAATTTGCTGGAGATAGGTACTGTCACAACATTTGAGAAGCGTCTGGATGAGCATTTGAATCACTAAAGCATAGTAGGTCATGTTCTGGCAAATGGGATAAGTATAGATGGATACTTCATTGGTATGAACAGCTGAAGGGTCTCTTTCTCTCTTTATAACTTAATGATTTTAACACAGGTATCATAAAAGAAAAGCTAATTTTGTATTGTGGTTGTATAAACGATGATGGGCTTAAACTATAACTGGTTGATGCTAATTTATACTTCTGTTGTAAATGAAAATCTCATTGATTATAGTTATTTTCTCCAGCAAACTTTACTGGAGATATTTTTTCATCTATCAATGTTGTACCAATTTTGCTTACCAAACTATGTTGGGGCAAAAACAATTCAGATGTGGCTTTTAAAATCGGTGTACTGTCTGAAAAGTTTGCATGTGAATGGTGCAATCATTTAAATATGATGTTTAAACCATTTGTATGGCATTGCAACATGGGCTCCTGATGGATATGAAATTACCAGCATGAAATGGAAAAAATTGAAAGTGATTCATTCTCATTTCAGTTTTGGGAAGAAAAATGCCAGGGGTTCTGTTCCACTGTTATTTAGATAAACAGACATGGTGCCCTAAAAGCTGGATTGCATTCACACATTAGGAGAAAGGATGCAATTATTTCCCTGAATGACTTCATGCAAAGCTAAGCTTGGTGAAATAGTAATATGTTGGAACATGCTTAAATATTAACAACTTTGTAAGAATTGAATGAGGTTATAGTTTTAAATTAACTGTCCCAACGGCCATTAGCCAAGAGGCAAAAATAAAAATAAATTTTAAACAATTCTATACATTGTTCAAAAAGATTAACAAATTAGGAAATAATACTGTATAAATAAATCTAAATCTAGCTGTTATTTGAACCATTCTTACTTTGATTTTAAAATGACTGTCCCTTAAATTGCCTTGTGAATGTTCCTCTGAGACCAGGAGAGAATATGTCCTTATTTATTTGTGGTGGCAGGGTGAAGATACATCTCTATCAAGGGAGGTATAAAGCACTTCTTCCTTCCACTAGCCTGTAGGTTACTTTCGGCCAAGGTGTAGCACCCGCTTAGTCCCCCGATCAGGGTTCATGTGAAGTCATGGGAGCAGGTGGTGGATGGTCATTTGAGCAGTTGGTGCATATCACAAGTCCTGGTTATGTGACCACTGACGCCAGGCAGACAATCTCTGCAGAGTTTGATAATGGCTGGGATCACCTGTATTTTAAAGACACTGCTCAGAAGAAAGCAAAAGCAAACCACTTCTGTAGAAAAACTCGCCGAGAATAATCATGGTCATTGACCATGATCACCCACATCATACAACACAGCACATGATAATGCTGATGATGATCTGTAATAACAAATCAAGCTAAGCTTCATTGCTTAATTATTAGAAATGGCTTTTGAGAGCAGTTTGCATTGAGCATATTAGGGGGATCAGCTATACTGGATTGGATGCTATGTAATGAACCGGAGGTGGTTAGGGAGCTTGAGGTAAAAGAACCCTTAGGAAACAGTGATCACAATATGATTGAGTTCAACTTGAAATTTGAGAGGGAGAAAGTAAAGTCTGATGTAGCAGTATTTCAGTGGAGTAAGGGAAATTACAGTGATATGAGAAAGGAATTGGCCAAAGTAAATTGGAAGGAGCAGCTGGCAGGGATGTCAGCAGAGCAGCAATGGTGTGCATTTCTGGGAAAAGTGGGGAATGTGCAGGATATATGTATTCCAAAAATGAAGAAATACTCAAATGGGAAAATAGTACAACCATGGCTGGAAAGGGAAGTCAGAGCTATTGTAAAAGTAAAAGAAAGGGCATACAACAAAGCAAAAATGAGTGGGAAGATAAAGGATTGGGAAGTTTTTAAAAAACTATAGAGAACAACTAAAAGAAATCAGAAGAGAAAAGATGAAATATAAAAGCAAGCTAGCAAAAGATATCAAAGTGGACAGTAGAAGTTTTTTCAAGTATGTTAAAAATAAAAGAAAAATGAGAGTGGATATAGGACTGTTAGAAAATGAGGCAGGAGAAACAATAACGGGGGACAAGGAGATGGCAGATGAACTAAATGAGTATTTTGCATTAGTTTTCATTGTGGAAGACACTGACAGTATGCCTGACGTTGTAGTGTGTGAAGGGAGAGAAGTGAGTACAGTTACTATTACAAGAGAGAAGGTGCTCAAAAAGCTGAAAGACCTAAACGTACATGAGTCACCCGGACCAGATGAACTGCACCCTAGGGTTCTGAAAGAGGTAGTGTTAGAGACTGTGGTGGCATTAGAAATGATCTTTCAAAAATCATTGGACTCTGGCATGATGCCAGAGGACTGGAAAATTGCAAATGTCACTCCAGTCTTTAAGAATGGAGGAAGGCAGCAGAAAGGAAATTATAGACCAGCTAGCCTGATCTCAGTGGTTGGGAAGATGTTAGAGTCAATTGTTAAGGATGAGGTGATGGAGTACTTGGTGACACAGGACGAGATAGTACAAAGTCAGCATGGTTTCTTTCAGGGAAAATCTTGCCTGACAAACCTATTGGAATTCTTTGAGGAGATTACAAATAGGATAGGTAAGGAGGATGCAGTGGATCTTGTATATTTGGACTTTCAGAAGGCCTTTGACAAGGTGTCACACATGAGGCTGCTTACCAATTTGAGAGCCCATGGTATTACAGGAAAGTTAATAGCATGGTTAGAGCATTAGCTGATTGATAGGAGGCAGTGAGTGGGAATAAAAGGATCCTTTTCTGGTTGGCTGCCAGTGACTAGTGGTGTTCCACAGCAGTTGATGTTGGGACCACTTTTTTTTTATGCTGTATATCAATGATTCAGATGATGGAATAGATGGCATTGTTGCCAAGTTTGCAGATGTTACAAAGATTGGTGAAGGGGCAGGTAGTGTTGAGGAAACAGATAGGATACAGAAGGACTTAGACAGATTAGAAGAATGGGCAAGAAAGTGGCAAATGAAATACAATGTTGGAAAATGCATGGTCATATACTTTGGCAGTAGAAATAAATGTGCCGACTATTTTCTAAATGGGGAGAAAATCCCAAAAGATGAGATGCAGAGGGATTTGGGAGTCCTTGTGCAGAACACCCTAGAGATTAACTTGCAGGTTGAGTCAGAGGTGAGGAAGGTAAATGCCATGTTAGCATTCAATTCAAGAGGTCTATCATACAAGAGCAAGAATGTGATGCTGAGGCTTTATAAGGCACGGGTAAGGCTTCACCTTGAGTATTGTGAATAGTTTTGGGCTCCTCATCTAAGAAAAGATGTGCTGGCATTGATGAGGGTCCAGAGGAGGTTCACAAGGATGATTCAAGGAATGAAAGGGTTAACATATGAGGAACGTTTGATGGCTCTGGGTCTGTACTCACTGGAATTCAGAAGGATGAGGGGGGATCTCATTGAAACCTTTGGAATGTTGAAAGGTCTAGACAGAATAGATGTCGAAAAGATGTTTCCCATGGTGGGAGAGTCTAGGACAAGAGGGCTCAGCCTCAGGATAGAGGGGCACCCTTTCAAAACAGAGATTTGGAGAAATTTCTCTAGCCAAAGGGTGGTGAATTTGTGGAATTTGTTGCCACATGTAGCTGTGGAGGCCAGGTCGTTGGGTGTATTTAAGGCAGAGATTAATAGGTTCTTGATTGGACATGGCATCAAAGGTTACGGGGAGAAGGCCAGGAACTGGGGTTGAGGAGGAGGAAAAAAGGATCAGCCGTGAATCAATGGCGGAGCAGACTCGGTGGGCCAGATGGCCAAGTTCTGCTCCAATGTCTTATGGTCTTACGGTCTAATAATAGGACTGTCTCTCCCCGTTCTCTTACATGTGAAATTTACATGATTTATTTCCTGATGTGTGGCTATTTTGGAAATTATTTGGCACAAAAATTTATTGATTATTGAATAACATCTTGAAAACATAATAAATACTGGACTTGTACTTAAGATGTACTACGCCTGCCCATGGAATTATACAACAAGTTGCAGGATATGGACATGACTCAAGATTCTACCTCAATTATTGAAATCTTGTAATTAATGATCAGCTGTTAAAAGTAAGTTTTAAATAACCAATAAATTAAGTTCTCCAAATTTATTTAAACTCATTGTACATAAATGATTAAACATATCTCATGATGTAATTTTCTTGAACTAGAATGGGATTAGAGGCGATTGTGGAATCCTATGCATTCTGGAGACCCTCTTTGCGGACCCTCAGCTTTGAAGATATACCTGGAATTCAGAAACAAGGTAGTACTTTGGCTTCTTTTTGCGATCATTAATAATCATCAGCAAATTTAAACACTATTAAAGCAATAGGCAGACAAAAAGTATTTCAATAAACAGTAACACACACAAAATGCTGGAGGAACTCAGCAGGCCAGGCAGCATCCATGGAAAAAAGTACAATCCGCGTTTCAGACCGAAACTTCGAATGTCAGTCCTGCCCAAAACATTGACTGTACTTTTTTCCGTAGATGCTGCCTGGCCTGCTGAATTCCTCCAAGATTTTGTGTGTGTTACTCAGATTTCCAACATCTGCAGATTTTCTCCTGCTTGTCAATAAATAGTACTTTATTTTATACTAATTTCACCAGAAATCATTAAAAACTAATAATAACAAAAATTGATTTTAGTCATTCTAGTACTTTAATATATTAATTTCACTTTGCAATGCAAGATAATCTGTAACTGATTAATGCAGTTTTTATGCCTGCTGTATACCAGTGTCTGAGTTTAAAGGAACAATTTGGTGGTACCTTCAAGATATATATATATATATATATATATTTATAGGCATCCGTTAGTCTCATGAGACCATGGATTTGCACCTTGGAAGGTATGGAAGACCAGCAGTTGCCCATGCTGCAAGTCTCCCCCTCTCAATGCCACCAATGTTGTCCAAGGGAAGGGCATTAGGACCCATACAGCTTGGCACCTGTGTCGTCGCAGAGCAATGTGTGGTTAAGTGCCTTGCTCAAGGACACACACGCTGCCCCAGCCAAGGCTCGAACTAGCGACCTTCAAATCACTAGGCGAACGCCTTAACCACTTGACCACGCACCAGCACAAGATATAACTACTCTTTCAAAGCAGCTGTGCAAACAGCAAATTTCAAATTCAAGGGCGTGACTACACATTGAGAGTTTTAGATGTATGTATAATATTAAGTGGAGCATGAATAAAATTCATGATACATAGTTCTTGATAAAACTCCTAAATTCTAGTTGGGGATTATACTTGCATGGGCATGCAAATTGTGTGCATCCAGCTGAGGGACAAGATTCAACCATACAGTGTGTTTTTCTTAGAAAAAACTGTAATAGCATTGAAGCTTTAAATAAAACAAAAACAAGAGGTAAATTTAACAAGATAAGCAAAACAGTAAACTGTTGCTTTAACACTTTGGATCAAAATAAAGCAATAATCTGAATCAGAATCAGAATCAGGTTTAATATTGCTGACATATATCATGAAATTTATTGGTGTGCTACAGCAATACCATGCAATACAGAAAAACAAACAACAAATTACAATACGGAATAAATACAGTGTATTATAAAAAAATAAATGAAATAAGTAATGAAAATAGTGAGGTAGTATTCTTAGATTAGTTCATTACTGTTCAGAAATCTGATGGTAGTGGGGAGCATGAATTTTGTAAATTTCTTCTTTTGCTGAAGACACTAATTCTTGCCAGGGTATAAGACCATAGTGGTGAACAATTAAAGTTACCTCACTTTTTGTCAAAGGAGTGATTTTGCAATGTGCTCACCTGATATCTACTTACCACCATTTGTTGCTTGAAAGATTTGGAAAGTGGCTCAGGGTCAGGGTTGGGGACGATTACGAATGGAGGCAGGAGTAGAGGCAGCTTGGTGGAGCAGCAGGAACAACCATGCCACCTGTTGTAGCAGCAGATAAGAGATCCTCCTTGCCAGTTGTTTAATGAATAACCTCTGATTTACTGAGCATGCAGTCGTAGGCCATTTGTGCTTCTCTACAATGCTTGTTGACATCGTAGATGGCATACCACTGTGCTAAAATGGCTAGAAAGCTAAAAATTTATGAAGGACCTGTACCCAATTAGACATGTGTGACAAGTAATTTTAAGAAACTATGTAACATGAAAAAATGTTTGTCACTTTAATTTTCATATGCTGAGTTAGTCAGCTTTCACATATTCAATAGTATTTACAAGATGTTTACTATAACAAACTTTGCAAAGAGACTATGCTTTTCTTAATAGGTGGTAGAGTAACTTCAACTGCCCACCAGAACCCAGGAAGCGGTGCTCCAACACATCGTCTGCCTGGCTCTTCTTGTTCCTCACCAGCTTTCCATCTGGCACAAAATGGTGGCCAACTCTGCAACCTGAGCCCAGCAGACTTCACAACCTGCAACCGCACAGGCCTGGCTTTTAACAGATACAGCAGCAGTCTTGCCGAAACCTACAACCGCCTGACCAGCCCGGGCAGTGAAACATTTGCAACTCAGAGGACACCTTCCTACATTGGTGTGGCTAACACTGCAAGTGTGAACATGTCAATATCAGGCAACGAAGGAGAAGCATTCAACTGCCACCAACCTGGGTTGCCAGTGCCAATCTCTGGAATATCATCTCCTCAGCTACAGTACATCATGCCTTCACCATCAAATAATGCTTTCACTACCAATCAGACCCACCAAGGTTCCTACAGTACCTTCAGACTGCATAGCCCATATGGCTTATATGGATATAATTTTTCCACTTCTCCTAGACTGGCCGCCAGCCCTGAGAAAATAATTTCTTCCCAAGGAGGTTTTCTGGGTTCGTCTCCCAGTGGTACTATGACTGATCGGCAGATCTTGCCCACTGTGGATGGGGTGCATATTCTTAATAGCAGCCAGCAAAACATGTTTGACACACGGTCTTTAGGGAATTTAACAGCTTCACCATCTCAGATTCCAGCACATTTGGTCTGACAAGATAGCTGTGCTGCCTGAAACTTGCAATGTTATGTAATGAATTATTCATGGAGATCCTTCCATTTATCAACACTTTCCCCAGTATGAAATGCATTTCTGACCAGTGCCAATAGTAGAACTTCTACTGATTATGCTGGGGATCAGAACAACGTTAGACTTTGCATCTACTGAAGTGTTTGTTCCCATTGTCCTATGGCGTGTCAGGTGCAATGGTGCTCCAACTGTGCTCTCAGAAGAGACTCAAAGGACAAAGGAACAAATGAAGTGGAAAAGAAGGCCAGTTGCTTTCAAGAGTCACTATTATTGACTATGTATCTTGTATATTGACGCCGTCTTTTGAACTGGCAATTGAATTCACTAACTGTGGCAGATAGTGAATGGACTTGGTTACAATGTGAAGTCGATCAAGACGCTAGGATGCAAAATGAATCTGTCTCAACATTCAACCTCATATAAACTTACAAGCACCGTTCTTTGGCCATCTGGTGGCTTTTCTTCCTTGCCTTCAACTTTTTTCTTGGCAGCCCTGGGAGTGTTGTCCTGGAGTGACATATAGTCTTATATACTTTGGCTCCTTTCAGTTCTTGCCAAGTAACCTTTCTTTTCCATAAGTCTAAACTGTGATTGTTAATAGACTGCCAAAATACTGGGTATCACCACAGCAAAGGCTGATCCTGTCTGAACCTGATGGCCGCACAAGTGCACTTTTCATAGGATTACGTGTACAGTGACTTGTATACAAGCAATGCTACATGGATGATCTTCCCCATATAGAAAATTGATCTTCCCTTTAAATAACGGTCTGATCTTTGGAGCTGGCCCTTAAAATCAAGGCACTCAATACCGAGTACTGATCATTTCCACAATCTTCTTGGATTAATCTTTACTATATCCATGGAATCAAGTTTAAATAATATTTGATTTCTCTCTTCTCATTTTTTTTACATTATACTTAAAAACTGCCTGTTTAAAACCCTTCCAATTTAACATAAAAGATGACAATCAACATGTCAATTTATAAGGCAGAAACAAAGAAGTGATTTATATTAATTAAGATGTAATCCTGTATGAAATTCTCCCCAAAATATAGAAAACAAACTAAAATGTAGGGATATATTGAGTTACTTTCATTTTATGGCAGTAAAGTAAGCAGTGCACTTATTCGGGGGAAATACGATAAAATATTCCAACTTTTGTACAATCAGCCATGCCTTCTCTCATGATTGCCTTTGGGAATAATCACAGAGCCAACTTAAGAGCTAATAGTTTCTGAGATCTCTCCGATAGTATAAGTACAGCTTGATATACTATTTAATTGTATGCCTATACAAAGGGATCTTATATGTCTACAATATCTGGAAGATTAGTTTCCCTAATTATGCTGTTTGGAAATGTAAAATGTAATTCCAGATAGCCAATAAATACATTTGGCATCAGGTGGTAATGCTTGAGAATCACATGTCAAATGTACTGTATAGAATTAATATTACATGAAAAATATACAAGATGTTCTCCCTTATTAGTCTGGGATAAAGCAATTAAAATAAGAGACAACAATGGATAGCTTTGTGACAGACATAATACATAAGCAATAATTACAAATGTTGTTAAAACTAATCCTAAATAAGAGACATAGGCCGGTGCTCATAAATTGATCATGCCCCCATTTTGAGTAGCTGCTAAATTTAAAAAAAAGATTTTCAACCTAACTCTTAGTAAATGGTGACTGTATTATCAGAGATTAATGCCCTGGAAATATAATAATACCGCTCATAAAAAAGCACTTGAAATGACTACAATAAATAATAATTCACTAAGAATATATCTGCAAATTATCTCCCATTTGGGAAGATTTTTTTTATTCTCAAGTATCTTGGGGTTATATATGCAATAGGATAAAGAAAATAAGATATGATTCAAGATTATTTCATCTTGCTTACTCTACTTTGGGAAATATAGATACATATATTTACAAGATTCTGGTGTTTGAAGCAATTTTACCAGTTTAAGAGCTGCATGATAAGGTCTTTTAAAATAATAGAGGTAATTTGGGTAAGATTATGTTCTTATTCCATAGAGTACATTACCAGCATCACAAGGACTACAATCTTTCACTCCCTTTCTGAATTACACCATACCATAAGTGCCAAACTTTCTTCTCGTTTCGTTACTTAGCAGTGAGGACATACGTCTAAGTTATCAATCGTGAATAGCTTTGTCAAATATTGTTAAAAAGCTGTACTTTGAAATTGTTTAGAAGTGTAAATATGTAACAATGATACTGCAAAGATTTACTGGCAATAAAAAATGTAGACTTTACATGAATACGTGCCTAAAACATTCATTAATGTTAAAATTTCAAAGTGCTAATTAAAATCACCAAAAAGATTCCAATCTCGCTAGATTAGTTCATTTGTTGTGTTTAAGGAAATAGAGAGATATTGAAGCTGTCATGCATTTCATATGTTATTCTGATATCTACAATGAAGTAGTATTGCTATGGATCATAGCTGTATAGTGATACTATACACTGATTGCTTTAATATTAACAATAATAGTGACATTTTCCATTTTCTGGAAAATGCAGTATGTTTAATATTTAATATCTGTTAGTGGAAATCGAATCTACTTTGGATTTCATTGGTACAGTCGTGCAATAGAAGTGCAATAAAAGGAAATATCTGATATAGCTTAATGAGCAATCACAAAACACCTTGTCACTTTTCAAGTGATTTAAAAGATAGGACGACAAAGGCCTTTGTTTTGCTAGGATCTACCTGCTGTTCCACATGGATTCAGGTGTCATATCATGCTGTCAACAGTCCTTCATTTTGGGAGGGATTGCCTGCTGCTGGCCGGGATGAAATTGGGTGTCAGGGTGAAGGAGCAGGCCTCGTTCTTCTGTTCCTCTTGGTTCGTCAAGTGCAAAAGCTGCTGTATAGTTCTGGGTGAGGAGGGTTCTTCACTTGGTACACATATATATTTTTCACTGGAGATCTGCTGAAGACTTTGGACTCTTAGCTTAGATATTCAAAGTGTTTCACACCTATTTTTGACAGAGAGCCAAAACACCTAAATGAAAATATCCTTATATTTCCTAGTAAAGTTAATAACTTCCATTTTGGAAGCAGGCCAACCCAGTCTAAAATTGGCATGCTTTATGCCTCGTCTATGTCACAAAATAAGGTGGATATCATCCTAGTTTATACTGTCATCTACCTGAAATGTTGACTCTGCTTCTCTTCCCACAGATGCTGCCTGACCTACTGAGTGTTTCCAGCATTTCTGTTTTTGTTACAGATTACTGTATGTTCTCTGATCATTACGTTAGTGAAAACTGGCAGCCTAGGATGTACGCGTCCAGCCACTTTGCTAAAAAGGAGGTGAGGTGTTTTGCAATTCCGATTAAATATAAGGCTAATATAATTAGTGCTTTGATTAGAATTAAGAAGCCAGCATTTGAACACTACTGATCTGTACCCTTAGTTTAATGAGAAATAACAAGATGACCTAAGCAAACATGAGTTGAGGAGAAAGGGTCCATCAAGAGTAGGAAAGAATCTATTCTGTCTAGCAGGCATCCCTTGATGTTACCACCTCCACGACTTTATAGGAGTTTTGACTAACCATGAAATGATGTTAATTATCAATAAAGCAATCCAGTCAAAGAGAAGTCTTTGAATTGAAGGGATTTAAAGGAACAAATAAAGACAAAATACAGTGCATTTTAGTTAGTTGGGCAGGTTACTTGGGCCAACTGTTAAAGAACAAAAGCTAATTGACAAAATAGCCAGGAGTCTCTTCATTTATTTGGGACGCAGCTGCTTAATTGGGACAGGAGACTATGGCCGAATAGTTTCTAACTAGTGTCAGTCGCATGCATTTGCCTGGCCTTCAGACACTGCACTGTGCTTAGAGTGAACTGTTTTTAAATAGTGTCAGTTGCTTGTGTTCAAAAAGCAGGGATTTTTGTCTCTAAGAGTTGGTGAGAAATAAGCAATAAGACAATTTAGAACTGCTTTGCTCACTCACTGTGGTTTCAAGCATTCAGATTTGGAGATACCAGAAACAGCAGGGATTGAAAATGAATGAACTTTATGACTTCAACAAGGTAGGAACAATGAAGAATTTGAAGGTATCGACAATCATCTTGAATATTACATTGAAAATGAAGATTTGGAGGATTCAATCATCAATAGCATTGTCTGAAGGCAGTCCATTATCTACACTGATTTTGTTCATTTACAGTCAATCAAAAGAATATGGCAGCATACAGGTGTACTGGATGAATTCCTCTGTTGATAAAAAATAGGAACTAATACACAGTTTTATAGTACAGTAGTAGTAGTATTGATATTGTTCTAATTTATTCTGTTTTTCATTTAAATACATAATTTGTTACTTAGTTAAATGATAGTTTGTCTTTTTATACCTTTATAACTATTTTCATGAAGTTTTAGCTAATTGGGGGAGCTGCTTAATTGGGCTAAAATGTATAGTTCCCAATGTGTCCCAATTAAACAGAGTCCACTGTATATTATTTATAAAGTGCTGTACATGCCAGTCTATTACATTTTAGTGTTTTGCATAAAACTGCATGTGGAGTGTAGCCTATAACTTCCATTGTTGCACAGTGGAGAGTATCCACTAGTTGCATCATGTCCTGGTATAGAATCACCAATGTCTAAGAATAGAAAAGCTTACAAAAAGTGCTGGATGCTGTCCAGTCCATCACAGGCAAAGCCCCTCAAACCCCCACCATTGGCCCATCTACAAGAAGCATTGCCACAAGAAAGTAGTACCCATTATCAAAGACCCTTACTGTCCAGGCCATGCTCTCTTCTCACCACTGCCATCAGGAAGGGGGTATAGGAGCATTAAGTTTCACATCAGCAGATTCAGGAACAATTATTTCCCCTGAACTATCAGGCTCCTGAACCAGCGTGGATAACTTCACTCACCACAATACTGAACTGATCACTGAAAATAGCTTGTGGGCTTACTTTCAAGGGCACTACAACTCATGTTCTCAGTATTATCTATCTGTCTATCTATCTATCTATCTATCTATCTGTCTATTTATTTATTATTATTATTATTTGTATTTTTGTATTTGTAGTTTGTCTTCTTTTGCACATTGGTTGTTTGTCAGTCTTCATGTGTAGTTTTTCATTGATACTGCTGTATTTCTTTGTTCTACTGTAAATGCCTGCACAAAAATGAGTCTTAGGCCAAGATATGGTGACATATACATACTTTGATAATAAATTTACTTATAACTTTGAACTTTGACCCTTGATGTTCATAAAAGTTGCCACTTCCAGGAGCTTATAAGAGTTTTGACTGAATATGAGTTGGTGTTAAAAATACTAACAAAGCAAACCAGACAAAGGGAAGTCTCTGGATTGAAGGAATTTAAAGGAACAAATAAAGACTAAATATATTATTTATAAAGCCCCATATAAGCTGGTCTGTTAGATGTCAGTTCATTGCATAAAACTGCATATGGAAAGTGCCTCCATTTGTGAGTATAGTATACGATCATTTTCATGTTTTCAGACATTTATAGAGGCATAATGATAATAAACTTTGTCTATTAAATTTAAAATGTAACCATGATTATATAAACATAATTAAAATATATCTTGGGCCTGATAGGGGCAAACCTTGGGAGAAATTTAATTTCAACAACATGCAAACATTTATTTCTGTGAATCAATCTCCTGCTACAGACAATGACCAGTTTTCTTTTCCAAGAAATAAATAAGTTAAAATACAGCAGACAGCAAACCTGTAACTAATGTACTATCCCTACCCTTATTTCCAAGACTATATACATTTCCACCATCATACCCTGCCCCTAACCTTATTCGATTCTTTATGATATGTAGTGTGATGCAATCACTATAACTTCCACAAATACTGGAAAATTCTACTTCCTTCAGACAACTGCCTCAGCATTTCATTCTAGATCTCATTCCTTCCTTGATAAATTTAGCCATGCCTGTAAGTCCAAACGCCCTCTGTCATTGGAAGGTGAAGTCCGTGACAAATGAGAAGCACATGAAGATTTAAATCTTGACGGCCAGGGAAGGGAACTTTCAATTCGGAACCAAAAATATAAAACATATTGTGCTGCTGACTAACAAGAGGTGAGCCCATGGCCACTTTGAAGTCTTGAAATTTGCTGAAATGACGTGCCTGCCATCATCTGCAAATCTTCAGACATTAACACTTGCTTGTTGGCAAGTAGAGAAGCAAAAGATACAGTAGAATGCTGAAGCTTGGAGCCATATGATCATTTAATATGTAAACTATTTACAAAATGCTGGAGAGCACTCAATATCATCAGGCTGAACTCTGACTTGGGCAGAATTTCATGTTAGTTCTGACATTTAAATTCACGGCATCTCTTTTCCATTACACTTGCTCAGACTGTATTTTCACCCATTAGAATATTTGAAACTCCTAAGCTTTATATTTCATGACTAGTATACTTTTCATCTGGTCAGTTTTAAAACAAATTCCTGTGGAGTAAGCAATCTGGCCTAAGTCTCTGGCACCAATTAACATATCACCTTTCCTGAAGGAACTCCCTCATTCTGTGGTAGGATTCCATGGGAGAGAAGTACCATCCAAGATGGTATAAGTGAGGCTGAACATATTAACCAGAAACTATCAACTAATAACTCTATTTCCATGAGCTGTCTTTTTGTATTTCTGAACTTGGTTCAGATTTATTTTCCTGCAGCTGGAGAAAACATTTGTAACTTGGCCATTTTGAATTCAACATGTCATAATCATGTAGAATCTAGAATAGCAGGAGAATTGGATGAGTTTTAATCCCAGGCGCCTTGCTCAAACATATTTTCATATCTGGACTATGGTTAAAACAATATTTTTGCTCACTTTACTCATGATGTCTCCAAATTGTGATCTTGATATGATCAATGTTTCCATGTTCTGTGATTTTAAAAAAAATCTCTGAAATTTTCTCCTTTTGGATATAACCTTAAAATACTTCTATAGTCCTGGAAAGCAAATGGAGCTGTAATTCAGTGAAGTCACTGACTTCAGGTAAAAGCTGGGAAGACAACACCTAGATTTTAAAAATCCTCATTCAACTGCAAATAATGGACAAATATTCACTGGAGTTTTATTTTAAATGGACACAATAAGAAATAATGGATAATTTCTAGGGTGGAGCCTTGTGGTATTTGCTAGTTAAGGCTTGCATTGCAACTTCTGTGCCCTTTTTTCTTCTTTTTCTGAGGTCGTCCCTCAGGGTTGGGGACGAATTGCTCCCACTCCATGTCTGTGGGTTCTGAGGTGATTAAAGAGTACCATGTGGGATTTGCAGGTGGAGTATGAAGTACTTAATGTGTCAACTTGTTAAGTTGTTTGTGATAGTTTTTATTCCTCTGCAGTTTGCATATGGTCTCTAGGTATTCTTGCCAGGGACTCAAGGTGCTCCGTGCTTTCCCATATGCTCCACCACTCCATTTCTATGGAAGAAATCATGAGATTTCCATGTATTAGGGTGCTACCAGTTCCCTATGATGGCTTTGTGAATTACCTGGGATGCAGCACAAGGCAGAGCATTTGTTTCAGGTTTGAAGCTTGTGGATAATATTCTCTTCTTGCTACTACCATCAGGCAGGAGGTACAGGAGCCTTAGGTCCCACACCACCAAGTTCAGGAATGGTTATTACCTTCCACCCAACAGGCTCCCAAACTGGCATGGGTAACTTAATTCACCGCTTCACTAACCTGATTCTATGTTCTGCAGACTCACTTTCAAAGACACTTTACAAATCATGTTCTCATGTTTATATGAATAGTTTGTCTTCTTTTACACATTGGATGTTTGTCAGTCTTTGTCCATAGTCTTTTTAAAATTCTGTTGTATTTTTAAAACGGTACTAAATGGCGACTCCTTCGCTTGCATCTTCAGAAACAGTTCTATTTCCATCTTTAATATCTTTATTTTGCCCTTTCATTTGAAGACCCTGATCTGGAGTTACAAGTTGACTTCGGTTCTTTGCGGGATTGGGACCTGTTCTCGGGGTTTCAGGACTGGCCGTTGTTCGGAATACCAAGGGTTCAGCCTGAGAATCTGGCTCAAAACCAGAAGCCTAAGACCTCAGGGCTCTGGAGATGGGTGGATCGAGGGTGGGTGTCACGACAGGAGACCCGTATGCCGTCGGGGGAGTCAGGATATCTGTTGTGGGCCTGAAGACCCGGATCTTGGCGATCTTCGGGCACAGAACTTGAAAAAAGCAGAGTAACAGACTTTTTAATATCATAAACCAGCAAGTTGTTTGTTATGTCTCCCTGCTCGCTGGAAAAATGGAGACACCTTTTTCTCCCTTATTAGGGAGAGAAAGAATCTGTGGTATGTCGAATGCTGGGTGTAATGCAAAGTCTTTGGGGTAACTGCAAGTCTGTGTCTCTGCTATTGCTTTGCTCACGGTTGAGTGCTTGGTGATGGTGCCGATAATTGCTTTTTTTTGGCCGGTGGGGGGAGGAGGGATTGTTACTCGCTGCAGCTTACACACGAGAGGGAGGGGAGTTGGGGGGGGGTCTTTGGGGTTTTTGCATTTACCTGTCACTCATCCTTTGGGGCACTTCTCTGTTTTTGTGGATGTTTGCAAAGAAAAAGCATTTCAGGATGTATATTGTATCCATTACTCTGACATCAACTTTGACCTTTGAAACTTTTTCCCGTGTAAATGCCTGTGAGAAAATGAAAACACCAATGGTTTTACTTTCCCATTGTTTTGAGGTGGGCATTATCAGTTTCCAAGATGCCAAAGGATACAGGAAGACAGGATCATTGTTGTGGGCAGACCATGCATTTACTGCCATATCTGAAGTCTTGGTCTGAAAACACTTTCATCAAAATCCGCTGAAGGCTGCACTGAGCGTTGGAAGAATTGGTAACTTGTCATTAGTGCCTCCTTTCATTGAAAGGTAGCTCCTAATCGGAGGAAAATTAATCACATCTTTAAGTGGTTCTTCATGGATCTTCATTGTCAGGGGTCAGTTTTATGTATTAACGGCAGGTTTTCTTTCCAGATGTTTAATACAGGGCCCATTTTTTTGAAGGCTTTCAGTGGAAGTGTTACAATGAGTTTGAGCTCAGCCTCCTAGTCCATTGAAACGTAATGACAGCATCAATTTGCCAACCACTGAAATAGTCATTTATGGAGTGAAGTTATATCTAGGACAGGAAAATGATTTCACTTTTACTGACTGAGAAAGCTGATCTCAAATAAAGGAGTTAATTTTCCATTTCCCTGCTGCTTAAGTGCAGATGAGGTGGAGAAGTCAGTGTGATGTAATTAAAGGTATCAAAGATAGAAAATGAAAAAAATAACTTGTATTTTTACAGTGTTTTATACCATTTGATTGCAACTTTCCAACCAGATTGCATCTATAAATGTCCTATAAATACCACAAACAGTTTGTTATGACATTAGTTGTGGGGCGGGGGGGGGGGGGGGAATGCTAGCCACAACTTAGGGTAAACATCCCTGTGCCTGCAGGTTCAGACTTTATTGTTAGACAAAACTGGTCCTCCCTTGGTGCAGGAACATCTACTCAAGAGGGACATGATTATGATAATTGAAATCATAAGCTTGCGGTCTGATTATATCATTTTCTCTCTTTGAGGAAATTCAAGAAACTCACTAGTTGGTGGGGGGGGTGATCTTTTTACTCCTATTCCTCATTTCCTCCTATTCCTCACTTCCTGCTATTCCTTTGAGCCCCCTAATCATAGTGGTTGAGGAATACCTTAGTACTGTACTTAAAATGGTTGAAAAAACACTTGTAAGTCCTCTAGACTGAAAATTGGAACGTGAAGCAGGTGCCATGCTGACATCATTCCTATTACATTACCATATAATTTGCACTTTTTTTCTGCAAGAAACAAAAGTAAAACAGAAGGAATAAGACTCATGAACTTTTTTTGTACTGTTTCCCTACTATTTGCACAATTTTGCTGCTTCTTCTATCTGTAAAGTCTCTGCCATGCAATTTTTTTTACTTTTATCTTCCATGTTGCATTTGTAAATTTAACTTAAGGCGTGACCTTTAATTTATTTACCCTTCCACGCTACCTCAATCAGTTACATTTTTCTTCAAGAAGAATTTTGCGCTGACACTGTCTCTGGCTCAGCTGTACAGCATGGAGTGATTTCTCCAATGACTTACAATTTGAACAGATGGCTAATTGCCATGGTCTAAGACTGCCTGACTGAGTAAAGCTGGCTGCAATGTCCAGCATTAAAATGCCATTAAAATGTTCAATAAAAAATGTCCCCATCTACAGTCTAACAAAAATTACAGTTGTGCAGAAATAAAACCCACCCTCATCCAATCATTAGATCAGAGTATATTTCTTCTGGTATTAATTGGATTAGTACCATTTTTGAAATGTGTTCCAAATGAATTGAACAAAGGCTCAATGATCCACGTGGCAGTGACTTGAGAATGATCTTGTGGGCAGATTTTCTCTGTGGAAAAGCATTGGTTTTGAGCTTTGTGGATGTGGGTTGGGAGGAGCTGTTAACACATCAAGTCCATTCAACAGCCTCCTTGCAAATGAGAGTTGTATTGAAAAATGCTGGATGGCTACTTGCCAAGTCATTTCATGGAGTCCATAAAATATTCACAGACTATTATCTCTAGCATTTCAGGAAAACATCTATGTACTTTTTCTGTGACACGCTTTGTTGAGCAATTCCAGTCTTGTCTCTTTTTCCACTAGTGCTTTGATATTGTTCAACATTTGGAGGTCAAGAGAAAAGATGCAAACAACTTGAGAACCAGTCAAAAAGGTGCTTATCTATTTCTTCTAAGCTTTATTCCTTGATGTGAAAAAGTCTAATCTTTCTACATTTTCTGACTAATCCTGATGGCGTAGTAATTTACGGAGAACTGACTTATAGGTTATTGCAATATGATCACCAAATTTCAAAGTTCAAAGTAAAGTTATTATCAAAGAACATATATGTCACCATATCAGATTTATTTTATTGCAGGCATTCTCAATAAATACAAAGAATCAATGAAAAACATGCAACCGACAGGCAAAAAACAACAAACTGTGCAAACAAAAAGAAACAACAAATTAATAATGATAAATAAATAAACAATAAATATTGAGATCACGAGATGAAGAGTCCTTGAAAGTGAATCCCTTGGTTTTGCGAACAGTTCACTGTTGCCAAACTAACAGTGTTTCTCAGTACTTCTAAGGAAGTAGAGGCCTTGTTGTGCCTTCTTTGTAATGGTACTTAGGTGCTGGACCCAGAACAGATAGGTAACACCTTTCAACCATATTGCTTGTTAACTTTGATCTCCACTTGTATAAATATTTCTCAACATGTATATCCAATATATTTCTAATTGAGTTATCCATGTGAAAAAAAAATATAGTAATATCAATGACTTTAGATATTTTATTCAGATTATTCAGATGTTAGAATTGCTGTGAAGTTCTATTCAACCTCATTTCTTTATAAAACTTGACATTATAAATTTACACAAAAATAACTGCAGATGTTATATATTAGAAAATGTGTGCATTTTGGAAGATGCAAAGGAGATTCAGTACACAAAGAGTTCAGTATATGTTTCATCGCAAGCAAAGGACAATCTCTTCATCCATTATCACCCCTCTCTCCTCTATGTTTGGGTAGTGTCAGTGTTTCTCTCCTGAAAATGGGGTCACCAAACGATGGCATTCCCAGCCAGAAAAGAGAAACACTCACCATCTGATGAATCACATATTAAATTGTAAACTGCAACATTTTTGGTAGAGATTGGGCCAAGTAAGAAGACACTCAAGCCAACTTTAATTGGTATTTTGCTAACACACAGCACACTTATGGCCTTTCATTTTTGTTTGTTAATTGAGTTTAATCACTGTGCAGTAATATGAGGTACCTCATGGCAGAAGCCAAGCTGCTAAAATTGGCTGCAGGCTGTTCATAATGAAATGCAATTCCCTGGGCTTCCCTTTCATGTCCTGCTTCCCTCTTAGGTTGTTTGATGCTGCCCTTTAAAACTAGGTCTCCTGATGCAGCTGGTGAGGAAGATGATCTTTCTGGCCACCATTAAGGGTTTGTAGGGACGGGAGCTTGCTGGGGGTAGGACCCATTGCGAAGGGCAGCAGGTTGCAAATGGTCATCTTGCCTCTGTACAATGTACGCTGACCGCTCATATGTGCTCCCCCAGCATGGATTGAGAAAGTGGTTGATGGTAATGAGCTAAAGTCACACTTGACTGACACCGAATGACCTAAATTTATTTTCAAGCTTTTGCAGCAGGAGTCTATAATTTGGCTGTAAAGACATCAATCTCATTCCAAGATTTTTAAACCCTCTTTATCTAGTAGTAACCTGTTCCCTGACACCTGTGGTAGGTTATTTTATAGAATTCAGAGTTGATAGAAGAAATATTCTGTGTTGATTAGCCATAAGATTTTACTTCTCAGGTACAGCCAAGTAACTAAAATCTGTGCAAAAAATGACATAACATTGAGACGTATTAAGCATTCATAAAGGGAGATGTAGAGTATGATTCTGACTTCTGGTGATCACCAAATCAACATGGCTCATGTCAAGAAATGGCTTGTTTCCAGTACGATAGTCAAGAGTTAGCTTCTTCTCTGCATTTGCAAGCATTTGTTCATTACTGGAGCTTCATCAGATCACAAAATGGTTACAGCAAGGAAGCAATCTAAACAGCCTGGGAGTCTCACATCCTTATAAACCGAAAGTGGTTTCCTTTCAGATAATTTTTCACCCACAGCATTGCAGGAGTGTTGAACCCAACATAGGACTGCCTTAGGGACTCCAGCTCAGGAATTTTCCTCAGGGTTTACTCCCAAAGCCTTTCCTATGAGTGAGTATAGCCACAAGACGGCAGAGGTTTGAGATCAGAATTTTTCTTCTCCTAGATGAGCTGCCAACCATGGCTATTGAACGTCATCTGGACAAAGTGACTGGTTTTAAGGCACCAGTAACCCACCCTTGCCCCTTCTCGTGTCAGTAGAAATGGTTCTACTGGGCTTAGTAGCTAAGCACGCTTGAAGGTAAGAAGCTGGACTTGGTTGTCAGAGGCTATTTGAGAAACACACCACTGGGAGCATTTAATAGGTAATGTGAGCTTATCCCCACCATTCCCCTTCCCACCTGGCTATGACAACCTTAAGAACCAAACTGTCTCAGTCTCTGCCATCTCTTTGGATCCATCAGCTGCACGGAGAGGGGGAGCCTGCTCTGTGGCTATCAGTATGCTGTCCATATCATACTGCCCCGGCATGCGTATTACATAGAAAGCTAGGATGCAACATCTATGGTTGACCTTGATCAACGAAGGGCCTCAGTGTTGAATGTGTCTCCATTACTAACACTGTCAGTGCATTTCAGATTCTAACCATTCTTTGTCAGAGTTAAAAAAATTCCCTCATACCCCCATCTTTGGTTCATTTCCCAATGACCTTCATTCTATGTGCCTGATTCAACAAAGAGAAGAGTTTTTCTCTCTCTACCCTATCTACTGTATACTACTCCTGATTTTAAAGGCATCACATTTCCCAGCTTTGGGAAACACAGACAAATGGCAGTTATAAAATCTTATGGAATGCAAATGATCTCCAGGCTGAAGATATCAGTGATCTTGAGACTGATTGCACAGCTTTGTCCCTCATGAAAAAAAAAGAAAAAATAAAATAACTTCAGATGGCAAAACAATAGGGAATTTCCTTCCCTGTCCTAAAGTTGTTCATCCTCACTGGGTGCAATTTTGCAATCCTTTCTCCAGAACCTCATCCAGTGTAAATTTGGTCAGTATTCAGCATTGATAAAAAATAGAAATCAGTTTAATGTATGTGCTGCCACTCTTATTTCACATACTGCTATCAAACAGAACATAGAACATAGAACATCACAGCATACAAACAGGTCCTTTTGCCCACAACGATGTGTCAAACAAAATAAATTATTAGTCAAGTGATCAACTAAGTTAATCCCTTATGCATACACAATGGCCATGTCCCAACATTTTCCACATATTCATGTGCCTATCTAAATGTCTCTTAAAAATCCCTAATGTATCTGCCTCTACCACCATACCTGGCATCGCATTGCAGACACTCACCACTCTCTGTGTTAAAAGATTTCCTCTCGCATCTCTTTTAAAATTACCCCCTCTCACCTTAAATGTATGCCCTCTGGCATTCAATATTCAACCCTGGGAAAAAGATATTGTCTGTCTGCTCTATCTATGCCTCTCATAATCTTATAAGCCTCTATCAGGTCTCCCCTTAGGCTCCACCCAATTTTGTCAACTTCTCATTATACCACATAAGAACATAAGGAATAGAGCAGGAGCAGGCCATCCGGTCCACCAAGCCTGCTCCACCATTCAATAAGATCATGGCTGATCTGGCCATGGAGTCATCTCCACCTACCTGTCTTTTCCCCATAACCCTAATTCCTCTACTATTCAAAAATCTATCCAACCTTACGTTAAATGTATTTATTGAGGTAGCCTCCACTGCTTCATTGGGCAGAGAATTCCACAGATTCACCACTCTCTGAGAAAAGCAGTCCCTCCTTATCTCTGTCATAAATCTGCTCCTCCAAATCTTGAGGCTATGTCCCCTAGTTCTAGTCTCATCTACTAATGGAAACAACTTTCCTGTCTCTATCTTATCTATCCTTTTCATAATTTTATATGTTTCTATAAGATTTCCTCTCATTCTTCTGAATTCCAATGAGTACAGTCCCAGGCAATTCAATCTCTCCTCATAGTCTAACACCCTCATCTCTGGAATCAACTTGGTGAACCTCCTCTGCACTGACTCCAAAGCTAATATATACTTCTTCAAGTAATGAGACCAGAACTGCATGCAGTACTCCAAGTGTGGCTTCACCAGTACCCTGTACAGTTGCAGCATAACCTCCCTGCTCTAGCAATGAAGGCCAACATTCCATTTGCCTTCTTGATAGCCTGCTGCACCTGCAAACCAACCTTTTGTGATTCATAATGCCTTCTAATTCAGGCAGCGTCCTGGTAATCCTCTTCTGCACCCTCTCCAAAGCCACAGCATCCTTCCTATAATGGGGTGACCAGAACTGTATGCAATACTCCAGATCTGGCCGAACTAGAGTTTTATAAAGCTGCAAAATAACTTCCTGACTTTTATACTCAATAGCTTGACTAATAAAGGGAAGCATGCCATATGTTTTCTTAACCACCCTATCAACCTATGTAGTCACTTTCAGGTAGCTATGAATTTGGACCCCAATATCCCTTTGTTCATCAACACTATTAAGGGTTGTGCCCTTAACAGTATACTTACTCTTTGCATTTGGCCGACAAAGGTGCAACACTTCACATTTGACCAGGCCAAACCCCATCTGCCATTTCTCCACTAATATCTACAACTGATCTATATCCCGCTGTATTCTTTGCCAGCTATCTACACCATCTACAACACCACCAATCGTCATACCATCTGCAATGAAATTACTTTGACAGCTAACTGCCGAGAGCAAGGGATGTAGGCTTTGATGCTAATATGGCTAAATGATTGAAAGTGCTTCTTTGACAGTGACCACGCATTAGTCCTTACGAACACATCACTGATCTCACTGAGTCAGAGACTGATGATGCCCCAGTGCCCCAGCCTGACAGCTAAGAGGATAGGAGCTTGGTTGTCTTTAATTTTCAAAGGGTGATTGAGGAGGAACGTCACTGATGTTCAGAAGTTAACGAGCCACTAGGAGTGATTTTTGTGTCAAAAACAAGATGCCATCTTAATCAAGCAAATAAATATCACACTCTGCTCTACAAATTATTACAGTATTCATAACATCCTCTGATACTGATCTGTTCTTCAGAAAGGAACCATCAAAAAGAACTATCAGAACATTCATCAAAGATACATAATGTATTCTTGATGGATTTATCTTTGACTGCATAATATTTTTCAATCCTGTAATCTTTAAAATTGTACCTGCATGGTAATTTTAAAAAATAATTGAAAAGCAAAAATATGCAGATTATAGCACTCTTTAACTTGAAATTTCAAACAACCATAGTGCTTTCTATCTTACATTTTTTCTCTCTCATCTCAGTTCTCATTCATCTCTTTCTATTTATATCTTCTCACTAGATATTGATGGCAATTAACACGCCTTTCCTATCCTTACTTTATCATACCACCACTTGCTTCACTTATACTTTCTTGGTTGCCATCCTGCACTAACATTTGCTTTCACTTCCTCTATTCATTAAGCAACTTAAAACACAATTGCTTTCTAACCTTTCATAGTTCAGGTAATTTCTTTTGTTGAGAAAGTGGTGAAATGTTAGACCATTGCAAACCTCTGGGAAGGGTACTCCACAAATCTGTTGAGTTATGACAATAAAAGAAGTCATACATTTCCAAGTTTGGTTAATGTGTGACTCGAAGGACAACCTACAGATAGTACCTACTGCCCTTGTCCTTCTTGCTTGTAGAGATTTCTAGGTCTGGAAAGTGCTATTGGAATAGCTTAGTAGTCAATAGAATGTCAAACAAGTGAGCTGCTTCTTACTGCTATTTTGATTTAGCAATTCTCTGCCTTCAATTATGCAAGACAAATGACTACTTACACTATTAAAAGATTAGATTAGCTTTATTTGTCACATACACATCAAAACATACAGCGAAATGCATCAGTTGCATCAAATCAAATCAGTGAGGGTTGTGCTGGGAAGCCTGTAAGTGTCGCCATGCTTCTGCCACCAAAATAGCATGGCCACAACCTAATAACACTAACTCGTACATCTTTGGAACGTGTGAGGAAACTAGAGTTCCCGCAGGAAACCCACAGGGTCTTGGGGAGAACGTGCAAACTCCTTACAGACAGCAGTGACAATCAAACCCCAACCTTACAGCTGGCTGCGGTAAAGTGTTGCACTAACCACTATTACAATGACATCGACAGATTTAATGCTACAGCAGATATGGAAGATCATAATCCCTGTTGGAGCTCATGCTAATGTTGAATGTCTGAGAAGTCCATCATCAGACTCTTGAACAGACCACTCCTACACAAAAACTATCTCCCAGTCTACCTCTCCATGAATCTAACTCTTTATTGATTTACCTTCATTGTACCTTCTCTGTGATTGCATCATTATATATTGCATTCTGTTTTTTTTTTCCCTTTTTGCCACCCTTAAGTATAATATGATCTATCCAGATGGCTCTGAAACAAAATCTTTTCACTGTAACTCGGGACATGTGATAATATTAAACCAATTCCAATGCCAACTGCTGGAGAAACTCACCAGGTCAGGAATAAACAGTTGATATTTTGAGCTGAGACCCTTCAAGACTGCAGCATTTCCATAGACCTCAACCAGCCTAGACATCCTCTCTTCCCCCCCTCACATTGGGACTAAAAAGGCCTGAATGCACGTGATAGCAGGTTCTAGGCCAGCATCTTTCCTGCTGTTACAAGACTTTTGGACGGTTCCCTAGTATGATCAAATGGACTCTTGAATTGACAATCTACATTGTAATGACTTCCACTTTATTGTCCACCTACAATGCAGGTTCTCTGTAACTGCAACGCTTTATTGTGCAATTGTTTATTACTTTACCTTATAATACCTTAATACACCATTGTATTTAATTGATCTGTAAGAAATATGTGCAAGACAAAATTTTCACTGTACTTCAGTACAAGCTAATAAACTAATAAACTAATTTCCCAATTTCCCAAAGGTAATGGACCTACCAGCAGAAATTAGTAAATTGACAAGTGAGTACAAACAACAGGAATTCTGCAGATGCTGGAAATTCAAGCAACACACATCAAAGTTGCTGGTGAACGCAGCAGGCCAGGCAGCATCTGTAGGAAGAGGTGCAGTCGACGTTTCAGGCCGAGACCCTTTGTCAGGACTAACTGAAGGAAGAGTGAGTAAGGGATTTGAAAGTTGGAGGGGGAGGGTGAGATCCAAAATGATAGGAGAAGACAGGAGGGGGAGGGGTGGAGCCAAGAGCTGGACAGGTGATAGGCAAAAGGGATACGAGAGGATCATGGGACAGGAGGTCCGGGAAGAAAGACAAGGGGAGGGGGACCCAGAGGATGGGCAAGGGGTATATTCAGAGGGACAGAGGGAGAAAAAGGAGAGTGAGAGAAAGAATGTGTGTACAAAAATAAGTAACAGATGGAGTCCGAGGGGGAGGTGGGGCATTAGCGGAAGTTAGAGAAGTCGATGTTCATGCCATCAGGTTGGAGGCTACCCAGACGGAATATAAGGTGTTGTTCCTCCAACCTGAGTGTGGCTTCATATTTACAGTAGAGGAGGCCGTGGATAGACATATCAGAATGGGAATGGGATGTGGAATTAAAATGTGTGGCCACTGGGAGATCCTGCTTTCTCTGGCGGACAGAGCGTAGGTGTTCAGCAAAGCGGTCTCCCAGTCTGCGTCGGGTCTCGCCAATATATAAAAGGCCACATCGGGAGCACCGGACGCAGTATATCAGCCCAGCCGACTCACAGGTGAAGTGTTGCCTCACCTGGAAGGACTGTTTGGGGCCCTGAATGGTGGCAAGGGAGGAAGTGTAAGGGCATGTGTAGCACTTGTTCCGCTTACACGGATAAGTGCCAGGAGGGAGATCAGTGGGGAGGGATGGGGGGGACAAATGGACAAGGGAGTTGCGTAGGGAGTGATCCCTGCTGAATGCAGAGAGAGGGGGGAGGGAAAGATGTGCTTAGTGGTGGGATCCGTTGGAGGTGGCGGAAGTTACGGAGAATAATATGTTGGACCCGGATGCTGGTGGGGTGGTAGGTGAGGACCAGGGGAATCCTATTCCTAGTGGGGTGGCGGGAGGATGGAGTGAGAGCAGATGTACGTGAAATGGGGGAGATGTGTTTAAGAGCAGAGTTAATAGTGGAGGAGGGGAAGCCCCTTTCTTTAAAAAAGGAAGACATCTCCCTCAACCTAGAATAAAAAGCCTCATCCTGAGAGCAGATGCGGTGGAGACGGAGGAATTGCGAGAAGGGGATGGAGTTTTTGCAAGAGACAGGGTGAGAAGAGGAATAGTCCAGATAGCTGTGAGAGTCAGTAGGCTTATAGTAGACATCAGTGGATAAGCTGTCTCCAGAGACAGAGACAGAAAGATCTAGAACGGGGAGGGAGGTGTCGGAAATGGACCAGGTAAACTTAAGGGCAGGGTGAAAGTTGGAGGCAAAGTTAATGAAGTCAACGAGCTCAGCATGCGTGCAGGAAGCAGCGCCAATGCAGTCGTCGATGTAGCGAAGGAAAAGTGGGGGACAGATACCAGAATAGGCACGGAACATAGATTGTTCCAGAAAGCCAACAAAAAGGCAGGTATAGCTAGGACCCATACGGGTGCCCATAGCTACACCTTTAGTTTGGAGGAAGTGGGAGGAGCCAAAGGAGAAATTATTAAGAGTAAGGACTAATTTCACTAGACGGAGCAGAGTGGTGGTAGAGGGGAACTGATTAGGTCTGGAATCCAAAAAGAAGTGTAGAGCTTTGAGACCTTCCTGATGGGGGATGGAAGTATATAGGGACTGGACATCCATGGTGAAAATAAAGCGGTGGGGGCCAGGGAACTTAAAATCATTGAAAAGTTTAAGAGCGTGAGAAGTGTCACGAACAAAGGTCGGAAGGGATTGAACAAGGGGTGATAAAACAGTGTCGAGGTATGCAGAAACGAGTTCGGTGGGGCAGGAGCAAGCTGAGACAATAGGTCTGCCAGGACAGGCAGGTTTGTGGATCTTGGGTAGGAGGTAGAAACGGGAAGTGCGAGGTGTGGGAACTATAAGGTTGGTAGCAGTGGATGGGAGATCCCCTGAGTGGATAAAGTCGGCGATGGTGTGGGAGACAATGGCCTGGTGCTCCTTAGTGGGATCACGATCGAGGGGTAAATAAGAGGAGGTATCCACGACTTGTCACTGTGCCTCGGCAAGGTAGAGGTCAGTACGCCAGACTACAACAGCACCCCCCTTATCGGCGGGTTTAATAATAAGGTTAGGATTAGTGCGGAAGGAGTGGAGAGCAGAGCGTTCCGAAGGAGTGAGGTTGGAATGGGGACAAGGTGCGGTGAAGTCAAGACGGTTGATGTCCTGTCAGCAGTTAGCGATAAAAAGATCCAGAGCAGGCAGAAGACCAGAGCGGGGTGTCCATGAAGAAGAGGAGGGTTGAAGACGGGACAAGGGGTCATCGGTGGGGGTGGAAGAGCCCTTGCTGAAGAAGTAGGCTTGGAGACGGAGACAGCGGAAGAAAAGTTCCGCATCATGGCGAATACGGAACTCGCTGAGGTGTGGGCGAAGGGGGACAAAGGTGAGGCCCTTACTGAGGACAGAGCGCTCTGCCTCAGACAGCTGAAGGTCGGAGGAGATGGTAAGTGACAAGTGAGTAAATGGCTCTGCTAAAAGAAGCAAATGCAAAAACTTACTTAAGGATAAAAAGCTCAAAATACTCAGGAGGTGAGGCAGCAGTTGTGGAGAAAGGAGAAGTTACCATTTTTATTCATTGAACTTCCATCAGACTGAATTGTTCTGATGGTTCTGATTACTAAATTTTGAAAGGAATACACAGAAACTATCTAATGATAGTTTGTGTTGACCTACATGAGGTCAATACAAACATGTACTGCAGAAAGTATGTGAACATAGAAGAAATGTGTCTGGTCTTTTAACTAATATTGCTGTGGAGCCTTCAGCAATAGTAAATGCCATTTCTCTTGTGTGTGAGCAGCAGCATTCATTATTTAGATCAATATGGCTCAGGATTTCACTGAGGAATAACTGTGTGTTGCTTCACTGCTAATATCATTTGAGTGGGCTCAACAGTAGAAAGTCAATCAATAGTTATAAGAAAATCTCACAGTGCAAAGACTAAATGTTATCAACAATTGCCATTAATTCTCACAAAAGCAAGAACAAAATTTTTAATGCAGCATTAATGCAATTTTTAATCTTTAAAATCACATTTTAGAAATTAGCATAAAGGTTAGGAGCAGAAGAAGCCCACTTGATCCTTCAGATCAATCCTGTCCAATTTAATAAGATCGGATTGTAATTATAGCTCCATATTTCATCTGCCCATAATAAGTTTTATTAAATTAATAATAACATAATATAATATAATATAATATAATAAGTTTTATATTTTAGAAATTAGCATAAAGGTTAGGAGCAGAAGAAGCCCACATGATCCTTCAGATCAATCCTGTCCAATTTAATAAGATCTGATTGTAATCATAGCTCCATATTTCATCTGCCCATAATAAGTTTGTGTACATGCATTTTCCAGTATCACATAGACAACATTTCTAGATCTTGAACTTTTTTTAAGGCAAGATAAAGGACCTTTCCACAGAAGCTGTTTGGAAAGAGTTACTTTTCATTTTTATAAAGTGTATAGCATTCACACAAAAGAAGAAAGAACACAAGAAACTGGAAGGTCAAGTTCCCGCACTACGAACAGAAACCACAAAAAAAATTATGTACTGAGATATGCGCCATTTTTCCTGGATCTCCATGGGTGGCTCTTTTATTAAATTTACAGCAGATGAGCAGGAAAATCCCAAAGGAAATTCAATCCACACCCTTGCTTTTTTTCCCATAGTATATAAACAATAAGCTGTCTCAGTAATATATAAATAATTCACCCTCAGATGTGCTTGTTTCTTTTCTGATCTTGAAGAGTAAAAATTGGAAACAGATACAGGCTTGAACCAAGGTTCAGCAGTGACTGCAAAATGGTTTGAAAAGGTAAGAATATTTTGTGCTAGTTAATCAAGATGACCCACTGCTGTGCTGAAGTATCCCACTTTCAACATTTAACAGAATTGTGAAAAGACAAGCTGGTCTGAATGATTCAAGTGGTTGGCGAACATTATTGTCCATATCCACACATTGAAAGGAAACTAGTTTTTAATTTATATAAAATTTTCCCATCTAATATTTTCTTTGTCTGTCATTGAAAAGAAACTAGAAGAAGGCTGGTTGAATGCAATAAGTCAAGCAGCATCTGTGGAGGGAAGTTTAGTTTGCGAATCTTCATGTAGTCTGAAAGATGGAGGGGAGATGGTCAATACAAAGAGGTGCAGGGTAGGAGTTGACTTACAGATGGCAAGTAAGAGGTTTATTCAGGTGAGGAGGGGTGATAAGCAGATGGAGAAATGACAGTGAGATTAGCAACAGGAGCTGGAAAGTGCAGATAATGGAAGCTGTCAGGAAATGAAGGTGAAGCATGGAGTCAAAAAGTGAAAGAGGGTGGGGAGATGGGAGCAGTAGTGGGAGGGGTCTCAGAGGGAGAGGAACCCACCCCTTTCTGGCCTCCGCAGGGACCACTCTGTGACTCTCTGTTTCATACGTTCTTCCCCAGTATTCCTTCCTCTTCCCCAAGCACCTCTGCGTACAACTGTAGGAGTGTAAAACACGTCCCTAAACAGCCTTTCCAGGCTTGGCTTCATGTGCTTCTTTTCCAATTTTATTTATTTCATCTGGTGTTCTGAATTTGATCTCTGCTGTAGGATGAGACGAATAACACACAGACCTACACTTTGTCCACCAAGGCCATCTGGAGCTCTCAGTTGCAAGCCGTTTTAATCGTGCTGCCTACGCCCAAACTGACATCTTTGTCCTCAGCTTTCTCCAGTGCCAGAATGAAGCTAAGTGCAAACTAGAGGAACAGAACCTAATGTTTATTGGGTAGTCTACATCCCGAAAGCATGAACATTGAATTCTCCAGTTTCTGGTAAACTGTTCCTTCTTTGCCCCTTTGCTCTCTTCTGATCTACCCAGTTCCTCTCAGACCCACCCCAGAAGCCCATCATCTTCTTTCTTTACCTTCCTCCTCACACTCCATCTGTCCACTCTACTACTCTGAAGAGGCTTGTACAAAGATGCATACTTCAGGATTCTCCTTATTGATTACATTGACTACATCTCAACATTCAGTACCATCATCACCTCAAAACCAATCAATAAGCTCCAAGACCTTGACCTCAATACCTCTTTGTGCAATTGGATTCCTTGTTTCCTCACTTGCAGACCCTAGTCAGTTCAGATTCATAACAACATCTCCTCCATGATCTCCATCAGCACAGGTGCACCTCAAGGCTGTGTGCTTAGCCCACTGCTCTACTCGTTTTACACTTATGACTGTGTGGCCATATTCAAGTTCCTTGGCCAAATCAGAGGTGGTGACAAATCAGCATACAGGAGGGAGATTGAAAATCTGGCTGAGTGGTGCCACAACAACAGCCTCTCACTCAATATCAGCAAGACTAAGGAGCTGATTATTGACTTCAGGAGAAGGAAACCAGAGGTCCATGAATCAGCCCTTGTCAGAGGATCAGAGGTGGAAAGGGTTAGCAACTTTGAATTCTTGTTCTGGGACCAGCTCAAAAGTGCAATTACAAAGAAAGCACGGCAGTGGGTCTACTTCCTCAGGAGTTTGCAAAGATTTGGCATGACATCTAAAACTTTGATAACTTCTGTGGATGTGTGGTGAAGAGTATATTGACGTTGCATCACAGCCTGCTATGGAAACACAAACACACCTGAATGGAACATCTTGCAAAAATTAGTTGATAGGGCTCAGTCCATCACGGGTAAAGCCTTCGCCACCATTGAGCACATCTACATGATACACTGTCATAGGAAAGCAGCATCCATCATCAGGGACCACCATCACCCAGGACATTCTTGTTGCTGCTATCAGGAAGAAGGCAGAGAAGCCTCAGAGCTCACACCACCAGGTTCAGGGACAGCTACTATCCCTCAGCCATCAGGTTCTTGAACCAAAGGGGATAACTTCACTCATCTTCACTTGTCCCAACGTTGAAATGTTCCCACAACCTAGGGATTCTCTTTCAAGGACTCTTCTTTCTTTTTGTATTTGTAGTTTGTTGTCTATGGTACACTGGTTGAATGCCCAGGATGGTGTGGCCTTTCACTGATTTTGTTGTGGTTATTATTCTATGACCTTATTGTGTAAGCCCACAAGACAACGAACCTCAGGGTTGTATATGGTGACATACACGCACTTCGATAATAAGTTTACTTTGAACTTTGACTTCAATATTCTTTTTTGTAACACAATGGTATGTCATTGTTACATATGCTACTGAGGGATTATGAAAATTTGACTTACAGTACAGTGCAAAAGTCTTAGACACATACATATAGCTAGGGTGCCGAAGACTTGCATAGTCGGTCGTGATTTTATGTATTGCGCTGTACTGCTGCAGCTGCTGAAGCTGCAAAAGCAAAATCATGACGTATGTGAGTGATGATAAACCTGATTATGATATGGGTCTCTATTGTGGGCTGAGAATAGAAAGGGAGTAGGGAGAGGGAAATAATAGTTAGGAAAAAGGGAAAATAGAGAAGAGGAAAGAAAGCAGGAAGCACCAGTGAGACATTTTGCTATGATCAATAAACCAATTGTTTTGGATCAAGTTACCCTGCCTGTCATTTCAGGGCTGGATGAGTCTGCACCAGTGCCACACCCTGCCCCTGACAATCCTTTGCCACCTGTCCTACACTTCTTCTGCAGTGCTCCACCCCGACATTCCCAGCATCCTTTGCTCCTGCCACACCATACTGACAAAGATTCAAAGATTCAAAAAACTTTATTGTCATTCTAACCATACATCAGCTCTGCAGGGCAGAATGAGACAGCGTTTCTCAGGGGCAGTGCAATCATAACATAACAAACGCAACACTAAATAATAAACATAACAATAAATAGTAAAACACAACAGCCACATGTCAGTTAAAATCAGTTATAAGTGTCCAGTGCAAGTTAAAAATGTCCAAAGCAGAGTCAGGTGGAGCAGCTATTTAGCAGTCTGACTGCCTGTGGGAGGAAGCTGTTTAGTAGCCTTGTGGTTTTAGTTTTGATGCTCCTGTAAGGTTTGCCTGATGGCAGAAGAACAAATTGTTCATGGAGAGGGCATGAGGGGTCTTTAATGATGTACTGTGTCTTCTGGAGGCATCGACTCTGAAAGAGGTCTTGGACAGAAGGTAGGGAGACCCCAATAACCTTCTCTGCTCCCCTAACCACCCTCTGCAAGGCTTTTTTGTCGACAGCACTGCTGCTGGAGTACCAGGTTGTGGTGCAAAAGGTCAGCACACTCTCAACCACGCCTCTGTAGAATGTAGTTAAGATGTTCCTGGGGAGTGATGCTTGTTTAAGCTTCCTCAGAAAGTGCAATCTCTGCTGGGCCCATTTCACAATCCCAGTGGTGTTCCTGGACCAGGTGAGATATACAGTATTCTGCAAAAGTCTTAACATCTCATGTGCCTAAACCTTTGCACAGTATTGTATATTTTTAAAAGATTAGCTTGCTTGTCAGGCAGCAATTTTGAATATCCTGTGTTTGTTGTAAGGTGGAAGTTCTTTTGTTTTATATATTTTGGTATCAAGTATACCTGGATTGATTGATTGATTATCTGGCGACTATAAATTGCTTTTGGTATAAGTGGAGGGAATTGATGGTCGTATGAGAGTAAGTAATATTGATGGGGAATGGGGTTGATTGGATTGCTCTGAAAACCAACATAGATTTGATTGGCTGGATAGCCTCCTTCCCTATCACGAGAAATGAAATCAGAGTAAAATGCCCCCAATCAACGATCTCAAGTACAAAGACCACCAAATAAAGCAGGAACTTCAATTTCTGACCTGAGTCCGTTCAAATCCCCCTGTGCCATTGCACAATTAACATCTAAGCCTGCATGTCTGTTCTTTCCTGATCCATTTTTGTGGGTGATACTCTCTCTGATCATCAGTTTACAAGTGTTTTGGCCACCAGTTGAAGACATCTCCACATGTTCATTGTCACTAAGTCCAAAGGAGGTGGATGAACAGAAGGTAAATACAACTGATGTCAGATACTTCAGGTATTCAACTCTACTAATCAAAGACTAATGTTTCCACATCCCTCCTCTGGAGCTCTGTGCTGAAACAGATCACAAAATGGAAGACTTAGTGGTGTAGACCTTTGCTTTCAAGGAAGGAGAATTAAAATAATCTAACTCACAACAAAGGAGGTGCTCACACTATGAGTGAGAGCAGGCTCTGGTTTTCAAAAAGGTTATTTTTTTGAACTCCTCTAGATTCACTAGTCTTCTGAAGACTCTAGCTTCTTTTACAGAAGCTAGCGTTTTCAGCATGTCAGGCACCTTCTGTCATCCTACCAGGCAAACCTTTTATCTGAGACTCAGCTGTGAATAGCAATGAGACTTTGAAACATAGAAGATGTCACGCTGAATCTCGTAGAACCATAGAGAGAGACAGCCCTTCAAATCCTTCAATGCACCAAGTCTGAGCCAATCATGTGTCCAAAATCTGATATGCTTTTCTCACTGGCCAGAATTCAAAGATCATTTAAAATTCTGCTCAGTGTCCAGAAAATCTTCGGTGCCCAATTTGCTCTCCTGGCTGATATCTTCTGCATCAGGGTCTGTGGGTCCATGGCCTTCTTCACTGCCATGAAGAGGCCAAACTCAGGTTTCAGGAACAACACCTCAAATCCTGTCTGGTTAGCATCCAACCTGATGCCACGGACACTGATTCCTCTACCTTCCATTAATTTCTCCCCTCTCCTCCCTTTTACCTTTCTCTTAGTTATTCATTCTGGTTACTCCTTCTCTTCTCCTCACCTGCCATTCACCTTCCTCTGGTGCCCCTCCTCCTCCCTTTCTTCCTGGTTTACTGACTTCTCCTGTCAGACCCCTTCTTCAGCTCTTTACCTCTTCCACCTATCACCTCCCAGCTCCTTGCTTCAACCACCCTGTACCCACCTAAATTCCCCCCATCAACTGGTCGCACCTATCACCTGCCAGCTTGTACTCCTTCCTCACCCCCCGCCTTCTTATTCTGGCTTCTGCCCTCTTTCTTTGTTTCAGCTCAAAAGTCTGTATTTATCCCTCCCCTCCCATAGTTGTTACCTGATTTACTGACTTCCTCCAGCAGTTGGTGTGTGTTGCTCTAAATTCCCAGCATCTGAATAATCTCTTTTTCATATGTTGGAGAACAAACCTGCCAAGTTCCTAGGGTGCATAGCTTGGCAGAACATTCAGGTTCTGGACTCACCCATCAAATCAATTGCATGCAAGCAGCCTTTCATGATTGTGACACCCAGCATCAGTCAAAGAAAATCTGAAATTTCAGAAGCCAAAAATCTGAAATTAAAGCAGAAACTGCTGGATTGTTCAATAGGTCAAGCAGCATCAAGGGAAAGAGGAACAGAGTTAAAGTTTCTGGTCCTATGCCCTTGGACACAACTGGGGAAAAAAGCAAACACGTTTTTAGTAGCTGAGGAAATGGAGGAAGGATGGATAGAAGCAAGTGAATATCTCTGATATGGTAAAACACATTTGGTTAATGGGAGATTAGAGGGCTATTTTGCTTCTTTATCTGTGAATGTGTTCCTTACAGCAAGGCCACTGGAAAGGCCTTGCAGGTTAGACAATACCAATGGAAAGAGAAAGTTGAAGCCAGATCCATAGATTGACAATAGACAGAGATAGCCTGTTCTGATGAAGACAAAAGAAATGAGTGATTTATCCAAAGATGGAGAACTCAATATTGACAAGATGGGATGTTGTTAATCAAGCTTGCACTGAGCTGTGTTGTAGTAGTTCAGGAGTTCATGGACACAAAGGTCAGTCTGGGATTGGGATGGAGAATGGTGCCGGGCAATGGGGTGCTACAGACTGAACATAGGTGCTCTGTCAAACAATCACCCAATCTGCAATTGATTTCTGTTATGTGGAGGTGACCATGTTGTGAACATTGAAAGCAATATCCCAGACCTGATCCTAGTGCCGGTAAGTCACTGCTTTAGCTGGAAAGACTGTTCGGATCACTGTATGGCAAGAAAGAAAGAGGTGAAAGGACAGGTGTTGCATTCCCTGAAGTTGTATGGGAAAGTGCAAGAAACCAGATTGCTTCTCTGATAGCAATTTAATAATGTATGCTGTGTAATAGTGTAATTGTGTGTGAGTTTGCATACAAGTATGCATAAGTGCATTGTGGATTTTAACACAATATCAGTTGTGAATATAAAGCTCCCAAAGTTGAAAATCCTACCAGCAGTCACTACCTATGCTCATGTAAATTGCTAACTTGGTTTATTATTATCATATGTACTGAGTTACAGTGAAAAATCCCTGTTATGTATGGCATCCGTATGAATCATTTTATTACAACAGTGCACTGAGGTAGTTCAAGGAAAAGCAAGAATAGAATACAGAATTAAGTATTCCAGTGACAGAGAAGACCGTAAAGAATAAGAACAGAATTAGGCCATTCAGCCCATCGAGTCTGCTCCATCAGAAAACATGCAGAGCAGCAAACACTAAGGTACAAGGCCAACTTAAAATCATAGAATATAAATTTAAATGCGTGGAACGATTATAATAAAAGTATTGATTAGATCTGCAGAGTACAGATACAATGGCTGCCATCAATCTCCTATTAATGTTAATTAAAATTATAGAAAACAAACCACTGGCCACCTCTCTGAATGAGAATTGCTGCTTTAGATGCAACAGCCATAGTTGAAGTAAAGGTGAAAGGTTAAAGGTGGTTCATGAAACATGTCTGACTGACTGACTGTGGCCTGTGTATATGAAGCAGTAACCTGGCATTGGCTAAGGGCATCACCAGAATATTACAAGACCCTCCAGCTGACTGCTGCTCCTTGAACCACAGCAATGCTGGTCACAGGGCTTGTCAATCATTGTCCTCTGATGCCCAAGAGCAGATGTCCCTTTCACTGTGAGATGCAACATTTTCAATGACACATGACAGAGAGTTATTTCTAATGGCCCATCTGTTGAAATGGGAAGGTTGAGGAGGGGCAGTGGGTAGTCAAACCCTAGGACAGTCTCTGTAAGCCGCTTTGATAGCTGGCAGGGTACTTGATGACAGTAGCAAGAATTTGACACTCGGCGGTGTCCTTTACAGCACTTTAAACTTTGTCATCAAATCCTCCAGTAACTGAGATTTATGAACGATCATGATCTTGTTTTGAAAGTTGTATATTTGGCAGCCGTGAACTTTGATCTATGATAGGCTGCAGAAGTCAGTGTGAAATAATTCTTTCCTGTAATCCCTCCAAGAAAATAAATAGCAAAAATGCTGAGAGTTGAAATTTGATGCTCTTTTTGCCTGTTCAGTCATGCAGTGACTAAAATATAAGTAAAATACTCCACTTGCATGCCAGACCTGAGTGGGGTGATTGGTCGTGTAGGCTGTAGTGGTGAAGCCTGATGCAGCAAAATAGGGTGCAAGGTGATCAATCAGCATTAGTGCTGAGTCGTTGACATGTCCGACATGATCACTATTCCTGCTGCAGAGACAATGAGGGCAGCGAGAAATTGAGAGCAGTAAGTCATTCCTGCCAAAGCTTGAGAGCAAAGGCTTAGCAGCCATCTAAATTCAGAAGAGAAGAAAATGTTGCATTGATACCATGCCACTTTCAACCTCAGAATGTCCCAAAGTGTTTTACAGTCAATTAGGGACTTTTGATGTGTCACGGTTGTAATGCAGGAAATGTAGCAAACACTTTGCACACAGCTAGGTCTCACAAACAGCAATGTGATAATGACAAGATAATCTGTTTCCTTTAGTGCTCGTTGAGTGGATAAGTATTCAGCAGGCCACCAGTGAGAATCACTCACTCTTCTTTAAAACAGTGTTTCAGGATCTTTTATACACACCATCACATCCAAACTAATGTTGAGGGCCATACATTGCTTTGGCCTTCAGTGTTATTTTGGACATGGCGGTGGCTGTAATGGTAAAAACGGTGCTGGCAAGACACCGTGACACTTTACAGGCAGCAAACAAAACTACTAACTTTTCTATTAATTACACTGTTACTGGACTACAATAACTGCAATCCACAGCCTGTAATTCCCCTTTGGGAGCTGTGCTTTTGGACCATCTGTATGACCTGGTATTTCTATGGTACCTTGAAGATGCTGTGAACTGGACTCTCAAGAATGCAGGTATGGCCGTGGCGACCATTGCTGGAGCGGACTTCGGGCTGGATTGAAATGGTGGGTCCTGGGCCCAAGAACAAAAAGCAAACCGATGTTTGGCCGATTTAAATGCCTAGCCAGATTGAGAAGATCAAGGCTTCAAGGCCAAGGGCAAAGGACGAACTGATGTTCAACTCACTACTCCATGAGTTTACTTGCTTCAGCACTGAACTGGCTCTATGGCTGTGGACTCACTAGACTTCATGTTCTGTGTTATTCCCTTACTTCTTACTGTTTGCACAATTGGTTCCTGTTTTGGGTGTTTGACAGTCTTTGCAGTGTGGGTTGTTTTAATGGGTTCTGTTGTGTTTCTTCGTTTTGTGGCTGCCTGTAAATAGATAAATCTCATTCATATGTAATATACATACTTTGATAATGAACTTTGAACTTTGAACTTTGAGTGAGGAGGCATATTAAGGCCCAAGAAAAAGTACGGAACACACTTAGTGCATGTAGGATATCAAACAAGTTTCTGTGCCCACATCTTTAAAGTGACTCTAAAACCCACAACTACCTGGCTGAAAGGAAAGACTGACTCATGATCAGATACCGTGGCCTATCAAAATTAATATGTAGTCTAGGAAACGGATTTGTGCTTTGGAAAATTTTAAATGCCCAACGTATATTATTGCTTATCACTGACATTCTTTCCCCTCATTATTCTCATTTGCCTTGAAATGCATAGACTTCAGTTATCAATACCCTGAATGAAAATATCACTATTAGCAAATCAAATATTAGAAATCAAACAGTGAGCCTGTTCCCCACCCCCCCCACCCCCACCGTCCTTTTCTTTGCAGCAGATAGGAAGATGCTAACATAATGGGAACTCTGACAGTACGGTGATAAGACTGTGATCTCTTCACAGCTAGACAGACAGAAAACATAAACAGAGACCCAGAGCTGCCAGAAAGGCCCCAAAAGAGATGGCAGTGAGATAGGGAAGAAACACAAATAAAAAGCCCAGCTGTAATCCGATAACTGAATTCTCTTTGTCACATATCCATACAGCTCCCTAAACAAGGATGAGGAAGGAAAAGAATGGCAGCATGAGAAAACATAAACTTCAGGCTTAGACAGAACACTCGATTTTTGAAAGATTCCTCAGGAAGTCAGTGATGTGTCTTCCGAAATGAATCAGTATTAAAATGCCCACTTCCTATGTCTATGTTTACACTTTGAATTGCAGCCCCACTTTGGGGTTCATGGAATTTTCTTGTGCTATTTTTTGACTTATTGAGTCATGCAGATAGAATGCTTCGGCCCAAAGTAAGGAATCGTGTTTTGTGGTGAATTTATAAATGAATGTTCTTCTTAATTTCAACGACTTTGCCAATTTTTGTCTGACAGGGCTTCTCTGGAGTACCCTGGGAGAATTTCGCAAGTTAAAAGACACAAGCTGTTGTGGTTAAAAAAAGCATATCTATCATAATACATGGAGCTACTGTGTGTGTGTACCTGCTGTCCCCAAGCCCAGTTCGTTCACAATATATGATTAGTCCTTTTGTGTCCATTGCATATATCACCTTGAACACAGCTCAACAGTTCTTCTGGCCTAGTGAGAATCCTGGTCAGCATGGACCAGTTGGGCTGAAGGGCCTCCTTCTCTGCTGTATGATTCTATGACTCTTCCTCACTCCACTGATGGGGATTTCTAGCAGGAGTTCTTGAAGTCGGAACTATTACACGCAAATAGATTCCATTCCAGTAAAAAATAAATTCTGAAAGTAAGCAGCCCAGCATTAAAGGAGGCTCCCTTCATTACCAAAATCAGCTACGTACACTTGTTTGGGTACTATAAATTAGGTTCATTTACTGATCATTAGTGAATGTTTGTTATATGTCATCATGAGGGTATCAACATATATAGACAGAGATGAATTCAAGGGGATTGGTGAGGTTTAATCATAGAATTACATAGAATGATAGAAAAGTGATTACACAAAAGAAGTCCATGCTAGCTGAGGAAGAACTACCTGACGTAATCCCACCATCTCACATTAGCCCTGTAAGTCAAGTGCACATTCAAATGTTGTTTAAATATGACAGTGGTTTTTGCCTCCTCCACCACCCTTTCAGACAGCAAGTTCCTAATTTCCACCTGTCTTTAAATGACAACATTTTCATCTCCCCTCTATTCCTTCAAATCTATGTACCCTGTTTGTTGATCCTTTGCAATCATAAGCATGAACGGAATTTCAGCACACAGTACCTATATAATCAAACCAATTTGCAAGAATTTTAAGAATACAGGAAAAGCTTATAACTAATATATTTCACAGTTCATAATCATATGTTTTTGGATTGCAGGTTTTCAAGAACCTTACGGATTGATTATTCCCCTGACTGTTTTGTTCTAGGATCAACTGTCACACAGGCTGTTGTGAAGACAGCAAAAGTGACCCAGTAGGGGCCTCCAATACAAGCAGCAGACAACATTTCTTTTTGTCTGGAGAGTTGATAAACTTGGATGGTGGCCTATTTTAAACTCAAATTAAATCAAGCACAACTGTTTGACTACATGAAGCATTAAGCGTCTTGAGGTTAAGTGACACATGGCCAGGACATATGTTGTTTGTGTTCACTAATCATGTCCGACATGGAGAACTTCAATACTACAAAATATACCAACTACACAGCATGTATAAAAGTTAAGACAAACGGTATTTTGCAGATCCATTAAAATTTTTAAAACGTGCAGACTGTTTTCTGAACTTATGGTCTGTAGGTGGATTCTGTGATATCTTTTATTTTAGCAGGAATGATGCTGCTTGTTTACCGTTGTTTGGCTATGTATTTCAGAAATGTGGAACAATCAATTAACTCCTTTATGTTTCTTTTGATCACCATTTCTATCAGCTTCAATCAAAACTAGGTGAGAAGGCGAAAGTACTGCCCAATGTCTGTCCCATGTTTAACGCTAAATCCACCATTAAAGTAATGCACAGGAGCAGTTGTTGTTGGTCAGAGTTGGAGGCCAGGCACAGGGGGTGAATAGGAAGGCAATAGCTGAAAGAAAAGCTCCATCCTATCTTATTTAGGAAGGTTATTATATTACAATAGCTCTCCCTCTGGTAACTGGAATGGCCAAGGTACGTATGTATATTCGGATTTTCTCTCACTTGTAAAAACAAACCTGTAGCTTTGGAACTAGTTCAGTTTTAACAAAATTAACTTCTCTCTTCCTGGTCATAAATCTTAATGTCTAAAGGAGAAGCTACTAATCATATGGAAAAGGAGGGAAAATTATTTCTTATAAAATCATTTTATTGAACCAAGACTCTAATAAAGTTCTAACCCATGCCATTGCAGAAAAATATGTTTAATAACAGTGTATTGAATCTCCACTGTACCTTATATGGGATAGCGATTCAAGCAGGATACATGATAAATCGTATAAGTATATAGAAAAAATATTTCTTTCATTCCTGTTTTACATTTTTTTTCCAAATTGAACTCAGAATCTATGGTGCATGTTTTAGTAAATTTCAGTGGTGTTCATGCTGTTCAGTGAGGTGTTGGACTTCCTAACGAACAGACCTCAGATAGTCAAGATGCACAACAGCTTCTCCCTCCCCATCATCCTCAGCACAGGTGCCCCCCAGGGGCATTGCTGTACATTCCGCTCACACACATCTGCACGGCCAAACACCTGAGTAATCACATTGTCAAGTTTGCCAAAGACAAGGCAGCGATGAGGCGGCCTACGGAGAGAAGGTGGAAGAAGTCGAGGCCTGTTGCCAGGCAAATATTTCTTCCATAATGTCAATAAGACAAAGGAGATAGTTATTGACTTCAAGGTCACTCATCTCCCTCTTCCTGTCAGAGGCACAGCAGTGGAAACTGCGAGCAGTTTCAAACTCCTACGAGTCCACATCTCGCACCTTCTCGCTTGGCTTCAGAACACATTTTACACCATCAGGCAAGCTCACCAATGCCTCTACTTTCTAAGGAGGCTGAAGAGAACTGGTCTACGCATATCTACACTCATGTTATTCTACAGATGTGCAGTAGAGTAAATTTGAATTGACTTGACTAGAGAGTATCCTAACAAGCTGGAGCACTGGCAAGAAGAAATCTGCAGATATTGGAAATCTGAGCAACACACATAAAAAGCTGGAGGAACTCAGCAGGCCAGGCAGCATGTATGGAATAAAATACAGTCGACGTTTTGGGCCGAAACCCTTTGGCAGGACTGGAGAGAAAAATCTGAGGAGGAGATTAGAAAGTGGTGGTAGGGGAGAGAGAGAAACACCAGGTGATAGGTGAAACCTGGAGGGGGAGAAATGAAGTAAAGATCTGAGAAGCTGATTGGTGAAAGAGACAGAAGGCCATGGAAGAAAGAAAAGTCGGGGGAGGGGGCGGGGAGGAGCACCAGAGGGAGGCCCCGCTACCAGACTCAAAGGCAATTACTTTTCCCAAGCAGTAAGGCTGATCAACATCTCCACCCACTAACCCACCCCTCCACACCCCACCACCACTACTTCATTATTTCCTGTCATCTGAGGTACAGACAGTCCTGTGCCTAGCACCCCTTTATGGACATACTGTACACTCAGTCTATGTATATTAGTTGTCTTGCATATTTATATTTATTGTGTTTCTTTATTATTATTGTGTTCTTTATCTTACTGTTTTTTTTATGTGTTGCATTGGATCTGGAGTAACAATTATTTTGTTCTCCTTTGCAATTTTGTACTGGAAATGACATTAAACAATTATGAATTTTGAATGATATTGTAATGCACATGTCTGCAGTAAAAGTTATTATAAATGGATGCATATACAGACACGAGGACAGAAAACTGTAAGGCAATAACATATGCCCAGAAGAAGCTAGTGACCTGGAAGTTCAGTCATTCCACCATGGGATAATCTTTATTTCCACACTAAATAACTCAAAAACATCTTTACCTGGACTGAACTTCCAGGTCATTTCTCAGCACTCCAGACCTTCGACCAGACTCTTTCTGTTATGTTTGTTCTGAATAAAGACTTACTTGTATGGGTAAAAAAAAAAGCACCCTTGTTTATTTACAGAATGGCTTCAGCTCGACTACATTTTATTCGGAACACTCCAGCCCGCCAAGAGCATGTGTGTCTTATTCACCAACAGTTCTCTGATATCTCCTCTCTGTCAAACACTAATCCATCCTCACTATTGCCTCAGATATCTTCATTCCCTCCAGACGCCCCCTTGAGCCTTTAACACCACACTCTATCCCCAGATCTTGGTCCTGTGGGGCCACAGGCACTTCCAATAATTCTCCACCTTACCTCCAGGTTCTGTTCTGGCAACTGATTGTCACAACACACCTCCATAAATTCTTAACAAGTTTCCAATCCATAATCACTCTCCCCAAATCTTTTCACCCCTATCAGAACCTCCAAACCCTTCCCTCCCAACTTAGTCCTGATTCATCAACTGTACCTGTTGGGCCTCAAGCCCAAATGAAAGAAGAGTCATGTTTGACTAATCTGCTGGAATTCTTTGAAGATGTAACTATAATACATAAGGGCAAACCAGTGGATGAGATGTTTCATATTTTGGAAGCCCAATGATAAAGTGCTTTTGGAGGTTGGCTAAAAAAATTAGAGCACAGTGAAGTAAATGGACATAGATGAAAATTAATTATCAGACAGAGAGCAAAGAATGGGAACAAATAAACTGTGACCAGTAGGGTATGACAAACTACAGTACCTTGTAAAGGAATTCAGCCTACAACCCTTGGTTCACATAAATATTATAATCAAAGATTTTGGTCAATTTAACTGACAATTTTTATTTGTGAATTTTTATTTTATTTTCACAATAGAGCTCAAAAACAGGGAAAATTGTAAAGCTTGAAAAACTAAAAATACAAAACCTGAAATGCCATCAGTTCAAAAGTATTCATCCCCCTTTACTCAGTATTTAACTGAAACACCTCTCACAGATATTACCGCCAAGAGTCTCTTTGGATAAGTCTATTAGCTTTGCACAATGTGATTGATCGGGTTAAAGTCAGGACTCTGACTGGGCTGCTCAAGGACATCAATTTCTTCACTTGAAGCCATTCCATGATTGCTCTGGCTGTGTTCTTTGGGTTGTTGTTCTGTTGAAAGACAAACCTCTTTCCCAGTTCAGGCTTTCTGGCAGTGGCTATCAGGTTTTTATGTAGGATCTCTCTGTATTTAGCAGCATTCAACTTCTCATCAGTCCTGACCAGACTTCCAATCCCTGCTGCAGAAAAACATTCTCATAGCATGATGCTACCTCCCCTATACTTTACAGCAGGGATTGTGTCACCTGGCTTCTGCACAATATTAGATTTACACCACACATACCACTTAGTGCTGAGGTCAAACTGTTTCACATTAGTCTCATCTGACCAGAAAGTCTTCAACAACTTTACAATACCTTCTACTGTAAGTGATGCTTTGCAAAGTCTTTACGGGCAAGGGTATGCTTTTTTTTAAGCCAGGGCTTCTTCTTTGCCACTCTTCCATGAATAACTTTTTTGTACAAGGCCTTCAAGATTGTGGAGCCATGAACTTCATCTCCAGTTGCAGCCACTGACTTCTGCCGCTCACTCAGAGTGACTGTTGGTGTCACAGTAGTCCTCCTTACACATACTTTTCTTCTCCAGCAACTGAGTTTAGAGGGGCAGCCTGACCTAGTCAGTATGGCTGTGATTTCATTTTTGTTCCCACTTTTACAAGATGGACTACACTGATTCCGAGGTATGTTTAGTGCCTTTGAGATGGTATTGTATCCAGATTTGTGCTTCTGTATTATCATTTCCCTGACTTGTCTTGAATGTTCTTTTGTCTTAACTTTGGCTTGATCAGTTGAAAATCCACCATACTGTTAGACCTTATAGAGAGAGGGAGTACTTACAGTATTTTTATGAATTCACTGAAAACAGGAGATCCTCCGATTTTCTACATCAACAAATTGCGTGAGTTGGTAAAGTAATTGTACCCGAGGCAAGTTAGTTACCAAGGGGATGAATACTTGTTCAGCCTTACAATTTTGGTTTTTAATTTTTGGCAAATTGTTGGCAGGTTTGGAAATTTTACTTTTGATTTGACATAATGCACAATGTTCTGTAGATTAGCTCAAAATTCTACTTCTAAGTATTTTAAATTTAGAAAATGAGACAGTAAAATGCGAAAATCATTGTGGAGGCAGAATACTTTTTCAAGGCACTGTATATCTATGATTTGGCAGAGAAGGATTAGATGTCATAATTCAGCATTTGCTGATGATATAAAGTTAGATTAGAATTAGTAGAGAGAATCATTGCATCGAAGTAAAGGGTACATTGTTTAGGAATAATATGAGGAGATGTTTCTTCGTGAAACGAGTTGCAAGTTTTTGGGATTCTCTGCCTGGGAGATCACTGGATATTCAGACACTGAGTTCATTCAAAGCAAGTATCAAAAGAGTTCTGGGCACTCATGGAAACAAGGGATATGAGGAGAATCGAGGAAAATAGCACTGAGTTAAATATCAGCAATGATTCTAATGAATGGCAGAGCAAATACAAAGGGCCACTTTCTTGATCTTGCTCATAATTCTCACTTTTACTATTATGTAACTCCATTCCCATACTGTACTTTTACATATAACCCATAATGAATTTCTTAAATAAATAAGAATGCTTAATCAAACAACATATTTCCAATATTACTCATATTACTGAGATATTAAATTCACTGCTTAGCTATAAACTCCAACTCAATATAAAATAAGGAGACTTTTGATTTGCATTAGGGAGAATATGTTAAGAAGAGGGCCCTCTTTTGTAAATTTTTCAGGTATTTCCTTTTTCAGGGGTAAACTGGACAAACCAATCATCATTTCCATGATTAATTGTTCCCTTGAATTCGATCTTGTAATTGTGTCTTCCAAGAAACAAAACCCATCTCTGCAATCGTGCTGCTGCAAACATCCTACTGTGGATTGAAAATGGACACTTGGTGGTTAACAATGAGTAATGAGGGTAAGCTGTCTCCCATACAAGTACTGGTTGAAACGTTTTACACCCCAAACCAGACTCAAGGTCTCTCTGTCAACCTGTGCGTGATTTTTCTCTGCAACCGTAAGGAAATGTGATCCAAAGTTTATGGGGCGCCCAAAGCAGTTCACTTCCATCACTCATAACATGTGACATGACTGCACCTATACCATATGGCAAGGTGTCACAGGCAAGACTCACTGGATGATGTGGATCATAATGTGTGACTACAGTGTTTAACATCACCATTTCCTTTGTCTTTTGGAAAGCCTCTACACCCTGCTTTCTCCATTGCAAATTTTTCCCAATCTGTAGTCATGAATTCAAGGGGTGGAGCGCAGTAGACAGGTTTGGCAGGAGCTCATTATAGTAATAGACAAGTCATAAAAAGGACCACATCTGTGACACGTCCTTTGGCCTAGTGGCATCCACCACTGCTTGAATTTTGACAGCACACCTGTGTAAAACTTATGCATCAATGGTGTGACCACAGTAAGCTCTGCCTGGTTTAAAGAATTATTTACTGCATTGTGCTCAGAGCCCATAATCTTCTAATATTTTTAACATTATTTTGAGATGTTAGTGTTTTTCCTAATCACCCTTACTGGTAGCAATGATGTCATTCAGGTAACACTAAGTGCCTGGCCAGCATTACAGCACCTGTTTCATAGCACTCTGCCAGAGTACAGACTCCAAAAGTAAGCCTGTCACAGCCTAATGCCCTTTGTGAGTGTTTATGGCGAGAAACACAAATGGACTCTTCAATCTCCATCTGTAGCTAGGCCTCAACTAAGAACACTTTGCTGAAGATTTTCCCTCCAGAAAGGTTTGTAAAGATATCCTGAATCCTGGGCAGAAGGTATTGATCTACTTTCTTTTTTATTGGCATGTGCGTGCGTGTGTGTGCATCCGCGTGCGTGCGTGTGTGTGCATCCGCGTGCGTGCGTCCGTGTGTGTGTGATGTTGGCCAGATGATGTCTTTCTCATGCCTTTACAAGGCACGGAGAAAGAGAGAGAGAGAGAGAGAGAGAGAGAGAGAGAGACTGTGTGGCGCGCCATTCCTCACACAGACATTTCGCAGTATTTTTCCCTTTACTTTACGAGGTCGAGTTGCGATCTCGACACTCAACCCGGCACGGATGGAAAGCGTACTTGGGCGTGGACCTGACTGGGTTCGAACCCAGGAACCTCCATTCCAGAGTCCGGCGCTGATGTCATTGCGCCACCAGCCGGCCCGGTATTGATCTATTTTCAGTACTGGATTGATGGTGATATTAAAATCACCACACCTCCTGGCGGATCCATTCTTCTTAGGTACTGGGACCATTTGGCATTGACCATGGGCTCCACTCAACCTTAGAAAGAATTCCTTCAGCCTCTATGCAATCTAACTCACAGGCTACTTTATCAAAGATGGTATAAGGAACCAGATGGACTTTGTATAACTTGGGTGAGGCATTATCATTTAACACTATTTTACCCTTGATATTTTTTAGTTTTCTAATGCCATCCTTGAACACTGCTGAGGCATCATCCAGTATCGTTTTAATTTTGCTTTCAGTTGACTCTTTTGCAGTGGATGTGGCCTGAAAATGGTGGATGGATCTCCAAGTAAGGTGTAGCTGCCACAGCCAATCCTGGCCCCACAATGCTGGCTTTCCTGTTTTTACCACATACAATCCCAAAATGGCATGCGAGTTATTATATTTCACAGTTATGAATGCCATTCTTTTCTCCAGTATAAGTTCTCAGCAGGATATCTGCAGTCTTCAGTTCAGTACCTTTGAAATGCCATTCAAATTCATTTTGTGGAATCACTGAAACAGCCGAGCTATTGTCCTATTCCATTTTATTTAATTTGCCACACACTGTTGGTGTAAACCATATTCTTGCCAGATTTACAATTTTCACACTGTAAATCTCAAGGCTACACAATCCTGTGTCTCTCTTACCATTATCAGATTTTTCATCAACAGCATGCAGATTAGTGCTCTTTTGGCAACTGCGACTAGACTTTTTATATTTTTCTCTTCTCTGTGCCGCCTGTTTATTTTGTCTGCCCAACATTCTCTTTGTATGTGACTTACTTCATTGTATTTTCTGCAAGTTTTGCCTTTAAACCTGCATTGGTCTGGTGTATGTGAGCCCTACCACAATGGTAATACAATTTGTTCAGCCATGCAGTTCTCCATCTAGACATTTGTAATTTTGTTCACACTCACTTTCATTCCTGACTGCAGCTCAATTATGTTTCTCTTTGGAGTTTCCATTGATATAGCAATTTCATAAACAACATTTTCCGCAGGCCCTCAGTACTGCATCAAAGCATCAACCCAAAGTGTACATTCATATCTTTAGAGTTAGGTATCAAAGAGTAACCAATGCTTTAGCAGTTGGAGCAACCTGTGAGCCAAAACTATCAACTAGTGCTAATGTTTCTAAAATCAACATTTAATGAATTAATAATGATATGTTTTCTAAATTATCCGACATTTACATTCTCTAACCTTTGACATTTTGAGAGCATTCTAGTTGTAACTGGAAAGTAAAAGACTCAGCCATTGGCAAGGTTGACTCAGTTTGTACAAGTTATAAGAAGAGTGATGTATATTTTGTTTTTCCCTTGTTCCTTCTGTATATTTGTTAAAGTGCCGTGAGGTCAATTCTCAGTAACAAATTCTCAGTAATTCTCAGTCAAATGCTTTTTTTTTGTTGCATTTCTCTCAGTTCAGGATGGAAGGTGTGGGAATGGAGTGAGAAGAATATTTATATAAAGAAATTCTTCCTTTTATTTCTCTTTAATTTAGTTCTTTTTAAAATTTATTTATTGGACTTTCTAAGGCATACATACACACTGGTCCTAGTTTCATGATTACTGTAATATCTTTTTACATTAATTACTCTTAATGTAACAAAGGAATTCATGTAAAACATTAAATTATTTGCTAATATTACACAAATGCCACAGCCTCGGTTCCTTCATTTATGCTATTTAAATTATATATAAAATGTAATTAAGTTCTTGGTGTAGTTCCAAACTGTGAAACCTAAATTTCTCAATACATAATTAAAGAGATAGCTACTGATTGGGAAAATTCTGAAAGAAATTTAAAGCCTGCTTGTTAATGATGTCCAGAGAATGCTTGGTACCTATAAATAATTGTTGAACAATTTCTCTGACCATGTAAAGCTTATTTTATAATGTTGTCAGATTCCTTCAGAAGAACACAACATTTCCATGGTTTAAACTAATAATAAATGATGTAAAGTTTGTTTATGAGATCTCCATTTCTACAAATTCCTATTTTTATGGTCTTTATTTTCCTTTCTATAATATGATAAACAATGTGAACTGTAACTCATGTTTTAATTTCTGCTTTAATCATTGTTAAAATGCTTCAATATGATCGGCCGCTCAAATCTACAAGGCATTGCACAGAACATAAATTTCCAGGCACAGTTATAAGTTTATCATCCAAGAAGATACCATTCCTCTGGTTTAGCTAAAGATTTTCTCAAGGACGGTGGCAATTGCTATCCATTTGCACCCACACAAAACATGTTGAGTTTTATTAGTAGTGGATCATAGATTTGTCAACTAAATTATTCCGAAACCAGTCATAAATAATAAAGTGGGGGGGGGGGTGGGATTATCAGAAGTGAATGTGTTTTCACTTGGCTGTGAATCAACTGCTAATTTTCACTGTGATAGTCTTTGACTAAGTTCAATGTGATGTTTAAAAACAACTGGCATCTTTATTTTCATTGATTGCTAGCCCAACATCAATTTGTCAAAAGCATGTTTTTTGTTGTCATTCCACAAAGCTGCATGATTTCAAGAGTATTAAACCATTTGTAGACAAATTTTTATACCAAAGTAGCCACATTGATAAGAAGAATGCTCAGTTTAAGGGGCTGAATTGATGTTGGGTGAAGAATGTTCTTAAAATTCATTTTTCCAGATTTAAATTATTGATCCCACAAAACATATCAAGCCTTCATTGAACGTGAAGCCATTCTGTGTATTATTTTATCTTACATTCTGCTTCAGCGATTGTGCATACTTTTCAGGCTTCTTTTTAAATCTCTGCCTGCATTATATAATAGATTTGTTTGCTGTCGTAAGGCAGGCACAGTTGAATTTATTGATCTCTCCATATACTGTATGTGCCACAGACAGAATTTTTGGTTAAACTATTAAGATTGCAGCTGAATTTAAATCTTTATAAAGATTTCCTTTCTTTCTTTGGTAGCTCAGTTAAGAATGTTGAAATTGCTCATACTGTAGAAATATTTGTGCAGTCCTCCGTTGTATGGAGCTAAATCAGTACGTCAATCTATGTATCAATGTAGCAGCCCTCTGCTCAGTTTTTGATTAACACCATATGAAATATCTCTGAAGTGCAACCATCAGTAAAATGAAAATGGCAGCAGTTTGAGCATGACAAGTTCATACAAGCAGCGAAGATATGAATGACTGAATAATCTGTTTTGATGGCATTGGTTGAGACATAAATATTGGCCATTACACTGTTTGAAGTCTCCTGATTTTAGACCATAAGACCAAGGAGCAGAATTAGGCAATTCATCTCATCGAATCTGCTCTGATATTCCATCATGGTTGAGTTACTATTCATCTCAACCCCATTCTCCTGTCTTCTCCCTGTAACCTTTGACACCCTTACTAATCACGAATCTATCAACTTCTTCTTTAAATATACTCAGTGTCTTGGCCTTCCCAACTGTCCGTGGCAATGAATTCCACAGATTCACCACCCCCCGGCTAAAGAAATGTCTCTTTATCTCTGTCCCAAATGGACATCCTTATATTCAGAGTCTGTGCCTTCTGGTCCAACTCCTCCACTATAGAAAATATTTTCTCCATGTCCACTCTATCTAGGCTTTCAATTACATTTTTTTTGCTTTTCTTAAAATAGTGTGCTGGATTCATTTATGTATTAAGCAGCATAGCACTGAAAAGTCAGTTCAGATTACATACAACTTTGGATTTGGAATTAGATCATAAAGTCTTTCATTTCAAACTGTTGCCTTAAACTCATGATTTAGACTAATTCTCTGTTATTAGTGGGCATCATTGTAAATGTTGTCTGGTGCTGTAATTACAAATGCAGGAGCACACCCTACTTAGCATAAATAGAGCCTGGTATGTCTCTATATAAAGATGGAGCATTAGTCAATATCGTTTTAGGGAATGAAACAGGGCAGAAGGTGGAAGTGTCAGGTGGGGTGGGGGTGGAGGGGAAGGAAGTATGTTGGATGCATGAAACAGTGACCTGAATTCCTTAAGTTTCAATGCAGTTATCGAAAGGAATAAGGTTGTCCTCGGGTTAAGGGCCTAAACTGAGGGAAAGCTGTTTTCAATATATAAGAGAGCACATGGCAAAAGTAGACTGTCACCCTTTTCAGTTTTGTTCCCTTTTTAACCCATCCCACTGACTGCAATTTTGCCCCATCACCTACCTGTGCTTCCTTAGAGTCTCACTATACGCTACCTCTGCTTGTAAACCAACATCCCTTTCCTCAGCCCTTTCACTCCGGTTCCCATTCTCCTTCTAAATTAGTTTAAACCCTCCTCAACAGCTCTAGCAAACTTACCCTCAGGTTCACGTGCAGCCGACCCTCTTGTACAGATCGTCCCTTCCCCTGAAGAGATCCCAATGATCCATAAATCTGAAAGCCTGCCCCTAGCACCATTTTCATGGCCATGCATACATCTGCCAAATCATCCTATTCTTGCCCTTACTTGCACGTGGCACAGCAGCAATCTGGAGATCGTTACTCTGGAGGTCCTGCTTTTCAGCTATCTAGCTCCCTAAATTCTTTCTTTAGGACCTCCTTTCTTTTTCTTCCTATGTCATTGGTATCGATACGTACCAGGACGTCTGGCTGCTCACCCTCCCCTTTTTAGAAATTTGTGGATATGATCCAAGACATCCCTGACCTGGAACTTGGGAAACAATATATCATCTTTGTATCCCTTTCGTGTCCACAGACTCTCTTATCTACTTTCCTGGTTATGGAATCTCCTATCACCACTGCATTCCTCATCTGAACCCTTCTCTTCTGAACCACAATGCCAGACTCAGTGCCATGAGACCCAGTCGCATGGCTCCCCCGGTACATTTCTCCCACGCAACAGTATCCAAACCGGTATACTTGAAATGGAGGGGAACAGCCACAGAAGTACTCTGTACTGGCTGCCTATTTCCCTTCTTTCTCCTGACAGTCACCCATTCACCTGCCTCCTGCAACTTAGGGGTGACTACCTCCCTGTGGCTCCTATTTATCATCTCATCAGTTTCATTTATGAACTGAGTTGCAGCACCAGTTCTTTAACATGTCCTCTGAGGGACTGCAGCTCCATCCACCTGGTAATCTCCCAGAATTCCCACATCACACACAAAGAACAAAAGACAGCCCCTGAGCCATTCTTGCTGCCCTAAGTATACACTGACGGATGAAGATTGGGCAATAAAAAGCTTACCATGACATATGTACATGATCTAAGCCTGTTGATCAAAGCCAAAAGTGTCCCCATTCTAACACTGCCTCACCCCAACAATGACCACTCCACTTTCCCCTGCCTTATTTTCCATTGATCTTGCTAATGAATCCCAAATTCTGATTGGCCGTTGTTGAAAAATGACAATGAAACTCTGATTTTTAAAGCTTCCTCTTCAACCTAGAAGATATTGTTACTTTTCGCCTCCAAGCTCCGATTGGCTGTTGTCAAGCTCTGTTTAAGAGGTAGACTTTATCTCATAATTCACAAAGCAGTGGTTAAACCGCACTTGAAATATTGTCTGCAGTTGCCACACTAATGGAAGGATGTGCCTGTTCTGTACAGAGTATAGAGGAAAATCTCCAGGATTTTGCAGAGAATACTGAGGGGTGGTCTGATAAATGTACTACATATGAAATGATAAGAGGTTTTGGTATGGTAGGTAGTCAGAATATATGCCCCATGGTAAAGTTACCAAAAAGTAGGTTTGAGGTGATAAAGGAGTTTTAAAGAGGATTTGAGGGAAAATATTTTTTGGACAGAAATAACTTTCAGAGGAGGTTGTAAAATCAGATATAATTAGTATATTTAAAAGATATTTAGAGGTATTTAAACAGGCAAAGCATTAAAGAATATGGTGCTAATGTGAATAAATGGGATTAGTGTAGATAATTAAAATGGTTAGCATTGACATGATGGACAGAAGGGTTCATTGCTGTGCTGTACAATGATACAACTCTATGATCCTATGATTGCCATGTGCTAGTTTAACTTGCTTTTCTCTGGTGTCTAGATGGTACATATTGATACGTATCAGTATGTTCCATCTGGTGGCTTGATCAAGAATCTTAACATATTTCAGCATGTTACTGTCAGAACTGAGGTGTTATTGTAAAGGGTCTCCAGATATAATGGATATTGTTAACTTAACTTCCGGCTAAGAGACCAAAACAAAAAAAAGACTTTAACTCACTTTAGACTTACGGTCGTATTTTGAATTTGGACTTCCAGTTTAACATGGTTTGAATTCCTGAACTTGCACACAAAAGCTGGCTTTTCAAGCTTTCCTGAGTCAGTGGCTGTCTTTGTCAAGCTTCCAGACTCAATACTGCTGATAACTATCTCTTTGCTGTAGCTGTTGTATCAGAAGTAACAGAATAAACTTGCAGTCTGCCACCCAGGCAGATGGCAATCACTGGGAACTGTCAATCAAAGCAAGAGGCTGAACTCTCCACACCATTTGGACACTTGTGTAGTGTCAACATCTCTCCCTTCCCCTAAATTTAATCTCAAGATTCCTGATAGGAGCTGGAGTGATTGGCAAGATACTTCTCTTCTGCACAGCATGAAGGCAAACCTGGCCTTATGGTCAGCAACTGCACAAATATAAAGCGTAGACAGTTTTTGACTGAGTATTAAAATGTGAGTCAGACATCCACTTGTATTTATTATTGTAGTCTTCAAAATTGTATTGGAGTAGAAAGACATTCATTTTGAGCTTTTATGGGTAAACGAAAACGAAAGCTGTGTTGGGTTGTACCAAATTATACTGAGATATGAGGAGCAAAGATTTTAAATTCTCGGAGGTAAAGTTCTGTATTGATTAGATGCATTCTACATTCCAATACTAGTAGTTTAAGAAAATAGGGAATAGGAGCAGCATTAGACCAAACATCCTAGTGAGACTGATATTGAGTCTGAAACCAGGATGAGTTTTCACATCAATTCCATTTTCCAATCCTTGCTGTATAATCCTTGATTCACATAGTCTTCAAAAATCTGTTGCTCTTGGTGCCGACAGGCATCTGGGCTGGGAAATTCCAAAAGGAAATCCTCAAAATGAAGAGGTTTCTCTTTACTTCAGTCCTAAACATCCAGAACTAAGATTGTAGCCCAATTTCTACTCTTTTGAAGCAGGTGAAACAAGCTCTTAGTGTCCTGACGAAGGGTCTCGGCCTGAAACGTCGACTGCACCTCTTCCTACAGATGCTGCTTGGCCTGCTGCGTTCACCAGCAACTTTGATGTGTGTTGCTTAGTGTCACCCTGTCTTCTATAAGGATCTTATCCCTTTTTATCCCTCTACCTCATCTATTCTCAAGTTGAGGCCTCCTATTCCACATCTTCTTAAATGTCCCTCTTCTCCTGGATAGGAGGCTCCATCCGCGTTGATCATGTGGATAGTCAGAGGCTTTTTCCCAGGGCTGAAATGGCTAGCACGAGAGGGCATAGTTTTAAGGTGCTTGGAAGTAAGTACAAAGGAGATGTCAGGGGTAAGTTTTTTACATACAGAATGGTGAGTGCGTGGAATGGGCTGCCGGTGGCAGTGGTGGAAGCAGAAACAATAAGGTCTTTTAAAAGACTCCCGGATAGGTACATGGAGCTTAGAAAAATAGAGGGCTATGGGTAAGCCTAGGTAGTTCTAAGGTAAGGACATGTTCGGCACAGCTCTGTGGGGAGAAGGGCCTGTATTGTGCTGTAGGTTTTCTGTTTCTATGATTCTATATTTCCAACCCCTCTCCCCAGATGGAATAGGAATAGAATTACAGAACATAGAATAGTACAGCACAGCACAGGCCCTTTGGCCCACAATGTTGTGCAGACCTTTAAACCCTGCCTCCCATATAACCCCCCACCTTAAATTCCTCCGTATACCTATCTAGTAGTCTTTTAAACTTCACTGGTTTATCTGCCTCCACCACTGACTCAGGCAGTGAATTCCATGCACCAACCACTCTCCGAGTAAAAAATCTTCCTCTAATATCCCCCTTGAACTTCCCACCCCTTACCTGAAAGCCATGTCCTCTTGAATTGAGCAGTGGTGCCCGGGGGAAGAGGCGCTGGCTATCCACTCTATCTATTCCTCTTAATATCCTGCATACCTCTATCATATCTCCTCTCATCCTCCTTCTCTCCAAAGAGTAAAGCCCTAACTCCCTTAATCTCTGGGTTGCAAAACAGAACTTCCTCCTCTCTGACCCAAGTTATATATTAGTTTCATCATTTTTCACACTGCTTTGAAAGATATGATCAGTTTAACACCAAATAGTTTTTAACTTCTGATAGAATTTTGCTGTGATTCTTTCACCTTGAGAATAGAATGACAAATGCCTAAGCCTACTGGCACAGAGATAAAAAGGAAGAAAGGATCTTTCTTTGCCTTGGACTGATTTAAACCCCAACACAATGCTTAGAGACAATAGGCTTTCCTACTAATATGTACCTTGCTACATTCTCTATTTATTCATTTCTAAGGATCTGACCTTCAGCAGATATTGTCCAAATGTACTTGCAGGTAGTAGTGACCTCCTTCGTGAATATCTTCAGACCTTTCATGAAAGCATTCCCACAGTACAGTCAGGAAAAGACTTTAAGGATTTAGACCCAGCAATCATGCAGTATCAGTAGAACATTTCCAAGTTAGCGTCATGTGTGACATGCAGGTGATGGTGTTCCTATGTGCCTGCCGCGTTGTCCTTCCTAGTGCTAGATGTCATGTATTTGGAGTAGTCAAGATGAATAACTGCACGGCATTTTATTGATGGTATACCTGTACACTAAAACCAATATCTGTTAGTAGAGAAGAGAATGAATGCTTAGGGTAGTGAATGGGATGCCAATCAATCAAACTGCTTTATCCTGAATAATGCTGAAAGCTGGTGGAACTGCACTCATCAGGCAAGTTGGGTGTATTCCATCATGCTCTTGACTTGTGCCTTGAAGATGGTAAAAAGTTATGGGCCTGCAAGAGATGAATTAGCATAGGATGCCCAACCATATTATCTCTTTGAAATAAAAAAAATAGAAAATATCGAAAATACTCTGCAGGTCAGGCTGTGGGAAGAGAAACCGTGCTTACAATTTAGATTGAAGACCCTTTATCCTAAAACGTATGAACTGCTTAAATCAGAGGTAGGAATGGAGCTTTCTTCCTCTTCGCAAACATGAGGAAATCTGCAGATGCTGGAATTTCAAGCAACACACATAAAAGTTGCTGGTGAACGCAGCAGGCCAGGCAGCATCTCTAGGAAGAGGTACAGTCGACGTTTCGGGCCAAGACTCTTCATCAGGACTAACTGAAAGAAGAGCTAGTAAGAGATTTGAAAGTGGGAAGGGGAGGGGGAGATCCAAAATGATAGGAGAAGACAGGAGGGGGAGGGATGGAGCCAAGAGCTGGACAGTTAATTGGCAAAAGGGATGAGAGGATCATGGGACAGGAGGCCTAGGGAGAAAGAAAAGTGGGGGGGGGGGAACCAGAGGATGGGCAAGGGGTATAGTGAGAGGGACAGAAGAAGAAAAAGGAGAGAGAGAAAAAGAATGTGTGTATATAAATAACGGATGGGGTATGAGGAGGAGGTGGGACATTAGCAGAAGTTTGAGGTCAATGTTCATGCCATCAGAGAGGAAAAATCACACACCACCAAGTCTTACACTACCAGGTTCAGGGGGAGGATGAATTGAGAAACTGGGAGGTGATAGGTGGAAGAGGTAAAGGACTAGAGAAGATGGAAACAGCTAGGAGAGGAGAGTAACTATGGGAGAAAGGGAAGGAGGGGCACCAGGGGGAGGTGAATGGCAGGTGAGGGGAAGAGAAGAGGTAAGAGGAGAGTCAGAGTGGGGAATGGCAGAAGGAATAGGGAGGGAGAAATATTACCAGAAGTTAGAGAAATTGATGTTTATGCCATCAAGCTGGAGGCTACCCAGATGGAATATGAAGTGTTGCTCCTCCAACCTGAGAGGGGCCTCATCATGGCAATAGAGGAGGCTGTAATGTTTTTTAACTGCAAAACACAAAACTACTTGAAAGAACCCAAGAGACAGGTATACTCCTCATCTTTACTTTTAGCGAGGTGCGCCCTTATGACACGGTGGTGTGATAATGTATGCCATTCACATACTTTTACATAAAACTTATAATTAATTATTTAAATGAAAAAGAATGCTTAATCAAACAATGCAGTATTTTTACAATATCACTAAAATATTACTAAAATAGTAAATGCACAATCCTCCTCCCTGCTTAGCTAAAAACTCCAACTGAATAGAGAATATAACTCAACTTATATACGTATATATAATACTGTGCAAATGTTTTGGGCACTTATTTACAGTATATAGCTAGGACTTTTGCACAGTACTATATGTACATGTGTGTGTGTGTGTGTGTGTGTGTGTGTGTGTATTATTTTTTATTTATATATATAAAACACACAGTATACTATGTAATAGATAGACAGTCACAATATAGCAAACTTTTAAATTATCCCATTCAGGTCTAAAGATTTAATAGCTGCAGAGATTTTCTTACCCTTGTGGGATAATGTCTTACCTGGCAAAAGGGATTACTTTGTGTGCTTGTGAAACAATCTCAGGTTCTGGGGCCTCCTCTGTGATAGTGGTAGGAGTTGATTCTGGGACTGCAGGATCTGGCCACTTTTCTCTAACAATTCACTCTGCTCTCCTTATTTGACTGGCATATCAAATGATGATATCGGATCTCCACTGTGCAGGAGAGTGATCCAGTTCTGTCTTTAATCTTTCTGAGTACCCACTTTTGAACATTTCTGTAGACTGCTTGTCCAGGAGTGAAACATCGAATCTTCTTGTTTCAGGAGCCCTTACTTTGTCTCAGTTGTTTGTCCTGCATACTCCTGAGACTGGGTTTGAGGAGATCCAAGCGTGAGCGCAAGGCATGGACCAGGAACAGCTTAGCTGCTGCTCCCTCCCCCCTTTTATTTCTTCCATGGTTTTCTGTTTTCTCCTATTAGACTCCCTATCCTCCAGCCTGTACCTCTTTCACCACATCAACTTCCCAGCTCTTTACTTCACCCGTCTCCCTCCTGGTTTCACCTATCACCTTCCCTCCCCCCCACTTTTCAACCTACCCCTCATCTTTTTTTCTCCCATCCTGTTGAAGGGTCTTGGCCCGAAACATCAACTGTACTCTTTTCCATAGATGCTGCCTGGTCTGCTGAGTTCCTCCAGCATTTTATGTGTGTAGCTGATGAGTGGTTAGCTGTGGAGTGTGCCGCATTGCCATGTGCTGAGCTGATTCAGTGTTAATGCAGTGTGTTCTGCTGACATTGCTTGCCTTGCGCACTTTAGACTCTGGATAAACTTTTCTGCCAAGCCATTTGTACCAAAGTGGTACGGTGCACACGTAATATGTCTTATTTCATTCATTTTCAGGAATGACTGAAACCATTGTGCAACAAACTGCAATCCATTGACACTGGCTAAATGTACTGGAATACCAGTCCTGCAGAAGAGGCTTCTCAGCAGATCAACAGTGTGCAAGACTGTAGTGGAGACTATTGGGAACACCTCTGGCAACTTTGTAGCTGTATCCTCTACCACCAAGAAATTTGTGCCCATGAATGGTCTGGAAAAATCCAAATGAATCCTCTGACAGAGAAATGCAGGCCATTCCCAGGGATGGAAAGGTCCTGCTTTTGCCATCTTCTGGGTGTGTTGGCATCTGGAATAGTGTGCGGCAAGCTGCTCGGTCTGCTGATCTATTCCATTGGCTCTGAACCAATGCTTTCAATGTAACCACACCCAGACAACCAGCTAATATTTCTCTAATACTTCAGCTCTCAGCTTGGATGGAACATCAACTCTCAATCCCCATGTAAGGCAAATCCTGTCAAGGGCAAGTTCATCCCGGCACTGGGATCTGGGATTTCTGTTGCCCGTTCCAACCATTTTAGGTGGGCATGTAGACCTAAGACTTTTTCTGGTTTCCCTTTGGATCAATGGGGAGAAATTCCCATCTGCATTAGGCAGAAAATGTCAAGAGGAGTGCCTTCTTCATAAATTTCTCAGGTATTTTCTTTTCCAAGGTTAAAAAGGGACAATCCATCAGCAGTTCCATGATTAGGTGTCCCCCTGAATTTTATCTTTTAATTATGTCCTATCCTGCACCTTCTAATTTATCCCTCGAAACTCCAGCCACGCTGCACTGCCAGCATCCCCACATGTGTGTCCACTTCCAATCAAATTTGGCCAGCTCCTCTTTCATGTCACTGTAATTCCCTTTACTCCACTGTAACACTGATACATCTGACTTTAGTTTCTCCCTCTGAAATGGCAGGGTGAATTCTATCATATTACGATCACTGTTTCCTAAGGGTTCCTAATCATATCCGGTTCATTACACAACACCCAATCCGGAATTGCTGATACCCTAGTAGCCTCAACCTCAAACTGCTCCAAAAAGTCATCTTGCAGGAATTCCACAAATTCTTTCAGTTGGGATCCAGTATCAACTTGATGTTCCCAATCTATTTGTATATTGAAATCCCCCTTTTTGACATGTTTTTCTATCTCTTGCTGTAATTTGTAGACCCCATCCTAGCTATTATTCGGAGGCTTGTAAGTTAACTCCCATCAGGGTCTTCTTACCCTTGCAGTTTCTTAACTATACCCACAAGGATTCTACACCTTGCAATCCTATGTCAGCTCTTTCTGAAGATTTGATTTCATTTTTTACCAGCAGGAGCACTCCTCTTCCTCTGCCTACCTGTCCGTCCTTTTGATCGATTTTGCATCTTTGGATATAAAGCTCATAATTGCAATCATCTATCAGCCATGATTCCGTGATTTCCATGTTATGCCTGCCAATTTCTAACTGTGCCTCAAGATCATCTACCTTATTTCATACATTGCATGCATTCAAATATAACACCTTCAGTCTTGTATATGTCACCCTTTTCATTTTTGTCCCTATTTTACACTGGAACCCATCCCACAGATTGCTATTGTGCCCTATCATATCCGCCTGTCCTTCCTCACACTCACTATACACAGCCTCTGCTTATAAACCAGCATCATTATCCTCAGTCCTATCATTCCAGTTCCCATTTGACTGCCAAATTAGTTTAAACCCTCCCCAGAACCTCTAGAACAGCTGCCTGCAAGGATATTGGTCTCGCATGGGCTTAGGAATCTGTCTCTTTTGTACAGGTCATACCTTCTCCAGAAGAGATCCCAATGATCTGGACATTTGAAACCCTGCCCCCTGCATCAGTTCCTCAGCTGCGCTTTCACCTGCCAAATCATCTTATTCTTTCCGTTACTCGTGTGTGGCACATGCTGCAATACTGAGATTGTTATATTGGAGGTTCTGCTTTTCTGATTTCAACCTAGTTCTCTAAATGCTCTCTTTAGGGCCTCCTCTCTTTTACATATTGTCATGGGTACCAATACGTACTAAGTCATCTGGCAGCTCACCCTCCCCCCTTTAGAATGTCATGGACACAATCTGAGACAAACCTGACCCTGGCAGCTGGGAGGCAACATACTCTCTGGGTGTCTCGATCCAGCCTACAGTCTCTACTAACTATGGAACTCCTATCACCATAGCATTCCTCTCACACAAAGAACAAAACACGGACCCTGGAGCCATTCTCACTGCCTTAGCTATGCACTTACAGATGAAGAATGAGCAAGAAAAATTTTTTTATCAGATACTTACATCATTCATATGTTATCACCCACGCCTGTTGAGCCAAAGTCAAAGGTCTCACCCCACTCCAACAATGGTTTCTCTGCTTACCCTTGCCGTATTTTTACTTGACCTTGCTAATAAATCCGGAAATTCGTTTGGCCACTGTTCAAACTCTGGCTCAAAGTGCTGATTTGGGTAAAGACTCCATTAGTTTTCGCCTTTCAATTCTGATTGGCCGCTGCCAAAGCTCTGAAAATATGGCTATATAGCATTGATTTCTAAAGCTGTCTCCTGGCCTGGGTGAAGTTACCATTACTTTTCATGCCCAAACTTTAATTGGCCGCTATTCAAGCTCCCAGTTTCTATCAAAAGCAGAAGCTATCTCTGGATCATATCTCAGAATAGTCTCTAAGACTTAACTGAAACCTTCGGAGGTCATTGTTGAGAGATATAGAACAGAAATGATTCATGCTAAAACATCATTTTCTGTTTTGCTATGTCATATCAGTAGGTGGCAAGATTTTTGAGACTTACAAGTGTGATGAAAGAGCAGCACAAAACGGTCAGATCATCAAAATAACTCTACCATCATCACCTTAGTTTGAACAGGGCACCATGTAGTACTTTCTTTATGAAGCAATGTTTCTGGAGACCTTGGAGACTAATAATTACACTGGGACCTGGGAGTTTGACACACCCACCTATCAATCCGCCACCAGTAACTATAGCTCAATTAATTAACAATGCTCCAGAGAGTAATGCATGGTGAATTTAGAAATACTTTGAACCGTATTTAATAAAGAACTTCATGGAAATGTCAGCATAACGGCATGTTTTCTTTTAACCAAGAATGTTCCCCAGTCTGTTGAAATAATTTTAATGTTTTTTGAGTGTGAGTGCTTAGGTTATACAAATCGGAGATGGACCTAAATGTAACTGTTCATTCTGAATGGTACTGACAGTATCTGCTCTGCTTCCTGTAGGCGAGAATCCCCAGTTTCCATACTCTCCTGAGTGTCCACAATGGTTAATGAAGATGTGCTGCAAATCCCTTTTGGTTATTCAGATGGTGAAGTACATAATTTCCATTTGCGGACCTGCCAATCATTATAACCTTTCTGCTACTGTCGACAGCAGGCTGGTTATTTCCCGTGAAAGATAGGATGGCGATTGTAAGTGATTATCACAGAGTTACACAGCAAGGAAAGAGCTCCCTGCTCCATTGACTCCCCACTGAGTGTACATTCGTGCTCCTCTGTTGCTGTAGCTCATCCACTTCAAGGTTTGACATGTTGTGCATTCAAAGGTACACTTCTGCACACCACTGTTGTAACACATGGTTACTTGAATTATTGTCGCCTTCCTGTCAGCTTGAACCAGCCTGGCCATTCTCCTCTGACCTCTCTGAATCAATGTAAAACTACACATAAACAAAGACTGACGAGCAGCCAATGTGTAAAAGACAAACTGGGCAAATAAATAAATAAATAAATAAATACCGGGAATGTGAGTTGTAGAGTCCCTGAAAGTGAGTTCATAGGTTGTGTTCAGTGATCAGTTCAGTGTTGTGGTGAGTGGAGTTATCCACACTGGTTCAGGGCCCTGATGGTTGAAGGGTAATAGCTGCTCCTGAACCTGGTGGTGTGATAGCTAAAGCTCCTGTACCTCCTTCCTGATGGCAGCAGTGAAAAGAGAACATGGCTTGTGTGGTGGGGGTCCTTGATGATGGATGTTGCTTTCTAGTGGCAGCACTCCTTGTAGACGTGTTCAATGGTGCAGACAGCATTTCCTTTGAAGTAAACTCACATGTGGTCACTGGGGAAACATGTAGATTCCACACAGACAGCACTGAAGGTCTCTGGAGACCCAATCACCAGAGCTATGAGGCAGCAGTCATTAGTGTACAGCAAGCAGTAACCTTTTTCATTTGTTTTATTCCATGAGATCCATTCCTAAACCATAACCATGCTTAAATGCATGGCCACTTTCTCTGTTTCCATCATTCAATCTCACTCTGCATTCACCTTCAACGTTAAAGTCATTCCATTATAAAATACTGACATATATAAATAGGTAAAAAGGGAAATAAGGATAGAAAATGGTTAGGCAGCATCTGCATCGTAAGAACAATTAATATAACAGGAGTTGGAAGAGCAAAACAGTGAACATAGGACATATCAAGTAAATACAAGGAGAAGGAAAGGGAGGAATGTAGATGAGATTAAATCACAGTACCAGGTAAAAGGAATCATGAAGGCCTGGGTCACTGTGTTCCGAGGTCTGTGCAGGTCTGGAAGTTGAGGTATGAAGATCAAACCTGTGATCGGCGAATCCGGAGGCCCAATGTCTGTGAGTCTAGGAATGTGGAGGCAGCCTGTCCTGGGGTTGAAGAACTGTCTATTTGTGGGTGTGCCTGGGTGGAAAGGTAGGTAAAGAGATTGTTTTGCTGCAGCTGTCTTGTTTTGTTTCAGTGTTGTTTTTTTGTTGCTTGTGCTGTTCTGCTGAGCATCGTGGGCATGCTATGCTGGCACCAGAATGTGTGGTGACACGTGCACTGCCCCCCCCCCCCACCCCCAGCACATCCCTGGGTGTGTGTTGGTTGTTAATACAAACAACACATTTCACTGTATGTTTCAATGTACTGTACATGTGATAAATAAATCTGAATCTGAAAATGAGCTGAAAATGGTCATAAGAAATTAAAGATGGGGCTAGAGAATGCATAAATGTTGATACCAGATCATTTCTGGTGGCGAATTCTGACCACTGGTAACACATTGGTTTGTCATCTTCATTATAGCCATTTGAGAGCAGGGTAGATTATTTTCCACTAATAATTCAATTAGCAAATGCCAAAGATATTTAACCAGACAGGAAAATTTTCTTTACGTTGCCTTAAAAGGAATTTATTTTCTGATGCATTAGGAATATAGTGATATCACTTGTTTATGATATAGTTATATTTCAAGTTAACGATCTTGAATCAAATAGTTTTGCTATGATATATTTGAATGGGAAGAATGAAGAGGGACAATATAAATCAAATGGTACATTGAAGGAGATGCATACTCGAAGAGTACTTTGGGCACTTGTGTATAATTCTGTAGCAGTAGAAGGCAAGTTGAAACAATATTGAACAACTTCCTGACGAAGGGTCTCGGCCTGAAACGTCGACTGCACCACTTCCTACAGATGCTGCCTGGCCTGCTGCATTCACCAGCAACTTTGATGTGTGTTGCTTGAATTTCCAGCATCTGCAGAATTCCTGTTGTTTAACTTACTGGATTATTAGCTTTTGTATAACTTATTCAGTAAGGTTATGCTGTTAATCCTCAAATGAAGCATTGTGTTTCATGGTGGTCACTTTTAGATATTAGTGTTGAATAGAGGTGCACAGCAAAATGACAGGTGTTAAAATTATATGGAAAAAAACAAGGAAGCTTTCTCTGGAACAGAAAGATCCTCAGCAGAAAACAGAGAGTGGGAATAGAGGGATCCTAATCTGCCTGGCTGCTGGTTACCAGTGGAGTTCCGCAGGGGTTGTTGTTGGGACCGCTGCTTTTTACAATGTATGGCAATGATTTGGACTATGGGATTAATGGATTTGTGGCTAAGTTTGCCAATGATACAAAGGTAGGTGGAGGAGCGGGTAGTGATGAGAAAATAGAGAGCCTGCAGAGAGACCTAGATAGTTTCCGGGAATGGGCAAAGAAGTGGCAAATGAAATACAATGTTGGAAAGTGTATGGTTATGCACTTTGGTGGAAGAAATAAATGGGCAGACTATTATTTAGATGGGTCAAAAATCCAAAATGCAGAGATGCAAAGGGACTTGGGAATCCTCGTACAGGATACCCTAAAGGTTGACCTCCAGGTTCAGTCAGTGGTGAAGAAGGCAAATGCAATGTTGATATTCATTTCTAGAGGTATAGAACGTAAGAGCATGGATATGATGTTGAGGCTCTATAAGGCACTCGTGAGCCCACACGGAGTATTGTGTGCAGTTTGGGGCTCCTTATGTTAGAAAGGATATACTGACCATTGGAGAGGGTTCAGAGAAGATCCATGAGAATGATTCCAGGAATGAAAGGGTTACTGTATGAGGAACGTCTGGCAGCTCTTGGGCTGTATTCCCTGGAGGTCAGGAGAATGAGGGGGGATTTCATAGAAACATTCAGAATGTTCAAAGGCCTGATCAGATTAGATATGGCAAAATTATTTCCCCTGGTAGGGGAGTCTAGGACAAAAGGGCATGACTTCAGGATTGAAGGATGTTCATTTAGAACAGAGATGCAGAGAAATTATTTTAATCAGAGGGCGGTAAATTTGTGGAATATGTTGCCATGAGCAGCTGTGGAGGCCAAGTCATTGGATGTATTTAAGGCAGAGATAGATAGGTTCTTGATTAGCCAGGCCATCAAAGGGTATGGGGAAAAGGCAGGGGAGTGGGAATGACTGGAAGAATTGGATCAGCCCATGATTGAATTGCGGAGCAGACTCGACGGGCTGAATGGCCCACTTCTGCTCCTATATCTTACGATCTTATGTTTATTAAGAGGGTACTTAACACAGGCATTCAAAATACAAGTCTTCCTTATTACTGTCTGTACTTACAAAGAAGCATTTGGGAGATCTGCAGGATGGATTTGCTGACTACTGCAGGGCTGCAGGTATAAGAGCGTAAGACAAGCGACCAGAATTAGGCCATTTGTCCCATTAAATCTACCTCACCATTCAATCATGACTGATTTATTTCCCTTCTCACTCACTCCCTGCCTTCTCCCCATAAACTTTGACACACTTACTAATCAAGAATCCATTGACCTCGGCTTTAAATTTATCAAATGACTTGGCCTCCACAGCCATCTGTGGCAAAGAATTCCATCGATTCACCACCTTTCAGCTAAAGAAATTCCTCCTCATTTTTCTTATTCTGAGGCTATGCCCTCTGGTCCCAGACTGTCCCATAACCTTCCTATAATGATGTGACCAGAACTGAGTACAAACCTCCAAGTAAGTTTACAGTTCACTTCTTTTACTGAAGCAGGAATGTTTGGTTGGACCTGTTTTGCCTTCAGATTGTGATAAATGTCTGGAAATAATGATAGAAATAATAAAACAAAAATATCTTCTGCAATAAAATGTTGGTGGTCGAATTTTTGCTTTCAGTATCAGGAAGTTTACAATTCAGTTTATTTATTCACATTTATGTCTATTAGTACTGTGACTAATATTGAAAGTAGACTGGGAGCAAAGACTTCACAGTTATTAATCTTCTAACTGGTGGCCTACATTGAGTTGCTGAACATGTTTAATTTGTGCCTTCTTGCAGTAGCTGGCTAGAGTGTAGAAGGAGTCACTCTGCGTACAACAGTCTGACAAGATTCCATTGCATGAAATACTGGCCTTGCTGCTTTGAGACTTGTTACAACACTCCATTTTTAACCATGTTTCATGTCATGCACATTGTACAGCATTTCATTTACCCATAAATCTTGGCTGAATTTTCAGTGAATTACATTTAACTATAATTGGTAGTGATGACAGTGAGTCCCAAATCACTTTTTGCCTTGATTTTTCTATTAAACTTTTGTTTTACACTTTTCCAGAGACTATCCTCTCCTTGGGATTATGGTTTTATAAGTGGTAGATACAGTGTAATGGTGCATCATTCAAACAGTATGACTGTGTAACCAGAGCAAATATATTTAAGGTCCACATGAATGTGCAAAGTTCAAAGTAAATTTATTATCAAAGTACATATATGTCATCATATACAACCCTGACATTTATTTTCTTGTGCGCATATCCTATAAATCCAATAACCATCATAGAGTCAATGAAAGTTCGCACCAGTAGGGTGGACAACCAATGTGCAAAAGACAACAAACAATGCAAATACAGAAAAATAATAAAAAAAATAAGCTATAAATATACCTGAACAACAGAACTCAAGGAACAAATTTTCCTTTCCCTAATTCAGAAAAATTGTGTTTAATTGTTCGTTCGATTTCAACCATACACATGTATACATCTAAATGAAACAATCAAGGTGCAAAACACAATACATACTGTCACACACAGCACAAGGTACATACCGTACACCCTTTGACAGAACATGTTGGAAATACTACGCAGGTCAGTTAGCATCTGTGGAAGAATAAAATAGTATTAAATGTGAGGTATATAATCTTTCATTAGTACAGCTAAGTTTCCAGCATTGTCTATTTTATTTCAAATTTCCAGTAGTATTTTATTTTTGGTGCCTTCAAAAAACCCTATTACAAATGTGAGTTCTGTGGTAAATATTATTTTCTTTTCTGTCACAGATCACTCCTTGAGTGGAATTAGGTTCCTATAATCACAAGTGTGTCGAAGCTTCTCAACATCAGGTGAAACAGCAGTGTGTGCTGGGGGGGGGGCATCACCATGGGGTCTTTTTGCACCATTTAGCTTCTTTAATCTTGTACCTGTCACTATGTGGATACTCCTGTTACTTTGGCAAGAAGATTGACAACCACTTCAACATGCCTGTAATCCAGCAAAATTATTTTACATGGAAAATATGAATAATTGAAATATAATTTTCATGGTAGGTTTCAATAATATTCTACTGTTCATTAAATCATAAATTCAATTTTGTCACCACTGTGATTGCAAACATAGTTCATTTAGCTATTTCAATGATAACTGGAAAAAAAACCTTAATTGAGGTATAGGCTGGAATTGTTACTACATCAACTTCTTGACCCAGAGAGTGAAAATATTCATTTGTGGTTCTGACAGTTTAGTCAGGTCACTGAGTCCCAGGTCCATTAAATGCAAATCAGTCTATAAAATTATTATGGTTGTAATGGATTTGGTGATGGACATTCTTGATTGGATTCAAATCCAAATTCCGGAGTTCAATCCAAAGAACTCCAGGGATGTTAGTGATGCTCTATTGCTGAAGTCGTAAAACCAACACCTTGCTACAGAAACTGTAAATATGCACAAGTTCAGGTTGCAGTTCACTGGCAAAATGCTCAATTGAATCACATACCCCAGACATCTCTGCTTTTGTTTTTGTTTATCTGAATTCACTTTACCATAATCTGTGGCACTATGGAATATTTTGAAGAAGCCACATTTAAACCATTCATCTTATGAAAAATATATTCCATTTAAAATTCATTAATGATCAGAATATACTGTCAAAATAGACTATTGATACTTGGGGCTATTTTTTGCAAATGGCATGAAGATTCAGGCAAGATACTCTGTGCCATTAAAAAGGGATATTTAAAAGTTACAATCTAATTTCTTTACTCTTGGCTTCACAAAAAAACAATCATTTGATTCTAGCTCAGCATTAAAAATCAGGAATTGAATTGAATTGACTTTATTTCTTACACGCTTCACATACGTGAGAAGTAAAAATCTTTATATTACATCTCCATCTGAATGTGCAATGTGCAAATTATAGTAATTGTAATAACTAGTATGTACAGTAAGACATACAAAAGAACAGACGTTATAGCTTAGAAATACTATCGCGTCAACGTGATTTAATCAGTCTGATGGCCTGGTGGAAGAAGCTGTCCCGGAGCCTGTTGGTCCTGACCTTTATGCTGTGGCACTGTTTCCCGGATGGTAGCAGCTAGAACAGTTTGTGGTTGGGGTGACTCGATTCCATAATGATCCTTCTGGCCTTTTTTATCACCTGTAAAATGTCCTGAATAGTGGGAAGTTCACATCTACAGATGCACTGGGCTGTCCTTATCACTCGCTGCAGAGTCCTGTGATTGAGGGAAGTATAGTTCCCATACCAGGCACTGATACAGCCAGTCAGGATGCTCTCAGTTGTGACCCTGTAGAAAGTCCTTAGGATTTGGGGACTCATACTGAACTTCTTCAACCATCTGCAGTGAAAGAGGTACTGTTGTGCTTTTTTCACTACACAGCCGGTACGTACAGACCAAGTGAGATCCAAGAACTTGATGTGTATGCCGAGGAACTTGAAGCTGTTCACCCTCAACCCCAGATCCATTGATGTCAATAGGGGTGAGCCTGTCTCTGTTCCTCCTGTGGTCCACAACCAGCTCCTTTGTTCCTGCGACATAGAGGGAGAGGCTGTTTTCTTGACACCATTGAATCAGGGTAATGACTTCTTCTCTGTAGGCTGCCTCATTATTATTTGAGATAAGACCAATCAATGTAGTATCATCTCTAAATTTAATTAGCAGATTGGAGCTATTAGATTGGAGTCATAGGTGTACAGAGAGCAAAGGAGGGGGCTTAGGACATAGCCCTGGGGGGCTCCTGTAGTGCAAAGCTGCTTTTATGCAGTCAATACCAAGGAAACTCATTACAGATCATGTTCTGTCCATTTCAATTCAAATATGACAGGAGTCAATTGTTGCCCGTCAACATGACTAGTATTGAAAATTGAATATTAAAGCATAAAGTTCCATTCCTTAATATTTTTATTGGAGTTGGACATTTAAGATTTGCTTTACTTTTCCTTTCTTCTTTTTTGCTCTCCCATATTCCAAATTTTGAGCCCTGCTTCTTTTTCTTTTACTTTATTTGACAACGAATTCATCTACTTGAAATGTGCTTCCCTCCCAGTTTTTGTGCTGTTAAATTTCTAACCCTCCAATCCTGTTAATTAAATGGATACAACATTGCTGAGCTAATTCATTCAGTTCCCAGTGTCTGATTATGTAAGCCTGCACATTATCAGCTTGCACGTTCAGACATTCGCAGGCTCAAAAATAATAAAAGCCCAAATGTGCAAGAGCAAGACAGCATTAGATGACCCACTAATCTAAAATGGGACCCCATAATTGCATAAATGCCCCACATCAGTTCATTATAAAATAATCCAGGGATGGTAGAGAAGCAACTCAGAAGACGCAATGAAGCACACACCAGTGGTGCTTTCTCTTTGGAGAATGAGGCTGCACCCCAAATAATACAGGCTGATATATTTTCCCTGCTACCTCTGTCAGGGAGGATGAACTATAAATGCAGTGTGAACCCGGTGCCTCTTTCTTTTGGCTGGGAACAGTTGTGAGATCAAGAGATGCATTCCAGAATTCTATCTAGAAACTAGATTTCATTCCCTCCAGCTTGTATGTCATGACGTTTGCCATCCGAAATGGACACCAAATTTATAGGCTTTGTTTCCTTTTCTGGAAATGTATTTCTGACTATAGGTTAAGTAATCCCTTACTTATTTTAAGCTCTGGCCACATTCTGAACTATCTTTACTATAGATAGCTCTGTGTCACTTTAGCAAAAACGGCATGCTAGCAGCAAGGTTCACATATTACAAATGAGTCACTGTCTTCAGGAAAAATGGACAGTAAAAAACATGCAGGGAACATCAACAGCATGATTGAAAGGAGAAACTAAATAAAACTAATAAGATGGCAAAGCAGGGGTACTCACCATGGGATTTGAGGTATGAATTATTACTGTAACCCTTTTCCCTCACTAGAGAAAGATGTACTTAACTTAAAAGGAAGGAGAAAAATAAATACAAACAGCAGGCAACAACTCCCTCAGAAAGATCAAAAAATAAAAGCAGGACTTCCTGCTTTGTCTTTAAAGTACGAATAGCTTATTTCTTTGGCTAAAGTAATTACTTTAGACACTGCTATAAGCAGTGTTTATTTTCATCATGGGTGGGATTGTGAAGATTTTTGAAATAAAATTACACTTGGGATATTTTAGATTGTTCATCAGTGCCCCACCATAGCACCTCAGCATGATGAGCCCCAATCCCATGGAAAAGCTAATTTATCTGAGCTCTGAATGTGGCACCCTTCTGGATTAGGACCGACCAGAAGTAAGACTTTACTCTGAGATAAAGGAATGAAGGATGACCGGGATAGAGGTGGTCTGAATAGAGAGCACATGAAGAGGGAACAACCTTTCTCCAAATGGCAGCGGATTGCCGAATCTTCCCATTTGGCAATAGAATAAGGGGATGCAAGGGTGTTGTGTTATTGTGTTTCGAATTACAGCTATTTTAAAATTCTGCAATTTAAGAGAAACTGAGAGTTCTTTCTAATATGGAAATAATGAGTGATTGTACATAGTTGACCTTTATTTCCTGTGCTTTACTAGAGCCTAAACTATTTTCTTTTTATTGCACAGTTTATAAGTGTATATTTTTAAGATCCCTCTGGTAGTTGGCAGATCTAAGTTATTAATGCAGGAGTTGCACATAATTGAAAACAGTTTATTGGTAAAGTTATTAAAATGGAAAGAACTGGAATGGTATACAGTACATGCAACTCATTTTGTAAGGTGATATTTTGAATTGGCAAATCCAGGGGCTTCTTTCCCAATTGTTAAAAATAAAACAATCAAATTCTTTGTAGACAAATACCGTATATATTTTAACATTGTTTAGTTAATGGAGTATAAAGCTAAATGTTAAAATAATGGGAAGGGAGGGAGGGAGGAAGGAAAGTCGATTCAGACCTGCGTCGGGTATTTTCATGCCTTACAAGGCGCAGTTGGAAGTCTGTGTGGGGCCCCACCCCTCGCACAGACACTAGAACAATGTGTGGTTAAGTGCCTTGTTCAAGGACACAAACACGCTGCCATAGCTGAGGCTCGAACTAGTGACCTTCAGATCACTAGACGAACGTCTTGACCACTTGGCCACATGCCCAACACAAAATAATGAAGAATAACCTACTGATTTGATCCAAGGCCTGAATCAGGATACAAGGGAAGAGGGAGAAGGGAGAACATGCAGAAAAAAAAGATAAAATCTTTAATGTGTTGTTTTCTCAACTAGATTAAACTCTGTATGGGAACGTGATAGAACTTATCACCTATTCAGCTGTCATCGATTAAGTGAGCCATCTTGAACTTGGATGAGCAATAGAGTTTGGAATAGTTCTGAATGGATATTGACTCACTGGAGCCCCCTTTCTCCCCATTCAAAAAAAAGGACACAAACAAAGATTTTAAAATCATGTAGTAAAGTTCCATATTAAAGCTAGCCAGAAAATTTGAAGAGCAAAGTGAAAAGAATTTGTTAACAATAATGTCCACTGGTGGAACTGGATTAAATGAAAAAAATACTATCAGGACCTGAACTCTAGAAACTAGGTCTGCCAAGTGCAAGAGGTAATCATGGAGATCTAATCACAAAACACCATTCAGGCCAAGTAAGGCTTGAAAAAAAATCTAAGAACCTTATCAAACTGGGTAAAATAAGGTTGGTCAACAACATCTTTTAAAGGTGTTGTGGATTGAGCAAGTACATAGAAAAGGTTAACACAGTGGTAAATTTGGCCTGGTGAGTCCCAGTCTTGTAAAAAGAGTGCAAACTTTATTGGATGGTGACTTGGGAAAAGCTTAGTGGAAATTGCCTACCTAGAATATTCTTTTTATTCTTTTCACTGGCAAAGTTTTCCACACTTCATTGTGATTTTGATAACCTTTTTAGTATTTGGCTTACTGTACATTCATATAAAATACCCTAGATGTAATGCTATCCTAAAATTTCTAACTAAGCTCAAAGTCGTACTCCAGGTGATAACATGGTAGAATGAATTTTGTTCTTACAAACCATGTCTAATTTTCATTCAGATCACCCCACCAGGTTATAAAAATACAAGATCATAAAAGGTGAAGGGAAATATCACTGTCCACTTTGTGTCTGTCACACTCACTCACAATTGTCTTCATTTCTCTCTTTTTTGTTTGCCTGTGTTGGCCGTTGAAGTTACTATTCATATGTCCAGGCCGGGTACCTTGATTGGACGGGTTGTCTTATAAAGAAAGCTTGTTCCAATTGGAGTTTAGAACAGGGAGACGAGATGAATGAAGTGTATAAGATCCTGAAAGACTTTAGCAGCATAGATGTGGAAGTTATATTACCTCTTGTGGGGGAACCTATAACTAAGAGTGAATATTTAAAAATAAGGGATTACCTATTTAAGACAAAGATGAAATGAAGATTTTCTTTCTCTCAGAGGGTCATGAGTCTTTGGAACTCACTACCTCAAAAGGCAGTGGAAACAGTCTTTGAATATATTTAAGGCAATACTTTATAGGCAAGGAGGTAGAAGGTTACCATGGGTCGGCAGGAATGCAGAGATAAGACTACAATCAGATCATACAAGACGTTATTAAGTGGCAGAGCATGCTTTAGAGCAAAGTGGCCTACTTCTGTTCCTAATTTATATGTTCATGCATATTTCTCTGAGCTATTTGACATGGATATTATGTCTTACACCTCTACTGCCACCCTTTATCACTCTCTAAGATCTCGAAAACGGTAAGCCTGGAAAGGATAGGCCAGTGACCAAGGTTTTGGGAATAGATATCAGATTTGGAAAAAAAGTCTTGCAGGAGGCTAGGAGAATAAATTTCATGGAAGAAAACAGACTTTTCTGCCTGTGGAAAAAACTAAGAGCAATACACAAAACAAATTGCATTTTTTTTATTGACTTAATGCAGAAAAGCCTTCCAAAATACTACACAGAAACCTCATGAGAGAATCGGTGACTGAGCCAGATAACATGCCAAAAATGTGATTAAAGAGATAAGATCCATTGATGATGAAAGAAAGATAGAGAAGAGAGGAGATCAAGAGGAACACAAAGGAAATTAAGCAATTGGTGGAACAGAAGTCAATGGCGGAATGAAAGAAGCAGGATAAGCATAAAAAGTTAGAAGCCTTGGAATGCAGTGTTCAAAACAGAATGGCAGTGGGTATGAAGGATCCTACAAATAGACACATAACTAAAAATAGTTTAAAATAAGGGCATCACAGTGGCACAGTTGATCGAGCTGCTGCCTTACACTGCCTGAGATCTATATTCAATCCTAATCTCAGGTTTTGCCTGCATGGAGTATTGTCTTCCTGTGACTATGTGGGTTTCCCCTGGGAACTGATTCCTTACCGTGTTTCAATTACAATATTGTGCAAAAGCCTTAGGCACATGTATATAGCTAGGGCGCCCAAGATTTTTGCACAGTACTCCAGTGATTTTATATATTGCACTGTACTGCTGCCACAAAAAAAGAAACAAATTTAATGACATAAGTGAGTGATGATATACCTGATCTAGCAGGCCACTCGTATAGAATACCCATTCACTGCTGAAATCACAGAAGTTCAGAGGTGAGGGCTAGGAGTGACTTTATGCTATCACCGTGACAACATCATACTCAGAGCCAGTACATTCCCAAGGAGATGCAATAGAGGAAAAACAAGCCACAGATCAAATGAGCTCTAAATCCCTCCATAGCACCGTGTTTCACTGGACAATCTCAGTAAGAGATTCATGCCAGAGATAAGGTGGACAAAGCAGGTGGACAATCTTCAAAGTATGGTTTCAGCATCTGAGGTCTACCCTGGGCACAGAATGTAGCCAAACTTTTAGCAGGTGTGGGAACCACTCACCTTGTCAGTTGTTATAGTCAGTGGAATCACAGGAATGTCCCCTGACAAACTCCCAAAGCGTACTGTGAAGTAGGAAAGCAGGTGCAAAATTTGTCCAGCAATCCCTGCTCCACCACTCCAGTTTGGAACTTTGCCATTTCCGGGATGGAAGCCAATTTCATTCAGATTCAACCACAAACTCCTGTCTTCATCTCCTGCACTCCCCCTCATCAGGAACGTCAGACCTGAAGTTTCAGCAGCATGTCAGATTGGGAGAAAAATGTGCCACTGTTAATTGTGATCACTTTTTCCCCATTTCTGTGTGCCATTGGAGAGCTAGATAAGGACCCCACAGAGTCTCTGTCTGAGCCATTGACCACACCTTTGCCCACACTGATTTTGCCTGACCCATGGAGTTTCTTCAGCAGTTTGTCTTGCTCCTGTACCATGCTTTCCTTGCCCTTCTTTATCCAAATGCAGCACGCCTAATAATTGTAGTCTTATCTACACCCTGTATGTGATTTGCTAATTCGACAGACCTAGAGGATTGCATCTATGGCCCTTCAGATATTTATGGCACAAGACCAATTTCTTCAGCATTTTGGCTCTTCTGCCTATCACTTCCCAACTTCTCACATTATCCCCCTTCCCCAAACATCCACATTCCCCCTCATCTGGTCTCAACTATCATCTGCCAACTTATACTCCCTCCCTCTCAAATCGACAAAAGCGTCAAATCTTCAGTTAGGGACTATTCTTAAATTTTCCCAGAACAATTTTACACGTTTATAACTGTTTAACCCTAACAGATGTGATAGAGTGTATCACTTTGGAATATTTCTGCTATAGTATAGGCACCATAAAAATACAAGCTGTGCCATTCTACATTTAATTGTCTCCTGAGAATGACCTTGAAATATGAGTGAAATTAATAGAGGTGACATTTGCAGATGATGCCTGGTACTCTGAAGTACTAAGTAAAGTTATTAACTGTTGAAATAAATACCTATTTGCATTTATATTTTTAGTTTTACAGTTTTAAGAGTAAAGTAATGAAAGAACAGGAGAGTTCACAAGTAGGAGTTCTTCCATAACAAATGCTCGCGGAAGGCCTTGCAGTTCTGGGCTAAGAAGTGCCTCTAGTCAAGATCAGGATGAGAAGACACATGCAACAGTCATTGTCTAAATGCAGAAAAGTGAAGGATGGACAAGGCCTGTCCTGATGTATCAATTGTCACCAAACATTGGCCTCACAGGGGGAAAAAAATTGATGTCTTCAGAAGGTTTAATAATATTGCAACTGATCTTATACTTAATCCACTTTCCCATTGATAGCCATAATGTGTAAATCTCTGATAATCCAAAATATGTATTAATACCTTTGTTATTTCTAAACTGACTTACAGAAATTAATGAAATTGGAATCTGCTGAAGATCAAAATAGCGGCACAAGGTAAGCCTCCAAAGCATCATGACCTCTGCTGGCATGGAGAAATATATTCATCCAATTATCTGTATTACTGTTGTGCATTTAATATTTCAGTTATATTTGAGTAATCTTGTATGTATGTGTGCGTGTGTATATATACATACACACACATTAATTACATACATCATCATGCTACCACGTGATACATGTGCACCTCGGGAAAAGTAAAGGCTAAGTTATACCTGCATCAAAATAAAATAAAACACAGCGTAAGCAATGTTGAAGCAGAGCAGCACATGCTGTTTGGAAGGGAAGAAATGATTGAGTATATTTTTAAGCCAGAGAACGGAAGAATTCATAGGTTCCTGAAGAGTGAGTACGGGTGATAGCAATTATTAAAGAAAAATTGGAAATGGCTGGCTGAATAAGAAAGATTGACGAGTTTGATTACACATTGGGAGCTGGCTCATTTTTACTGAACTATTGGAACAGTATTTTGGAAAAAAAATGAAATAACCAATGAGAAGCAAGTGCCAATTTTGCCACATGCACTAGGTTTAAAGTCATATAACTTACATTGAAGTTTGACTGTTCCAACAAAACCATCAGAAATTATCTGTGCTGCTATTGTAAAGGTAATGCAAGAACACTTAGAACAAAAGCCATTGTTGATTTCAGAACAATTTAGGTTTCACAAGCAGAATAAAAAAGAAGGGGAGCCTATTTCAGCATACGTGAAACAAAGAGATTGTCAGTTTGGTAATGGGTTGAATGATACACTAAGAGGTTGCTTAGTTTGTGGAATCTTAAAAGAAAGCATTCAAAACTGGCTCCTAACTACATTCAAGCAAGCAGTGGAAATTGTAATTTCAATGGAAACTGCAGACAGAGATGCAATTGAGTTTCAGTCAGGAATGAAAGTGAGTATGACCAAAATTGCATAATCTGAACATAAACCAGACTGGCCAAACAAATTGTGTTACCAGGTTTAAATGTGAAACTTGCAAAAAATGCAACAATGTAGGTCACATACAAAGAGCATGTCAGGCAGACATAAATAAGTGGGCTGCACAGGGAAGAGAAAATGCTAAAAATGTCAAGTTGTAGTTTCAAAAGGAGCACTAATCTGCATGCTATTGATGAAAACTCTGATAATAATAAGAGTGACACAGGACTGAGTAGCTTTGAGATTTACAATGAGAAAGCTAACAAGAGAAAAGCAATATGGCTTATACCAGGAGGATTTTTCCACTGAGGTTGGGTGAGACTACAACCAGATGTCATGGGTTAAGGGTGAAAGGTGAAATGTTCACGGGGAACATGAGGGAAATTTTTCTCACTCAGACGGCGGTGAGAATGTAGAATGAGCTGCCAGCGCAAGTGGAGGATGCAATTTTGATTTCATATTTAAGAGAAGTTTGGATACATATATGGATGGGAGGGGTATGGAGAGTTATGGTTCCAGTAAAGGTCAATGGAATTAGACAGTATAAATAGTTCAGCATGGACTAAATGTGCCAAAGGCCCTGATTCTGTGCTGTAGCTTTCTATGACTCCATGGCTCTAACAAGTGTGAATTCTTTAATCTAAGCATCACTTACTGCACTGCGATTGCACAATTTATGCACAAAGATTACCATATAACCATCTAACAATTACAGCACGGAAAGAGGCCATCTCGGCCCTTCTAGTCTGTGCCAAACTCTTACTCTCACCTAGTCCCACCGACCAGCACTCACCCCATAACCCTCCATTCCTTTCCTGTCCATATATCTATCCAATTTAACTTTAAATGACAACATCGAAACTGCCTCAACCACTTCTGCTGGAAGCTCGTTCCACACAGCTACCACTCTCTGAGTAAAGAAGTTCCTCCTCAAGTTATCCCTAAACTTTTGTCCTTTAACTCTCAACTCATGTCCTCTTGTTTGAATCTCCCCCACTCTCAATGGAAAAAGCCTATCACGTCAACTCTATCTATCCCCCTCATAATTTTAAATACCTCTATCAAGTCCCCCCTCAACCTTCTATGCTCCAAAGAATAAAGACCCAACTTGTTCAACCTTTTTCTGTAACTTAGGAGGTGAAACCCAGGCAACATTTTAGTAAATCTCCCCTGTACTCTCTCAATTTTATTGACATCTTTCTTATAATTCGGTGACCAGAACTGTACACAATACTCCAAATTTGGCCTCACCAATGCCTTGTACAATTTCAACATTACATCCCAACTCCTATACTCAATGCCCTGATTTATAAAGGCCAGCATACCAAAAGCTTTCTTCACCACCCTATCCACATGAGATTCCACCTTCAGGGAACTAGGCACCATTAATCCTAGATCCCTCTGTTCTACTGCATTCTTCAATGCCCTACTATTTACCATGTATATCCTATTTTGACTAGTCCTACCAAAATTTAGCACCTCACATTTATCGACATTAAATTCCATCTGCCATCTTTCAGACCACTCTTCTAACTGGCCTAAATCTCTCTGCAAGCTTTGAAAACCTACTTCATTATCCACAACTCCACCTATCTTAGTATCATCTGCATACTAACTAATCCAATTTACCACCCCATCATCCAGATCATTAATATATATGACAAACAACACTGGACCCAGTACAGATCCCTGAGGCACACCACTGGACACCATCCTCCAATCTAACACACAGTTATCCACTACTACTCTCTGGCATCTCCCATCCAGCTACTGCAGAATCCATTTTACTACTTCGATATTAATGCCTAACGATTGAACCTTCCTAACTAACCTTCCATGTAGAACCTTGTCAAAGGCCTTACTGAAGTCCATATAGACAACATCCACCACTTTACCCTCGTCAACTTTCCTAGTAACTTCATCAAAAAATTCAATAAGATTTGTCAAACATGACCTTCCACGCACAAATCCATGTTGACTGTTCCTAATCAGACCCTGTCTTTTCAGATAATTATATATACCATCTCTAAGAATACTTTCCATCAATTTACCCACCACTGACGTCAAACTCACAGGCCAGTAATAACTAGGTTTACTCTTAGAACCCTTTTTAAACAATGGAACAACATGAGCAATACACCAATCCTCCAGCACCATCCCCGTTTCTATTAACATTTGAAATATTTCTGTCAGAGCCCCTGCTGTTTCCACACTACCTTCCCTCAAGGTCCTAGGGAATATCCTGTCCGGACCTGGAGACTTATCCACTTTTATATTCCTTAAAAGCACCAGTACTTCCTCTTCTTTAATCATCATACTTTCCATAACTACCCTTCTTGTTTCCTTTACTTTACACAATTCAATATCCTTATTACATAAGTTTGCTGAGAAAATTCAAGCAGTGTAGGATGCCACAAGGCCAAAGGCTATGTCACAGTTGCAGTCTGTCTGTGATGCCTTGCCTTACAGGAAAGTTTTGTCATGTCACTTGTGATGAGTAATGGAAATAAACATCCCAAAGCCTTTGCATCATGCTTCCTTACTGCCGCAAAGAAAAATTACGCACTGATTGACAGAGAGGCCTTGAGTCTGGTTTGGGGTGTGGAACGTTTCAACCAGTATCTGTATGGGAGAGATTTTATCCTCATTACTGATCATCTGCCACTAGTGTCTATTTGCAATTAACAGAAATGTGTTCCACTAACAGCAGCAGCAGGAATGAACAGATGGGTTCTGTTTCTAGGAGGACACAATTACAAGGTCAAATTCAAGAGGACAACTAATCATGAAAATGCATATGGATTGCCCCATTTACCCTTGGATAAGGAAATAACTGGACAATTTATGTAAGAAGAGACTTCTCGTGATGTGTTCTCCCTCATGCTAAACAAAATTCTCCCTGTTACAGGCATAGATGATCCAAAGGGAAACCCAAAAAAGACCCCACACTGTCTCGGTTCTACATGGCAACCAAAAATGACTGGAATGTGCAGCAGAAATTCCAGTGACTCCGTTTTTGCCTGTGCCCGGATGAACTTTCTCCTTGATGAGTTTTGCCTTATGCAGGGATTGAGAGGAGTTGTACCATCCAACCCAGAGAGCCAAAGTGTTGAAGGAGCTATATCCTGATCAAAATGAAAGCATTGGCTCGAAACTTTTTTCTGGTGGCCTGGAATATGTCAGCAGAATTAGCAGCTTTCCAGGCACTGCTCAGGATGTTAACACGTCCAGAAGGTGCAAAGAGCAGCACCTCTCCATCCCTGGGAATGGCCTGCATTGTCCTGGCTGAGGACTCATGTTGGCATTGCCGGACCATTCATGAATCCAAATTTCTTGGTAGTAGTGGATGCAGATACAAAGTGGCCAGAAGTGTTCCCAATAGCCTCCTCTACAGCTTTGCACACTGTTCTTGTGTTGAGAAGCCTCTTCTGACGCTCTGGTGTTCCAAAACACTTAGTCAGTGACAATGGACCAGAGTTTGTTGTGGAACTGTTTCAGTCATTCTTGAAAATGAATGGATTAAGACACATTACATCTGCCATGTACCACCAAGCTACAAATGGCTTGGCAGAAAGTTTTGTCCAGAGTCTACAGTGCGCACTGCAGACAATGTCAGCAGAACACACTACACTAACACTGAATCAGAAGCTGACCAATTTCCTCCTTGCATATCACAATGTAGCAAACTGCACAACCAAAAAAATCACCAGCTATGCTGTTCCCGGGTCGTCCCTTACACTCACGCTTGGATCTTGTCAAATCCATTCTCGGAGGGGTATGCAGAACAAACAGCTGCGACAGGCTGGGGGGTGTGGGGGTCCTCGAACAAGGAGATTCATTGTTTCAGTCTTAGACAAGCATTTCTGGCGAGGGACTACAGAGATGATCAAATGTGCATACCTGAAAGACTGAGGATAGAACTGGACCATTCTCCTACACAGTGGAGATTGCATCTGATGTCATCTGGAGACAACACATTGATCAGTTGAGGAGAACAGAGTCAATTGTTAGAGAAGAAAGGTGGCCAGATCTGTCAGAACCACTTTCTGCAGTGCCAGAGTCAACTCCTACAACCACTACAGAGGAGGTCTCAGAATCTGAGATTGTTTTACAGCTGCACGTCTCACCCGCCAAGCAGGGTGACCCCATTGTCAGCAAAGGCATTATCCCACAAGAGTAAGAAATCCTCCACAATGATTAAGTCTTTAGGCCTGAATGGGACAATTTAAAATTTGCTATACTCTGGACGTCTATATAGTAGTTATATATATATCACAAATATCACAAATCATAACACCCACCCGTGAGAGCACCCATACTCCCTGGCAGTATCTGCGGTTGTGACAATCAGTACTTAGGAAGGGTCTCAGCCTGAAATGTCAACTTTTCAGTTCCTCCAGCATTTTGTGTGTGTTGCTCCTTGTTTTCACCATCAGCAGTCTCTCTTATGTCTACACTGTCAGAGATTTCTACACCTAATGAGTGAATACATTTCAAAACACAGGCCAAGAGTTGAGCTGGAAATGAAAATTATTTAACACTATTGTGAATACATTTAAGACAAAGTGAGGACAGATTGTTTACAAATCCAGCAGCAATTGCAAAGGGTGAAAGCAAAGCTGACAATTCATTAACCTTCTAATACAAAAATCTTGACTCTTCATGTTTAACTGCTTCTGGCCTGAAATAAAAACGGCAAGGTTGACAACCTGCACTAAGATATTATGAGTGTTAAGGTTAAAACCATTGAAAAGTCTAACTATCCGTTTTAACTGATTAATCATATTCAGTCTTTTAAAATTACAACAGATAAAAATGTTAGCAAAACAGGTAGAGAACGTGGAATATATTGTGTACGGCAATTTCAGGTGATTACGATTTCTTTTTTGGATTGATTTATTTAAAAAAGTTAAGACACTGCAGGCCAATTCCATTTCAAGTCAACCTGTACCAAACAGTTCTGTATTGATTTCCAGATAATAGAAGGTCTCCCACACTACGTAGACATTTAATGGCCCTTACCAATTTTTAGTGACGTATCATGGAAGGATCCATCCAGGTGCATCCCAGCTTGTGATGTGGCAACTGCTCTGTCCGAGACCACAAGAAATTGCGGAGTTGTGAATGCAGCCCAGTCCAATATGCAAACCAACCTCCCCTCTGCTGACTCTGTCTACACTTCCTGTTACTTTGGATTGCCAGCAAATTTAATCAAAGACCCTTCCTACTCCAGTCATTCTCTTCCCTTACATCTGGCGCATACAAAAGCTTGAAAACACCAGACTTAATCCTAGCTTCTGCCTCACTGTTATCCGACCTTGGATGGCTCTCTCGCACGCTGAAGATGATTTTTTTTAATTTCCCAATCTACATTGTTGTTGCCCTTGCACTTTATTTGCTTACCTGCACAGCATTTTCCCTGCAGCTGCAACATTATATTCAGCATTTTGTATCCTTTCTCACCTCCTTGACATACAATAAATGGCATAATCCTTCTGGATGGCACACTATTAAAAGCCTATCACTGTAATAATAATAAACCAAACCCAAACTACTTTTTTTTGGCTAAATTAGAAATCTTTGTTGCCATTATTTTAGAAAGCTTCACTCACAATAAAGGTACACTGAACAATTAAAGCTAGAATTCCCATGACCCCTAGGAACATTTTGTTATTTATTTGCCCTATATTACTCGTGAAGAAGCTGCCAGACCAGTAATTCCCTCAAAGGTACAAGGAGGTTTTATTTCATTCTTTTCATGAATGTGGATTAAGGCTCAGCTCTTGAATAACCAAACTGAAGTGATCAATATAAAGACTTCTAATTGTGAATCAATGAAATTTACAAAACTGAAACTATTTAAAAGATGGGGCATGTTCTATTTTGGTCAAATGTAAAAAGCAGGAGAAGCCTGTTTGTGCTTGACTTTGAACAGAATCATGCAATTATTTACACCCACCACTGAACAGAATCATCTAAAAATAAAACACAATATCCCCAACAGTGCAACAATCCATCAGTAGGAGTTCAAATTCCATGAGCACCTGACAGACAGGCTTCTGGGGTTAAAGTCGAATGCAAAATTCGTATCTTCAGGAGGTAATGCATAACTGTGGAGGTTCTGCTTTTGATGAGACGTTGAACTGATATTCTGCCTGGCCTCCTGCTCCCTGTTCTTGCTCCCTTGGCCCCCTTGACTCAGTAAGGTCCCCCTGTATCAGTGAAAAATGAATGCAGGCACCTGCGAGAGATTGGACTGTATAATTGTTACTCTCCTTGTGGTTTTACTTTTTTATCCTTGTTTGTATTTATATATCATTACATATATACATGTAATTTTTCTGTGTTTTGTAGTGGTTGCCTTTGTACCTTTCTGGAAACTTCTTAGTTTCAGTGGCGGGTATCATATTGCTTGAATAGGGGCTATCTTATCGGTTAATTCAAACAGTGGAATACCTACCATTAGCAAGCTGGTATAACAAGACCCAACTATATAAACTCTCCTCGCTTTTCCTTGGCTCCCTTTCATCTTCTGTGCTTCCCCCTACTACTAGGCTCTTAGGCTTTTGCTCATTCTATCTCGTTTTGTTCTTGTAACACCGTAACACGTTTTGTTTTTGATATGTTAACAAATACACTCAAAAACTTCTATAGATGTACCGTGGAGAGTATTCTGACAGGCTGCATCACTGTCCGGTATGGGGGGGGGGGGTTGCTACTGCACAAGACCAAAAGAAGCTGCAGAGGGTTGAAAATTTAGTCGGCTCCATCTTGGGCACTAACCTACAAAGTACCCAGGACATCTTCAAGGAGTGATGTCTCAGAAAGGCAGCATCCATTATTAAGTACCTCCAGCACCCAGGGCATGCCCTTTTCTCACTATTGCCATCAGGTAGGAGATACAGAAGCCTGAAGGTACACACTCAACGATTCAGTAACAGCTTCTTCCTCTCTGCCATCTGATTCCTAAATGGGCATTGAACCTGTGAACACTACCTGACTTTTTTAATATACGTTATTTCTGTTTTTTTGCACAATTTTAATCTATTCAATACATGTATACTGTAATTGATTTACTTATTTATTTAATATTATTTTTCTTCTCTTCTATACAGTATTATGTATTACATTTAATTTCTGCTGCTATGTTAACAAATTTCACGACACATGTCGGTGATAATAATCCTGATTCTGATACATGACCTGAAGCAACAAGTTTATGCCTCATTCTTGACTTCCAATGTTTGGGATCATGGGGGACAAAGGATTGTTCCCATTCACCTAAATCAGCAGTCACTGTCAGTACATGTGGGCATGGAGTACTCAGGCTTCAGCCTCAAACTGTTTCCATGGTTACCTGTGTTGTCAAAGGCTGTTCAACTGCTTTGAAGTGACCCCGATAATTAGGTGGAAACAATCGAAGATAATAAGGGGGGCATAATTTTAAGGTGATTGGAGGTTAATTTTAAGGGGGATATCAGAGGTAAGATTTTTATACAGAGACACCCTGCCAGGGGTGATGGGGGTAGAGGCAGACAAGAAACTCATGGTTAGGCATATGGATGATAGAAAAATACAGGGCTATGTAGGAGGGAAAGGTTAGATTGATCTTAGAGTAGGTTATAAGGTTGTCAAAACATTGTGTGCCAAAGGGTCTGTACAGTGCTCTAGTGTTTTATATTCTCTGTTCTATGAAAAGAAAATCAAATAACTACAAACAGGTAAAATTTACACAAAAAAACTTAAAGTAATACTTTTGTCAAAAAAGCACAGAAACACATTATTAGCTAATTAGCTTATTAAGAGCATGAATATATTGTGGAATAGACAAGAACTATCTTGATTTTAAATGAAGGTTGGAAATACTATTTAAATGATTGTAGCTGTGCTGGACACAGCAGCTTTGCCTGATGAGAATCAGGGGCAGATAAGAGGTGTCTACAGCTCCTTGACCCATCCACTCAGGAAATGCCCTGGAGTAACCATTGAACCTAGGGATGGATTAAAAGGCAAGTTGTGAAGCACTATAGCATGTTTTGCTCTTCAGACAACTGACAGCTAGCCAGAAGAATCTTCCAAACCATTGCTCTGCTTATTGCCTTCTGTGCATTGGTTGCTCTTTTAAATGAATAGTTGTATACCACATATCCAATTAGTAAATTAGTAGTTTACACACATGCTTCAAGAGAGGGGACAAGTTTTTGTCACAGATCTCTTCCTATGAGGACCGCTATTGGCCGGGGTTGACTATGGATATTCAGTCCTGGCTGTCTATATAATATGCAAGCCAATATGAAGAGCAAGCATACAGCAGGCTCCCCCTCTCTATGCTGCTGATGATTCCAAAGGAACCACAGAGACCGCTACAGGTTGGCATCAGCGGCATCACAGGAGTTGCCAGTCTGTCATGGTCCAGTCCGTGATGTCCGTATTCCGGTTCACGGTCTGGTCCGCCAACCCTTGCTCCAGGTTTTCCTGTCTACCCTGTTTCTGTTCTTGTTAAGCTCTAATTGAGCCAGCTGATGCTCGTTGGGGCTGGCTGCATAAATACCTTCAGAGAGCAGGGTGTGATTGTTGGATTGTTCTTGTCCTTACTCCTTGTATCCCTTCCCCTGCCTTCTGCTTCCTGGCCTGAAGCCCTGCCTTGTCTTGCTGGTAACTCTTGCCTCGCCTGAAGTTCTCGTTTTGCCTTGCATTGCCTGAAGCTTTGGCTGGTCTTGCTGGTAACTCTCGCCTTCAGTCTTGTCCTGGAGCCATCCTGTACCTGGCTCCATTCCTGTCCCTTGCCTCCGCCAGGTAAGTCAGAATGTCTTGCCATTACCCTGCGGTTGGTTCTGTTGAGTAAACCAGTAATTGCTGTTACCTACAGTTGGTTCTGTTGAGTAAACCAGTAATTGCTGTTACCTACGGTTGGTTCTGTCCCTTCCTGTCCCTTGCCTCTGTCAGGTGGAGTACTGCGCCCTGCCCAGGAGGAGCTTGCCAAGCCTAGCCTCAAGCCTGAAGCCTCCTGCCTAGCCTCAAGCCTGAAGCCTCCTGCCTAGCCTGAAGCCTGCAGCCTGCAGCCTCCTGCCTAGCCTGAAGCCTGCAGCCTGCAGCCTCCTGCCTAGCCTGAAGCCTGCAGCCTGCAGCCTCCTGCCTAGCCTGAAGCCTGAAGCCTGCAGCCTCCTGCCTAGCCTGAAGCCTGCAGCCTCCTGCCTAGCCTGAAGCCTGCAGCCTCCTGCCTAGCCTGAAGCCTGCACCCTGCAGCCTCCTGCCTAGCTTGAAGCCTGAAGCCTGCAGCCTCCTGCCTAGCCTGAAGCCTGAAGCCTGCAGCCTCCTGCCTAGCCTGAAGCCTGAAGCCTGCAGCCTCCTGCCTAGCCTGAAGCCTGAAGCCTGCAGCCTCCTGCCTAGCCTGAAGCCTGAAGCCTGCAGCCTCCTGCATAGCCTGAAGCCTGCAGCCTCCTGCCTAGCCTGAAGCCTGCAGCCTCCTGCCTAGCCTGCAGCCTGCAGCCTGCAGCCTCCTGCCTAGCCTGAAGCCTGCAGCCTGCAGCCTCCTGCCTAGCCTGAAGCCTGCAGCCTGCAGCCTCCTGCCGAGCCTGAAGCCTGCAGCCTGCAGCCTCCTGCCTAGCCTGAAGCCTGAAGCCTGCAGCCTCCTGCCTAGCCTGAAGCCTGAAGCCTGCAGCCTCCTGCCTAGCCTGAAGCCTGAAGCCTGCAGCCTCCTGCCTAGCCTGAAGCCTGAAGCCTGCAGCCTCCTGCCTAGCCTGAAGCCTGAAGCCTGCAGCCTCCTGCCTAGCCTGAAGCCTGAAGCCTGCAGCCTCCTGCCTAGCCTGAAGCCTTAAGCCTGCAGCCTCCTGCCTAGCCTGAAGCCTGCAGCCTCCTGCCTAGCCTGAAGCCTGCAGCCTCCTGCCTAGCCTGAAGCCTGCAGCCTCCTGCCTAGCCTGAAGCCTGCAGCCTCCTGCCTAGCCTGCAGCCTGCAGCCTGCAGCCTCCTGCCTAGCCTGAAGCCTGCAGCCTGCAGCCTCCTGCCTAGCCTGAAGCCTGCAGCCTGCAGCCTCCTGCCTAGCCTGAAGCCTGCAGCCTGCAGCCTCCTGCCTAGCCAGAAGCCTGCAGCCTGAAGCCTCCTGCCTAGCCTGCAGCCTCCTGCGTAGCCTGCAGCCTCCTGCCTAGCCTGCAGCCTGCAGCCTCCTGCCTAGCCTGCAGCCTGCAGCCTCCTGCCTAGCCTCAAGCCTGAAGACTGAAGCCTGAAGCCTGCAGCCTTCTGCCTAGCCTCAAGCCTGCAGCCTGAAGCCTGCAGCCTCCTGCCTAGCCTCAAGCCTGCAGCCTCCTGCCTAGCCTGCAGCCTCCTGCCTAGCCTCCCTCCTAGCCTGCAGCCTGCAGCCTCCTGCCTAGCCTCCTGCCAAGCCTGCAGCCTGCAGCCTCCTGCCTAGCCTCAAGCCTGCAGCCTGCAGCCTCCTGCCTAGCCTCAAGCCTGCAGCCTGCAGCCTCCTGCCTAGCCTCAAGCCTGCAGCCTGCAGCCTCCTGCCTAGCCTCAAGCCTGCAGCCTCCTGCCTAGCCTCCTGCCTAGCCTGCAGCCTGCAGCCTCCTGCCTAGCCTGCAGCCTAGCCTGCAGCCTCCTGCCTAGCCTCCTGCCAAGCCTGCAGCCTGCAGCCTCATGCCTAGACTCAAGCCTGCAGCCTGCAGCCTCCTGCCTAGCCTGCAGCCTCCTGCCTAGCCTCAAGCCTGAAGCCTGCAGCCTCCTGCCTAGCCTCAAGCCTGAAGCCTGAAGCCTGAAGCCTGCAGCCTCCTGCCTAGCCTGCAGCCTCCTGCCAAGCCTCAAGCCTGCAGCCTGCAGCCTACTGCCTAGCCTCAAGCCTGCAGCCTGCAGCCTCCTGCCTAGCCTCAAGCCTGCAGCCTGCAGCCTCCTGCCTAGCCTCAAGCCTGCAGCCTGCAGCCTCCTGCCTAGCCTGCAGCCTGCAGCCTCCTGCCTAGCCTGAAGCCTTAAGCCTGCAGCCTCCTGCCTATCCTGAAGCCTGCAGCCTCCTGCCTAGCCTGAAGCCTGCAGCCTCCTGCCTAGCCTGAAGCCTGCAGCCTCCTGCCTAGCCTGAAGCCTGCAGCCTCCTGCCTAGCCTCCTGCCTAGCCTGCAGCCTCCTGCCTAGCCTCCTGCCAAGCCTGCAGCCTGCAGCCTCATGCCTAGACTCAAGCCTGCAGCCTGCAGCCTCCTGCCTAGCCTGCAGCCTCCTGCCGAGCCTCAAGCCTGCAGCGTGCAGCCTCCTGCCTAGCCTCAAGCCTGCAGCCTGCAGCCTCCTGCCTAGCCTCAAGCCTGAAGCCTGCAGCCTCCTGCCTAGCCTCAAGCCTGAAGCCTGAAGCCTGAAGCCTGCAGCCTCCTGCCTAGCCTGCAGCCTCCTGCCAAGCCTCAAGCCTGCAGCCTGCAGCCTCCTGCCTAGCCTCAAGCCTGCAGCCTGCAGCCTCCTGCCTAGCCTCAAGCCTGCAGCCTGCAGCCTCCTGCCTAGCCTCAAGCCTGCAGCCTGCAGCCTCCTGCCTAGCCTGCAGCCTGCAGCCTCCTGCCTAGCCTGAAGCCTTAAGCCTGCAGCCTCCTGCCTAGCCTCAAGCCTGCAGCCTCCTGCCTAGCCTGAAGCCTGCAGCCTCCTGCCTAGCCTGAAGCCTGCAGCCTCCTGCCTAGCCTGCAGCCTGCAGCCTGCAGCCTCCTGCCTAGCCTGAAGCCTGCAGCCTGCAGCCTCCTGCCTAGCCTGAAGCCTGCAGCCTGCAGCCTCCTGCCTAGCCTGAAGCCTGCAGCCTGCAGCCTCCTGCCTAGCCAGAAGCCTGCAGCCTGAAGCCTCCTGCCTAGCCTGCAGCCTCCTGCGTAGCCTGCAGCCTCCTGCCTAGCCTGCAGCCTGCAGCCTCCTGCCTAGCCTGCAGCCTGCAGCCTCCTGCCTAGCCTCAAGCCTGAAGACTGAAGCCTGAAGCCTGCAGCCTTCTGCCTAGCCTCAAGCCTGCAGCCTGAAGCCTGCAGCCTCCTGCCTAGCCTCAAGCCTGCAGCCTCCTGCCTAGCCTGCAGCCTCCTGCCTAGCCTCCCTCCTAGCCTGCAGCCTGCAGCCTCCTGCCTAGCCTCCTGTCAAGCCTGCAGCCTGCAGCCTCCTGCCTAGCCTCAAGCCTGCAGCCTGAAGCCTGCAGCCTCCTGCCTAGCCTCAAGCCTGCAGCCTCCTGCCTAGCCTGCAGCCTCCTGCCTAGCCTCCCTCCTAGCCTGCAGCCTGCAGCCTCCTGCCTAGCCTCCTGCCAAGCCTGCAGCCTGCAGCCTCCTGCCTAGCCTCAAGCCTGCAGCCTGCAGCCTCCTGCCTAGCCTCAAGCCTGCAGCCTGCAGCCTCCTGCCTAGCCTCAAGCCTGCAGCCTGCAGCCTCCTGCCTAGCCTCAAGCCTGCAGCCTCCTGCCTAGCCTCCTGCCTAGCCTGCAGCCTGCAGCCTCCTGCCTAGCCTGCAGCCTAGCCTGCAGCCTCCTGCCTAGCCTCCTGCCAAGCCTGCAGCCTGCAGCCTCATGCCTAGACTCAAGCCTGCAGCCTGCAGCCTCCTGCCTAGCCTGCAGCCTCCTGCCTAGCCTCAAGCCTGAAGCCTGCAGCCTCCTGCCTAGCCTCAAGCCTGAAGCCTGAAGCCTGAAGCCTGCAGCCTCCTGCCTAGCCTGCAGCCTCCTGCCAAGCCTCAAGCCTGCAGCCTGCAGCCTACTGCCTAGCCTCAAGCCTGCAGCCTGCAGCCTCCTGCCTAGCCTCAAGCCTGCAGCCTGCAGCCTCCTGCCTAGCCTCAAGCCTGCAGCCTGCAGCCTCCTGCCTAGCCTGCAGCCTGCAGCCTCCTGCCTAGCCTGAAGCCTTAAGCCTGCAGCCTCCTGCCTATCCTGAAGCCTGCAGCCTCCTGCCTAGCCTGAAGCCTGCAGCCTTCTGCCTAGCCTGAAGCCTGCAGCCTCCTGCCTAGCCTGAAGCCTGCAGCCTCCTGCCTAGCCTCCTGCCTAGCCTGCAGCCTCCTGCCTAGCCTCCTGCCAAGCCTGCAGCCTGCAGCCTCATGCCTAGACTCAAGCCTGCAGCCTGCAGCCTCCTGCCTAGCCTGCAGCCTCCTGCCGAGCCTCAAGCCTGCAGCGTGCAGCCTCCTGCCTAGCCTCAAGCCTGCAGCCTGCAGCCTCCTGCCTAGCCTCAAGCCTGAAGCCTGCAGCCTCCTGCCTAGCCTCAAGCCTGAAGCCTGAAGCCTGAAGCCTGCAGCCTCCTGCCTAGCCTGCAGCCTCCTGCCAAGCCTCAAGCCTGCAGCCTGCAGCCTCCTGCCTAGCCTCAAGCCTGCAGCCTGCAGCCTCCTGCCTAGCCTCAAGCCTGCAGCCTGCAGCCTCCTGCCTAGCCTCAAGCCTGCAGCCTGCAGCCTCCTGCCTAGCCTGCAGCCTGCAGCCTCCTGCCTAGCCTGAAGCCTTAAGCCTGCAGCCTCCTGCCTAGCCTCAAGCCTGCAGCCTCCTGCCTAGCCTGAAGCCTGCAGCCTCCTGCCTAGCCTGAAGCCTGCAGCCTCCTGCCTAGCCTGCAGCCTGCAGCCTGCAGCCTCCTGCCTAGCCTGAAGCCTGCAGCCTGCAGCCTCCTGCCTAGCCTGAAGCCTGCAGCCTGCAGCCTCCTGCCTAGCCTGAAGCCTGCAGCCTGCAGCCTCCTGCCTAGCCAGAAGCCTGCAGCCTGAAGCCTCCTGCCTAGCCTGCAGCCTCCTGCGTAGCCTGCAGCCTCCTGCCTAGCCTGCAGCCTGCAGCCTCCTGCCTAGCCTGCAGCCTGCAGCCTCCTGCCTAGCCTCAAGCCTGAAGACTGAAGCCTGAAGCCTGCAGCCTTCTGCCTAGCCTCAAGCCTGCAGCCTGAAGCCTGCAGCCTCCTGCCTAGCCTCAAGCCTGCAGCCTCCTGCCTAGCCTGCAGCCTCCTGCCTAGCCTCCCTCCTAGCCTGCAGCCTGCAGCCTCCTGCCTAGCCTCCTGCCAAGCCTGCAGCCTGCAGCCTCCTGCCTAGCCTCAAGCCTGCAGCCTGCAGCCTCCTGCCTAGCCTCAAGCCTGCAGCCTGCAGCCTCCTGCCTAGCCTCAAGCCTGCAGCCTGCAGCCTGCTGCCTAGCCTCAAGCCTGCAGCCTGCAGCCTGCTGCCTAGCCTCAAGCCTGCAGCCTGCAGCCTCCTGCCTAGCCTGATGCCTGAAGCCTGCAGCCTCCTGCCTAGCCTCAAGCCTGCAGCCTGCAGACTCCTGCCTAGCCTCAAGCCTGAAGCCTGCAGCCTCCTGCCTAGCCTCAAGCCTGAAGCCTGAAGCCTGAAGCCTGCAGCCTCCTGCCTAGCCTCAAGCCTGCAGCCTCCTGCCTAGCCTCCTGCCTAGCCTGCAGCCTGCAGCCTCCTGCCTAGCCTGCAGCCTAGCCTGCAGCCTCCTGCCTAGCCTCCTGCCAAGCCTGCAGCCTGCAGCCTCATGCCTAGACTCAAGCCTGCAGCCTGCAGCCTCCTGCCTAGCCTGCAGCCTCCTGCCGAGCCTCAAGCCTGCAGCGTGCAGCCTCCTGCCTAGCCTCAAGCCTGCAGCCTGCAGCCTCCTGCCTAGCCTCAAGCCTGAAGCCTGCAGCCTCCTGCCTAGCCTCAAGCCTGAAGCCTGAAGCCTGAAGCCTGCAGCCTCCTGCCTAGCCTGCAGCCTCCTGCCAAGCCTCAAGCCTGCAGCCTGCAGCCTCCTGCCTAGCCTCAAGCCTGCAGCCTGCAGCCTCCTGCCTAGCCTCAAGCCTGCAGCCTCCTGCCTAGCCTCAAGCCTGCAGCCTGCAGCCTCGTGCCTAGCCTGCAGCCTGCAGCCTCCTGCCTAGCCTGCAGCCTGAAGCCTAGCCTCAAGCCTGCAGCCTGTAGCCTGCAGCCTCCTGCCGAGCCTGCAGCCTGCAGCCTCCTGCCTAGCGTCCTGCCAAGCCTGCAGCCTGCAGCCTCCTGCCTAGCCTCAAGCCTGCAGCCTGCAGCCTCCTGCCTAGCCTCAAGCCTGCAGCCTGCAGCCTCCTGCCTAGCCTCAAGCCTGCAGCCTGCAGCCTCCTGCCTAGCCTCAAGCCTGCAGCCTGCAGCCTGCTGCCTAGCCTCAAGCCTGCAGCCTGCAGCCTGCTGCCTAGCCTCAAGCCTGCAGCCTGCAGCCTCCTGCCTAGCCTGATGCCTGAAGCCTGCAGCCTCCTGCCTAGCCTGATGCCTGAAGCCTGCAGCCTCCTGCCTAGCCTCAAGCCTGAAGCCTGCAGCCTCCTGCCTAGCCTCAAGCCTGAAGCCTGAAGCCTGAAGCCTGCAGCCTCCTGCCTAGCCTCAAGCCTGCAGCCTGAAGCCTGCAGCCTCCTGCCTAGCCTCAAGCCTGCAGCCTCCTGCCTAGCCTGCAGCCTCCTGCCGAGCCTCCTGCCTAGCCTGCAGCCTGCAGCCTCCTGCCTAGCCTGCAGCCTAGCCTGCAGCCTCCTGCCTAGCCTCCTGCCAAGCCTGCAGCCTGCAGCCTCCTGCCTAGACTCAAGCCTGCAGCCTGCAGCCTCCTGCCTAGCCTGCAGCCTCCTGCCTAGCCTGCAGCCTCCTGCCGAGCCTCAAGCCTGCAGCGTGCAGCCTCCTGCCAAGCCTCAAGCCTGCAGCCTGCAGCCTCCTGCCTAGCCTCAAGCCTGAAGCCTGCAGCCTCCTGCCTAGCCTCAAGCCTGAAGCCTGAAGCCTGAAGCCTGCAGCCTCCTGCCTAGCCTGCAGCCTCCTGCCAAGCCTCAAGCCTGCAGCCTGCAGCCTCCTGCCTAGCCTCAAGCCTGCAGCCTGCAGCCTCCTGCCTAGCCTCAAGCCTGCAGCCTGCAGCCTCCTGCCTAGCCTCAAGCCTGCAGCCTGCAGCCTCCTGCCTAGCCTCAAGCCTGCAGCCTGCAGCCTCCTGCCTACCCTCAAGCCTGCAGCCTGCAGCCTCCTGCCTAGCCTCAAGCCTGCAGCCTGCAGCCTCCTGCCTAGCCTGAAGCCTGCAGCCTGCAGCCACCTGCCTAGCCTGAAGCCTGAAGCCTGCAGCCTCCTGCCTAGCCTGAAGCCTGAAGCCTGCAGCCTCCTGCCTAGCCTCAAACCTGCAGCCTCCTGCCTAGCCTGAAGCCTGCAGCCTCCTGCCTAGCCTGAAGCCTGAAGCCTGCAGCCTCCTGCCTGGCCTGCAGCCTGCAGCCTCCTGCCTAGCCTGCAGCCTGCAGCCTGCAGCCTGCAGCCTCCTACCTAGCCTCAAGCCTGAAGCCTGCAGCCTCCTGCCTAGCCTCAAGCCTGAAGCCTGAAGCCTGAAGCCTGCAGCCTCCTGCCGAGCCTGCAGCCTCCTGCCAAACCTCAAGCCTGCAGCCTGCAGCCTCCTGCCTAGCCTCAAGCCTGCAGCCTGCAGCCTCCGGCCTAGCCTCAAGCCTGCAGCCTCCTGCCTAGCCTGAAGCCTGCAGCCTGCAGCCTCCTGCCTAGCCTGAAGCCTGAAGCCTGCAGCCTCCTGCCTAGCCTGAAGCCTGAAACCTGCAGCCTCCTGCCTAGCCTGAAGCCTGAAGCGTGCAGCCTCCTGCCTAGCCTCAAGACTGCAGCCTCCTGCCTAGCCTCAAGCCTGCAGCCTCCTGCCTAGCCTGAAGCCTGAAGCCTGCAGCCTCCTGCCTAGCCTGCAGCCTGCAGCCTCCTGCCTAGCCTGCAGCCTGCAGCCTGCAGCCTCCTGCCTAGCCTGAAGCCTGAAGCCTGCAGCCTGCAGCCTGCAGCCTCCTGCCTAGCCTGCAGCCTGCAGCCTCCTGCCTAGCCTGCAGCCTAGCCTCAAGCCTGCAGCCTGCAGCCTCCTGCCTAGCCTCAAGCCTGCAGCCTGCAGCCTCCTGCCTAGCCTCAAGCCTGCAGCCTGCAGCCTCCTGCCTAGCCTCAAGCCTGAAGCCTGAAGCCTGAAGCCTGCAGCCTCCTGCCTAGCCTCAAGCCTGCAGCCTGAAGCCTGCAGCCTCCTGCCTAAACTCAAGCCTGCAGCCTCCTGCCTAGCCTGCAGCCTCCTGCCTAGCCTCCTGCCTAGCCTGCAGCCTGCAGCCTCCTGCCTAGCCTGCAGCCTAGCCTGCAGCCTCCTGCCTAGCCTCCTGCCAAGCCTGCAGCCTGCAGCCTCCTGCCTAGCCTGCAGCCTCCTGCCGAGCCTCAAGCCTGCAGCCTGCAGCCTCCTGCCTAGCTTCAAGCCTGCAGCCTGCAGCCTCCTGCCTAGCCTCAAGCCTGAAGCCTGCAGCCTCCTGCCTAGCCTCAAGCCTGAAGCCTGAAGCCTGAAGCCTGCAGCCTCCTGCCAAGCCTCAAGCCTGCAGCCTGCAGCCTCCTGCCTAGCCTCAAGCCTGCAGCCTGCAGCCTCCTGCCTAGCCTCAAGCCTGCAGCCTGCAGCCTCCTGCCTAGCCTCAAGCCTGCAGCCTGCAGCCTCCTGCCTAGCCTGAATCCTGCAGCCTGCAGCCTCCTGCCTAGCCTCAAGCCTGCAGCCTGCAGCCTCCTGCCTAGCCTGAAGCCTGCAGCCTGCCGCCACCTGCCTAGCCTGAAGCCTGAAGCCTGCAGCCTCCTGCCTAGCCTGAAGCCTGAAGCCTGCAGCCTCCTGCCTAGCCTGAAGCCTGAAGCCGCAGCCTCCTGCCTAGCCTGAAGCCTGAAGCCTGCAGCCTCCTGCCTAGCCTCAAGCCTGAAGCCTGAAGCCTGAAGCCTGCAGCCTCCTGCCTAGACTGCAGCCTCCTGCCACGCCTCAAGCCTGCAGCCTGCAGCCTCCTGCCTAGCCTCAAACCTGCAGCCTCCTGCCTAGCCTGAAGCCTGCAGCCTCCTGCCTAGCCTGAAGCCTGAAGCCTGCAGCCTCCTGACTAGCCTGCAGCCTGCAGCCTCCTGCCTAGCCTGCAGCATGCAGCCTCCTGCCTAGCCTCAAGCCTGAAGACTGAAGCCTGAAGCCTGCAGCCTCCTGCCTAGCCTGCAGCCTCCTGCCAAGCCTCAAGCCTGCAGCCTGCAGCCTCCTGCCTAGCCTGAAGCCTGCAGCCTGCAGCCTCCTGCCTAGCCTGAAGCCTGAAGCCTGCAGCCTTCTGCCTCGCCTGAAGCCTGAAGCCTGCAGCCTCCTGCCTAGCCTGAAGCCTGAAGCCTGCAGCCTCCGGCCTAGCCTCAAGCCTGCAGCCTCCTGCCTAGCCTCAAGCCTGCAACCTCCTGCCTAGCCTAAGCCTGAAGCCTGCAGCCTCCTGCCTAGCCTGCAGCCTGCAGCCTCCTGCCTAGCCTGCAGCCTGCAGCCTCCTGCCTAGCCTGCAGCCTGCAGCCTCCTGCCCAGCCTGAAACCTGAAGCCTGCAGCCTGCAGCCTCCTGCCTAGCCTGCAGCCTGCAGCCTCCTGCCTAGCCTGCAGCCTGCAGCCTCGTGCCTAGCCTGCAGCCTGCAGCCTAGCCTCAAGCCTGCAGCCTGCAGCCTCCTGCCTAGCCTCAAGCCTGCAGCCTGCAGCCTCCTGCCTAGCCTCAAGCCTGCAGCCTGCAGCCTCCTGCCTAGCCTCAAGCCTGCAGCCTGCAGCCTCCTGCCTAGCCTCAAGCCTGCAGCCTGCAGCCTCCTGCCTAGCCTGCAGCCTCCTGCCTAGCCTGCAGCCTCCTGCCTAGCCTGCAGCCTGCACCCTGCAGCCTCCTGCCTAGCCTCAAGCCTGCAGCCTGCAGCCTCCTGCCTAGCCTCAAGCCTGCAGCCTGCAGCCTCCTGCCTAGCCTCAAGACTGCAGCCTGCAGCCTCCTGCCTAGCCTGCAGCCTGCAGCCTCCTGCCTAGCCTGCAACCTGCAGCCTCCTGCCTAGCCTGCAGCCTGCAGCCTCCTGCCTAGCCTGAAGCCTGAAGCCTCCAGCCTAGCCTGAAGCCTGCAGCCTGCAGCCTCCTGCCTAGCCTGAAGCCTGCAGCCTGCAGCCTCCTGCCTAGCCTGAAGCCTGCAGCCACCTGCCTAGCCTGAAGCCTGAAGCCTGCAGCCTCCTGCCTAGCCTGAAGCCTGCAGCCTCCTGCCTAGCCTGAAGCCTGCAGCCACCTGCCTAGCCTGAAGCCTGCAGCCTCCTGCCTAGCATGAAATCTGCAGCCTCCTGCCAAGCCTGATGCCTGCAGCCTCCTGCCTAGCCTGAAGCCTGAAGCCTGCAGCCTCCTGCCTAGCCTGAAGCCTGCAGCCACCTGCCTAGCCTGAAGCCTGCAGCCTCCTGCCTAGCCTGAAGCCTGCAACCTCCTGCCTAGCCTGATGCCTGAAGCCTCCTGCCTAGCCTGAAGCCTGAAGCCTGTAGCCTCCTGCCTAGCCTGCAGCCTGCAGCCTCCTGCCTAGCCTGAAGCCTGCAGCCTGCAGCCTCCTGCCTAGCCTGCAGCCTGCAGCCTCCTCCCTAGCCTGCAGCCTGCAGCCTAGCCTGAAGCCTGCAGCCTGAAGCCTGCAGCCTCCTGCCTAGCCTGAAGCCTGCAGCCTCCTGCCTAGCCTGAAGCCTGCAGCCACCTGCCTAGCCTGAAGCCTGCAGCCTCCTGCCTTGCCTGAAATCTGCAGCCTCCTGCCAAGCCTGATGCCTGCAGCCTCCTGCCTAGCCTGAAGCCTGAAGCCTGCAGCCTCCTGCCTAGCCTGAAGCCTGCAGCCACCTGCCTAGCCTGAAGCCTGCAGCCTCCTGCCTAGCCTGAAGCCTGCAGCCTCCTGCCTAGCCGGATGCCTGAAGCCTCCTGCCTAGCCTGAAGCCTGAAGCCTGTGGCCTCCTGCCTAGCCTGCAGCCTGCAGCCTCCTGCCTAGCCTGAAGCCTGCAGCCTGCAGCCTCCTGCCTAGCCTGCAGCCTGCAGCCTCCTCCCTAGCCTGCAGCCTGCAGCCTAGCCTGAAGCCTGCAGCCTGCAGCCTGCAGCCTAGCCTGAAGCCTGCAGCCTGCAGCCTCCTGCCTAGCCCAAAGCCTGCAGCCTGCAGCCTCCTGCCTAGCCTCAAGCCTGCAGCCTGCAGCCTAGCCTGAAGCCTGCAGCCTGCAGCCTCCTGCCTAGCCTCAAGTCTGCAGCCTGCAGCCTCCTGCCTAGCCGCAAGCCTGCAGCCTGCAGCCTGCAGCCTAGCCTGAAGCCTGAAGCCTGCAGCCTCCTGCCTAGCCTGAAGCCTGCAGCCACCTGCCTAGCCTGAAGCCTGCAGCCTCCTGCCTAGCCTGAAGCCTGCAGCCTCCTGCCTAGCCTGATGCCTGAAGCCTCCTGCCTAGCCTGAAGCCTGAAGCCTGTAGCCTCCTGCCTAGCCTGCAGCCTGCAGCCTCCTGCCTAGCCTGAAGTCTTCAGCCTGCAGCCTCCTGCCTAGCCTGCAGCCTGCAGCCTCCTCCCTAGCCTGCAGCCTGCAGCCTAGCCTGAAGCCTGCAGCCTGCAGCCTGCAGCCTAGCCTGAAGCCTGCAGCCTGCAGCCTCCTGCCTAGCCCAAAGCCTGCAGCCTGCAGCCTCCTGCCTAGCCTCAAGCCTGCAGCCTGCAGCCTAGCCTGAAGCCTGCAGCCTGCAGCCTCCTGCCTAGCCTCAAGTCTGCAGCCTGCAGCCTCCTGCCTAGCCACAAGCCTGCAGCCTGCAGCCTGCAGCCTAGCCTGAAGCCTGAAGCCTGCAGCCTCCTGCCTAGCCTCAAGCCTGCAGTCTGCAGCCTCCTGCCTAGCCTCAAGCCTGCAGCCTGCAGCCTCCTGCTAGCCTGCAGCCTCCTGCCTAGCCTGCAGCCTCCTGCCTAGCCTGCAGCCTGCAGCCTGCAGCCTCCTGCCTAGCCTCAAGCCTGCAGCCTGCAGCCTCCTACCTAGCCTCAAGCCTGAAGCCTGCAGCCTCCTGCCTAGCCTCAAGCCTGCAGCCTGCAGCCTCCTGCCTAGCCTCAAGCCTGCAGCCTCCTGCCTAGCCTCAAGCCTGCAGCCTGCAGCCTCCTGCCTAGCCTGCAGCCTGCAGCCTCCTGCCTAGCCTGCAGCCTGCAGCCTCGTGCCTAGCCCGAAGCCTGCAGCCTGCAGCCTCCTGCCTAGCCTCAAGCCTGCAGCCTCCTGCCTAGCCTGAAGCCTGCAGCCTCCTGCCTAGCCTGAAGCCTGCAGCCTCCTGCCTAGCCTGAAGCCTGAAGCCTGCAGCCTCCTGCCTAGCCTGAAGCCTGAAGCCTGCAGCCTCCTGCCTAGCCTCAAGCCTGCAGCCTCCTGCCTAGCCTGCAGCCTGCAGCCTCCTGCCTAGCCTGAAGCCTGCAGCCTGCAGCCTCCTGCCTAGCCTGAAGCCTGAAGCCTGCAGCCTCCTGCCTAGCCTGAAGCCTAAGCCTGCAGCCTCCTGCCTAGCTTGAAGCCTGAAGCCTGCAGCCTCCTGCCTAGCCTGAATCCTGAAGCCTGCAGCCTCCTGCCTAGCCTGAAGCCTGAAGCCTGCAGCCTCCTGCCTAGCCTGAAGCCTGCAGCCTGCTGCCTAGCCTGAAGCCTGCAGCCTCCTGCCTAGCCTGCAGCCTGCAGCCTGCAGCCTCCTGCCTAGCCTGAGGTCTGCAGCCTGCAGCCTCCTGCCTAGACTGAAGCCTGCAGCCTGCAGCCTCCTGCCTAGCCTGAAGCCTGCAGCCTGAAGCCTCCTGCCTAGCCTGAAGCCAGCAGCCTGCAGCCTCCTGCCTAGCCTGAAGCCTGCAGCCTGCAGCCTCCTGCCTAGCCTGAAGCCTGCAGCCTCCTGCCTAGCCTGAAGCCTGCAGCCTGCTGCCTAGCCTGATGCCTGAAGCCTGCAGCCTCCTGCCTAGCCTGAAGCCTGAAGCCTGCAGCCTCCTGCCTACCCTGAAGCCTGCAGCCTCCTGCGTAGCCTGAAGCCTGCAGCCACCTGCCTAGCCTGAAGCCTGCAGCCTCCTGCCTAGCCTGAAATCTGCAGCCTCCTGCCTAGCCTGATGCCTGCAGCCTCCTGCCTAGCCTGAAGCCTGAAGCCTGCAGCCTCCTGCCTAGCCTGAAGCCTGCAGCCTCCTGCCTAGCCTGAAGCCTGCAGCCACCTGCCTAGCCAGAAGCCTGCAGCCTCCTGCCTAGCCTGAAGCCTGCAGCCTCCTGCCTAGCCTGATGCCTGAAGCCTCCTGCCTAGCCTGAAGCCTGAAGCCTGTAGCCTCCTGCCTAGCCTGCAGCCTGCAGCCTCCTGCCTAGCCTGAAGCCTGCAGCCTGCAGCCTCCTGCCTAGCCTGCAGCCTGCAGCCTCCTCCCTAGCCTGCAGCCTGCAGCCTAGCCTGAAGCCTGCAGCCTGCAGCCTGCAGCCTAGCCTGAAGCCTGCAGCCTGCAGCCTCCTGCCTAGCCCAAAGCCTGCAGCCTGCAGCCTCCTGCCTAGCCTCAAGCCTGCAGCCTGCAGCCTAGCCTGAAGCCTGCAGCCTGCAGCCTCCTGCCTAGCCTCAAGAATGCAGCCTGCAGCCTCCTGCCTAGCCGCAAGCCTGCAGCCTGCAGCCTGCAGCCTAGGCTGAAGCCTGAAGCCTGCAGCCTCCTGCCTAGCCTCAAGCCTGCAGTCTGCAGCCTCCTGCCTAGCCTCAAGCCTGCAGCCTGCAGCCTCCTGCCTAGCCTGCAGCCTCCTGCCTAGCCTGCAGCCTGCAGCCTCCTGCCTAGCCTGCAGCCTGCAGCCTGCAGCCTCCTGCCTAGCCTCAAGCCTGCAGCCTGCAGCCTCCTGCCTAGCCTGCAGCCTGCAGCCTCCTGCCTAGCCTCAAGCCTGAAGCCTGAAGCCTGAAGCCTGCAGCCTCCTGCCTAGCCTGCAGCCTCCTGCCAAGCCTCAAGCCTGCAGCCTGCAGCCTCCTGCCTAGCCAGAAGCCTGCAGCCTCCTGCCTAGCCTGAAGCCTGCAGCCTCCTGCCTAGCCTGATGCCTGAAGCCTCCTGCCTAGCCTGAAGCCTGAAGCCTGTAGCCTCCTGCCTAGCCTGCAGCCTGCAGCCTCCTGCCTAGCCTGAAGCCTGCAGCCTGCAGCCTCCTGCCTAGCCTGCAGCCTGCAGCCTCCTCCCTAGCCTGCAGCCTGCAGCCTAGCCTGAAGCCTGCAGCCTGCAGCCTGCAGCCTAGCCTGAAGCCTGCAGCCTGCAGCCTCCTGCCTAGCCCAAAGCCTGCAGCCTGCAGCCTCCTGCCTAGCCTCAAGCCTGCAGCCTGCAGCCTAGCCTGAAGCCTGCAGCCTGCAGCCTCCTGCCTAGCCTCAAGAATGCAGCCTGCAGCCTCCTGCCTAGCCGCAAGCCTGCAGCCTGCAGCCTGCAGCCTAGCCTGAAGCCTGAAGCCTGCAGCCTCCTGCCTAGCCTCAAGCCTGCAGTCTGCAGCCTCCTGCCTAGCCTCAAGCCTGCAGCCTGCAGCCTCCTGCCTAGCCAGCAGCCTCCTGCCTCGCCTGCAGCCTGCAGCCTCCTGCCTAGCCTGCAGCCTGCAGCCTCCTGCCTAGCCTCAAGCCTGAAGCCTGAAGCCTGAAGCCTGCAGCCTCCTGCCTAGCCTGCAGCCTCCTGCCAAGCCTCAAGCCTGCAGCCTGCAGCCTCCTGCCTAGCCTCAAGCCTACAGCCTGCGGCCTCCTGCCTAGCCTCAAGACTGCAGCCTGCAGCCTCCTGCCTAGCCTCAAGCCTGCAGCCTGCAGCCTCCTGCCTAGCCTGAAGCCTGAAGCCTGCAGCCTTCTGCCCAGCCTGAAGCCTGAAGCCTGCAGCCTCCTGCCTAGCCTGAAGCCTGAAGCCTGCAGCCTCCGGCCTAGCCTCAAGCGTGCAGCCTCCTGCCTAGCCTCAAGCCTGCAACCTCCTGCCTAGCCTGAAGCCTGAAGCCTGCAGCCTCCTGCCTAGCCTGCAGCCTGCAGCCTCCTGCCTAGCCTGCAGCCTGCAGCCTCCTGCCTAGCCTGAAACCTGAAGCCTGCAGCCTGCAGCCTGCAGCCTCCTGCCTAGCCTGCAGCCTGCAGCCTCCTGCCTAGCCTGCAGCCTGCAGCCTCCTGCCTAGCCTGCAGCCTGCAGCCTAGCCTCAAGCCTGCAGCCTGCAGCCTCCTGCCTAGCCTCAAGCCTGCAGCCTGCAGCCTCCTGCCTAGCCTCAAGCCTGCAGCCTGCAGCCTCCTGCCTAGCCTCAAGCCTGCAGCCTGCAGCCTCCTGCCTAGCCTCAAGCCTGCAGCCTGCAGCCTCCTGCCTAGCCTGCAGCCTCCTGCCTAGCCTGCAGCCTCCTGCCAAGCCTGCAGCCTGCACCCTGCAGCCTCCTGCCTAGCCTCAAGCCTGCAGCCTGCAGCCTCCTGCCTAGACTCAAGCCTGCAGCCTGCAGCCTCCTGCCTAACCTCAAGCCTGCAGCCTGCAGCCTCCTGCCTAGCCTGCAGCCTGCAGCCTCCTGCCTAGCCTGCAGCCTGCAGCCTCCTGCCTAGCCTGAAGCCTGAAGCCTCCTGCCTAGCCTGAAGCCTGCAGCCTGCAGCCTCCTGCCTAGCCTGAAGACTGCACCCTGCAGCCTCCTGCCTAGCCTGAAGCCTGCAGCCTCCTGCGTAGCCTGAAGCCTGCAGCCACCTGCCTAGCCTGAAGCCTGCAGCCTCCTGCCTAGCCTGAAATCTGCAGCCTCCTGCCTAGCCTGATGCCTGCAGCCTCCTGCCTAGCCTGAAGCCTGAAGCCTGCAGCCTCCTGCCTAGCCTGAAGCCTGCAGCCACCTGCCTAGCCTGAAGCCTGCAGCCTCCTGCCCAGCCTGAAGCCTGCAGCCTCCTGCCCAGCCTGAAGCCTGCAGCCTCCTGCCTAGCCTGATGCCTGAAGCCTCCTGCCTAGCCTGAAGCCTGAAGCCTGCTGCCTCCTGCCTAGCCTGAAGCCTGCAGCCTGCAGCCTCCTGCCTAGCCCAAAGCCTGCAGCCTGCAGCCTCCTGCCTAGCCTCAAGCCTGCAGCCTGCAGCCTAGCCTGAAGCCTGCAGCCTGCAGCCTCCTGCCTAGCCTCAAGACTGCAGCCTGCAGCCTCCTGCCTAGCCGCAAGCCTGCAGCCTGCAGCCTCCTGCCTAGCCTCAAGCCTGCAGCCTGCAGCCTCCTGCGTAGCCTGCAGCCTCCTGCCCAGCCTGCAGCCTACAGCCTCCTGCCTAGCCTGCAGCCTGCAGCCTGCAGCCTCCTGCCTACCCTCAAGCCTGCAGCCTGCAGCCTCCTGCCTAGCCTCAAGCCTGCAGCCTGCAGCCTCCTACCTAGCCTCAAGCCTGAAGCCTGCAGCCTCCTGCCTAGCCTCAAGCCTGCAGCCTGCAGCCTCCTGCCTAGCCTCAAGCCTGCAGCCTCCTGCCTAGCCTCAAGCCTGCAGCCTGCAGCCTCCTGCCTAGCCTGCAGCCTGCAGCCTCCTGCCTAGCCTGCAGCCTGCAGCCTCCTGCCTAGCCTGCAGCCTGCAGCCTCCTGCCTAGCCTGCAGCCTGCAGCCTCGTGCCTAGCCTGAAGCCTGCAACCTGCAGCCTCCTGCCTAGCCTCAAGCCTGCAGCCTCCTGCCTAGCCTGAAGACTGCAGCCTCCTGCCTAGCCTGTAGCCTGCAGCCTCCTGCCTAGCCTGAAGCCTGAAGCCTGCAGCCTCCTGCCTAGCCTGAAGCCTGAAGCCTGCAGCCTCCTGCCTAGCCTGAAGCCTGAAGAATGCAGCCTCCTGCCTAGCCTCAAGCCTGCAGCCACCTGCCTAGCCTGCAGCCTGCAGCCTCCTGCCTAGCCTGAAGCCTGCAGCCTGCAGCCTCCTGCCTAGCCTGAAGCCTGAAGCCACCTGCCTAGCCTGAAGCCTGCAGCCTCCTGCCTAGCCTGAAGCCTGCAGCCTCCTGCCTAGCCTGATGCCTGCAGCCTCCTGCCTAGCCAGAAGCCTGAAGCCTGTAGCCTCCTGCCTAGCCTGCAGTCTGCAGCCTCCTGCCTAGCCTGAAGCCTGCAGCCTGCAGCCTCCTGCCTAGCCTGCAGCCTGCAGCCTAGCCTGAAGCCTGCAGCCTGCAGCCTGCAGCCTAGCCTGAAGCCCGCAGCCTGCAGCCTCCTGCCTAGCCTCAAGCCTGCAACCTGCAGCCTCCTGCCTAGCCTCAAGCCTGCAGCCTGCAGCCTAGCCTGAAGCCTGCAGGCTGCAGACTCCTGCCTAGCCTCAAGACTGCAGCCTGCAGCCTCCTGCCTAGCCTCAAGCCTGCAGCCTGCAGCCTCCTGCCTACCCTCAAGCCTGCAGCCTGCACCCTGCAGCCGAGCCTGAAGCCTGCAGCCTGCAGCCTCCTGCCTAGCCTCAAGCCTGCAGCCTGCAGACTCCTGCCTAGCCTCAAGCCTGCAGCCTGCAGCCTCCTGCCTAGCCTCAAGCCTGCAGCCTGCAGCCTCCTGCCTAGCCTCAAGCCTGCAGCCTGCAGCCTGCTGCCTAGCCTCAAGCCTGCAGCCTGCAGCCTCCTGCCTAGCCTCAAGCCTGCAGCCTCCTGCCTAGCCTCAAGCCTGCAGCCTGCAGCCTCCTGCCTAGCCTGCAGCCTGCAGCCTCCTGCCTAGCCTGCAGCCTGCATCCTCCTGCCTGGCCTGCAGCCTGCAGCCTCCTGCCTAGCCTGAAGCCTGCAGCCTGCAGCCTCCTGCCTAGCCTCAAGCCTGCAGCCTCCTGCCTAGCCTGAAGCCTGCAGCCTCCTGCCTAGCCTGAAGCCTGCAGCCTCCTGCCTAGCCTGAAGCCTGAAGCCTGCAGCCTCCTGCCTAGCCTGAAGCCTGCAGCCTGCAGCCTCCTGCCTAGCCTCAAGCCTGCAGCCTCCTGCCTAGCCTGCAGCCTGCAGCCTCCTGCCTAGCCTGAAGCCTGCAGCCTGCAGCGTGCAGCCTCCTGCCTAGCCTCAAGCCTGCAGCCTCCTGCCTAGCCTGAAGCCTGCAGCCTCGTGCCTAGCCTGAAGTCTGCAGCCTCCTGCCTAGCCTGAAGCCTGAAGCCTGCAGCCTCCTGCCTAGCCTAAATCCTGAAGCTGCAGCCTCCTGCCTAGCCTGAAGCCTGAAGCCTGCAGCCTCCTGCCTAGCCTGAAGCCTGAAGCCTGCAGCCTCCTGCCTAGCCTCCCTCCTAGCCTGCAGCCTGCAGCCTCCTGCCTAGCCCTACGCCTGCAGCCTGCAGCCTGCTGCCTAGCCTCAAGCCTGCAGCCTGCAGCCTGCTGGCTAGCCTCAAGCCTGCAGCCTGCAGCCTCCTGCCTAGCCTCAAGCCTGAAGCCTGCAGCCTCCTGCCTAGCCTCAAGCCTGCAGCCTGAAGCCTGCAGCCTCCTGCCTAGCCTCAAGCCTGCAGCCTCCTGCCTAGCCTGCCTAGCCTGCAGCCTCCTGCCTGGCCTCCTGCCTAGCCTGCAGCCTGCAGCCTCCTGCCTAGCCTGCAGCCTAGCCTGCAGCCTCCTGCATAGCCTCCTGCCAAGCCTGCAGCCTGCAGCCTCCTGCCTAGCCTCAAGCCTGCAGCCTGCTGCCTCCTGCCGAGCCTCAAGCCTGCAGCCTGCAGCCTCCTGCCTAGCCTCAAGCCTGCAGCCTGCAGCCTCCTGCCTAGCCTCAAGCCTGAAGCCTGCAGCCTCCTGCCTAGCCTCAAGCCTGAAGCCTGAAGCCTGAAGCCTGAAGCCTGCAGCCTCCTGCCTAGCCTGAAGCCTGAAGCCTGCAGCCTCCTGCCTAGCCTGAAGCCTGAAGCCTGCAGCCTCCTGCCTATCCTGAAGCCTGAAGCCTGCAGCCTCCTGACTAGCCTGCAGCCTCCTGCCTAGCCTGAAGCCTGAAGCCTGCAGCCTCCTGCCTAGCCTGAAGCCTGAAGCCTGCAGCCTCCTGCCTAGCCTGAAGCCTGCAGCCTCCTGCCTAGCCTGAATCCTGCAGCCTCCTGCCTAGCCTGAAGCCTGCTGCCTCCTGCCTAACCTGAATCCTGAGGCCTCCTGCCTAGCCTGAAGCCTGCAGCCTCCTGCCTAGCCTGAAGCCTGCAGCCTGCAGCCTCCTGCCTAGCCTGCAGCCTGCAGCCTGCAGCCTCCTGCCTAGCCTGCAGCCTCCTGCCTAGCCTGAAGCCTGCAGCCTGCAGCCTCCTGACTAGCCTGAAGCCTGCAGCCTGCAGCCTCCTGACTAGCCTGAAGCCTGCAGCCTGCAGCCTCCTGACTAGCCTGAAGCCTGCAGCCTGCAGCCTCCTGCCTAGCCTGAAGCCTGAAGCCTGCAGCCTCCTGCCTAGCTTGAAGCCTGAAGCCTGCAGCCTCCTGCCTAGCCTGAAGCCTGAAGCCTGCAGCCTCCTGCCTAGCCTGAAGCCTGAAGCCTGCAGCCTCCTGCCTAGCCTGAAGCCTGAAGCCTGCAGCCTCCTGCCTAGCCTGAAGCCTGCAGCCTCCTGCCTAGCCTGAAGCCTGCAGCCACCTGCCTAGCCTGAAGCCTGCAGCCTCCTGCCTAGCCTGAAATCTGCAGCCTCCTGCCAAGCCTGATGCCTGCAGCCTCCTGCCTAGCCTGAAGCCTGAAGCCTGCAGCCTCCTGCCTAGCCTGAAGCCTGAAGCCTGCAGCCTCCTGCCTAGCCTGAAGCCTGAAGCCTGCAGCCTCCTGCCTAGCCTGAAGCCTGAAGCGTGCAGCCTCCCTCCTAGCCTGAAGCCTGAAGCCTGCAGCCTCCTGCCTAGCTGGAAGCCTGAAGCCTGCAGCCTCCTGCCTAGCCTGAAGCCTGAAGCCTGCAGCCTCCTGCCTAGCCTGAAGCCTGAAGCCTGCAGCTTCCTGCCTAGCCTGAAGCCTGCAGCCTCCTGCCTAGCCTGAAGCCTGCAGTCTCCTGCCTAGCCTGCAGCCTGCAGCCTGCAGCCTCCTGCCCAGCCTGAAGCCTGCAGCCTGCAGCCTCCTGCCTAGCCTGAAGCCTGCAGCCTGCAGCCTCCTGCCTAGCCTGAAGCCTGCAGCCTGCAGCCTCCTGCCTAGCCTGAAGCCTGCAGCCTGAAGCCTCCTGCCTAGCCTGCAGCCTGCAGCCTCCTGCCTGGCCTGCAGCCTGCAGCCTCCTGCCTAGCCTCAAGCCTGAAGCCTGAAGCCTGAAGCCTGCAGCCTTCTGCCTAGCCTCAAGCCTGCAGCCTGAAGCCTGCAGCCTCCTGCCTAGCCTCAAGCCTGCAGCCTCCTGCCTAGCCTGCAGCCTCCTGCCTAGCCTCCCTCCAAGCCTGCAGCCTGCAGCCTCCTGCCTAGCCTGCAGCCTCCTGCCTAGCCTCCTGCCAAGCCTGCAGCCTGCAGCCTCCTGCCTAGCCTCAAGCCTGCAGCCCGCAGCCTCCTGCCTAGCCTCAAGCCTGCAGCCTGCAGCCTCCTGCCTAGCCTCAAGCCTGCAGCCTGCAGCCCGCTGCCCAGCTTCAAGCCTGCAGCCTGCAGCCTGCTGCCTAGCCTCAAGCCTGCAGCCTGCAGCCTCCTGCCTAGCCTGATGCCTGAAGCCTGCAGCCTCCTGCCTAGCCTCAAGCCTGCAGCCTGCAGCCTCCTGCCTAGCCTCAAGCCTGCAGCCTGCAGCCTCCTGCCTAGCCTCAAGCCTGAAGCCTGCAGCCTCCTGCCTAGCCTCAAGCCTGAAGCCTGAAGACTGAAGCCTGCAGCCTCCTGCCTAGCCTCAAGCCTGCAGCCTGAAGCCTGCAGCCTCCTGCCTAGCCTCAAGCCTGCAGCCTCCTGCCTAGCCTGCAGCCTCCTGCCTAGCCTCCTGCCTAGCCTGCAGCGTGCAGCCTCCTGCCTAGCCTGCAGCCTAGCCTGCAGCCTCCTGCCTAGCCTCCTGCCAAGCCTTCAGCCTGCAGCCTCCTGCCTAGCCTCAAGCCTACAGCCTGCAGCCTCCTGCCTAGCCTCAAGCCTACAGCCTGCAGCCTCCTGCCTAGCCTGCAGCCTCCTGCCGAGCCTCAAGCCTGCAGCCTGCAGCCTCCTGCCTAGCCTCAAGCCTGCAGCCTGCAGCCTCCTGCCAAGCCTCAAGCCTGAAGCCTGCAGCCTCCTGCCCAGCCTGCAGCCTACAGCCTCCTGCCTAGCCTGCAGCCTGCAGCCTGCAGCCTCCTGCCTACCCTCAAGCCTGCAGCCTGCAGCCTCCTGACTAGCCTGAAGCCTGCAGCCTGCAGCCTCCTGCCTAGCCTGAAGCCTGAAGCCTGCAGCCTCCTGCCTAGCTTGAAGCCTGAAGCCTGCAGCCTCCTGCCTAGCCTGAAGCCTGAAGCCTGCAGCCTCCTGCCTAGCCTGAAGCCTGAAGCCTGCAGCCTCCTGCCTAGCCTGAAGCCTGAAGCCTGCAGCCTCCTGCCTAGCCTGAAGCCTGCAGCCTCCTGCCTAGCCTGAAGCCTGCAGCCACCTGCCTAGCCTGAAGCCTGCAGCCTCCTGCCTAGCCTGAAATCTGCAGCCTCCTGCCAAGCCTGATGCCTGCAGCCTCCTGCCTAGCCTGAAGCCTGAAGCCTGCAGCCTCCTGCCTAGCCTGAAGCCTGAAGCCTGCAGCCTCCTGCCTAGCCTGAAGCCTGAAGCCTGCAGCCTCCTGCCTAGCCTGAAGCCTGAAGCGTGCAGCCTCCTGCCTAGCCTGAAGCCTGAAGCCTGCAGCCTCCTGCCTAGCTGGAAGCCTGAAGCCTGCAGCCTCCTGCCTAGCCTGAAGCCTGAAGCCTGCAGCCTCCTGCCTAGCCTGAAGCCTGAAGCCTGCAGCTTCCTGCCTAGCCTGAAGCCTGCAGCCTCCTGCCTAGCCTGAAGCCTGCAGTCTCCTGCCTAGCCTGCAGCCTGCAGCCTGCAGCCTCCTGCCCAGCCTGAAGCCTGCAGCCTGCAGCCTCCTGCCTAGCCTGAAGCCTGCAGCCTGCAGCCTCCTGCCTAGCCTGAAGCCTGCAGCCTGCAGCCTCCTGCCTAGCCTGAAGCCTGCAGCCTGAAGCCTCCTGCCTAGCCTGCAACCTGCAGCCTCCTGCCTGGCCTGCAGCCTGCAGCCTCCTGCCTAGCCTCAAGCCTGAAGCCTGAAGCCTGAAGCCTGCAGCCTTCTGCCTAGCCTCAAGCCTGCAGCCTGAAGCCTGCAGCCTCCTGCCTAGCCTCAAGCCTGCAGCCTCCTGCCTAGCCTGCAGCCTCCTGCCTAGCCTCCCTCCAAGCCTGCAGCCTGCAGCCTCCTGCCTAGCCTGCAGCCTCCTGCCTAGCCTCCTGCCAAGCCTGCAGCCTGCAGCCTCCTGCCTAGCCTCAAGCCTACAGCCTGCAGCCTCCTGCCTAGCCTGCAGCCTCCTGCCGAGCCTCAAGCCTGCAGCCTGCAGCCTCCTGCCTAGCCTCAAGCCTGCAGCCTGCAGCCTCCTGCCAAGCCTCAAGCCTGAAGCCTGCAGCCTCCTGCCTAGCCTCAAGCCTGAAGCCTGAAGCCTGAAGCCTGCAGCCTCCTGCCTAGCCTGCAGCCTCCTGCCAAGCCTCAAGCCTGCAGCCTGCAGCCTCCTGCCTAGCCACAAGCCTGCAGCCTGCAGCCTCCTGCCTAGCCTCAAGCCTGCAGCCTGCAGCCTCCTGCCTAGTCTGAAGCCTGCAGCCTGCAGCTTCCTGCCTAGCCTGAAGCCTGAAGCCTGCAGCCTCCTGCCTAGCCTGAAGCCTGAAGCCTGCAGCCTCCTGCCTAGCCTGAAGCCTGAAGCCTGCAGCCTCCAGCCTAGCCTCAAACCTGCAGCCGCCTGCCTAGCCTGAAGCCTGCAGCCTCCTGCCTAGCCTTAAGCCTGAAGCCTGCAGCCTCCTGCCTAGCCTGCAGCCTGCAGCCTCCTGCCTAGCCTGCAGCCTGCAGCCTCCTGCCTAGCCTGCAGCCTGCAGCCTGCAGCCTCCTGCCTAGCCTGCAGCCTGCAGCCTGCAGCCTCCTGCCTAGCCTCAAGCCTGAAGCCTGCAGCCTCCTGCCTAGCCTCAAGCCTGAAGCCTGAAGCCTGAAGCCTGCAGCCTCCTGCCTAGCCTGCAGCCTCCTGCCAAGCCTGAAGCCTGCAGCCTCCTGCCTAGTCTGAAGCCTGAAGCCTGCAGCCTCCTGCCTAGCCTGAAGACTGAAGCCTGCAGCCTCCTGCCTAGCCTGATGCCTGAAGCCTGCAGCCTCCTGCATAGCCTGAAGCCTGAAGCCTGCAGCCTCCTGCCTAGCCTGAAGCCTGAAGCCTGCAGCCTCCTGCCTAGCCGGAAGCCTGAAGCCTGCAGCCTCCTGCCTAGCCTAAAGCCTGAAGCCTGCAGCCTCCTGCCTAGCCTGAAGCCTGAAGCCTGCAGCCTCCTGCCTAGCCTGAAGCCTGCAGCCTCGAGCCTAGCCTGAAGCCTGCAGCCTCCTGCCCAGCCTGCAGCCTGCAGCCTGCAGCCTCCTGCCTAGCCTGAAGCCTGCAGCCTGCAGCCTGAAGCCTCCTGCCTAGCCTGCGGCCTGCAGCCTCCTGCCTAGCCTGCAGCCTGCAGCCTGCAGCCTCCTGCCTAGCCTGCAGCCTGCAGCCTCCTGCCTAGCCTGATGCCTGAAGCCTGCAGCCTCCTGCCTAGCCTCAAGACTGCAGCCTGCAGCCTCCTGCCTAGCCTCAAGCCTGAAGCCTGAAGCCTGAAGCCTGCAGCCTCCTGCCTAGCCTCAAGCCTGCAGCCTGAAGCCTGCAGCCTCCTGCCTAGCCTGCAGCCTGCAGCCTCCTGCCTAGCCTGCAGCCTAGCCTGCAGCCTCCTGCCTAGCCTCCTGCCAAGCCTGCAGCCTGCAGCCTCCTGCCTAGCCTCAAGCCTGCAGCCTGCAGCCTCCTGCCTAGCCTGCAGCCTCCTGCCGAGCCTCAAGCCTGCAGCCTGCAGTCTCCTGCGTAGCCTCAAGCCTGCAGCCTGCAGCCTCCTGCCTAGCCTCAAGCCTGAAGACTGCAGCCTCCTGCCTAGCCTCAAGCCTGAAGCCTGAAGCCTGAAGCCTGCAGCCTCCTGCCTAGCCTGCAGCCTCCTGCCAAGCCTCAAGCCTGCAGCCTGCAGCCTCCTGCCTAGCCTCAAGCCTGCAGCCTGCAGCCTCCTGCCTAGCCTGCAGCCTGCAGCCTGCAGCCTCCTGCCTAGCCTCAAGCCTGCAGCCTGCAGCCTCCTGCCTAGCCTCAAGCCTGCAGCCTGCAGCCTCCTGCCTAGCCTCAAGCCTGCAGCCTCCTGCCTAGCCTCAAGCCTGCAGCCTGCAGCCTCCTGCCTAGCCTGCAGCCTGCAGCCTCCTGCCTAGCCTGCAGCCTGCAGCCTCCTGCCTAGCCTGCAGCCTGCAGCCTCCTGCCTAGCCTGAAGCCTGCAGCCTGCAGCCTCCTGCCTAGCCTGAAGCCTGCAGCCTGCAGCCTCCTGCCTAGCCTCAAGCCTGCAGCCTCCTGCCTAGCCTGAAGCCTGCAGCCTCCTGCCTAGCCTGAAGCCTGCAGCCTGCAGCCTAGCCTGAAGCCTGAAGCCTGCAGCCTCCTGCCTAGCCTGAAGCCTGAAGCCTGAAGCCTCCTGCCTAGCCTGAAGCCTGAAGCCTGCAGCCTCCTGCCTAGCCTGAAGCCTGAAGCCTGCAGCCTCCTGCCTAGCCTCAATTCTGCAGCCTCCTGCCTAGCCTGCAGCCTCCTGCCTAGCCTGAAGCCTGCAGCCTGCAGCCTCCTGCCTAGCCTCAACCCTGCAGCCTCCTGCCTAGCCTGAAGCCTGCAGCCTCCTGCCTAGCCTGAAGCCTGCAGCCTCCTGCCTAGCCTGAAGCCTGAAGCCTGCAGCCTCCTGCCTAGCCTGAATCCTGAAGCCTGCAGCCTCCTGCCTAGCCTGAAGCCTGAAGCCTGCAGCCTCCTGCCTAGCCTGAAGCCTGAAGCCTGCAGCCTCCTGCCTAGCCTCAAGCCTGCAGCCTCCTGCCTAGCCTGCAGCCTCCTGCCTAGCCTCCCTCCTAGCCTGCAGCCTGCAGCCTCCTGCCTAGCCTCCTGCCAAGCCTGCAGCCTGCAGCCTCCTGCCTAGCCTCAAGCCTGCAGCCTGCAGCCTCCTGCCTAGCCCCAAGCCTGCAGCCTGCAGCCTCCTGCTTAGCCTCAAGCCTGCAGCCTGCAGCCTGCTGCCTAGCCTCAAGCCTGCAGACTGCAGCCTCCTGCCTAGCCTGATGCCTGAAGCCTGCAGCCTCCGGCCTAGCCTGCAGCCTCCTGCCGAGCCTCAAGCCTGCAGCCTGCAGCCTCCTGCCTAGCCTCAAGCCTGCAGCCTGCAGCCTCCTGCCTAGCCTCAATCCTGAAGCCTGCAGCCTCCTGCCTAGCCTCAAGCCTGAAGCCTGAAGCCTGTAGCCTGCAGCCTCCTGCCTAGCCTGCAGCCTCCTGCCAAGCCTGAAGCCTGCAGCCTCCTGCCTAGTCTGAAGCCTGAAGCCTCCTGCCTAGCCTGCAGCCTCCTGCCTAGCCTGCAGCCTGCAGCCTCCTGCCTAGCCTGCAGCCTAGCCTGCAGCCTCCTGCCTAGCCTCCTGCCAAGCCTGCAGCCTGCAGCCTCCTGCCTAGCCTCAAGCCTGCAGCCTGCAGCCTCCTGCCTAGCCTGCAGCCTCCTGCCGAGCCTCAAGCCTGCAGCCTGCAGTCTCCTGCGTAGCCTCAAGCCTGCAGCCTGCAGCCTCCTGCCTAGCCTCAAGCCTGAAGACTGCAGCCTCCTGCCTAGCCTCAAGCCTGAAGCCTGAAGCCTGAAGCCTGCAGCCTCCTGCCTAGCCTGCAGCCTCCTGCCAAGCCTCAAGCCTGCAGCCTGCAGCCTCCTGCCTAGCCTCAAGCCTGCAGCCTGCAGCCTCCTACCTAGCCTGCAGCATGCAGCCTGCAGCCTCCTGCCTAGCCTCAAGCCTGCAGCCTGCAGCCTCCTGCCTAGCCTCAAGCCTGCAGCCTGCAGCCTCCTGCCTAGCCTCAAGCCTGCAGCCTCCTGCCTAGCCTCAAGCCTGCAGCCTGCAGCCTCCTGCCTAGCCTGCAGCCTGCAGCCTCCTGCCTAGCCTGCAGCCTGCAGCCTCCTGCCTAGCCTGAAGCCTGCAGCCTGCAGCCTCCTGCCTAGCCTCAAGCCTGCAGCCTGCAGCCTCCTGCCTAGTCTGAAGCCTGCAGCCTGCAGCTTCCTGCCTAGCCTGAAGCCTGAAGCCTGCAGCCTCCTGCCTAGCCTGAAGCCTGAAGCCTGCAGCCTCCTGCCTAGCCTGAAGCCTGAAGCCTGCAGCCTCCAGCCTAGCCTCAAACCTGCAGCCGCCTGCCTAGCCTGAAGCCTGCAGCCTCCTGCCTAGCCTTAAGCCTGAAGCCTGCAGCCTCCTGCCTAGCCTGCAGCCTGCAGCCTCCTGCCTAGCCTGCAGCCTGCAGCCTCCTGCCTAGCCTGCAGCCTGCAGCCTGCAGCCTCCTGCCTAGCCTGCAGCCTGCAGCCTGCAGCCTCCTGCCTAGCCTCAAGCCTGAAGCCTGCAGCCTCCTGCCTAGCCTCAAGCCTGAAGCCTGAAGCCTGAAGCCTGCAGCCTCCTGCCTAGCCTGCAGCCTCCTGCCAAGCCTGAAGCCTGCAGCCTCCTGCCTAGTCTGAAGCCTGAAGCCTGCAGCCTCCTGCCTAGCCTGAAGACTGAAGCCTGCAGCCTCCTGCCTAGCCTGATGCCTGAAGCCTGCAGCCTCCTGCATAGCCTGAAGCCTGAAGCCTGCAGCCTCCTGCCTAGCCTGAAGCCTGAAGCCTGCAGCCTCCTGCCTAGCCGGAAGCCTGAAGCCTGCAGCCTCCTGCCTAGCCTAAAGCCTGAAGCCTGCAGCCTCCTGCCTAGCCTGAAGCCTGAAGCCTGCAGCCTCCTGCCTAGCCTGAAGCCTGCAGCCTCGTGCCTAGCCTGAAGCCTGCAGCCTCCTGCCTAGCCTGCAGCCTGCAGCCTGCAGCCTCCTGCCTAGCCTGAAGCCTGCAGCCTGCAGCCTGAAGCCTCCTGCCTAGCCTGCGGCCTGCAGCCTCCTGCCTAGCCTGCAGCCTGCAGCCTGCAGCCTCCTGCCTAGCCTGCAGCCTGCAGCCTCCTGCCTAGCCTGCAGCCTGCAGCCTCCTGCCTAGCCTGATGCCTGAAGCCTGCAGCCTCCTGCCTAGCCTCAAGACTGCAGCCTGCAGCCTCCTGCCTAGCCTCAAGCCTGAAGCCTGAAGCCTGAAGCCTGCAGCCTCCTGCCTAGCCTCAAGCCTGCAGCCTGAAGCCTGCAGCCTCCTGCCTAGCCTGCAGCCTGCAGCCTCCTGCCTAGCCTGCAGCCTAGCCTGCAGCCTCCTGCCTAGCCTCCTGCCAAGCCTGCAGCCTGCAGCCTCCTGCCTAGCCTCAAGCCTGCAGCCTGCAGCCTCCTGCCTAGCCTGCAGCCTCCTGCCGAGCCTCAAGCCTGCAGCCTGCAGTCTCCTGCGTAGCCTCAAGCCTGCAGCCTGCAGCCTCCTGCCTAGCCTCAAGCCTGAAGACTGCAGCCTCCTGCCTAGCCTCAAGCCTGAAGCCTGAAGCCTGAAGCCTGCAGCCTCCTGCCTAGCCTGCAGCCTCCTGCCAAGCCTCAAGCCTGCAGCCTGCAGCCTCCTGCCTAGCCTGCAGCCTGCAGCCTGCAGCCTCCTGCCTAGCCTCAAGCCTGCAGCCTGCAGCCTCCTGCCTAGCCTCAAGCCTGCAGCCTGCAGCCTCCTGCCTAGCCTCAAGCCTGCAGCCTCCTGCCTAGCCTCAAGCCTGCAGCCTGCAGCCTCCTGCCTAGCCTGCAGCCTGCAGCCTCCTGCCTAGCCTGCAGCCTGCAGCCTCCTGCCTAGCCTGCAGCCTGCAGCCTCCTGCCTAGCCTGAAGCCTGCAGCCTGCAGCCTCCTGCCTAGCCTGAAGCCTGCAGCCTGCAGCCTCCTGCCTAGCCTCAAGCCTGCAGCCTCCTGCCTAGCCTGAAGCCTGCAGCCTCCTGCCTAGCCTGAAGCCTGCAGCCTGCAGCCTAGCCTGAAGCCTGAAGCCTGCAGCCTCCTGCCTAGCCTGAAGCCTGAAGCCTGAAGCCTCCTGCCTAGCCTGAAGCCTGAAGCCTGCAGCCTCCTGCCTAGCCTGAAGCCTGAAGCCTGCAGCCTCCTGCCTAGCCTCAATTCTGCAGCCTCCTGCCTAGCCTGCAGCCTCCTGCCTAGCCTGAAGCCTGCAGCCTGCAGCCTCCTGCCTAGCCTGAAGCCTGCAGCCTCCTGCCTAGCCTGAAGCCTGCAGCCTCCTGCCTAGCCTGAAGCCTGAAGCCTGCAGCCTCCTGCCTAGCCTGAATCCTGAAGCCTGCAGCCTCCTGCCTAGCCTGAAGCCTGAAGCCTGCAGCCTCCTGCCTAGCCTGAAGCCTGAAGCCTGCAGCCTCCTGCCTAGCCTCAAGCCTGCAGCCTCCTGCCTAGCCTCAAGCCTGCAGCCTCCTGCCTAGCCTGCAGCCTCCTGCCTAGCCTCCCTCCTAGCCTGCAGCCTGCAGCCTCCTGCCTAGCCTGCAGCCTCCTGCCTAGCCTCCTGCCAAGCCTGCAGCCTGCAGCCTCCTGCCTAGCCTCAAGCCTGCAGCCTGCAGCCTCCTGCCTAGCCCCAAGCCTGCAGCCTGCAGCCTCCTGCTTAGCCTCAAGCCTGCAGCCTGCAGCCTGCTGCCTAGCCTCAAGCCTGCAGACTGCAGCCTCCTGCCTAGCCTGATGCCTGAAGCCTGCAGCCTCCGGCCTAGCCTGCAGCCTCCTGCCGAGCCTCAAGCCTGCAGCCTGCAGCCTCCTGCCTAGCCTCAAGCCTGCAGCCTGCAGCCTCCTGCCTAGCCTCAATCCTGAAGCCTGCAGCCTCCTGCCTAGCCTCAAGCCTGAAGCCTGAAGCCTGAAGCCTGCAGCCTCCTGCCTAGCCTGCAGCCTCCTGCCAAGCCTGAAGCCTGCAGCCTCCTGCCTAGTCTGAAGCCTGAAGCCTCCTGCCTAGCCTGCAGCCTCCTGCCTAGCCTGCAGCCTGCAGCCTCCTGCCTAGCCTGCAGCCTAGCCTGCAGCCTCCTGCCTAGCCTCCTGCCAAGCCTGCAGCCTGCAGCCTCCTGCCTAGCCTCAAGCCTGCAGCCTGCAGCCTCCTGCCTAGCCTGCAGCCTCCTGCCGAGCCTCAAGCCTGCAGCCTGCAGTCTCCTGCGTAGCCTCAAGCCTGCAGCCTGCAGCCTCCTGCCTAGCCTCAAGCCTGAAGACTGCAGCCTCCTGCCTAGCCTCAAGCCTGAAGCCTGAAGCCTGAAGCCTGCAGCCTCCTGCCTAGCCTGCAGCCTCCTGCCAAGCCTCAAGCCTGCAGCCTGCAGCCTCCTGCCTAGCCTCAAGCCTGCAGCCTGCAGCCTCCTACCTAGCCTGCAGCCTGCAGCCTGCAGCCTCCTGCCTAGCCTCAAGCCTGCAGCCTGCAGCCTCCTGCCTAGCCTCAAGCCTGCAGCCTGCAGCCTCCTGCCTAGCCTCAAGCCTGCAGCCTCCTGCCTAGCCTCAAGCCTGCAGCCTGCAGCCTCCTGCCTAGCCTGCAGCCTGCAGCCTCCTGCCTAGCCTGCAGCCTGCAGCCTCCTGCCTAGCCTGCAGCCTGCAGCCTCCTGCCTAGCCTGAAGCCTGCAGCCTGCAGCCTCCTGCCTAGCCTGAAGCCTGCAGCCTGCAGCCTCCTGCCTAGCCTCAAGCCTGCAGCCTCCTGCCTAGCCTGAAGCCTGCAGCCTCCTGCCTAGCCTGAAGCCTGCAGCCTGCAGCCTAGCCTGAAGCCTGAAGCCTGCAGCCTCCTGCCTAGCCTGAAGCCTGAAGCCTGAAGCCTCCTGCCTAGCCTGAAGCCTGAAGCCTGCAGCCTCCTGCCTAGCCTGAAGCCTGAAGCCTGCAGCCTCCTGCCTAGCCTCAATTCTGCAGCCTCCTGCCTAGCCTGCAGCCTCCTGCCTAGCCTGAAGCCTGCAGCCTGCAGCCTCCTGCCTAGCCTCAAGCCTGCAGCCTCCTGCCTAGCCTGAAGCCTGCAGCCTCCTGCCTAGCCTGAAGCCTGCAGCCTCCTGCCTAGCCTGAAGCCTGAAGCCTGCAGCCTCCTGCCTAGCCTGAATCCTGAAGCCTGCAGCCTCCTGCCTAGCCTGAAGCCTGAAGCCTGCAGCCTCCTGCCTAGCCTGAAGCCTGAAGCCTGCAGCCTCCTGCCTAGCCTCAAGCCTGCAGCCTCCTGCCTAGCCTCAAGCCTGCAGCCTCCTGCCTAGCCTGCAGCCTCCTGCCTAGCCTCCCTCCTAGCCTGCAGCCTGCAGCCTCCTGCCTAGCCTGCAGCCTCCTGCCTAGCCTCCTGCCAAGCCTGCAGCCTGCAGCCTCCTGCCTAGCCTCAAGCCTGCAGCCTGCAGCCTCCTGCCTAGCCTCAAGCCTGCAGCCTGCAGCCTCCTGCTTAGCCTCAAGCCTGCAGCCTGCAGCCTGCTGCCTAGCCTCAAGCCTGCAGACTGCAGCCTCCTGCCTAGCCTGATGCCTGAAGCCTGCAGCCTCCTGCCTAGCCTGCAGCCTCCTGCCGAGCCTCAAGCCTGCAGCCTGCAGCCTCCTGCCTAGCCTCAAGCCTGCAGCCTGCAGCCTCCTGCCTAGCCTCAATCCTGAAGCCTGCAGCCTCCTGCCTAGCCTCAAGCCTGAAGCCTGAAGCCTGAAGCCTGCAGCCTCCTGCCTAGCTTCAAGCCTGCAGCCTGAAGCCTGCAGCCTCCTGCCTAGCCTCAAGCCTGCAGCCTCCTGCCTAGCCTGCAGCCTCCTGCCTAGCCTCCTGCCCAGCCTGCAGCCTGCAGCCTCCTGCCTAGCCTGCAGCCTAGCCTGCAGCCTCCTGCCTAGCCTCCTGCCAAGCCTGCAGCCTGCAGCCTCCTGCCTAGCCTCAAGCCTGCAGCCTGCAGCCTCCTGCCCAGCCTGCAGCCTCCTGCCGAGCCTGTAGCCTGCAGCCTCCTGAATAGCCTCAAGCCTGAAGCCTGCAGCCTCCTGCCTAGCCTCAAGCCTGAAGCCTGCAGCCTCCTGCCTAGCCTCAAGCCTGCAGCCTGCAGCCTCCTGCCTAGCCTCAAGCCTGCAGCCTGCAGCCTCCTGCCTAGCCTGAAGCCTGCAGCCTGCAGCCTCCTGCCTAGCCTGAAGCCTGAAGCCTGCAGCCTCCTGCCTGGCCTGAAGCCTGAAGCCTGCAGCCTCCTGCCTAGCCTGAAGCCTGAAGCCTGCAGCCTCCTGCCTAGCCTCAAACCTGCAGCCTCCTGCCTAGCCTGAAGCCTGCAGCCTCCTGCCTAGCCTGAAGACTGAAGCCTGCAGCCTCCTGCCTAGCCTGCAGCCTGCAGCCTCCTGCCTAACCTGAAGCCTGAAGCCTGCAGCCTCCTGCCTAGCCTGAAGCCTGAAGCCTGCAGCCTCCTGCCTAGCCTCAAGCCTGCAGCCTGCAGCCTACAGCCTAGCCTCAAGCCTGCAGCCTCCAGCCTAGCCTGAAGCCTGCAGCCTCCTGCCTAGCCTGAAGCCTGAAGCCTGCAGCCTCCTGCCTAGCCTGAAGCCTGCAGCCTCGTGCCTAGCCTGAAGCCTGCAGCCTCCTGCCTAGCCTGCAGCCTGCAGCCTGCAGCCTCCTGCCTAGCCTGAAGCCTGCAGCCTGCAGCCTGAAGCCTCCTGCCTAGCCTGCGGCCTGCAGCCTCCTGCCTAGCCTGCAGCCTGCAGCCTCCTGCCTAGCCTGCAGCCTGCAGCCTCCTGCCTAGCCTGATGCCTGAAGCCTGCAGCCTCCTGCCTAGCCTCAAGACTGCAGCCTGCAGCCTCCTGCCTAGCCTCAAGCCTGAAGCCTGAAGCCTGAAGCCTGCAGCCTCCTGCCTAGCCTCAAGCCTGCAGCCTGAAGCCTGCAGCCTCCTGCCTAGCCTGCAGCCTGCAGCCTCCTGCCTAGCCTGCAGCCTAGCCTGCAGCCTCCTGCCTAGCCTCCTGCCAAGCCTGCAGCCTGCAGCCTCCTGCCTAGCCTCAAGCCTGCAGCCTGCAGCCTCCTGCCTAGCCTGCAGCCTCCTGCCGAGCCTCAAGCCTGCAGCCTGCAGTCTCCTGCGTAGCCTCAAGCCTGCAGCCTGCAGCCTCCTGCCTAGCCTCAAGCCTGAAGACTGCAGCCTCCTGCCTAGCCTCAAGCCTGAAGCCTGAAGCCTGAAGCCTGCAGCCTCCTGCCTAGCCTGCAGCCTCCTGCCAAGCCTCAAGCCTGCAGCCTGCAGCCTCCTGCCTAGCCTCAAGCCTGCAGCCTGCAGCCTCCTGCCTAGCCTGCAGCCTGCAGCCTGCAGCCTCCTGCCTAGCCTCAAGCCTGCAGCCTGCAGCCTCCTGCCTAGCCTCAAGCCTGCAGCCTGCAGCCTCCTGCCTAGCCTCAAGCCTGCAGCCTCCTGCCTAGCCTCAAGCCTGCAGCCTGCAGCCTCCTGCCTAGCCTGCAGCCTGCAGCCTCCTGCCTAGCCTGCAGCCTGCAGCCTCCTGCCTAGCCTGCAGCCTGCAGCCTCCTGCCTAGCCTGAAGCCTGCAGCCTGCAGCCTCCTGCCTAGCCTGAAGCCTGCAGCCTGCAGCCTCCTGCCTAGCCTCAAGCCTGCAGCCTCCTGCCTAGCCTGAAGCCTGCAGCCTCCTGCCTAGCCTGAAGCCTGCAGCCTGCAGCCTAGCCTGAAGCCTGAAGCCTGCAGCCTCCTGCGTAGCCTGAAGCCTGAAGCCTGAAGCCTCCTGCCTAGCCTGAAGCCTGAAGCCTGCAGCCTCCTGCCTAGCCTGAAGCCTGAAGCCTGCAGCCTCCTGCCTAGCCTCAATTCTGCAGCCTCCTGCCTAGCCTGCAGCCTCCTGCCTAGCCTGAAGCCTGCAGCCTGCAGCCTCCTGCCTAGCCTGAAGCCTGCAGCCTCCTGCCTAGCCTGAAGCCTGCAGCCTCCTGCCTAGCCTGAAGCCTGAAGCCTGCAGCCTCCTGCCTAGCCTGAATCCTGAAGCCTGCAGCCTCCTGCCTAGCCTGAAGCCTGAAGCCTGCAGCCTCCTGCCTAGCCTGAAGCCTGAAGCCTGCAGCCTCCTGCCTAGCCTCAAGCCTGCAGCCTCCTGCCTAGCCTGCAGCCTCCTGCCTAGCCTCCCTCCTAGCCTGCAGCCTGCAGCCTCCTGCCTAGCCTGCAGCCTCCTGCCTAGCCTCCTGCCAAGCCTGCAGCCTGCAGCCTCCTGCCTAGCCTCAAGCCTGCAGCCTGCAGCCTCCTGCCTAGCCCCAAGCCTGCAGCCTGCAGCCTCCTGCTTAGCCTCAAGCCTGCAGCCTGCAGCCTGCTGCCTAGCCTCAAGCCTGCAGACTGCAGCCTCCTGCCTAGCCTGATGCCTGAAGCCTGCAGCCTCCGGCCTAGCCTGCAGCCTCCTGCCGAGCCTCAAGCCTGCAGCCTGCAGCCTCCTGCCTAGCCTCAAGCCTGCAGCCTGCAGCCTCCTGCCTAGCCTCAATCCTGAAGCCTGCAGCCTCCTGCCTAGCCTCAAGCCTGAAGCCTGAAGCCTGAAGCCTGCAGCCTCCTGCCTAGCCTGCAGCCTCCTGCCAAGCCTGAAGCCTGCAGCCTCCTGCCTAGTCTGAAGCCTGAAGCCTCCTGCCTAGCCTGCAGCCTCCTGCCTAGCCTGCAGCCTGCAGCCTCCTGCCTAGCCTGCAGCCTAGCCTGCAGCCTCCTGCCTAGCCTCCTGCCAAGCCTGCAGCCTGCAGCCTCCTGCCTAGCCTCAAGCCTGCAGCCTGCAGCCTCCTGCCTAGCCTGCAGCCTCCTGCCGAGCCTCAAGCCTGCAGCCTGCAGTCTCCTGCGTAGCCTCAAGCCTGCAGCCTGCAGCCTCCTGCCTAGCCTCAAGCCTGAAGACTGCAGCCTCCTGCCTAGCCTCAAGCCTGAAGCCTGAAGCCTGAAGCCTGCAGCCTCCTGCCTAGCCTGCAGCCTCCTGCCAAGCCTCAAGCCTGCAGCCTGCAGCCTCCTGCCTAGCCTCAAGCCTGCAGCCTGCAGCCTCCTACCTAGCCTGCAGCCTGCAGCCTGCAGCCTCCTGCCTAGCCTCAAGCCTGCAGCCTGCAGCCTCCTGCCTAGCCTCAAGCCTGCAGCCTGCAGCCTCCTGCCTAGCCTCAAGCCTGCAGCCTCCTGCCTAGCCTGAAGCCTGCAGCCTGCAGCCTCCTGCCTAGCCTGCAGCCTGCAGCCTCCTGCCTAGCCTGCAGCCTGCAGCCTCCTGCCTAGCCTGCAGCCTGCAGCCTCCTGCCTAGCCTGAAGCCTGCAGCCTGCAGCCTCCTGCCTAGCCTGAAGCCTGCAGCCTGCAGCCTCCTGCCTAGCCTCAAGCCTGCAGCCTCCTGCCTAGCCTGAAGCCTGCAGCCTCCTGCCTAGCCTGAAGCCTGCAGCCTGCAGCCTAGCCTGAAGCCTGAAGCCTGCAGCCTCCTGCCTAGCCTGAATCCTGAAGCCTGAAGCCTCCTGCCTAGCCTGAAGCCTGAAGCCTGCAGCCTCCTGCCTAGCCTGAAGCCTGAAGCCTGCAGCCTCCTGCCTAGCCTCAATTCTGCAGCCTCCTGCCTAGCCTGCAGCCTCCTGCCTAGCCTGAAGCCTGCAGCCTGCAGCCTCCTGCCTAGCCTCAAGCCTGCAGCCTCCTGCCTAGCCTGAAGCCTGCAGCCTCCTGCCTAGCCTGAAGCCTGCAGCCTCCTGCCTAGCCTGAAGCCTGAAGCCTGCAGCCTCCTGCCTAGCCTGAATCCTGAAGCCTGCAGCCTCCTGCCTAGCCTGAAGCCTGAAGCCTGCAGCCTCCTGCCTAGCCTGAAGCCTGAAGCCTGCAGCCTCCTGCCTAGCCTCAAGCCTGCAGCCTCCTGCCTAGCCTCAAGCCTGCAGCCTCCTGCCTAGCCTGCAGCCTCCTGCCTAGCCTCCCTCCTAGCCTGCAGCCTGCAGCCTCCTGCCTAGCCTGCAGCCTCCTGCCTAGCCTCCTGCCAAGCCTGCAGCCTGCAGCCTCCTGCCTAGCCTCAAGCCTGCAGCCTGCAGCCTCCTGCCTAGCCTCAAGCCTGCAGCCTGCAGCCTCCTGCTTAGCCTCAAGCCTGCAGCCTGCAGCCTGCTGCCTAGCCTCAAGCCTGCAGACTGCAGCCTCCTGCCTAGCCTGATGCCTGAAGCCTGCAGCCTCCTGCCTAGCCTGCAGCCTCCTGCCGAGCCTCAAGCCTGCAGCCTGCAGCCTCCTGCCTAGCCTCAAGCCTGCAGCCTGCAGCCTCCTGCCTAGCCTCAATCCTGAAGCCTGCAGCCTCCTGCCTAGCCTCAAGCCTGAAGCCTGAAGCCTGAAGCCTGCAGCCTCCTGCCTAGCTTCAAGCCTGCAGCCTGAAGCCTGCAGCCTCCTGCCTAGCCTCAAGCCTGCAGCCTTCTGCCTAGCCTGCAGCCTCCTGCCTAGCCTCCTGCCCAGCCTGCAGCCTGCAGCCTCCTGCCTAGCCTGCAGCCTAGCCTGCAGCCTCCTGCCTAGCCTCCTGCCAAGCCTGCAGCCTGCAGCCTCCTGCCTAGCCTCAAGCCTGCAGCCTGCAGCCTCCTGCCTAGCCTGCAGCCTCCTGCCGAGCCTGTAGCCTGCAGCCTCCTGAATAGCCTCAAGCCTGAAGCCTGCAGCCTCCTGCCTAGCCTCAAGCCTGAAGCCTGCAGCCTCCTGCTTAGCCTCAAGCCTGCAGCCTGCAGCCTCCTGCCTAGCCTCAAGCCTGCAGCCTGCAGCCTCCTGCCTAGCCTGAAGCCTGCAGCCTGCAGCCTCCTGCCTAGCCTGAAGCCTGAAGCCTGCAGCCTCCTGCCTGGCCTGAAGCCTGAAGCCTGCAGCCTCCTGCCTAGCCTGAAGCCTGAAGCCTGCAGCCTCCTGCCTAGCCTCAAACCTGCAGCCTCCTGCCTAGCCTGAAGCCTGCAGCCTCCTGCCTAGCCTGAAGACTGAAGCCTGCAGCCTCCTGCCTAGCCTGCAGCCTGCAGCCTCCTGCCTAACCTGAAGCCTGAAGCCTGCAGCCTCCTGCCTAGCCTGAAGCCTGAAGCCTGCAGCCTCCTGCCTAGCCTCAAGCCTGCAGCCTGCAGCCTACAGCCTAGCCTCAAGCCTGCAGCCTCCAGCCTAGCCTGAAGCCTGCAGCCTCCTGCCTAGCCTGAAGCCTGAAGCCTGCAGCCTCCTGCCTAGCCTGAATCCTGAAGCCTGCAGCCTCCTGCCTAGCCTGAAGCCTGAAGCCTGCAGCCTCCTGCCTAGCCTGAAGCCTGAAGCCTGCAGCCTCCTGCCTAGCCTCCCTCCTAGCCTGCAGCCTGCAGCCTCCTGCCTAGCCTGCAGCCTCCAGCCTAGCCTCCTGCCAAGCCTGCAGCCTGCAGCCTCCTGCCTAGCCTCAAGCCTGCAGCCTGCAGCCTCCTGCCTAGCCTCAAGCCTGCAGCCTGCAGCCTCCTGCCTAGCCTCAAGCCTGCAGCCTGCAGCCTGCAGCCTGCTGCCTAGCCTCAAGCCTGCAGCCTGCAGCCTCCTGCCTAGCCTGATGCCTGAAGCCTGCAGCCTCCTGCCTATCCTGCAGCCTCCTGCCTATCCTGCAGCCTCCTGCCGAGCCTCAAGCCTGCAGCCTGCAGCCTCCTGCCTAGCCTCAAGCCTGCAGCCTGCAGCCTCCTGCCTAGCCTCAAGCCTGAAGCCTGCAGCCTCCTGCCTAGCCTCAAGCCTGAAGCCTGAAGCCTGCAGCCTCCTGCCTAGCCTCAAGCCTGCAGCCTGAAGCCTGCAGTCTCCTGCCTAGCCTCAAGCCTGCAGCCTCCTGCCTAGCCTGCAGCCTCCTGCCTAGCCTCCTGCCTAGCCTGCAGCAGGCAGCCTCCTGCCTAGCCTGCAGCCTAGCCTGCAGCCTCCTGCCTAGCCTCCTGCCAAGCCTGCAGCCTGCATCCTCCTGCCTATCCTCAAGCCTGCAGCCTGCAGCCTCCTGCCTAGCCTGCAGCCTCCTGCCGAGCCTCAAGCCTGCAGCCTGCAGCCTCCTGCCTAGCCTCAAGCCTGCAGCCTGCAGCCTCCTGCCTAGCCTCAAGCCTGAAGCCTGCAGCCTCCTGCCTAGCCTCAAGCCTGCAGCCTGCAGCCTCCTGCCTAGCCTCAAGCCTGCAGCCTGCAGCCTCCTGCCTAGCCTGAAGCCTGCAGCCTGCAGCCTCCTGCCTAGCCTGAAGCCTGAAGCCTGCAGCCTCCTGCCTAGCCTGAAGCCTGAAGCCTGCAGCCTCCTGCCTAGCCTGAAGCCTGAAGCCTGCAGCCTCCTGCCTAGCCTCAAACCTGCAGCCTCCTGCCTAGCCTGAAGCCTGCAGCCTCCTGCCTAGCCTAAAGACTGAAGCCTGCAGCCTCCTGCCTAGCCTGCAGCCTGCAGCCTCCTGCCTAACCTGAAGCCTGAAGCCTGCAGCTTCCTGCCTAGCCTGAAGCCTGCAGCCTCCTGCCTAGCCTGAAGCCTGCAGCCTCCTGCCTAGCCTGCAGCCTGCAGCCTGCAGCCTCCTGCCTAGCCTGAAGCCTGAAGCCTGCAGCCTCCTGCCTAGCCTCAAGCCTGCAGCCTCCTGCCTAGCCTGCAGCCTGCAGCCTCCTGCCTAGCCTGAAGCCTGCAGCCTGCAGCCTCCTGCCTAGCCTGAAGCCTGCAGCCTGCAGCCTACTGCCTAGCCTCAAGCCTGCAGCCTCCTGCCTAGCCTGAAGCCTGCAGCCTCCTGCCTAGCCTGAAGCCTGCAGCCTCCTGCCAAGCCTGAAGCCTGAAGCTTGCAGCCTCCTGCCTAGCCTGAATCCTGAAGCCTGCAGCCTCCTGCCTAGCCTGAAGCCTGAAGCCTGCAGCCTCCTGCCTAGCCTGCAGCCTCCTGCCTAGCCTCCTGCCAAGCCTGCAGCCTGCAGCCTGAAGCCTGCAGCCTCCTGCCTAGCCTCAAGCCTGCAGCCTCCTGCCTAGCCTGCAGCCTCCTGCCTAGCCTCCTGCCTAGCCTGCAGCAGGCAGCCTCCTGCCTAGCCTGCAGCCTAGCCTGCAGCCTCCTGCCTAGCCTCCTGCCAAGCCTGCAGCCTGCAGCCTCCTGCCTAGCCTCAAGCCTGCAGCCTGCAGCCTCCTGCCTAGCCTGCAGCCTCCTGCCGAGCCTCAAGCCTGCAGCCTGCAGCCTCCTGCCTAGCCTCAAGCCTGCAGCCTGCAGCCTCCTGCCTAGCCTCAAGCCTGAAGCCTGCAGCCTCCTGCCTAGCCTCAAGCCTGAAGCCTGAAGCCTGAAGCCTGCAGCCTCCTGCCTAGCCTGAAGCCTGAAGCCTGCAGCCTCCTGCCTAGCCTCAAGCCTGAAGCCTGCAGCCTCCTGCCTAGCCTGCAGCCTCCTGCCTAGCCTGAAGCCTGAAGCCTGCAGCCTCCTGCCTAGCCTGAAGCCTGCAGCCTGCAGCCTCCTGCCTCGCCTCAAGCCTGCAGCCTGCAGCCTCCTGCCTAGCCTCAAGCCTGCAGCCTGCAGCCTCCTGCCTAGCCTCAAGTCTGCAGCCTGCAGCCTCCTGCCTAGCCTGCAGCCTGCAGCCTCCTGCCTAGCCTACAGCCTGCAGCCTCCTGCCTAGCCTGCAGCCTGCAGCCCCCTGCCTAGCCTGAAGCCTGCAGCCTGAGCCTCCTGCCTAGCCTGAAGCCTGCAGCCTGCAGCCTCCTGCCTAGCCTCAAGCCTGCAGCCTCCTGCCTAGCCTGAAGCCTGCAGCCTCCTGCCTAGCCTGAAGCCTGCAGCCTCCTGCCTAGCCTGAAGCCTGAAGCCTGCAGCCTCCTGCCTAGCCTGAAGCCTGAAGCCTGCAGCCTCCTTCCTAGCCTGAAGCCTGAAGGCTGCAGCCTCCTGCCTAGCCTGAAGCCTGAAGCCTGCAGCCTCCTGCCTAGCCTCAAGCCTGCAGCCTCCTGCCTAGCCTGCAGCCTCCTGCCTAGCCTGAAGCCTGCAGCCTGCAGCCTCCTGCCTAGCCTCAAGCCTGCAGCCTCCTGCCTAGCCTGAAGCCTGCAGCCTCCTGCCTAGCCTGAAGCCTGAAGCCTGCAGCCTCCTGCCTAGCCTGAAGCCTGAAGCCTGCAGCCTCCTGCCTAGCCTCAAGCCTGCAGCCTCCTGCCTAGCCTGCAGCCTCCTGCCTAGCCTCCCTCCTAGCCTGCAGCCTGCAGCCTCCTGCCTAGCCTGCAGCCTCCTGCCTAGCCTCCTGCCAAGCCTGCAGCCTGCAGCCTCCTGCCTAGCCTCAAGCCTGCAGCCTGCAGCCTCCTGCCTAGCCTCAAGCCTGCAGCCTGCAGCCTCCTGCCTAGCCTCAAGCCTGCAGCCTGCAGCCTGCTGCCTAGCCTCAAGCCTGCAGCCTGCAGCCTGCTGCCTAGCCTCAAGCCTGCAGACTGCAGCCTCCTGCCTAGCCTGATGCCTGAAGCCTGCAGCCTCCTGCCTAGCCTGCAGCCTCCTGCCTAGCCTCAAGCCTGAAGCCTGCAGCCTCCTGCCTAGCCTCAAGCCTGAAGCCTGAAGCCTGAAGCCTGCAGCCTCCAGCCTAGCCTCAAGCCTGCAGCCTGAAGCCTGCAGCCTCCTACCTAGCCTCAAGCCTGCAGCCTCCTGCCTAGCCTCCTGCCTAGCCTGCAGCCTGCAGCCTTCTGCCTAGCCTGCAGCCTAGCCTGCAGCCTCCTGCCTAGCCTCCTGCCAAGCCTGTAGCCTGCAGCCTCCTGGCTAGCCTCAAGCCTACAGCCTGCAGCCTCCTGCCTAGCCTGCAGCCTCCTGCCGAGCCTCAAGCCTGCAGCCTGCAGCCTCCTGCCTAGCCTCAAGCCTGAAGCCTGCAGCCTCCTGCCTAGCCTCAAGCCTGAAGCCTGCAGCCTCCTGCCTAGCCTCAAGCCTGAAGCCTGAAGCCTGCAGCCTCCTGCCTAGCCTGCAGCCTCCTGCCAAGCCTCAAGCCTGCAGCCTGCAGTCTCCTGCCTAGCCTGAAGCCTGCAGCCTGCAGCCTCCTGCCTAGCCTGAAGCCTGAAGCCTGCAGCCTCCTGCCTAGCCTGAAGCCTGAAGCCTGCAGCCTCCTGCCTAGCCTGAAGCCTGAATCCTGCAGCCTCCTGCCTAGACTCAAACCTGCAGCCTCCTGCCTAGCCTGAACCCTGCAGCCTCCTGCCTAGCCTGAAGACTGAAGCCTGCAGCCTCCTGCCTAGCCTGCAGCCTGCAGCCTCCTGCCTAGCCTGCAGCCTGCAGCCTGCAGCCTCCTGCCTAGCCTCAAGCCTGAAGCCTGCAGCCTCCTGCCTAGCCTCAAGCCTGAAGCCTGAAGCCTGAAGCCTGCAGCCTCCTGCCTAGCCTGCAGCCTCCTGCCAAGCCTCAAGCCTGCAGCCTGCAGCCTCCTGCCTAGCCTCAAGCCTGCAGCCTGCAGCCTCCTGCCTAGCCTCAAGCCTGCAGCCTGCAGCCTCCTGCCTAGCCCGAAGCCTGCAGCCTGCAGCCTCCTGCCTAGCCTGAAGCCTGCAGCCTGCAGCCTCCTGCCTAGCCTGTAGCCTGAAGCCTGCAGCCTCCTGCCTAGCCTCAAGCCTGAAGCCTGCAGCCTCCTGCCTAGCCTCAAGCCTGCAGCCTCCTGCCTAGCCGCAAGCCTGCAGCCTCCTGCCTAGCCTGAAGCCTGAAGCCTGCAGCCTCCTGCCTAGCCTCCTGCCAAGCCTGCAGCCTGCAGCCTCCTGGCTAGCCTCAAGCCTACAGCCTGCAGCCTCCTGCCTAGCCTGCAGCCTCCTGCCGAGCCTCAAGCCTGCAGCCTGCAGCCTCCTGCCTAGCCTCAAGCCTGCAGCCTGCAGCCTCCTGCCTAGCCTCAAGCCTGAAGCCTGCAGCCTCCTGCCTAGCCTCAAGCCTGAAGCCTGAAGCCTGAAGCCTGCAGCCTCCTGCCTAGCCTGCAGCCTCCTGCCAAGCCTCAAGCCTGCAGCCTGCAGCCTCCTGCCTAGCCTCAAGCCTGCAGCCAGCAGCCTCCTGCCTAGCCTCAAGCCTGCAGCCTGCAGCCTCCTGCCTAGCCTCAAGCCTGCAGCCTGCAGTCTCCTGCCTAGCCTGAAGCCTGCAGCCTGCAGCCTCCTGCCTAGCCTGAAGCCTGAAGCCTGCAGCCTCCTGCCTAGCCTGAAGCCTGAAGCCTGCAGCCTCCTGCCTAGCCTGAAGCCTGAATCCTGCAGCCTCCTGCCTTGCCTCAAACCTGCAGACTCCTGCCTAGCCTGAACCCTGCAGCCTCCTGCCTAGCCTGAAGACTGAAGCCTGCAGCCTCCTGCCTAGCCTGCAGCCTGCAGCCTCCTGCCGAGCCTGCAGCCTGCAGCCTGCAGCCTCCTGCCTAGCCTCAAGCCTGAAGCCTGCAGCCTCCTGCCTAGCCTCAAGCCTGAAGCCTGAAGCCTGAAGCCTGCAGCCTCCTGCCTAGCCTGCAGCCTCCTGCCAAGCCTCAAGCCTGCAGCCTGCAGCCTCCTGCCTAGCCTCAAGCCTGCAGCCTGCAGCCTCCTGCCTAGCCTCAAGCCTGCAGCCTGCAGCCTCCTGCCTAGCCTGAAGCCTGCAGCCTGCAGCCTCCTGCCTAGCCTGAAGCCTGCAGCCTGCAGCCTCCTGCCTAGCCTGAAGCCTGAAGCCTGCAGCCTCCTGCCTAGCCTGAAGCCTGAAGCCTGCAGCCTCCTGCCTAGCCTCAAGCCTGCAGCCTCCTGCCTAGCCGCAAGCCTGCAGCCTCCTGCCTAGCCTGAAGCCTGAAGCCTGCAGCCTCCTGCCTAGCCTGAAGCCAGAAGCCTGCAGCCTCCTGCCTAGCCTGCAGCCTGCAGCCTGCAGTCTCCTGCCTAGCCTGAAGCCTGAAGCCTGCAGCCTGCAGCCTGCAGCCTCCTGCCTAGCCTGCATCCTGCAGCCTCCTGCCTAGCCTGCAGCCTGCAGCCTAGCCTCAAGCCTGCAGCCTGCAGCCTCCTGCCTAGCCTCAAGCCTGCAGCCTGCAGCCTCCTGCCTAGCCTCAAGCCTGCAGCCTGCAGCCTACTGCCTAGCCTCAAGCCTGCAGCCTGCAGCCTCCTGCCTTGCCTGCAGCCTGCAGCCTCCTGCCTAGCCTGCAGCCTGCAGCCTCCTGCCTAGCCTGCAGCCTGCAGCCTCCTGCCTAGCCTGAAGCCTGAAGCCTCCTGCCTAGCCTGAAGCCTGCAGCCTGCAGCCTCCTGCCTAGCCTGAAGCCTGCAGCCTCCTGCCAAGCCTGAAGCCTGCAGCCTCCTGCCTAGCCTGAAGCGTGAAGCCTGCAGCCTCCTGCCTAGCCTGAAGCCTGAAGCCTGCAGCCTCCTGCCTAGCCTGAAGCCTGCAGCCACCTGCCTAGCCTGAAGCCTGCAGCCTCCTGCCTAGCCTTAAGCCTGCAGGCTCCTGCCCAGCCTGAAGCCTGAAGCCTGCAGCCTCCTGCCTCCTGCCTAGCCTGAAGCCTGCAGCCTCCTGCCTAGCCTGAAGCCTGCAGCCACCTGCCTAGCCTGAAGCCTGCAGCCTCCTGCCTAGCCTGAAGCCTGCAGCCTCCTGCCTAGCCTGATGCCTGCAGCCTCCTGCCTAGCCTGAAGCCTGCAGCCTCCTGCCTAGCCTGCAGCCTGCAGCCTGCAGCCTAGCCTCAAGCCTGCAGCCTGCAGCCTCCTGCCTAGCCTCAAGCCTGCAGGCTGCAGCCTCCTGCCTAGCCTCAAAACTGCAGCCTGCAGCCTAGCCTGAAGCCTGCAGCCAGCTGCCTCCTGCCTAGCATCAAGCCTGCAGCCTGCTGCCTCCTGCCTAGCCTCAAGCCTGCAGCCTGCAGCCTCCTGCCTAGCCTCAAGCCTGCAGCCTGCAGCCTCCTGCCTAGCCTCAAACCTGCAGCCTGCAGCCTCCTGCCTTGCCTCAAGCCTACAGCCTGCAGCCTCCTGCCTAGCCTGCAGCCTCCTGCCGAGCCTCAAGCCTGCAGCCTGCAGCCTCCTGCCTAGCCTCAAGCCTGCAGCCTGCAGCCTCCTGCCTAGCCTCAAGCCTGAAGCCTGCAGCCTCCTGCCTAGCCTCAAGCCTGAAGCCTGAAGCCTGAAGCCTGCAGCCTCCTGCCTAGCCTGCAGCCTCCTGCCAAGCCTCAAGCCTGCAGCCTGCAGCCTCCTGCCTAGCCTCAAGCCTGCAGCCTGCAGCCTCCTGCCTAGCCTCAAGCCTGCAGCCTGCAGCCTCCTGCCTAGCCTCAAGCCTGCAGCCTGCAGTCTCCTGCCTAGCCTGAAGCCTGCAGCCTGCAGCCTCCTGCCTAGCCTGAAGCCTGAAGCCTGCAGCCTCCTGCCTAGCCTGAAGCCTGAAGCCTGCAGCCTCCTGCCTAGCCTGAAGCCTGAATCCTGCAGCCTCCTGCCTTGCCTCAAACCTGCAGACTCCTGCCTAGCCTGAACCCTGCAGCCTCCTGCCTAGCCTGAAGACTGAAGCCTGCAGCCTCCTGCCTAGCCTGCAGCCTGCAGCCTCCTGCCGAGCCTGCAGCCTGCAGCCTGCAGCCTCCTGCCTAGCCTCAAGCCTGAGGCCTGCAGCCTCCTGCCTAGCCTCAAGCCTGAAGCCTGAAGCCTGAAGCCTACAGCCTCCTGCCTAGCCTGCAGCCTCCTGCCAAGCCTCAAGCCTGCAGCCTGCAGCCTCCTGCCTAGCCTCAAGCCTGCAGCCTGCAGCCTCCTGCCTAGCCTGAAGCCTGCAGCCTGCAGCCTCCTGCCTAGCCTGAAGCCTGCAGCCTGCAGCCTCCTGCCTAGCCTGAAGCCTGAAGCCTGCAGCCTCCTGCCTAGCCTGAAGCCTGAAGCCTGCAGCCTCCTGCCTAGCCTCAAGCCTGCAGCCTCCTGCCTAGCCGCAAGCCTGCAGCCTCCTGCCTAGCCTGAAGCCTGAAGCCTGCAGCCTCCTGCCTAGCCTGAAGCCAGAAGCCTGCAGCCTCCTGCCTAGCCTGCAGCCTGCAGCCTGCAGTCTCCTGCCTAGCCTGAAGCCTGAAGCCTGCAGCCTGCAGCCTGCAGCCTCCTGCCTAGCCTGCGTCCTGCAGCCTCCTGCCTAGCCTGCAGCCTAGCCTCAAGCCTGCAGCCTGCAGCCTCCTGCCTAGCCTCAAGCCTGCAGCCTGCAGCCTCCTGCCTAGCCTCAAGCCTGCAGCCTGCAGCCTACTGCCTAGCCTCAAGCCTGCAGCCTGCAGCCTCCTGCCTTGCCTGCAGCCTGCAGCCTCCTGCCTAGCCTGCAGCCTGCAGCCTCCTGCCTAGCCTGCAGCCTGCAGCCTCCTGCCTAGCCTGAAGCCTGAAGCCTCCTGCCTAGCCTGAAGCCTGCAGCCTGCAGCCTCCTGCCTAGCCTGAAGCCTGCAGCCTCCTGCCAAGCCTGAAGCCTGCAGCCTCCTGCCTAGCCTGAAGCGTGAAGCCTGCAGCCTCCTGCCTAGCCTGAAGCCTGAAGCCTGCAGCCTCCTGCCTAGCCTGAAGCCTGCAGCCACCTGCCTAGCCTGAAGCCTGCAGCCTCCTGCCTAGCCTTAAGCCTGCAGGCTCCTGCCCAGCCTGAAGCCTGAAGCCTGCAGCCTCCTGCCTCCTGCCTAGCCTGAAGCCTGCAGCCTCCTGCCTAGCCTGAAGCCTGCAGCCACCTGCCTAGCCTGAAGCCTGCAGCCTCCTGCCTAGCCTGAAGCCTGCAGCCTCCTGCCTAGCCTGATGCCTGCAGCCTCCTGCCTAGCCTGAAGCCTGCAGCCTCCTGCCTAGCCTGCAGCCTGCAGCCTGCAGCCTAGCCTCAAGCCTGCAGCCTGCAGCCTCCTGCCTAGCCTCAAGCCTGCAGGCTGCAGCCTCCTGCCTAGCCTCAAAACTGCAGCCTGCAGCCTAGCCTGAAGCCTGCAGCCAGCAGCCTCCTGCCTAGCATCAAGCCTGCAGCCTGCTGCCTCCTGCGTAGCCTCAAGCCTGCAGCCTGCAGCCTCCTGCCTAGCCTCAAGCCTGCAGCCTGCAGCCTCCTGCCTAGCCTCAAACCTGCAGCCTGCAGCCTCCTGCCTTGCCTCAAGCCTGCAGCCTGCAGCCTCCTGCCTAGCCTCAAGCCTGCAGCCTGCAGCCTCCTGCCTAGCCTGAAGCCTGCAGCCTGCAGCCTCCTGCCTAGCCTGAAGCCTGCAGCCTGCAGCCTCCTGCCTAGCCTGAACCCTGAAGCCTGCAGCCTCCTGCCTAGCCTGAAGCCTGAAGCCTGCAGCCTCCTGCCTAGCCTCAAGCCTGCAGCCTCCTGCCTAGCCGCAAGCCTGCAGCCTCCTGCCTAGCCTGAAGCCTGAAGCCTGCAGCCTCCTGCCTAGCCTGAAGCCAGAAGCCTGCAGCCTCCTGCCTAGCCTGCAGCCTGCAGCCTGCAGTCTCCTGCCTAGCCTGAAGCCTGAAGCCTGCAGCCTGCAGCCTGCAGCCTCCTGCCTAGCCTGCATCCTGCAGCCTCCTGCCTAGCCTGCAGCCTGCAGCCTAGCCTCAAGCCTGCAGCCTGCAGCCTAGCCTCAAGCCTGCAGCCTGCAGCCTCCTGCCTAGCCTCAAGCCTGCAGCCTGCAGCCTCCTGCCTAGCCTCAAGCCTGCAGCCTGCAGCCTACTGCCTAGCCTCAAGCCTGCAGCCTGCAGCCTCCTGCCTTGCCTGCAGCCTGCAGCCTCCTGCCTAGCCTGCAGCCTGCAGCCTCCTGCCTAGCCTCAAACCTGCAGCCTGCAGCCTCCTGCCTAGCCTGAAGCCTGAAGCCTCCTGCCTAGCCTGAAGCCTGCAGCCTGCAGCCTCCTGCCTAGCCTGAAGCCTGCAGCCTCCTGCCAAGCCTGAAGCCTGCAGCCTCCTGCCTAGCCTGAAGCGTGAAGCCTGCAGCCTCCTGCCTAGCCCGAAGCCTGAAGCCTGCAGCCTCCTGCCTAGCCTGAAGCCTGCAGCCACCTGCCTAGCCTGAAGCCTGCAGCCTCCTGCCTAGCCTTAAGCCTGCAGCCTCCTGCCCAGCCTGAAGCCTGAAGCCTGCAGCCACCTGCCTAGCCTGAAGCCTGCAGCCTCCTGCCTAGCCTGAAGCCTGCAGCCTCCTGCCTAGCCTGATGCCTGCAGCCTCCTGCCTAGCCTGAAGCCTGCAGCCTCCTGCCTAGCCTGCAGCCTAGCCTCAAGCCTGCAGCCTGCAGCCTCCTGCCTAGCCTCAAGCCTGCAGGCTGCAGCCTCCTGCCTAGCCTCAAAACTGCAGCCTGCAGCCTAGCCTGAAGCCTGCAGCCAGCAGCCTCCTGCCTAGCATCAAGCCTGCAGCCTGCTGCCTCCTGCCTAGCCTCAAGCCTGCAGCCTGCAGCCTCCTGCCTAGCCTCAAGCCTGCAGCCTGCAGCCTCCTGTCTAGCCTCAAACCTGCAGCCTGCAGCCTCCTGCCTTGCCTCAAGCCTACAGCCTGCAGCCTCCTGCCTAGCCTGCAGCCTCCTGCCGAGCCTCAAGCCTGCAGCCTGCAGCCTCCTGCCTAGCCTCAAGCCTGCAGCCTGCAGCCTCCTGCCTAGCCTCAAGCCTGAAGCCTGCAGCCTCCTGCCTAGCCTCAAGCCTGAAGCCTGAAGCCTGAAGCCTGCAGCCTCCTGCCTAGCCTGCAGCCTCCTGCCAAGCCTCAAGCCTGCAGCCTGCAGCCTCCTGCCTAGCCTCAAGCCTGCAGCCTGCAGCCTCCTGCCTAGCCTCAAGCCTGCAGCCTGCAGCCTCCTGCCTAGCCTCAAGCCTGCAGCCTGCAGTCTCCTGCCTAGCCTGAAGCCTGCAGCCTGCAGCCTCCTGCCTAGCCTGAAGCCTGAAGCCTGCAGCCTCCTGCCTAGCCTGAAGCCTGAAGCCTGCAGCCTCCTGCCTAGCCTGAAGCCTGAATCCTGCAGCCTCCTGCCTTGCCTCAAACCTGCAGACTCCTGCCTAGCCTGAACCCTGCAGCCTCCTGCCTAGCCTGAAGACTGAAGCCTGCAGCCTCCTGCCTAGCCTGCAGCCTGCAGCCTCCTGCCGAGCCTGCAGCCTGCAGCCTGCAGCCTCCTGCCTAGCCTCAAGCCTGAGGCCTGCAGCCTCCTGCCTAGCCTCAAGCCTGAAGCCTGAAGCCTGAAGCCTGCAGCCTCCTGCCTAGCCTGCAGCCTCCTGCCAAGCCTCAAGCCTGCAGCCTGCAGCCTCCTGCCTAGCCTCAAGCCTGCAGCCTGCAGCCTCCTGCCTAGCCTCAAGCCTGCAGCCTGCAGCCTCCTGCCTAGCCTGAAGCCTGCAGCCTGCAGCCTCCTGCCTAGCCTGAAGCCTGCAGCCTGCAGCCTCCTGCCTAGCCTGAAGCCTGAAGCCTGCAGCCTCCTGCCTAGCCTGAAGCCTGAAGCCTGCAGCCTCCTGCCTAGCCTCAAGCCTGCAGCCTCCTGCCTAGCCGCAAGCCTGCAGCCTCCTGCCTAGCCTGAAGCCTGAAGCCTGCAGCCTCCTGCCTAGCCTGAAGCCAGAAGCCTGCAGCCTCCTGCCTAGCCTGCAGCCTGCAGCCTGCAGTCTCCTGCCTAGCCTGAAGCCTGAAGCCTGCAGCCTGCAGCCTGCAGCCTCCTGCCTAGCCTGCATCCTGCAGCCTCCTGCCTAGCCTGCAGCCTAGCCTCAAGCCTGCAGCCTGCAGCCTCCTGCCTAGCCTCAAGCCTGCAGCCTGCAGCCTCCTGCCTAGCCTCAAGCCTGCAGCCTGCAGCCTACTGCCTAGCCTCAAGCCTGCAGCCTGCAGCCTCCTGCCTTGCCTGCAGCCTGCAGCCTCCTGCCTAGCCTGCAGCCTGCAGCCTCCTGCCTAGCCTGCAGCCTGCAGCCTCCTGCCTAGCCTGAAGCCTGCAGCCTGCAGCCTCCTGCCTAGCCTCAAGCCTGCAGCCTGCAGCCTCCTGCCTAGCCTCAAGCCTGCAGCCTGCAGTCTCCTGCCTAGCCTGAAGCCTGCAGCCTGCAGCCTCCTGCCTAGCCTGAAGCCTGAAGCCTGCAGCCTCCTGCCTAGCCTGAAGCCTGAAGCCTGCAGCCTCCTGCCTAGCCTGAAGCCTGAATCCTGCAGCCTCCTGCCTTGCCTCAAACCTGCAGACTCCTGCCTAGCCTGAACCCTGCAGCCTCCTGCCTAGCCTGAAGACTGAAGCCTGCAGCCTCCTGCCTAGCCTGCAGCCTGCAGCCTCCTGCCGAGCCTGCAGCCTGCAGCCTGCAGCCTCCTGCCTAGCCTCAAGCCTGAGGCCTGCAGCCTCCTGCCTAGCCTCAAGCCTGAAGCCTGAAGCCTGAAGCCTGCAGCCTCCTGCCTAGCCTGCAGCCTCCTGCCAAGCCTCAAGCCTGCAGCCTGCAGCCTCCTGCCTAGCCTCAAGCCTGCAGCCTGCAGCCTCCTGCCTAGCCTCAAGCCTGCAGCCTGCAGCCTCCTGCCTAGCCTGAAGCCTGCAGCCTGCAGCCTCCTGCCTAGCCTGAAGCCTGCAGCCTGCAGCCTCCTGCCTAGCCTGAAGCCTGAAGCCTGCAGCCTCCTGCCTAGCCTGAAGCCTGAAGCCTGCAGCCTCCTGCCTAGCCTCAAGCCTGCAGCCTCCTGCCTAGCCGCAAGCCTGCAGCCTCCTGCCTAGCCTGAAGCCTGAAGCCTGCAGCCTCCTGCCTAGCCTGAAGCCAGAAGCCTGCAGCCTCCTGCCTAGCCTGCAGCCTGCAGCCTGCAGTCTCCTGCCTAGCCTGAAGCCTGAAGCCTGCAGCCTGCAGCCTGCAGCCTCCTGCCTAGCCTGCATCCTGCAGCCTCCTGCCTAGCCTGCAGCCTAGCCTCAAGCCTGCAGCCTGCAGCCTCCTGCCTAGCCTCAAGCCTGCAGCCTGCAGCCTCCTGCCTAGCCTCAAGCCTGCAGCCTGCAGCCTACTGCCTAGCCTCAAGCCTGCAGCCTGCAGCCTCCTGCCTTGCCTGCAGCCTGCAGCCTCCTGCCTAGCCTGCAGCCTGCAGCCTCCTGCCTAGCCTGCAGCCTGCAGCCTCCTGCCTAGCCTGAAGCCTGCAGCCTGCAGCCTCCTGCCTAGCCTGAAGCCTGCAGCCTCCTGCCAAGCCTGAAGCCTGCAGCCTCCTGCCTAGCCTGAAGCGTGAAGCCTGCAGCCTCCTGCCTAGCCTGAAGCCTGAAGCCTGCAGCCTCCTGCCTAGCCTGAAGCCTGCAGCCACCTGCCTAGCCTGAAGCCTGCAGCCTCCTGCCTAGCCTTAAGCCTGCAGGCTCCTGCCCAGCCTGAAGCCTGAAGCCTGCAGCCTCCTGCCTCCTGCCTAGCCTGAAGCCTGCAGCCTCCTGCCTAGCCTGATGCCTGCAGCCTCCTGCCTAGCCTGAAGCCTGCAGCCTCCTGCCTAGCCTGCAGCCTGCAGCCTGCAGCCTAGCCTCAAGCCTGCAGCCTGCAGCCTCCTGCCTAGCCTCAAGCCTGCAGGCTGCAGCCTCCTGCCTAGCCTCAAAACTGCAGCCTGCAGCCTAGCCTGAAGCCTGCAGCCAGCAGCCTCCTGCCTAGCATCAAGCCTGCAGCCTGCTGCCTCCTGCCTAGCCTCAAGCCTGCAGCCTGCAGCCTCCTGCCTAGCCTCAAGCCTGCAGCCTGCAGCCTCCTGCCTAGCCTCAAACCTGCAGCCTGCAGCCTCCTGCCTTGCCTCAAGCCTGCAGCCTGCAGCCTCCTGCCTAGCCTCAAGCCTGCAGCCTGCAGCCTCCTGCCTAGCCTGAAGCCTGCAGCCTGCAGCCTCCTGCCTAGCCTGAAGCCTGCAGCCTGCAGCCTCCTGCCTAGCCTGAAGCCTGAAGCCTGCAGCCTCCTGCCTAGCCTGAAGCCTGAAGCCTGCAGCCTCCTGCCTAGCCTCAAGCCTGCAGCCTCCTGCCTAGCCGCAAGCCTGCAGCCTCCTGCCTAGCCTGAAGCCTGAAGCCTGCAGCCTCCTGCCTAGCCTGAAGCCAGAAGCCTGCAGCCTCCTGCCTAGCCTGCAGCCTGCAGCCTGCAGTCTCCTGCCTAGCCTGAAGCCTGAAGCCTGCAGCCTGCAGCCTGCAGCCTCCTGCCTAGCCTGCATCCTGCAGCCTCCTGCCTAGCCTGCAGCCTGCAGCCTAGCCTCAAGCCTGCAGCCTGCAGCCTCCTGCCTAGCCTCAAGCCTGCAGCCTGCAGCCTCCTGCCTAGCCTCAAGCCTGCAGCCTGCAGCCTACTGCCTAGCCTCAAGCCTGCAGCCTGCAGCCTCCTGCCTTGCCTGCAGCCTGCAGCCTCCTGCCTAGCCTGCAGCCTGCAGCCTCCTGCCTAGCCTCAAACCTGCAGCCTGCAGCCTCCTGCCTAGCCTGAAGCCTGAAGCCTCCTGCCTAGCCTGAAGCCTGCAGCCTGCAGCCTCCTGCCTAGCCTGAAGCCTGCAGCCTCCTGCCAAGCCTGAAGCCTGCAGCCTCCTGCCTAGCCTGAAGCGTGAAGCCTGCAGCCTCCTGCCTAGCCTGAAGCCTGAAGCCTGCAGCCTCCTGCCTAGCCTGAAGCCTGCAGCCACCTGCCTAGCCTGAAGCCTGCAGCCTCCTGCCTAGCCTTAAGCCTGCAGCCTCCTGCCCAGCCTGAAGCCTGAAGCCTGCAGCCTCCTGCCTCCTGCCTAGCCTGAAGCCTGCAGCCTCCTGCCTAGCCTGAAGCCTGCAGCCACCTGCCTAGCCTGAAGCCTGCAGCCTCCTGCCTAGCCTGAAGCCTGCAGCCTCCTGCCTAGCCTGATGCCTGCAGCCTCCTGCCTAGCCTGAAGCCTGCAGCCTCCTGCCTAGCCTGCAGCCTGCAGCCTGCAGCCTAGCCTCAAGCCTGCAGCCTGCAGCCTCCTGCCTAGCCTCAAGCCTGCAGGCTGCAGCCTCCTGCCTAGCCTCAAAACTGCAGCCTGCAGCCTAGCCTGAAGCCTGCAGCCTGCAGCCTCCTGCCTAGCATCAAGCCTGCAGCCTGCTGCCTCCTGCCTAGCCTCAAGCCTGCAGCCTGCAGCCTCCTGCCTAGCCTCAAGCCTGCAGCCTGCAGCCTGAAGCCTGCAGCCTGCAGCCTCCTGCCTAGCCTCAAACCTGCAGCCTGCAGCCTCCTGCCTTGCCTCAAGCCTGCAGCCTGCAGCCTCCTGCCTAGCCTCAAGACTGCAGCCTGCAGCCTCCTGCCTAGCCTCAAGCCTGCAGCCTGCAGCCTCCTGCCTAGCCTGCAGCCTGCAGCCTGCAGCCTCCTGCCTAGCCTCATGCCTGCAGCCTGCAGCCTCCTGCCTAGCCTCAAGCCTGCAGCCTGCAGGCTCCTGATTAGCCTGCAGCCTGCAGCCTCCTGCCTAGCCTCAAGCCTGCAGCCTGCAGCCTCCTGCCTAGCCTCAAGCCTGCAGCCTGCAGCCTCCTACCTAGCCTCAAGCCTGCAGCCTCCTGCCTAGCCTCAAGCCTGCAGCCTGCAGCCTCCTGCCTAGCCTGCAGCCTGCAGCCTCCTGCCTAGCCTGCAGCCTGCAGCCTCCTGCCTAGCCTGAAGCCTGCAGCCTGCAGCCTCCTGCCTAGCCTGAAGCCTGCAGCCTGCAGCCTCCTGCCTAGCCTCAAGCCTGAAGCCTGCAGCCTCCTGCCTAGCCTGAAGCCTGCAGCCTCCTGCCTAGCCTGAAGCCTGAAGCCTGCAGCCTCCTGCCTAGCCTGAAGCCTGAAGCCTGCAGCCTCCTGCCTAGCCTGAAGCCTGAAGCCTGCAGCCTCCTGCCTAGCCTCAATTCTGCAGCCTCCTGCCTAGCCTGCAGCCTGCAGCCTCCTGCCTAGCCTCAAGCCTGCAGCCTCCTGCCTAGCCTGAAGCCTGCAGCCTCCTGCCTAGCCTGAAGCCTGCAGCCTCCTGCCTAGCCTGAAGCCTGAAGCCTGCAGCCTCCTGCCTAGCCTGAATCCTGAAGCCTGCAGCCTCCTGCCTAGCCTGAAGCCTGAAGCCTGCAGCCTCCTGCCTAGCCTGAAGCCTGAAGCCTGCAGCCTCCTGCCTAGCCTCAAGCCTGCAGCCTCCTGCCTAGCCTGCAGTCTCCTGCCTAGCCTCCCTCCTAGCCTGCAGCCTGCAGCCTCCTGCCTAGCCTCCTGCCAAGCCTGCAGCCTGCAGCATCCTGCCTAGCCTCAATCCTGCAGCCTGCAGCCTCCTGCCTAGCCCCAAGCCTGCAGCCTGCAGCCTCCTGCTTAGCCTCAAGCCTGCAGCCTGCAGCCTGCTGCCTAGCCTCAAGCCTGCAGACTGCAGCCTCCTGCCTAGCCTGACGCCTGAAGCCTGCAGCCTCCTGCCTAGCCTGCAGCCTCCTGCCGAGCCTCAAGCCTGCAGCCTGCAGCCTCCTGCCTAGCCTCAAGCCTGCAGCCTGCAGCCTCCTGCCTAGCCTCAATCCTGAAGCCTGCAGCCTCCTGCCTAGCCTCAAGCCTGAAGCCTGAAGCCTGAAGCCTGCAGCCTGCTGCCTAGCTTCAAGCCTGCAGCCTGAAGCCTGCAGCCTCCTGCCTAGCCTCAAGTCTGCAGCCTCCTGCCTAGCCTGCAGCCTCCTGCCTAGCCTGCAGCCTCCTGCCTAGCCTCATGCCCAGCCTGCAGCCTGCAGCCTCCTGCCTAGCCTGCAGCCTAGCCTGCAGCCTCCTGCCTAGCCTCCTGCCAAGCCTGCAGCCTGCAGCCTCCTGCCTAGCCTCAAGCCTGCAGCCTGCAGCCTCCTGCCTAGCCTGCAGCCTCCTGCCGAGCCACAGGCTTGCAGCCTGCAGCCTCCTGCCTAGCCTCAAGCCTGTAGCCTGCAGCCTCCTGAATAGCCTCAAGCCTGAAGCCTGCAGCCTCCTGCCTAGCCTCAAGCCTGAAGCCTGCAGCCTCCTGCCTAGCCTCAAGCCTGCAGCCTGCAGCCTCCTGCCTAGCCTGAAGCCTGCAGCCTGCAGCCTCCTGCCTAGCCTGAAGCCTGCAGCCTGCAGCCTCCTGCCTAGCCTGAAGCCTGAAGCCTGCAGCCTCCTGCCTAGCCTGAAGCCTGAAGCCTGCAGCCTCCTGCCTAGCCTGAAGCCTGAAGCCTGCAGCCTCCTGCCTAGCCTCAAACCTGCAGCCTCCTGCCTAGCCTGAAGCCTGCAGCCTCCTGCCTAGCCTGAAGACTGAAGCCTGCAGCCTCCTGCCTAACCTGAAGCCTGAAGCCTGCAGCCTCCTGCCTAGCCTGAAGCCTGAAGCCTGCAGCCTCCTGCCTAGCCTCAAGCCTGCAGCCTACAGCCTAGCCTCAAGCCTGCAGCCTCCTGCCTAGCCTGAAGCCTGCAGCCTCCTGCCTAGCCTGAAGCCTGAAGCCTGCAGCCTCCTGCCTAGCCTGAATCCTGAAGCCTGCAGCCTCCTGCCCAGCCTGAAGCCTGAAGCCTGTAGCCTCCTGCCTAGCCTGAAGCCTGAAGCCTGCAGCCTCCTGCCTAGCCTCCCTCCTAGCCTGCAGCCTGCAGCCTCCTGCCTAGCCTGCAGCCTCCAGCCTAGCCTCCTGCCAAGCCTGCAGCCTGCAGCCTCCTGCCTAGCCTCAAGCCTGCAGCCTGCAGCCTCCTGCCTAGCCTCAAGCCTGCAGCCTGCAGCCTCCTGCCTAGCCTCAAGCCTGCAGCCTGCAGCCTGCTGCCTAGCCTCAAGCCTGCAGCCTGCAGCCTGCTGCCTAGCCTCAAGCCTGCAGCCTGCAGCCTCCTGCCTAGCCTGATGCCTGAAGCCTGCAGCCTCCTGCCTATCCTGCAGCCTCCTGCCGAGCCTCAAGCCTGCAGCCTGCAGCCTCCTGCCTAGCCTCAAGCCTGCAGCCTGCAGCCTCCTGCCTAGCCTCAAGCCTGAAGCCTGCAGCCTCCTGCCTAGCCTCAAGCCTGAAGCCTGAAGCCTGAAGCCTGCAGCCTCCTGCCTAGCCTCAAGCCTGCAGCCTGAAGCCTGCAGCCTCCTGCCTAGCCTCAAGCCTGCAGCCTCCTGCCTAGCCTGCAGCCACCTGCCTAGCCTCCTGCCTAGCCTGCAGCAGGCAGCCTCCTGCCTAGCCTGCAGCAGGCAGCCTCCTGTCTAGCCTGCAGCCTAGCCTGCAGCCTCCTGCCTAGCCTCCTGCCAAGCCTGCAGCCTGCATCCTCCTGCCTAGCCTCAAGCCTGCAGCCTGCAGCCTCCTGCCTAGCCTGCAGCCTCCTGCCGAGCCTCAAGCCTGCAGCCTGCAGCCTCCTGCCTAGCCTCAAGCCTGCAGCCTGCAGCCTCCTGCCTAGCCTCAAGCCTGAAGCCTGCAGCCTCCTGCCTAGCCTCAAGCCTGCAGCCTGCAGCCTCCTGCCTAGCCTGAAGCCTGCAGCCTGCAGCCTCCTGCCTAGCCTGAAGCCTGCAGCCTGCAGCCTCCTGCCTAGCCTGAAGCCTGAAGCCTGCAGCCTCCTGCCTAGCCTGAAGCCTGAAGCCTGCAGCCTCCTGCCTAGCCTGAAGCCTGAAGCCTGCAGCCTCCTGCCTAGCCTCAAACCTGCAGCCTCCTGCCTAGCCTGAAGCCTGCAGCCTCCTGCCTAGCCTAAAGACTGAAGCCTGCAGCCTCCTGCCTAGCCTGCAGCCTGCAGCCTCCTGCCTAACCTGAAGCCTGAAGCCTGCAGCCTCCTGCCTAGCCTCAAGCCTGCAGCCTCCTGCCTAGCCTGCAGCCTGCAGCCTCCTGCCTAGCCTGAAGCCTGCAGCCTGCAGCCTCCTGCCTAGCCTGAAGCCTGCAGCCTGCAGCCTACTGCCTAGCCTCAAGCCTGCAGCCTCCTGCCTAGCCTGAAGCCTGCAGCCTCCTGCCTAGCCTGAAGCCTGCAGCCTCCTGCCTAGCCTGAAGCCTGAAGCCTGCAGCCTCCTGCCTAGCCTGAATCCTGAAGCCTGCAGCCTCCTGCCTAGCCTGAAGCCTGAAGCCTGCAGCCTCCTGCCTAGCCTGCAGCCTCCTGCCTAGCCTCCTGCCAAGCCTGCAGCCTGCAGCCTGAAGCCTGCAGCCTCCTGCCTAGCCTCAAGCCTGCAGCCTCCTGCCTAGCCTGCAGCCTCCTGCCTAGCCTCCTGCCAAGCCTGCAGCCTGCAGCCTCCTGCCTAGCCTCAAGCCTGCAGCCTGCAGCCTCCTGCCCAGCCTGCAGCCTCCTGCCGAGCCTCAAGCCTGCAGCCTGCAGCCTCCTGCCTAGCCTCAAGCCTGCAGCCTGCAGCCTCCTGCCTAGCCTCAAGCCTGAAGCCTGCAGCCTCCTGCCTAGCCTCAAGCCTGAAGCCTGAAGCCTGAAGCCTGCAGCCTCCTGCCTAGCCTGAAGCCTGAAGCCTGCAGCCTCCTGCCTAGCCTGAAGCCTGAAGCCTGCAGCCTCCTGCCTAGCCTGCAGCCTCCTGCCTAGCCTGAAGCCTGAAGCCTGCAGCCTCCTGCCTAGCCTGCAGCCTGCAGCCTCCTGCCTAGCCTGAAGCCTGCAGCCTGCAGCCTCCTGCCTAGCCTGAAGCCTGCAGCCTGCAGCCTACTGCCTAGCCTCAAGCCTGCAGCCTCCTGCCTAGCCTGAAGCCTGCAGCCTCCTGCCTAGCCTGAAGCCTGCAGCCTCCTGCCTAGCCTGAAGCCTGAAGCCTGCAGCCTCCTGCCTAGCCTGAATCCTGAAGCCTGCAGCCTCCTGCCTAGCCTGAAGCCTGAAGCCTGCAGCCTCCTGCCTAGCCTGCAGCCTCCTGCCTAGCCTCCTGCCAAGCCTGCAGCCTGCAGCCTGAAGCCTGCAGCCTCCTGCCTAGCCTCAAGCCTGCAGCCTCCTGCCTAGCCTGCAGCCTCCTGCCTAGCCTCCTGCCAAGCCTGCAGCCTGCAGCCTCCTGCCTAGCCTCAAGCCTGCAGCCTGCAGCCTCCTGCCCAGCCTGCAGCCTCCTGCCGAGCCTCAAGCCTGCAGCCTGCAGCCTCCTGCCTAGCCTCAAGCCTGCAGCCTGCAGCCTCCTGCCTAGCCTCAAGCCTGAAGCCTGCAGCCTCCTGCCTAGCCTCAAGCCTGAAGCCTGAAGCCTGAAGCCTGCAGCCTCCTGCCTAGCCTGAAGCCTGAAGCCTGCAGCCTCCTGCCTAGCCTGAAGCCTGAAGCCTGCAGCCTCCTGCCTAGCCTGCAGCCTCCTGCCTAGCCTGAAGCCTGAAGCCTGCAGCCTCCTGCCTAGCCTGAAGCCTGCAGCCTGCAGCCTCCTGCCTAGCCTCAAGCCTGCAGCCTGCAGCCTCCTGCCTAGCCTCAAGCCTGCAGCCTGCAGCCTCCTGCCTAGCCTCAAGCCTGCAGCCTGCAGCCTCCTGCCTAGCCTGCAGCCTGCAGCCTCCTGCCTAGCCTCAAGCCTGCAGCCTCCTGCCTAGCCTGCAGCCTGCAGCCTCCTGCCTAGCCTGAAGCCTGCAGCCTGCAGCCTCCTGCCTAGCCTGAAGCCTGCAGCCTGCAGCCTCCTGCCTAGCCTCAAGCCTGCAGCCTCCTGCCTAGCCTGAAGCCTGCAGCCTCCTGCCTAGCCTGAAGCCTGCAGCCTCCTGCCTAGCCTGAAGCCTGAAGCCTGCAGCCTCCTGCCTAGCCTGAAGCCTGAAGCCTGCAGCCTCCTGCCTAGCCTGAAGCCTGAAGGCTGCAGCCTCCTGCCTAGCCTGAAGCCTGCAGCCTCCTGCCTAGCCTGAAGCCTGAAGCCTGCAGCCTGCAGCCTCCTGCCTAGCCTGCAGCCTGCAGCCTCCTGCCTAGCCTCAAGCCTGAAGCCTGCAGCCTCCTGCCTAGCCTCAAGCCTCGTCCTTGCCTAGTTCTGGGGTCTGAGCCAGAAGCAAGACCCAGGTACTGGGTCCTTGTCCAGTCTCTGGCTCGGAGTCCAAGCCCCGGCTCCTGGCTCTCTTGTCCAGTCCTGTTCCAGGGTCCCGGTTTTCGTGTCCATGTCCTTTCCCTCACCCTGTATCCTAGTCCTGTCCCTAGTACTTCAGTGTCTGTGTCTCGCACTTAGGTCCGTTCCCAGCCACCCCTGTATGACACAGTCAGCACTGAACTCAATATAGGACTGCCTTAGGGAGTCCTACTCTAAATTTTTCCCTCGAGGTTTGCTTCCAAAGCCTTCCCCATGAGTGGGGATAGCAGCAGAGGTTTGAGATCAGAGTTTTCCTTCTCCTCGATGAGCTGCCAACCACAGCTGACAAGCCACATCTGCCTTAAGCAACCAAAAATCAGCAATGGTTCATTTACTCAAAGTTGATTGTCACTAAGTAAACAAGGACACCCTTTCTCAGAGGAGGCATTGGCATACAGCTCCCTCCTGCTCTATATATTTTATCCAGTGGGGAATGTGATTTGCTGATTGGTCATTGTCTTTACTTTCATCCCTCAGGGAAATCAATCATGCTCACATGAAGATGTTGGTGTAATAATGTCATGAGCAAACTTGAGTGCAAATCATTATTTCCCGGTGGATGCCAATGTGCTTCACGGATGTAGGTAAGGAGGGACTGAACTAGGGAGGATAAAACAGAGTTGAGGTATGCAAGTATGAGTTCAGTGGGGCAGGAACAGTCACTTTGCATTTCTCCCTCTTTTCCCCTGACCTTTTAACTCTACTCCTCAGCTCTTTTTCTCCAGTCCTGCCGAAGGGGTTTGGCCTGAAACGTTGACTGCACTCTTTTCCTAAATGCTGCCTGGCCTGTTGAGTTCCTCCAGTATTTTGTGTGTAACAATGTGTCAACTTGGACAAGCAGTTTGTGGAGGCAGGAACAAGTTGAGACAAGCCTGATACTTGAGATGACAGGACTGTTATGAGGAGAGGTTAGTTTAATTGGGCTTTTATTCATCAGATATTGGAAGAAAGAGGAGATGCTGTTGAAACACATGAAGTTCTGGTAGATTTTAACAGGTAGATTACAGAGAGATTGTCTTCTCTAGGGAAATCAAGAATCAGGGGTCACAGTCCAAGGATACAGGGTAAGACATTTAGGACTGAGAAGAGAGGGATTTTTTTTCATTCAAAGGACAATGAAACTCTGGAAATCTCCAGCACAGGAGACTATAGAACCCTTAACTATTGTATATAGATAATATATATTTAATAAGAAGATAGATTCTTGGCACAAAAATTATTATAGCCAACCTTATCAGTGCTGATGATGAAATGTCATGCTGGAATGTTAGCTCCATTTCTATGTGGGTAGGTGCTGCTTGACCAGCTGAGTATTTTCAGATTACTCATTAGAAACAGTTGATTCTTTCATCTGAGAACATGATACTGCACTGCAGTTTAATCATCGTTTCAGAAGAAGGGTTGGTCAAATAAGGGCAAGTTGCATTGATTGAAATCATTGAACAGGTATAGCAGGAAGTGCAGCAGAGATGCCATTTCACACTGCAATGAGTCAAAGAGAATAATGGCATTGACCTGAAACATAAATCTAAGGTGAAACTATCTTCAAAGAGAATGGAGTTAGCACTGTTAAATCATATTGCCAATATTTAGAAATATTGTACAATAAGTGTTGGAGGTATTATTTGCCCCTTCTGGATGAAGGTACAGAGATGGAAAAACTACGAATGCAAAAAAAGTATGGCAGAGCTGCAGGAATGCTTTGAATCAGGTTTATTATCACCGGCATTTATCATGAAATTTGAGAAATTAGCAGCAGCAGTTCAATGCATACATAATATAGAAGATAAAAAATAAATTAAGTAATAATAATAAATAAGTCAATGACAGTATATGTATATTGAATAGATTTAAAAACAGATACTGTATATTTATATAAAAAAAAAGTGAGGTAGTGTCCATGGATTCAATGTCCATTTAGGAATCAGATGGCAGAGGGGAAGAAGCTGTTTCTGAATCGCTGAGTGTGAGCCTTCAGGCTTCTGTACCTCCTGCCTGATGGTAACAGTAAGAAAAAGGCATGCCTTGGGGCACCGCACTTTGAAGATGTTCTGGGTACTTTGTAGGCTAGTACCCAAATGGAGCTGACTAGATTTACAAACCTCTGCAGATTCTTTCAGTCCCGTGCAGTAGCCCCTCCACACCAGACAGTGATGCAGCCTGTCAGAATGCTCTCCATGGGACAACTATAGAAGTTTTTGAGTGTCTTTGTTGACATGCCAGATCTCTTCAAACTCCTAATGAAGTATAGCTGCTATCCTGCCTTCTTTATGACTGCATTGATATGTTGGGACCAGGTTAGATCCTCAGATCTTGACACCCAGGAACTTGAAACTGCTCACTTCTGATCCCTCTATGATGATTGGTATGTGTTCCTTCGTCTTACCCTTCCTGAAGTCCACAATCAGCTCTTTCATTTTACTGACATTGAGTGCCAGATTATTGCAGTGGCACCACTCCACTAGTTGGCATATCTCACTCCTGTACACCCTCACATCACCACCTGAGATTCTACCAACAATGGTTGTATCGTCTACACATTTATAAATGGTTATTGAACTATGCCAGGGAAATGAAAAAAAAATGGCTGCCACTACTTTAAAGGTTTCTTGTATTTCCTCCTTTCTTCTCAGAACTGGCCAATGGGTCTGCCAAAGTCAAAGTTTCAGGACTTTCCCATGTAAATGGCAACTATGATAAAGATCATACAGTAACTTCTACCTATTAACTTGCATCTGTGTTTGGCCCTCAGAAATCATTAACCATACAGGAAAATGGAGCTGTATGGCAAGCAGGAAATCTTGCTGAACGAAGTACACGGCAGCAATTGTGGAGCAGAACCTGAACCGTATTATCAAGTGTGGAAGTGCATAGATCATGCATAATGTTAAATTTCCGCAGAAATCTTCGGGGAAAATGGCAACCCCATGACCATCTCCTCACAATTCTTAACAATCCTATCAGTGGATTTGCCAACCATTGCAAACCTGGACAAAATGTCAGGCACGTTGGCAGAAGGGGATATTTTTAAACATACCCAGTTCCTTCAATCACAGGTTTAATTAATTTCTAAACATTAAGAGGACTTTACATACACATTCAACAAATGCATCGACATCTCTCTATCACCCTGCTTTTACTTTGAAAGTACCACCACCCTCAGTGTACGTTTGTGGTCTTCTGCCACTGCAGCCCATCCAATTCAAGATTTGTGTTATGATGCATTCAGAGATGCTCTTCTGCACACCACTGTTGAATTACTAACACCTTCCTGTCAGTTTGAATCAGTCTGGCCATTCTCCTCTGCACTCTCTTATTAACAAGGCGCATTCGCCCATAGAATTACCGCTCTGGTCTGGAATATTAATTTGCTTCTAATAGTTAGACAGGTGCTGAGGGGGGTTGACAGTTGGTGGGAGTGGCCTTCGGCATTGCCATATATTCTGCTGAGGCATTCCCGTGTCTCCTGATTTCACAGTGAGATAAGAGGCCAAATAGAAAGGTATCTAACCCTTGGGAGTTTTCAGTGATGTCTTTACAAATTACTGTTTAGGTTGCAGTAGAGCCAGAGAAATTGAGTTATAGTCATAGACTGATAGAACCCTACAGCACAGAAATAACCCTTTGGCCCATCTAGTCCATGCCAAACTGTTATTCTACCTAGTTCCATTGACCTGCACCCGGATCGTAGCTCTTCATACTCCTCCCATCCATGTACCTATTCAAATTTCTCTTAAATGTTCAAAAACAAACCCGCATCCACAACTTCCACTGACAGCTCGATCCACACCCTCGCACCTTCTGAGCAAAAAAGATACCCTTTATGTTCCCCTTAAGCATTTCTCCTTTCACCCTTAGCCCATGATATCTAGTTCTAGTATCACCTACCTTGAGTTGAAAATGTCTGTTTGCATTTACTCTATCTATACCCCTCATAAATTTGCCTACTTCTACCTAATCTTCCCATGTTCTCCTACACTTCTGCAGATAAATTTCCAGTTAACTAGAGTTTCAATGACTTTAGATAAAGAAGATAAGAAACAGATGCCAAGAATTTGTTTCAACTCTTAGTGGTGCTTTCTTATGCAGCCACATTAAGACAAAATCTTGATTACTGTCACAGAAATGGTGCCTCAGAGGATCTTGTGACATGAATCCCATAACTGCTATGGCTCAATGAGCCCAACTTAAGATCTAAACATGGACTGCAGCCACAGCTCTGCAACATGCTGCTTGCTTTGTGGCAATGTACATTGGAAGAATATTCTATAATGTTATAACTTTAAAAATAAATATCAATGATCAGAGCCACTAACTGGGAAACTTAAACAGAAGTACATTCAATTCAAGGAGCTCCTTGAAACAATTTACTCCGCAGGTAATTTTTACCTTAGGGCAGTTAACCTGATCATCCATTTTAGTTAGACTCTCACCCTCTCTGTCCATTCCCTCAGTTGCTGCACTGTACTGTAAATTTTTTAACCCACTGTTTATCATGCTATTTACATTATAAATACCTGATGGCATTTATGTAGTTATGCATATTTTATTCCATAGAGTTATAAAGTCATAGAACAGCACAGAAACAGGTACTTGGCCCATCTAGTCCATGCCGAACTATTATTCTGCCTGGTCCAATCAGCCTGCACCCAGACCATATGCCTCTATTCCCCTCCCATCCATGTATTTATCCAAATTTTTCTTAAATGCTAAAATTGAATGGGCATGCACCACTTCCACTGGCAGCTCATTCCACACTCTCACCACCCTGAGTAATGAAGTTCTCCCTCATGTTCTTCTTAAACATTTCACCTTCCTTTCTTAACCCATGACCTCTAGTTCAAACTTTTAAGTTTATTTTTATATGATTCTTTATTGTTGAGTGCTGTTTTTTGCTGCACGCCACAGCAAATTTCTGATACATGTGAATGTATACTGCAAACAGAGTTGATCAAATCCACGTGGAATTTAACCTAAACAACTTCAGCATCTTGCTTGATGATGTCCTACTTCTAGCATTGCTCTCGTTACCTTCATTGAAAATGACTGGCCTGAGCAGGACACTCGAAAATCAATCCAGTATGGCATTTATCCTCCACTTGTTTTCTTGCCAGGCACAAAATCCACCAGCCCAACTGACGGCAGTGCCAGCATCAACATTAAAAAATGTGCCAAGAGATGTTTTCAATCCTATGAAGTCAAACAGAACCATCTGCAACATTACTCTCTGTCAATAACCGTATGGCTTGTTCTAATGGGTTCATAGCTCAAAGAGAGGGTGGAGAGGAAGAAATATCAACACATATTTTATCAACACTTATATTTATCCATTATTGCCTTGCTGGAAGAGATAAACAGCAGAACAGATAAGCTTGCAATGTTTGTGTTGGTGTAGATTTCTTTTTAAAAAATTGCGGATATGACAGGAATGTACTCTCTTTAAACCTGTATCGCATGTTTATCAATGAGGGGCCAGCAGAAGGAACATGACAGTGAAATTCTAGCCATGAAATTGATGAAATGCCGAAGTGCTAATAGTCTCCATAACCGGGTGCTATTGCATCTTAGCGTGGAAGGGAGGTACTGGTATTCAAGGACTGATAACAAAGCTTTTGTAGCAGGGTAGTGAATAAGCCAAGGATACATTCCACTAATGGGGGAAGTAGAACTTCATAAAGGTAGTTAAGACAAAGTAAGGAGATAACAAATGATAAAACAGCAGGAATTTTTTAAAAAAGTGAAACATTTCTGTCAACAAAGGATTGGCCTACAGGTGTCTGAAGGTGTTTGTCGGTTTTAATGTGCATTGAATAAAATCAATCAAAGAACTGACACTGAATTAACAAAATGAGAGAAACTTAGGTAGAAACTGCAGCATTAAACTTTACTAATTCTTCTCATTGTATGTTTGAATACCGCACCATATCACGGAAAAGCGATACAAACTAACAATGGTTGAAGAGGACAATTTCAAGTGGTGGGGCCTGAAGAAGACAGCACCCATTAGCAAAGACCTTCGCCATTCGGGACATGCCTTCTTCATGTTACTACCACTGGGGAGGAGGTACTGGATCCTGAAGACCCACACTCAATGTTTTTGGAACAGCTTCTTCCCTTCTGCCGTTACTGAACGGTCCATGAACCCATGAACACCATCCTGTTATTTGTCTTCTGCACTATTTCAAGGTTCAAAGTACATTTATTATCAAAGGACGTATACATTATACAACCTTGAGATTTGTGTCCTAACAGGCAGCCATGAAACAAAGAACCAAAGAGAACCCATATATAAAAGAAGACTGTCAAACAGAGAAAAAGAACATATCATGCAAACAATAACTGCAAGCAAATAGTGTTCTGAACTGAAGTCCACAAAAAGAATCCTATATTTCAGCCCAGATCTGAGTAAGCATCATGGAGCAGTGATCTGCACTGGCACATTCCTGGCCTCAGGCCCCAACACCCTGACCTTTTCAGTCTGACCCGGTGCCTATATTGACGTCTAGTTCAATCACCTCAATACATTCTGGGGCCGGCACTGCACTGCTTGGATTTGGCCTGTACCCAACCTATTTATTTGTTTTTGCAACTTATAGTAATTTTTACATCTTTTATGATTTGCATTGGGTGTTACCACAAAACAAACAAAAACTCATACAGGCCTGAAGTAAAGAGGTGGCTTACAAATTACAATGGGAGATAGAAAATACATGTCAAAATGGCGATGTTACAATAGTCATGGGAGACTTCAATATGCAGATAGATAGGGAAAATCAGATTGGTGCTGGATTCCAGAAGAAGAAGTTTCTTGAGTGCCATTGAGATGGCTCTTTAGAGCAGCTTGTGGTTGAGCCCACCGGAGGATCAGCTATTCTGGACTGGGTGTTGTGCAGTGTTACCAGAGTTCATTAGTGAGCTTAATGTGAAGGGACCCTCAGGATAAGTGATCATAATATGATCAAATTCCCCTGAAAGTTGAGAAGGAAAAGCAAAAGTCACATGTATCAGTATTACAGTGGAATAAAGGAAATTTTAGAAGCTTGAGAGAGGAGTTGGCTAGAGTTGATTGAAAAAGAACACTGGCAGTGATGACAACAGAGCAGCAATGGCTGGAATTTTTGGAAGCAACTGGTAGGTCTCAGGGTATATGCATCTCAAAGAGGAAGAAGTATTCTAAATGAAAGATTGACACAACCACGGCTGACAAGAGAAGTCAAAGCCAACATAAAAGCCAAAGAGAGGGCATATAATAAAGCAAAAATTAGGGGGAAATTAGAGGATTGGGAAGCTTTTAAAATGCAACAAAAAGCATCTAAAAAATCATTAAGAATATAAAGATGGAATATGAAAGTATACCAGCAAATAATATTAAAGAGGATAACAAAAGTTTGTTAAATACATAAAGTGTAAAAGAAAGATGAGTGTGGATTTTGGACCACTGGAAAATGATGCTGGAGAAGCAGTAATGGTGGACAACAAAATAGCCAATGAACTGAATAAGTATTTTGCATCAGTCTTCACTGTGGAAGGCACAAGCAATATGGTAGAAGTTCCAGGTGTCAAGGGCCGTGAAGTGTGTGAAGTTACCATAACTAGAGAGAAGGTTCTTGGGAAACTAAATGGACTGAAGGTAGATAAATCACCTGGACCAGATAGTGTACACCCCAGAGTTCTGAAAGAGGTGGCTGAAGAGATAGTGGAGGCATTAGTAATGATCTTTCAAGAATCACGAGATTCTGGAATGGTTCTGGAAGACTGGAAAATTGCAAATGTCACTCCATGCTTCAGGAAAGGAGAGAGGCAGAAGAAAGAAAACTATTGGCCAGTTAGTTTGATCTTAGTGGTTGGGAAGACCTTGGAGACAATTATTAAGGATGAGGTCTCAGGGTATTCAGAGGCACATGATAAAATAGGTCATTGTCAGCATCGTTTCCTCAAGGGAACTAACCATCAGGACAGACAAAGGAAAATCAGTTGATGTTGTGTACTTGGATTTTCAGAAGGCCTTTGACAAAGTGCCACACATGAGGCTTCTTAACAAGCTCGAAACCTATGGTACTACAGGAAAGATTCTAGCATGGATAAAGCAGTGACTGATTGGCAGGAGGCAAATAATGGGAATAAAGGGAGCCTTTTCTGCTTGGCTGCCAGTGACTAGTGGTGTTTCAAAAGGGTCTGTGTTGGGACTGACTCTTCTTACGTTATATGATGATGGAATTGATGGCTTTATTGCAAAGTGTGTAGACGATATGAAGGTGGGTAGAGAGGCAGGTAGTTCTGAGTAGAGACGCTGCAGAAGGACTTAGACAGATTAGGAGAATGAGCAGATGAAATACAGTGTTGGGGAAGTGTATGGTCATGCACTTTGCTAGAAGAAATGAAAGGGTTGACTATTTCCTAAATGGGGAGAAAATAAAAAAACTAGAGGTGCAAAGGGACTTAGGAGTCCTTGCGCAGGATTCCCTAAAGGTTACTTTGCAGGTAGAAACTGTGGTGAGGAAGGCAAATACAATGTTAGCATTCATTTCAAGAGGACGAGAATATAAAAGTAAGGATGCAATGTTGAGCTTTTATAAAGCACTTGTGAGGCCTCACTTGGAGTACTTTAAGCAGTTTTGGCTCCTTACTTTAGAAAGGGTGTGCTGATACTTGAGAGGGTTTAAAGGAGGTTCATGAAAATGATTCCAGGATTGAATGGCTTGTCATATGAAGAGCGTTTGATGGCCCTGGGCCTGTATTTACTAGAATTCAGAAGAATGAAGGGTTACCTCATTGAAATCTATCGAATGGTGAAAGGCCTTGATAAAGTGGAAGTGGAGAAGATACTTCCAATGATGGGAGAGTCTAAGAACAGAGGACACAGCCTTAGAATAGAGGGGCATTCTTTTAGAATGGAAATGAGGAGGAATTTCTTTAGCCCACAAGCGATGAATCTGTGGAATTCTTTGCCACAGGCAGCTGTAGAAGCTAAGTCTTTATGTATATTTAAGGCAGACTTTGATAGATTCTTGATTGGTTATGGCTTGAAAGGACACAGGGAGAAGCCAGGAGATTGGAGGGTGAGAGGAGAATTGGATCAGCTGAAAAGAAATGGCAGAGCAGGTTTGATGGGCCAAACAGCTTAGTTCTGCTCCTATCTGATCTTATCATCTTACATGTCAGTAAAAATAAACCCAATTCTGATTCTGTTTCTAGTTGTTTGATGAATCTGCAAGTAACTTCTTGAATCAAATTAACAGGGCAAGGGAAAATGGCATTGCACTAATGAAGGTCTATTTGAAGCATGGGGAAATAAAAGACATCCTCTTTCCTTCTGTGATTGAAACAATGTAGATAAGAGAGATTACTGTTCCTTCTTGTTCTAATTCTAATAATTTCATTTATTTACCAAATGTGGAGCATACTATGCTGAAAAAAATCTGGAATTTTCAGCAGATCAAACAGTATCACTCAGAAAGTCTATGATTTTTTGTTGTATCAGTGGCCTGATTTGATTTCAAAAGTAAAACTCAATAACTTTACATAGCAGTGATGTGTGCAATAATGTTAAACTGTGAGAACAATATAACATGGATGAGCCAAAAGCAGCATTGCTGATGAAGCTGAAAATCTGAATTAAATTAGAAATTTCTTGGAATGTTCATCAGGTGTGGCAGAATCTGTGGTGAGAGCCACAGAGATAACTTCTCGGGTCAACCTTCTTTCATACCTAGGAATTGGTGATTTCCTTTTGGTTTCTTGTTAGACATCTGCTGAGTTTTTTTCCTAGGATCTGAAGAGTCATCTGCTGGGCAGCTGGATTAATTGCTAAAACATAAAATTACCTACTATAAAAATGAAGTTTCAGAAAACTACTAAGTATGTACAGACAGTTCTTTCTTTGAGATTTAAACCTTCCTTTGCATCTGAAGATCATTGCATGCCTCATAGTGAAAACATCCAATTTTAATTCCGTTGAAAGGTTTAGACAACTCAAATCTTCCAGTTCTTACGTGTGTTAATTAGCACATAAGAACATGGGAAATAGGAGCAGGAAAAGGTCATACAGCCCCAGGTCTGCTCTCCCACTTAATGAGATCTTAGCTGATCTGAACTTCAATTTCAACTGCTTTTCCTCGCATTATACCCTTAATCCTTGATTCCCCTGTAATTCAAAATCACTCTGTCTCAGCCTTGAATATTCTGCAGGACGCAGCATTCAAAACTCTCTGGGGAAAGAGTTCTAGACTCATAACCTTCTAAGAGAAGTAATTCCTCTTCATTTTTAGCTTTAATGGTCTCACTAGAACTACATGTCCCAGTTCTAGAGTTCTCAGCATGAAAAAGTCCTTACAAAATCCAGCCTACCAAGCCACTTCAAAATTTCATATAAGATCCCCTCAAATTCTAAATTCCAAAGAATATTGGTTAATTCTTCTCAGTCTTTTTTCATTGAGCAGTCACTTAGAACCAGGAATCTACCTAATGAATTTTTCCTGCATGGCTTCTTAAGTCTCAGCTTCCAATATGCTTTCGAGACTCAGTCAATTTACAGCACACACCTCAAATCACTGGAGAGGTAGTGTCAACCCTGTCGCTGCAATATCTCCCAAAATCATGAACTGAAAAAGACAACAATGTCAACATCTTCTCCTAGGCTAGCATGTCCAACACTGATCATGTTCTGTCACCTCTCGTGACCTGGCCACATCATGACTCTGTCTCTGGGCTCTGCCATTGCAAGGGATTTCCAGAAATATGGAGAATCTACTTTATTAGCCTCTCAGAACTTAGTTTATGGTCACTATTGGGAGTTAAGACTGATTTGCCTTTTTATACTTTCTATTTCACAATTTTGCCAAGAACTTGTCCCAAGTCAACAACACACTCTCTAAAACAGGACATTAATTTCTGCTTCAGAAACTCAGTTCAACTGACTTCAAAAGAATTGAATCTCCAAGGCCAAGTCTCAATGCATTGCCACTACTATGCATTGTGTTTAACACCGATACCTGAGATAACCTTCTGGAAAATTAAGTTTTACATGCACAGGTGACAAAATGACATAAAGTACTGATGAAGCACTAACTTACCTGTTTTGAAATTGCATTGATGATTTTATTTTAAACCTTGGAACCAATGACTGAAACAACAAACAGCTTGTGAGTAGATCACTGAGAAAGTAAAAACAGTTTTCAGTCAACATTTCCCTGTTCCACCAGAATCACTTTACATTGGGGTTATTGACAGGAAAGACGTGTGTTTATGTAGTGAAGGTTGACCCGTCAGCCACATAAATGGTTCCTTCTCTTCACTCAGCTCCTGATTCATGAAACTTGGTGAAACTTTCTCACATTTGTCTCGGACAAGCAAAGACAGATGACTCATAAATGATTGTTTTAAAATCTTGAATATTCAACTAACCACTAACCTGAAAGCTATTTTATTTATATTAATTGAGTCTCAGCATAAAAATAAATTATTGGAGGTCTCCATGTTTAGATATATTTTCATGTCATTTGCTAATCCATAAGCTTTGTAAAAGTGTATAATTTTTATAGGTTCCTTAAGGTTGACATAGACAGGGGAGGTAGTGGGGATAAGCTCCCACTACCTATTAAATGCTCCCAATGGGGTGTGTCTCAAATAGCCTCTGACAACCAAGTCCAGTTCCTGCTTTCACCTGTGGTTTAGCTAAAAATTCCAGTGGGATCACTTTTACTGGCAGGAGAAGGGGAAAAGGCCCATTGCTGATGCCTTAAAACCAGTTGCTTCAAGCAGATGGGGTTCATCAGCTGTGGTTGGCAACTCACCTAAGAGAAGGAAACCTCTGATCTCAGAACTCTGTTGCCTTGCGGCTATACCCAGTCACCGGAAAGGCTTCGAGAGTAAACCCCGAGGAAAAATCAGAGCTGGGGTCTGTTACGCAGTCTAATGTTGAGTTCAATGCTAACTAGAAACTTTTGTGATGCCAATGGTGCCAAACTGTATCAGTCTCTGTAGTTCCTTTGGATTCATTGGCTGTGTGGGGGCGGGGTGGTGGTGGGGGGAACCTGCTACATGGGCAACTGTTTGCTCTCCATATCGTACTGCTCTGGCTTGCATATCATGTAGAATGCTAGGATGTAATATCCGTGGTGGAACCTGACCAACAGAGGGCCTCGATAATTTTTATTGGAAGTTGACTATGTTGTGCTCCTGCACTTCAAGATGGAAATTAATTTCAGAACAAAACTTAGTTAGGTAAGGCATTACAACATCGTAGACCTCTAGAGCCTAAATATTTCATCTGAAATCTCCATGAATATGTTCTACCTCAAAGAAGATAATGTATATGGAATCACCTGACTCATTTCTTTCTAAAGAGCTTTCATTTCCAAAGTTATGTTAGCTCTAGATTCAATTAGTTCAATCATCTGATTGCATTATAATTGTATTGTCTAGTAAAAATTGTGTATAATGCTATTTTTATGTTTATTTTCTTCTTGTGAATTCTGTTTATATGCAATGTGTTTGAAAAGCTGCTGCAAAGAATTTTTTCATTGCACCTGTGCACATGACAATCAGCTCATCTGATTTGAAAGTAGGCACTACTAGACTCAAGGAGAGATTTTTCCTGCTATTATAAAGTTGGATCTCTTCAACAATAAAGATGAACTCTTGACCTCATAATCTACTTCATCAGGGCTTTCTCACCTTACTGCATTTTCTCTGCAACTATATTGTAGCAGTGCATTCTGCACTCTGTTATTGTTTTTCCTTTTCCACTACCCTGATGTGTTTACGTTTCTAAATGTTCTGTATGAATGGCAAAGTTCTCTCACTGTGCTTCAGTACATGTGGCATTAATAAACAGATTTACTAAGTATCAAAAATCTTGTTATGTATGTAAAACTTCACAGATCCCTTTCTTCACAGACTTAATTTTCCTGATGTCTTTATCTGCCCTTTTGAATCCCCTTTGCTAATAGTGCCTCTTTAACCTCTCGCTCTAACACTTCAAGGTGTTTTTCAAAACCTATCCCTTTGATAAGGTGTTCAGTTTCCTGTCTTGACTTTATATCTGAAATGGCCCTTCAGAAGGGAAGGTTATAAATATCTCCACAAGTGGAGGATGGTAACAATTTAGAATTTTCTTCAACAGCAATCTATGCTTGGTCGGTTACAAAATTACAACATGAGGCTGTTAATTGTTATTAATTTGGGTTCTGGAGTTAGGTTACATGCAGATCAATCTTGACCTTATTGTTTGGTGGAACAGTTCTCATAGACTTAATGGGCACTCTTCTCCCTGTCTTCTTGCACTGAAATGTGAAATGTTTGATAATGCTGCTGTGCAACACTTTGAGACATTGTGTCCTATTGAAGTTGATGCTATTGCTGGTGACACATGATGCTGGACACTGGAGCCAAAATGTGAGCTGCTGGAGGAATTCAGCAGGTCAGGCAGCATCTGTGTAGGGAAATGGACAGTCAATACTTTGGGTCAAGACCATCTGTCTGGATTATCAGTACTAAGTTTGGGCTTGTTAAGGCCATTCATTTAGAGACCTTGTGACTGATTTGATCAAAGCATGGATTTCAGAGGTGAGATGAGAGTGACTGCCATTAATATCAAGGTAACATTACACAGCATGTGCCACTAAGAAGCCTTTGTAAGGTTAAGACAATGGACATCACAAAGGCAGATACCTCACATCGGGAAATGATTGTTATGGTTGTTGAGGATATCACTGCAGGAGTTCCTCAGAAAATGAATCTCAAGGTGCTATATGGCAACATATACATACTATAGTAATACATTTACTTTCAACTTTGAGCGGTGTTCAATGTCCAACTATCTTCAATTGCTTCATCAGTTCTCTTTACCTTAAGGTCACATAAGCAGAGGTGATTGTACAACATTCAGTTCCAATTACTCCAGTTCCTCATCAAATGAAGAGTCCAAATCTGCATGTTGCACCCAGGCATGTGGTAATCTGTGGCATTCAGGCTACAGGATTGGGGTATGAGAGAGAGAGAGAGAGAGAGAGACTCACAATGTATTCTTGATCCTTAGTGGCATTATCATCACTAAGTCTCTCGCCATTAGCACCCTGCCACTCACCATTTGTCCAGAAATGAACTAGACCAATCACATAAATACCATAACTACAGCAGCAGGTCAGAGCTCGAAAAAAGCAACATAAAGGACTTTTAACATTGTAAACTAGTGAGTTGTTTATTATGTCTCCCGGCTCGCTGTGAAAGTGGAGACATCGCTTCCTCCCTTATTAGGGAGAGAGAAACCCTGCCGTATGTTGAATACTGGGTGAAATGCGAAGTCTTTGGGGTAACCGGTATTCAATTGTAAGCAAGGTGGGAGAGTGGAAACTTGATTGGATGAGGACTAACCAATCAGGAGGGCTGGACCACAGGGTTATAAATACCACTGGACTAGACATACTCAGGCATCATCCCTGAAGAAGATTTCAGAGTATGTCATTTAAACATCGGTTATAATCAATACCTGTACCCAAATGGGAGCCCAAGAAGAGCTTATTCACAAATTATTTGGTTGCTCTGGCAACTTCCAGTCCTGTAAGCTGCCCATTCAGCAAAAGCATATCTTTAAAATAAATCACTTGTTCAGAATTCCTAGCAGTATCCTGTCAAAGTACTCATCATAGAGTTCATTACATTAGCATGACCCATGTAAGTATTTCTCCGTATGAAGACATCTTCAACCAATCTTTCAAGCAATAAATCGCTTTTTATTATCTCATTCAGAGGATTTTCAGTTTTGCTGACACAGCTATTCAAAAAAAACTAAAAGTAATATTGTTGAAAACTTCTGATGTGGAACGTGAATTCAATGTCCTATCAGCCCAGACTGCTACCTCCCTCTGGCACCAATGAAGATTAATGCTCCTGGTGCCAGTTCACATCATTCAGACCTGTGGTAGCGACTTGAAGCCAGGTCTTGATTTTTCCATGTTAAATCGCAGACAGATTTAAATTCCCACAGCTGTACACTAGTTCAAGCACTTGCATCAAATTCCTCTGAGTGCCATTTGAAGACAGTTGTTAATTCATTTATTTTAAAGGCATTTTCATTTTAGTCAGCATGTAAGGGAAAGATAACATGGCAGCATATTGTAAAGCTATTTCCAAGATGATCTTCTCCCAGCAAGAAAGCACATATCAGAAATTCAGCCACACCCTGTACTGCACTTCCTCCGTAGCTGTTAGACTTTAGTTTGCATTATTAGTGTTTCACCTTGTTCTACCTGAATGCACTGTGTAATGATCTAATCTGTATGAACAGTATGAAAAACCAGTTTTCACTTTATCTTGGTACATGTGACCAATTCCAGTTCCAATTCCCTGCAGAATCTGACAATCATTTCTGATATGTTTTCAGATCAAGCATTTTCTCATCTGCCTTCATTCAGAGTATGCAAAATATTTCTGCAAAGAAATGAATTGCCTGGGGTCTCATCAAAGTGACACTTAAGGAAGTGGGAGGAGAGGGGGAAACAAACCATCATCTCACCCACAAACTCTGAGCCCTTGCTCTTTGCTTATGTTTTCTGGCATTAAAATACATTGCTATTGATGGAAATACACTACCCTGTTTAATTAGAGTGAGCTGTTTTGCTCCATCTCTCATGTTAATTGCTGTAATGTTACTACAAGGTTATCGTTCAGATTTGGTGCTTGAAGCTCTTTCCTACAAGCAGAACTGTTCTGTTGATGATTGCAACTCTAATCCACAAGAAAGTTCTAGAAAGCAGCTTCCAGGTGGTGGGTCATAATGCGAACTTTTCAATGTGCTTTAAGAGAGATTTTCTTTGAAAGCGCTCAAGAAATTAAAAGAAAGCTGCAACAGAATAAGCTGTGCTTACAGGGGGAAATGTAGTGATGCGATTTGAAGGCAGGGAATGAGTGAGTAAAATTAACGAGCAGAGTTTTATGCATCACATACTATCATTAGGAACACATTTTTGTGGTGGATTATATATTCCATCTCAGATAAAGTCATAATGTGTTCATAAACAGCAAAGCAGTGTATTCCTGAACATTTTTAACAAGGTGATGATTTCATTCAATTGTAGTGAGACACTGAGTCAACCACCAAAAGGTTAATTTGAATCAAACCCTTCCTCTATTACCATCATGCCATGATATTTTTCTGTACCCTCCTTGTAGGAGAATGCAACACTTTTTAAAAATGCCTTTAAAAGTAAAGCTTGTGTGCCATTTACTATAACAACATGCATGACTTCTTAAGTATTTAATAGCTTTATATTTTCTCTGCACAACATCCACCAGAAGGCCCTCTTAGCGTGAAGCTGTTCTGCCTTTTTATTGCATCCTGTTCATTGCCGTGAGCTGCAGGCTGCCAACAGCTGAAGCTGTAGGGGTGGAACTGGTGAGTGTGCCGTTTGCCACCAGCAACAATAAACCAAACAGCTCATTGCACACTGTCATCACCCTCAACAAGCCATTGCAGAATAGGTGCTGGGCTTTGAAATCAGACTCCAAGATGAGAAACGTCCTGTGGGATTCTGGAATTCAAAAATGACTTTATCTTCAAACGGGCCTAAACAGGATTGAGCACGTGCCCTGCATCCACTTCACTGCTTGTTCCTCCTTAAAATTTAAGGCATTTATGCTGCAGTTGAAGATAGTATTCAAAAAAAGAGGAATTCTTTGCAGCACTAGCCCTTGGATGTAAAATGAAGGGAGAATCTGGAACATTATATATTGTCAGTTTAAAATTCCCTTGCAGAGATATAGAATTGGACCATGCACTTCACCAACAAGGGAAACTATCAAATTAATCAAATGTGTGGTATCATTGTCATTGCACTTTTTTTTCCTTCTAGGAGGAGGAATACTTCCCTTTCCAAAACTTATCCATAGTTAGCTTAACAAATATTGGAGAAGATCCAGACAAAAACTAAAGTGGGTCAGGATCACCAAAAGGACGACAAAATGTATTACCAGAATGAATGCAAAGAATTGTTCCTCACAGAGAACTACAACTAGTGACCAAAGAACCCCACTAGATGCAGTAAATGTACTTTTTCAAGAAGGCCATGAGGGATAAACTTAGTATTTACGGGCCAGTGCATTTGTTGTCAGTGGTAGGAAAGTTATTGTGAAATATTATGAAGATACGATTAATTTAAATTTGGAAGGTCAAAGATAGTCAGCATAATTTCGTTAGGGGGATTATTGTCTAACCAATTTGACTGATTTTTTTTTAAAGAAGTGACTAAGTGTATTGATGAGGGCAGTGTAGTCTACAGTGTTGTCTATATGGATCTCAGTAAGGCTTTCAAATGGGACAGTAATCAAAAAAAATAGAGGCCATGAGATCCATGGCAAATTGACAACTTGTATCCAAAAAGTATAGAGTATAGAGAATGATGGTAGATACTGGTTACTATAATGTACATTAACAATTTGAATGGAAATATAGGAGGTATTATTAATGGCATGGTAATTGCTAGCGCTAATATTGGGAAAGGTAATCCTGGGATACAGGGTAATATTACTAATTTGGTATTTGGGCTGCACAATAGCAGGTAGAATATGATACGTGTGAAGTGATAGACTGAATAGGGTCAGGATTTAACTATGACTGGTAGGATTCTGTGAAATACTGAGAACCCTTAGTGTAAAATGCTTAAAGGTGGAGGCACAGTTTTATAAAGTGGTCAAGAAAGTATACAGGATATTTGACTTAATTAGCCAGGCAAAGAATAGATAGACAGAGAGGGTATGGTGCAATTATATAAAACATTGGTTAGACCCTAACCCTAACTAGGATACATGTACAGATCTGGTCAGGATGGCCATGGTTGAACTGCAGAGAGTATTGAGGAGATTCACCCGCCTATTGCTTTGGAAAGTTATGAGGAGAGTCTGAACAGCTTTGGTTTGTTTCCCTTAGAGCAGAGAAGACTGAGAAGGAACCTGATGCATATATGTTTGATTATACAGGGCATAGATGGGGAAGTAGTGGGAGCTTTTTCCCCGTAGCAGATGGGTCTAAAACTAGCTTTTTAAAATAATGGGTAGAAGGTTTAGAGAGCATCTGATGAAGGTATTTTTCCTCTCAGAGGATGGAAAAATCTGGACTCACTGCCTTAGGAGTGGTAGAGACTGGTACTCTCAGGGGATTAAAAATAAGCAATTAGAGTTTAAAGTATATTTGGACAGGTGTATGGATAGGAAAGGTTTAGAGGAATATAGGTCAAATGCAGGCATATGGGACTAGTTCAGGCAGGCAACTTGGCCAGTATGTGTGAGTTGGGCCGAAGGGCCTGTATAACTCTATGGCCATGAGCCTTTGAATCAACAATGCACAGCCATGGACCATTTGGTGGGAAATGGGATTAGTATAGATATTTTCTTCTCAGTCAGTAAGGACACGGTGAGATGAAGGGCTTGTTTCTGTGCCTAATAACTCAAAACATAATGATTCTTCATACCACAATGTAACAACATTACAAATTGAACAATTTCTAATGGCACTGCATGTTCCATTAGAATTTCTGCTGCTTTAGCTTATCTGCAAGAACATAAGAAAGATTGTGTTACATGTGGCTAAATATAATCTTAAAATTTAAAAAAATCCTATGATAAATAATAGTAACAAAGCAAATGCTGGAGATGCAATACATTGATAAAAATAATCTGTACAATAATTTCTTTCAAAGTGTAACTCACATTTCTAGAATGCTTTTGTATGCCCCCAGCATTCCCAATTGTTCAACTTCACAGCCATAGAATTATTCTTTTCTGGTCACTGTTTTTGTAGGGAAACACTGCAATTGAATCTTGAAAGAGTTTTATAAATAGAAAGTATGTTTGGACGAACACATTGAAAGGTATTAGTTATAGTCACATTTGTGCAACATCATGAGACAATATTGTTCTTGTCGAAAAAATTAAAAATGGATACCTACACATTACTAAATCACCACTCTTTCAGCTGGTTATCAGTAAAATAACTGAGTGGTGCACTAGGAAGGTTCAACAACCCCCAAGGGAAAAACATATATCAAATGTGACAGCCTCTGCTTGGCAGTCAAATAGAAATATATTGACCCCCTTTGTATGTTGTTTCCATTGTGGTCATCCTATGGGAAAATCTCTGAGGCCAATAGAGTACTGAAGCTAATGTGCTTTCAAAATGTTAGGGTGAACAGTTAAGATATCACTGAGCATCTTCACCGACAAAAAGTGGCCAGTCCAGAATTTAACTGCATCTCAACATTTGGGCTGCTAACAGTCTGTAAACAATTCTCATTCATCATGTGAGCCACGACTGCAGCCGACACACCCTGCAGTCCAAAGTTACACCTCTTGCCACAGCAGGCCTTCTTCCAGACATAATGCCTGCTGAGATGTCCATCAGTCCAGCACAGAGGCCTGACAGAAGATGCCTCCTTAAAATCTGAAACACATGGATGAAGCAGTCCATTTCCTGGTCATTATAGGTAGTGAAATGGACAACTACATTGGGAGGGAAATTCATTGCTCTTTCTAACCTGCAGGCCCAATAAAGTAAATAAGATAGGAAAAGAAGAAAGTGCTTAAATTAAACTCATTTTCTTGCAAAGAAGGAGCTAATCCACATGAAAAGTTTCCTATTAATTAATTCATAATATTCCAAAAAGATCCTTGGTCTTTCTTTCTAATTAAAGCAGTAGAAGGGACAGCAAACTTTAAATTACTCTATTTATATGTGTGCTCAGAGCAGAGTTGTCATTCTAAAATGTGTTAACAAATTAATAGGCTTCTGTTTCAGCTTATTAGGCACTGTTGACATTTTTTTCAGGGCTGATCCTGAAAATCTTATGAAAAATTATGTGGTGAGGTGTGGTGTCAGTGAGGGGAGAAAAAGGGGTTGAAACAGAATATGAGTCCTGATCTGAGGGTTGGGTCAGAATTAATGGTACACACTGACTCAAAAGGGATTTTTCCAAAATGTTGCCATTGACTGGGGTGAGTTATTGGAGAAGTTTTCAACTCTACAGTGAGTGTCATTTGGCAGAGCAGGAACAGCATAAAAATGTGCTTCTGAGATCAAAATGTACGATGGAATGTGTGAGAGATGGACAGAATAACCAGACCAGATAGATGCAGTGCACAAAAGCCAAGACACTTAAATTCAGACTTAGACAAGAAACAATGATTGAGCAGAGAACTGGGCAAATGATGCAACTGCTTCAAATTTTAAACAAAAGAGATTCTGCAGGTACTGCAAATCTTGAGCAACACGCAGAAAATGCTGGAGAAACTCAGCAAGTCAGGCAGCATCTATACAGGGGAATAAACAGTCGGCATTTTGAGCAAAGACCCTTCATCAGGACTGGAAAGGGCAGAATTCTGGCAACACTTTGGGTGGAGACTCTGCACCGGGACTGAGAGTTTAGAGGGGCAATAGACAGTATAATGAGGTGGGGGGGGGGGAGGGTTGAGGCAGAGATGAGCAGGTGATAAGTGAAACCAGTGAGGAAGGGGATGTTGGGCAGATAGAGCCTGGTGGTTTGGAATGGACGATATAGGGGGATTACCAGAAGTTAGAGCAATCAATGTTCAAGATATCAAATTGGAGATTACGCAAATGGAATATGAGATTCTGCATCTCCAAGCTGAGTTTGGCCTCATCATGGCAGTAGAAGAGGCCATAGACAGAATGGGAATGAGAAATCCATTTGAAATAGATAGCCTTTTGCTGCAGACGGAGCAAAGCCCTGAACAAACAGTCCCACGATCTGCATCGGATCCCAGTAACTTCTACTCCCTCCCTCCCTCTTTCTTTTTCCATTCCCAACTCTGGTAACCATCTCTTTTTTTCATCTGTCTATCATTCCCCTCTGGTTCTTCTCCTTCCCTTCTGCAGTGTTATATTTCTTCTTCTTCAGACCATTACTTCTTCCAACTATCATCTCCCAGATTCTTACTTCATCCACCCTCTCCCTCATCTGGTCTCACCTGACAGCTTGTATTCCTTCTCCTCCTCCCGCCTTTTTATTCTGGGTTTTGTCCTTCTTTTCAGTCCTGGTGAAGCTTCTCAGCCTGAAATGTTGGCTGTTTATTCCCCTCCATTGATGATGTCTGGCTTGCTGAGTTCCTCCAGCACATTTTGTGTGTCACTCATTGCCTCAAATTTGTTTTTTTGCCACAATGACCTTGGATCTGTAATGGACCACTTGTCACTAGGGGAGCCCTGATCCTGAGTCAATTCCAAATTTATGACAGGCCTGATAATTTAATGTATGTGCAGTTTCTTATTTTAACCGCTTATAGTAATCAGTGATAAAATGAGATAATTAATTAATATACAGAACTGCTAGAGACATACAGTACTGCAGCACAGAAACAAACCATTTGGCCCTTCTAGTTTGTGATGAACAGTTTATTGCTAAGTCCCATCAACTATAGGTCTCCATATTCTTTCCATCCATGTACTATTCACTGGCATGAATTCAATCACAAACATACCCACCATGTAGTCCATGAATTAGAAAGCCCGGTATTTCAGTGCTGAAACTGCTTAATAAGTGACATACATGCTGACAGCCTCATCTCACTTCTCATTTTTTATTTCAAACTTTTAGCTATCCACAGTTTCTGAGGTTTCAGGGTCAAATAATTCTATAAATTTTATGCTATTTTGCTCAATGAAACACAATTTGATTTTGGTGGCATTAAATCACTTCCCAATACGTCTCTGAACCCACTTCAGTTTACAGAATAACTTTCCTGTGTATTATCTTTTATGCAGGTGAATTCCAGCAATTACATTCAGTGTCACTTTATTAGGTACACTTGTACACCTGCTCATTAATATCTAATGTAAATATCTAATCCACCAATCATGTGGCTGCTACTCAATGCATAAAAGCGTGCAGACATAGTCAATGGGTTCAATTGTTGCTTAGCCCAAACATCAGAATTGGGAGGAAATGTGATTTTAAGTGATTTTGACTGTGGGATGATTGTTAGTGTCAGATGGGGTGGTTTCAGTATTTCAGAAACTGCTGATCTCCTGTGATTTTCATGCACAATAGTATCTAGAGTTTACAGAGAATGGTGCAATAAGCAAAGACTGTGCGGTGTCCGGCAGATCTGTGGGTGAAAACACCTTGTTAATGAGAGAGGTCAGAGGAGAAGGCCAGACTGGTTTAAGCTGACAGGAAGGTAACAGTAACTCAGATGGCCACATGTTACAACAGTGGTGTGTAGAAGAGCATCTCTGAATGAACAACAGGTGAACCTTGAAGCGGATGGGTTACAGCAGCCAGAGACCATGAACATACACTCAGTGACCACTGTATTAGGTACAGGAAGTATGGAATAACATGGCCACTGAGTGCATGATGTGTGTACACAGATAACACACTTCCAAATGTGCCATGTATGAAATGAAAGGCTCACTGACTTTATGAAATCCATCAAGGCTTTCAATGAAACCACCTACAGCCTGTGCAGCCATCTTGTCCTCTTCTGATGCTGTTCTGCTAAAACTGATGATACTCCACCACAATACACAATGCTTCCTTCTTTTTCAGTGTCTATTTAATTTGATGACTGCACACACTGACTCATTAAACTATTTAAAATTCCTGTTCTGTTGGACACATCAGGAGGTCTTTCAGCCTAGCATGTATGTACTATGAAATCACTTCACTAGTCACACTACAACTTTGTAGCCTTATTCCGCTTTGTAATTTTGCGCTGCTCTCATTCCAAGGACTTACTCAGGAGCCTCCCAAATCTTTGCTTTATTTCCAAAAGTTTGGCTGTTAACCTCTATTGAGTGTAGACCCACAGGCTCATACACTGGGTTAAGAGTTGCTGAGCTTGGTAACTCTATTGGTCTCTCAAAGCACTGCTGTGATCACCAGCACCAGTGATTTGCTGGTCTTTTCGGTTGACATAAAATCCAATGTTAGCTCTTCACGTGAGGTCCATCCTTAGTTACAGGAATATAATAGAAACTTGCAGCTGTGCTTTAACACATGCTCCTGGTTTATTCCACCCTTTATCTGCTCTATACACATTTGTCAAACCTTTACCCATATCGTGCAGTGCAGTGTTCTGTTCATTCTACAAACAGGGTGAATTGGATAGGGGCAGGACAAGGTATTTGCTTCTGACATTCATTAAGGGCTATACCTTGCCAAAAGGATTATCAAGTTTTGAAACTTCTGCTTCCCCTAATAAACTCTCCTCAGGCTTCCAGCCAGGTACAGGTATTGATTTTAACTGGGTACCTGTGCCCAGCTGGAAGTTGGAGAAGAGTTTATTCATCATATGCACTAGTAAAGCACTATATCATTTTTTTTTACTTCTCCTCATGCACTTGGAATCAAAAACAATTTACACCATTAAAGCATCACCCAATTTTCCTCCACTTCAAACAAACAAACGTTTTTGGCTCAAAAGATTCTGTGTTCTGCATCTTCAAAGCATCTCATGCTCCAAAAAATTCTGTTTATATTAATTTCACCTAAATTCTATCCTTACTCTCAAGAACAATTATGGATCAATGTTGTCATGACACTGACTAACCAATAAGAAGAAATCATCTTTCCATATTTATACTATGGGTAACAGCTAATTAGGGTAGAAGTTCATATCCAGTCACAGAGGATTGATGTGAATGGATAGGACAATTAAGACAAACTACTGTTTATTGCATTTATAATACATTTCTACACCCTTATATCTACATATATCTTCTTTCGCCTAGTAAAATATTCAATGATGTTTAACAGAATAATTTTACACAATTTTAATGCCAAATTCTTTAGGGAGTGGGGCTTTACGTAATGCTTTTAATCAAAGACTGCTTTCAAACAATGGATGGGAAATTGATAGCAATGTGGAGACTTTTATGGTGGATATTCCAAAGTTAAGTCATTGGCAGATAAAGGCACAGCGTGCTAAAGTGGACTGTGCAGGAGGCTAGAACAGGAGGACCACACAGTTTAAGAGAGAGTTGAGGCGATGGAGGTATTGGAATTTCAAAATTAACATGCTGCCCGATTAGAAGCAAACACAGGGATGAAGTATAAATGCTACAAATAGGGAGGAAGAACTTTTGGATGAGCTCAGGTGAGTGGAAGTTGGGAAACTAGTCTGCAGTGTGCTGGTAACCGTTTCTAGCCAGCCAGCTTGGGAAAGAATCAGATAGAGCTGTTTTTCAGAACTTTTTGGCCATTCACAGCATTTCCTACCACTGCACCACTGGGAAAGAAGCTGACAACATACTAAACATGAAAGTGCAAAATAACTATGAGTAAACTCAGACAATCCTTAAGCAGATATTTTGTGGGAATATGGATAGAAAGAATTCACACAGCGCTCTAAGGCAGCAATGAATGGTTCAATACTTTAAATGGGCAAAAAGGTGTACTATTGACTTCTTAGACATATAGCCACAAAATCTTCAAGGCCCTATATCTGCATAGTATCAGGCCTGTAATGGATAGCTGGAGTACAGTCTATTAGTTAATCCATCTTGCACATCTATGGCCGATGACATGATGACACATACCAAGAGCGACAAAGAGAGAGCAGGGAGACAATGTAATATTACTGAGTTACTAACAGCTTGCTTTTGCTTCGGGAAGATCTAAAGTTAACAACTAAATGACAGAAGAGGTGAGTCATTTCAATAGCTGGCTTCATTTCTGTACAATTGCCATCGATAGGTTCTTCCATGTGATTAATGTGAGAGACCTCAGTGAGCTAAACCTACTTATCAGTAGTCCAGCCAGGTGCAGAAAAATCCTTCAGACTTCATAATTTATGTTGTAATTAGACCTCAGTATTTTTGTTTGGATGAAATTTAAATCATGAATTACTAGCCATATAACTGTTTTATTTTTAGCTTAGAATTAACCTTTCTTACCAATGATACCTTGGGCAGCAGCTCCCTTGAGGGTGGTGTGAGTGTGGAGCAAGCTGTCAGCTGAAGTGGTGGATGGAGGTTTGAGTTCAATATTTAAGGGAAGTTTGAATAAGTTTGTAGATGGAGGGCTATGGTACAGATGCAGGTCAGTAAAACTAGGCAGAATAATATTTCGGCAGAAACTAAATGGGCCAAAGGGCCTGTTTCTATGCAGTAATAATCTATGACTCTCCACAGAAAAAGGCATCCCAGCCCTTCGTAAACTAATGTAAAGAGCATTAAGTTCTCCACTGAAGTGTTACAGAGCAGCACATTGTCATCCATGGTCAAATTCTTTACCAGCAATAATGTGGAGACAAATTAAGAGAGCTTTCCACCTCCAAAAGCAACCAGATTGGTAACTGCCACTGGGGTGGCTGCAACTTATCTTGATTAGACTTAATCAAAAAACTGGTGTGACTCACCACAGACAAATTCACTGCAATTGTATCTACGCCGAAAAGCAAAGTCATTCAACTAAACCATGTTTCTAGTTAAAGCTAGAAAGTTGATAAATTCATAATTATAGAAGCAGATTGAGGAAGGACAAAATGCTCATTTTCTTTTGCTGCTGATGAAAAATTATTTTAAAAATGTTTATAACTTCAATTAATACCTCCTTAATGAGACACAACATTTGGCAGGAAAATGATCTTGCATCTTAAAAGTCAGAATTTGATGCCTGGCTTCCATTTTAGAAATTTCCAGATGGTCCAAAAAAAAATAAAACCAAGCAGGTGGGGAAGCGGGATGTTTTAAAACGACTCCTGGCTGTTGTTTCATGTTTATGTTTGGACTTTTAATTGCTTGTGCTCATTTAGTACTTCAAAGACCTTTGATACTTTGCAAATTCATAATACTGAGAAGAATTGATAGACACCGCCTCAAACATTGTGGCTGAAATTTAGCATTTGTCAATTTAATAGAAAAGCTTGGACATTCCCAGTTCTGAGACACAGCTGCAACACAGAGTGATAGGAATAACCAGGGCTTGATCCCTCCCATTCCACTAAGATTCTCATTTCCTTTATGTTGCCTTGAGGCAAGAACCTACCTTCCACTTAGTCCCTCCACATGGGGTTGAGGTGAGAGGGAAAATCACTGCATACCTTCTATTTCCCTTCAAAGGGATGCTGACAGATGGCTGTAAGGAGGTTACCTACCCTTTTGCTCGCTGAAGAGACCTCCACGTAAAGGATGTTAAGCACACACACAAAAAAAATTCTCTTCATCTGAAAAATGCCACAAAGGCTTAAACTGCCCTGGTAATTTAGTCTGTAGCTCCATTCCACTCTGCAATAGGAAAGATCTGCCAAATTTTGTCTTCATAACCCTTACTAATTTTAAGCAGTGTTTTCTCGTTCTTTGCTGAGGGAAGTTATTACATTTACAATTGACTTCAAGATTTTTTTACCTAGGTTCAGTTGTTTTACTTCAAGCGAAACAACCTTAAGATTCAAGATGCATGACTTAAGGTTCAAGATTGCCCAATGTCATTCCCTGTACAAGTGTAAGGAGAATTAATTAATTGTTGCTCTAGAGACGATGCAGCACAAAAAAGCCCAAAAGATAAAGAATACACAATAAATATAAATATCATACATAAGATAGCTAATGTACATAAATTGATTGTCCATAAAGTAAGGCTAGGCTGCACGGAAGGTGACTGATGGAAAATAATAAGGTAGTGGTGGAGCTAGTAGGCAGAGGTGTTGATTGGTCTTACTGCTTGGGGAAAGTATCTGTTTTTGAGGCTGGTCGTCCTGGCGTGGATGCTACATAGCCTCCTCCCTGATGGGAATGGAGTAATCAGTCCATGCGTCAGGTGTGTTGGATCCTTCATGATGATACTGGATCTTTCCCAGCACCTTCCTGCATACATGTGCTTGATGGCGGGCATGCTGGTGCCAGTGGTGCACTGGGCAGTTTTGACTACCCGTTGTAGAGCCTTCCTGTCCGCCACAGTGCAATTTCTATACCAAGTAATGATGAAGCTTGTTAGGATGCTCTTTACTGTACGTATGTAGAATGATGTGAATATGGGTGCACAAAATCCAGCTGTCTTCAGCCTCATCAGAAAACAAAGGCGCAGGCAAGCTTTCTTGACTGTGTAGGATGTGCTCTGGGAGCATGAAAGATTGTGTGTAATGTGCACTCCCAGGAGTTTGAAAGCACTTGCAGTTTCCACTGCTGTGTCAACAATGTAAAGGGGGATGTGAGTGGTGCGAGTTCTCCAGAAATCAATAACCATCTCCTTTGTCTGTCGACATTGAGGAAAAGGTTATTTGCCTGGCACCCGGCCTCAAGCTCTTCCACCTGCCCGCTGTAAACCGCCTCTTCATCGTAGGCGATGGGTCCCACCACTGCCATGTCATCAGTGAACTTGACAATGTGATTGCTCGAGAGTTTTGCCCTGCAGTCACGTGAGAGCAAAGGGCTCAGCGTGCAACCCCGGTGGGCACCTGTGCTGAGGATGATGGGGAGGAGGAGCTGAATATCTGAGGTCTGTTGGTTAGGAAGTCCAACATCCATGTGCACAGTGGTGCACTTAAACCGAGGAGCAGGAGTTTGTTCACCAAGGTCTGTGAGACAATAGTATTGAATGCAAAGCAGAAATCCAGAAACAGCATTCTGACATCAGTTTCCTCATTTTCTAGGTGCGGCGTGGTCAGCTGCATGATAGATACTATGGCATCAGTCGTAGAGCAGTTCTGTTGGAAAGCATATTGGTGAGTGCCCAACGTGGCAAGAATGGAGCTTTTGGTATGTTCCATTATCTGCCATTGCATGCACTTCAGGATGACCGGCGTCAGTGCCACTGCGCAGTAGTCATTTACTTCTGAAGGTGTAGAGCTTTTGCACAGCACAGTAGTGCAGTGATCAGCACAACACTTTGCAGTAACTGTAACCAGGGTTCTATTCCCACCGTTGTCCGTGAGAAGTTTATACGTTCCCCAGTGACCACGTGGCTTTCCTCACGATGCTCTAGTTTCCTTCAACAGTCCATCACAAAAGGTGCAAGTGCCACTGTGAAGCCAGCATTTAATGCCTGTCCAAATTTCCTGCAGGAGGGTAGGACTGAACCCAGGTCTCTTGCACTTTGAAGCAGCATCTCTACTTGCTGCAACACTGTAAATCTGAAATCAAATAGAAATTACTACAACAGGTCTGACAGGTCAACAGGTCTGACAACACCTTTAATGAGATACTGTAAATAAAGTTAACATTTAGGATTGATGACTTAAATTAACTCAATTCTCTTTCATTTTCAGTGGAGTCGACCTATAAGCACTCACAAAGCAATGTGCATGCTGTCAGCCGAAACATAAAAACTGAAAGCCTTAAGGAATGTACCAACATCAGAAAATAAGAGCTGGAGTAGGCCACTCAGCCTTGCTCTGGATCTCATTTCTCTCAATAGCTCTCTCTCCTGGTCTTAATATACCTAGTTTATTATTTCTATGTGGTAAACTAAATAGTTCATGAACACCTTCCACTATTCACCCAATGATTCATATTTTGACTAAATGAGGCTTTTGGTCACCTGCAGCTTAATTTTACTTTACCAAACACTAGTCATACACTCCACTCTTTGTCAAACATACTCCTAAGCTGCCATCATTCACATAATTTCAAATTCATAAATGTAGTTGGTATTAAAACAAACATGCTAACTAGATGTTTCTGTATGCACAAAAGAATAACAATTCAAACCAGTAACATCAAAGAGATGCATCAGTTCAAATTTTTACACAAGTTTTCAAGAGTTCCAGCAGTCTAAAGAGGTTCAATGCTGTAAAGAAGAAAATAATTTTGTGTGACTGTCTTTTACTGTTTGAAAGTTAGCAATAATTAAATTATCTTTGATGTGATTATTCTCCCACTGCCTGTAGTTTCTCTACACTTTCCATCCAGTGGTCCCCAAGGTCCACATGTTGAGCGTGATCTACAACTACTGGCAGGAAATTGAAGCAGTGTTTTGCAGAAGGATGCTGATTAACTTGTGTATTTCTTCGGGCCTCAAGAGTGACCCACAAACTATGGATAAGCCCTCTCTGCCAGTGGCCAGATCGTTGAATGACAGCATATTTGTACACAGCTTCTCCTGTTTGGTGGGTTGTCTTTTTTTTCTGATAAATGAATCTATGATGTTTTAGGGATGGAAGAGGGGAGGTGCTGTGCTGGGGGTAGAGGGTAGCAATTGACAATAAATCCTGTGAAAGAATATCAACAGGTTTTCTTCAGGAAGGGAGAAAGAAGAAAACATTTCATTTCAAATCCTAACCAAAACACTGCCATCTGTACCTACTTTGACAAGTTTCAAAACCTCTCTTTATCCCACTCAGCCGCCTGATAAGAGTGCAGAACAAGTAGTAAATTCACAGTGTGTTGCACACAGCCTCATATCCTGCAGAGGTCAAAGGCTGCCAACAGGACTACTTACTCCTGGGCTATATCACAAAACTTTAATAACGACTCCAATTTAAGAAAAAAAACTTGCCAAATGGGCCTTTAATATGGTGCAGACAAAACTCCTCTGAATTAAATTCATATTCAAGAATGTTCATGTTTTTTGTCAGGTTTGCTTCCTATTCCTAATCACAATTAGAGGTGTTTTACATTAACATGAGATAACCCTGCAAGAAAATGTTAAATGCTGTTAGTTGAGGAGCCCCCATATGTGAGAAATAGTTTTCACTGACATTAATCAGCAGGTAACATTCTCCATTTATACTTTGATTACTGTTGCTATAGCATTAGTGATTCAGCAGCAGCGTATGCAGGGAGCTGAAATTAAAATGCCCATTTAGCCACGTGCTTCAATGTACACAGGAATGCTTATTTTACCAACTGACTAAAAATTTGATTGGATTTTTAAGTTGTTTCTTTAAAAAGAAATACAAGATTATATGCATCCATGTCAGGAATAACAATAACGCTAATGTCAAATTAACTTTGATGAATTCATGAAATCAACTTCAAAATGAATGACTTCGAGATTCAAGATTCAAGATTGTTTATTGTATTTCTTCAGTACATGAGTGCAAAGGAGAATGAAATGATTATTACTCCAGATGGGATGCAGCTTATATTAACACAATAGCATAAAACTCAATGAATATAAATTTAAAAGCAATCCTACAAAACACTATGTACAAGTAAAGTGGCAGTGCCTGGGGGAATGAAGGATGCTGAGGGGCTCTGGAGAGGAGTGGCTGATGTAGATGTTGTGATGGAGCGTGGTGGAGTGGGTTAATGGCTGGAGGTGTTGATGGCTTGGGGGAAATAAATTTTTTTTGTGTCTAATGGTCCTGAGGTGGAAGCTGCATAGCCTCTTCCCTAATGAGAGTGGGAAAAACAGACCTTGAGCAGGGTGGGTGGGATCCTTTATGATACTGCTGGACATTTTCTGGCACCTTTCTGCATAAATATCCTTGATGACATTAGTGATGTCCTTGGCATTAGGAAGGCAGAGTCTGCACGGCTTCCAATCCGGAAAGTTTATCAGGCCTCAATGATCCCAAGTCTTGAGAAGTTTGTAAAATCTATTCCACAACTGTATTAAGACAATCTTAATGTGACTCAAGCCATGAAATACTTTTGAAATTGTGTAATTTTCCTGCAGTGGTGACAAACAATAATGAGATAAATGACCTGTACATGTGCTTTTGGTGCTATTATTCAGAGGAAAATGTTAGTTGGAGCTCCAGAACCTCCAATACAACTTTAAATACTTCCAGAGAATGCTTAGCATCCAGCTGAGGTAGAGAATGTTGAGTGTTGTTTCTGCCCATTCAGACCAGGCTTAAAAGCAAACCTCATTAGTGAGATTAATATTATATCAGGTTATTCAGCAACTCTAGAATTATTGATAATATTCAGTATAACTGCAAATCTAATTACTTCAAGTTATTTTGTATAAACAGACTGAACTGTAGTCCAGTGCCTCATTGGAAGAAATTGTGTCATTCTCCTCGTACAGAGCTGCAATGTTAAGGTTGCGAATTCAAATCCGGATATAGGGATCAAACCTTTTAGTTCAGAGGTGAAAGTGCTGTCACCAGAGACAAACTATACTGCTCTCGCAAAGCCAGAACATATTTTTAAAATCTGTGAACACGGCTAGCAAGACAAATATTTTCTGTCCTTAAGAGAGTGGTGACATGCTTCTTTCTTGACAGCAGTGAGGGGTAGGGCATTTCAGGAGTAGTTTTGAAGGCCTGAAGTCACACATGGCCATTCAAAGTCACAGAATTAGATCCCCCTCCCTAAAGCGTAATAAGGGTTTGTTTTAATCAGAATCCAATGTTCAAAAAGACTCCTTTACTGATATTTGATAAGAATGTAAAATGTATTAATAAACTATATTTAAACTCCACACTCTGCTCTGGTGAAATTGAAGCAGAAATCCAAATTAGGGAGTTATTATGCTACCATAACATGGCATCTCCTTGGTGACGTTTGCAAAGATTTTTATGTGCTTGTAAACTCAAACAGAAGTCAGATAATGCAAGAAAATGATATTCCCTGAATGTCAAATAAATGATGCCTTATTGGAGTCAGGAAGGTCCTTCCCTGCTAACTGAGATGCAAAACTATAAATATCCTTGCCAGAACACGGCAATTTCTCAGGTGATGTTGCTGTGTTCCTGTCTCTTTGAACACCACTATTGTGTTCTGAGTAAACAGCTGACTGCAATAATGCCTTTTGAAAAGATTCTTGTTTAACTGCTACAAGAGTTCACCATATCAAGATTACGCCACTATTGAACACTTCTATAAGGATTGCTACCACAAAAAAGCAGCATCCATCACCAAGGACCCCTACCGTACAAGACATGTTCCCTTCTTTCTGCTATCGTCAGGAAGGAGGTACAGGAAACTTAGATCCCACACCACCAAACAGTTCAGAACAGTTATTATTCTTCAACCATCAGGCTCCTGAACGAGTGTGGATTATTTCACTCTTCTGAACTGATTCCACAACCTACGGACTCACTTTCAAGAACTCTATAACTCATGTTCTCAACACGTTTTTAATATTATCTATTACTTATTATTTAATATTATTATTTTTTGTACTTGTACATTTTCTCTTCTCTTGTACATAGGTTGTTTGTCCATCTTCATTTGTATGTAGTTTTTTAATTGTTTCTCTGTATTTCTCTGTATCTACTGTGAATATCTGCAAGAAAATCAGTCTCAGGGTAGTGTAAATGTAGTGACATATACGGTGCACACTTCAATATGATTTTTTTTGAACTTTGAACTTCGAAGTTGTACCAACAAGTAAAGGAAACAGAGTGGAAGGGATAAGGGATTACAATATCCAGAGCATCAACAGCAAGGCATTCAGGAGCCGTGGCTGCTCAATAATAAACTGTAATGTAAGGAGACAAGAGCTGTTGCCAGCTTTCTAAAGGCTGCATGGTGTGGAAACACTCAATATTTCTAAACTCTCAATGGGACGCTAGAAACAAGTGGCAAAAGTCACTCACAATGCAAACCTTATTTAAAGAATTTGTATATTTTCCCTAGATATGGGCTCATACTTACAAAAGAACTTATATTGTCCAACTCCGTCTGCCCTGAAAAAACAGGAATAGGTTTTCTGCTATAATGAGGTGGGGTTTCTAAGCTGATTAAGACAGCATTATGTGTCAGCTTTATAACGTGTAGACTGAGCCATGTGCGAAGCGGATCAGCGGAAGTAGGTTACCTAAGTGGTATCAAGGAGTTAGAAGAATGACTGGTCATATTTTTCATCACTGCAACAAATTGCTAGATTTATTGAATTCAATTTTATTAATATTTACTGGGGAATTCACAATCTCGGGACTACTATTCCAATTTAATATAAGCTCAAGTTTATTGTCATCTGACTGTAAATATATACATACAACCAAATGAAACAACATTCCTTCAGACCACGGAGCACCCACAAAACATATACAGTATCATTTGCAACATATAAAACAAAATATTGCCATAAGTATGTTAATAAAGTATAATTCAAAATGCACGAAGTGTGTAGCACAGGTAAATAGTAAACAGTAGACAGTAGAGTAAGCAGCTCACTGTCCTAATTATGAGACATCGATGGTGGCAGGGTATTCATTAGTCTCACAGACTGAGGGAAGAAGCAATTACCCACTCTGGCAGTGCTAGTCCTAATGCATCTATACACTTTCCTGTACCTCCTTCCTGATGGCAGTGGGTCAACGAGATTGTGAGATAGCTGGTAGAGATCCTCAACAGTTCTTCTGGCCTTTCATCTATGATATTCCCAGTAAATGTCACAAACAGAGGGAAGGGAGACCCTGGAAATCCTCCTGTTGGCTTTTAAGTATTCTATGAAGGGCTTTGCAGATATGATTTAGAAGCTTCTCTCATAGATAGATAGATAGATATAATTTATTGATCCCGAGGGAAATTGGGTTTCGTTACAGCCACACCAACCAAGAACAGAGCATAAATATAGCAATGCAAAAACCACAAACAATCAAACAACAATATGCAAACTATGCCAGATGGAAATAAGTCCAGGACCAGCCTATTGGCTCAGGGTGTCTGACCCTCCACGGGAGGAGCTGCAAAGTTTGATGGCCACAGGCAGGAACAACCCCAGTGTTGTATCTCAGTGGAATGTGCCCGGAGTCCAACAGCAAAAAGTTCAATATCCGGTCTACAAACACGTTCCTCGATCGTAGTATGACCAGGATTGCACCATCCGTTGTTAAACGGAACAGCAAGCCTCCAGCTCCTTTACACTTACCGCTCTCAGTGCACTTCCGGTCAGCCCGAACGGTCTGGAAGCCATCCATGGAAAAGTTTTGATTGGGTATGTCCTCGTGCAGCCCCGTTCCAGTGAAACACATAACACTGCACTCCCGAAATGTTCTCTGACACCTGGCTAGCGCCGTCAACTCGTCCATTTTATTACCCACCAAACTCCTCTTCTCCATAAGTCTCTGTTGTCTCGACCTGGTCCTCTTTCCTCACCTTTGTGATCCCCCTTTGCATCCTCTGTGTGTTTTCCTCCAGATTTCAGCAGGGGTGTCCGCCGCTCTGTTCACTAAACTGGCCAGCATAAGCACAATCAGCTGGTCCCTGGAATAAACAATGCGACCATACTGCTGCCCCGCTAATGACGCGTGTTTAAGTTCATCAAAAGCAGAAATAACAAATCACTGACTTAGTTGTAGTTTTGGCTCAGTTGATAGCACTCTCAACTCGTAACAGAATTTTGCGTTTACCAATATATTGTAACCTTCATACTTGATCTCCCAAAGTGCAACTGTTCAGATTTTTTCTTCAATATTTACCTCTTCAACATCACTGCTCAGTTTTCACTTCAGTCCCCTTCCTCCACAACCCACCTTCCCACTTACCTGGTTTCACCTAACACCATTTAGCCTGTACTCCTTCCCCTCTCCCACCTTCCCATTCTGGCTCCTTCCCTCTTCCTTACCAGTCCCAATGAAGGATTTCAGCCCAAAGTGTCGACTGTTTATTCCCCTGACGTGCTTAGTCCCTCCAGCATTTTGTGTGTGTTGCTTTGGATTTCAACTATCTGCAGAATCTCTTGTGCTTACACTTCAAAGTTACTGCGCTATGCATAACACAGGTTAAGCTGAATGCCAGGATGATGAAGATGAAGGTGATGATGCTGCTGATGATGATGTTGTTTATGTATTCCTCATTCTTCCCCTTCTCTCCTCATGGAAGGCTCTTGTGTGTTCCCAAAGCAAGGATCACCCACATACCTGTCCATCTGAGTTTTTCCTCTTGGTCTGCCCTTCGTATTCCCTTCCCTATCTGGTTCTATTTAGCCAATATTCCTCCCTTATTTGATTCCACTTTCCACATTCCAGCCCCTATCTCCACATCCCATTCTCAGATGCTCTGTCTTTACTTAGTCTGGTCGTAAGCCAGAGATTCTTAAGAGTCAGTAGGAATGTTACACTTCTTTTGAGGAAGCTTTGAGCACATCCTTGAATCTTTCCCTCTGTCCATCTCTTTCTATGTCAGAACTCAGAGAGTATATAACTTATTAAAAGCACTCCCAGGCTGGCTACAAATTGTAGAGGATTTGCCGATTAGATCATGTGCAAAAAACAAACTGCTAGAGGAACTCAGGGGGGTTGAGCATTGACTGCGGAGACAAGAGGATGATCAACGTATATGGTCAAGACCCTGAATCAGGACTGACAGTGCAGAGGGAAGAGAGCAGGTATTAAGACATGAGAGTGGACAGGGGCTGGTAGGTGATATACAGACCCAGAAAAGGTGGCAAATGAGCAAGAGCTGAAAAATGATAGGTGGATCTGAGTGAGTAAGGGTTGATTGGTTGATAGGGTTTAACAGAATTATGGTATATTTCCAAATTTCATTGAAACATATTTTTCTGGCAGTACAAGAAGATGCTAGCTGAGGTTTCTAGAAGGCACAGTTTCAAAATGAGTAGACGGCCATTCAAGAGAAAAAGCAGAAGAAATGCCTTCATTCAGAGAATAGTGAATCTTTAAACTTCACTACCTAACAGGCTAGGCACTGAGTAGATACATGACAGAGTCTGGTAGGTTTACTAGATATTATTGGAATCAGGGGATATGGGGTCAGTGCAGGAAAGTGATGTAGGCATAAATGATCAGTTATTGAATGGTGCAGCAGTCACAAGGGGTCAACTTACCAACTCCTGCTTTTATTTTATATGTTTTTGTCTTACATCCTTGTGCAACATTACCAATTTATAATGGAGGCAAAAACTATGATGAAGAAAATGAATTTGACTGACTGTGTACACAGTTCATGAGAGACTTGTCCACAAATACAAAATACCAAAATACTCATGTAATTTTCTCTTTCATACACTAGCTTAGCATGCAATAATAGTGAAGTGTTACTTAAGTCATGCAAAACCAATCTAGTGTTTAACTCCTGTCATCACTGAATTTGGAGGGGGGCAGATCACGGGCTGAATTGGGCTTCTGAACAAAGTTTACAAGAGCTCTGTTTCTACCCTCTTGCACTGGAAGATAAAGGTCCAACAATGCCACAAGGGATTTGCCTTGTTAATGGCAGCAATGGAAGAGCTGCCAAGCAACACACACAAAATGCTGGAGGAACTCAACGGGTCAGGCACCATCTATGGAAAAAAGTACAGTCAACGTTTCAGGCCGAAATCCTGCAGCAAGACTGGAGAAAAAAAGATCTAAAAGGTGGGGAGGGAAGAGAGAAACACAAGGTGATAGGTGAAACCAAGAGGGGGAGGGATGAAGTAAATAGCTGGACAGTTGATTGGTGAAAGAGATACGGGGCTAGAGAAGAGGGAGTCTGATAGGTGGTGATAGAAGGCCATGGAAGAAAGAAAAAGGCGGTAAGAGCACCAGATGGGCGGGCAAGGACGTAAGGTGAAAGAAGAAAAAGGAAGAAAAAGGGGATGGGGTCTGGTGAAGGAAAGGGTGAGGGGGGGGGGGGGCATTACCAGAAGTTTGAGAAGTCAATGTTTGTGCCATCAGGTTGGAGGCTACTCAGACGGAATATAAGTGTTGTTCCTCCAACCTGAGTGTGGCCTCATCACGACAGTAGAGGAGGCCATGGATTGACATATCAGGATGGGAATGGGAAGTGGAATTAAAATGGGTAGCCACTGGGAGATCTCACTTCTTCTGGTGGATGGAGCATAGGTGCTCAGTGAAATAGTCTCTTAGTCTAAGTCAGGTCTCACTGATATACAGAAGCCACACCAGGAGCACCGGACACAATAGATGACCCCAACGGATTCACAGATGAAATGTCGCCTCACCTAGAAGGACTGTTTAGGGGCCTGAATAGTAGTGAGGAAGGAAGTGTAGGAGTAGGTGTGGCACTTGTTCCACTTGCAAGGATAAGAGCCAGGAGCTGCCAAAGCTGGTTGTATCCTTTGGAAGACTTTCTGCAAATACGTGGTTGTACAGGGGTAGCAGGCAGCAAACAAAACTTGAGATATGCAAAGCCATTGTGTTCCTAACCCTGATGTTGTACAATCACCAAATGAGAACACCAAATCAACTTCGATTGTCCTGTCTGAAGAAACCGATGAGGATAAGATGACAAGATAAGATTCTAGACTCTGAGACTGCCTCACGGTCAGGAATTCCAAGCATCCGCATTCTGCTGATGAGATCACAGATGAGATGAGTATGTTGTGTCACCAGGATGTCAGCAAGATCTTTATTGGTGAGCTGAAGGAAGTAAGGGCTTTCTGGGAGACAGGAAGTAACATTCCAAGTGCTCTTTTAAATTATTCCAGGACTTGTTCCACATTGACCCAGAGTCTGCATATTTGTGGAACAGAAAATATGGAGAACCTCAGTAGATCAGGCAGAATCTTGTGTTAATACTTAATGTCAGTGATTCTACTTATGTCCATGATGAACCTGGTTGAGTCTATGACCCTCTGAAGCATCTTCTAATGCTGTGAGTTGGCAACTCCAAATCCTGTGGTGATGCAACCAGTCAGAATGCTCTCAATGATACATCTACAGAAATTTGATAGACTCTGGTGACATACAAAATACTAATTTAAGCTATTGAATTCAGTAGTAAGTCCTGAGCACAGCAATGTGCCTAAAGAGGAGGAAAAGGATCAAGGGTCAGCTTTATTCACCATACATTTTTGCATGTATTATAAATTTGCTATGTGATATGTGTTGATGTGACATGCAATAAAAATAGCAACACTCAACAATTACAAAGAACAAGGAATAACACAAACAAATTAGAGGTTAAAGTACAAATATGGAATAAAATTACATATATACATAAAGACCAGCATGTATTTATAATGTAAAAGGTGTTATCTCTTAAGAACGTCATTTAACACTGTCAGAAGCCAAAAACAGAAAGATCAGAATGGGAGAAGGATGGAAAATTAAAGTGACAGTGGAAAAAATAGATTTTAAATTCCAAAATTTCTTAGATTCAGGAAACAATATCAGATCAAAAATGGTGGAATGCAAAACACATGTAACTCTAGTTGGTTTCCAATAATGTCTATTAATGGCAAACATGTTAGAATCAATCATTAAGGGGGTAAAAGCAGAACATCTAATCAAGCAGTAACATGGCTTCATGAAAACAAAATCATGTCTGAAAAATTTATCAGTGGTCTTTGAGGAAGCCAACGAGGATAGAGGAGAACAAACAGATATCATGTATTTAGATTTTTAAAGGGTATTTGACAAATTCCATACACAAAAGTTAAGAGCTTATGGCATTGGAGGCAACATATAAGCGTGCACAAAGGATTAGATAGTTAACAAGGAACAGCGATTATGGATAAGAGGACCATTTGCTGCTTGTAAAACTGTAACCATTGGGGTGATGCAGGAATCTGTGTTGGATCACAGCTATTTACAAAATATATATAAATAATCTAGATGAAGTCCGTGATTATTCTGTAGCCACATTTACAGATAATATACCTGGTAGGAGGATTGGGTGGGAATGTTGTTGGGTGGTGGAGATACAAGCTCAGAGGAGGATACAAACAGCTTACTTAAAGATATTGAAAGATTGAGTGAATGGGAACAAAGACAGGAAGTGGGAAAATGTGAAGCTGTTTTCTTTGGAAAGAAGATTAATAAAACAGATTTTTATTTAAATAGAGGAAGATTGTAGTAAGCATCAGCACAAAAGGATTTGTGGTTTCTCATACAAGAAGCCCAGAAACCAAGCATACCTTGGAACAGGTAAGCAGGCAGCTAATTGAATAATGGTTTTTATTTTAATATGCTTGGAGTATAAAATTAAGTCTTACTGCAACTGTACAAAGCAGTAGTGAGAGTACATCTAAACTAGAGCAATGTGTACAGTTTTATTCTTTCTTTAAGTAATATCATTGGATGTAGTTCAGGGAAGTTTCACTGGCATGATCTTGAGTATACAGAAATTGTCCTATGGGGAAAGTTTTTTTGTAGCTAAGAAAAATGAGATGTGATCTTACTGAAGTGCAAATGGATAGAAAGTTTGGCGCCCATGCCCTAATTTCTGTAATGTGTTTGAAGCAGAGTTAGCTCCATGTTGAGAGTCTACATGTATAAAATTAACAATACAATGTAGGCGACTGCAGAATAAAATAGACTCTGGGCTCTTGTTCTGAATGCAATTAACCAGCCAGATGTGTTTTGTGCATTAAGTTGACTGCTAATAATCATTTGGAGAACCTTTTTCTCCAGAGGATTTTTGCATATTATGCAAAACTTCCAGCAATATGTGCTGCAAGGGCATTCTCCTGTATGTCTTCATCATCTAATGAATCAATGAGCCCTTGAGATCTAGAATCCCATTCTTTTATATTAAGGACAGTAGGTGCAGTAACCTCTATAGAAGACTCACTCCATCAATACCTCCTCCTCACCAGGACTCTGTGCTTGACTAATTGTTGCGGCATACTGACCACTTACTTATACTGAGTGTATATTGCCTGGCCCTGAGACTGAGTTTTTGATGGCGGTGGTTGGGATCAGTGATTGTGGACGCATGGGTCTTCTGAGCCCAGCTGTTCAGTTAGATGGCTGTTTTCCTTTCTCAAAGCTGCTGTCAGGATTTCAGATAAATTCATTTTACTTAACCTGTAGTAATTGAAGTGAGTGCCATTGCAAACCCACAGACTCTCACAGCTATCTTGGAAGGTGACAATATCCTAAATGCCGTTTAAAAACTCAGCAGTAAGGAACGGAAGCAAAAATCTACAATGTCATTATTCACATCTCGTATAAGGAAGGTGTGTCAGAAACTTCAGGTTTGTCGTAATAGTTATCAAGAAGGAAGACAAATCCAACCACTGGTAACTACTGAGTGATCTCCTATTGTCTGTCAGTCAGTCATTGCCAGGGTCCTCCTCAAATGCCACTTCCTAGTGGTGATTGTTAATGGTCTATTTTATAACCTGGCTGTTTCTGTTGTTAATAGCTCAGTATTCTTGTGTGTTCTGCTGATTATCAAATATGCCTGTAGACACAAACCTTAACTTCTGTATTATACCAGTTGATTTATTTATCAAGCACATTACCATCACTAAGGACAATCACATAGGGATGATATCTCGACACCTCAAAGGCAACAGCTTCATTGGATTTGGCCCCTGTTTCTGATTATACCCTCAGCAGTCAAGGGAGTTGTAGTGATGGATTACTTAACTTCTCAGTTTATCAATTCCAGCAGATCAAATCCAGAGGTCAGGGAACTGTTGACCTCAACAGTGGAGGCATGAACACTTGAGAAAATGGAGCATTGTGTGAAGGTTTTCTGTTTGTTGGTGATTTCATCAAGGATGGCCCTTTGGCTTTGCTGTGAAATTGTGGTATTGTAAAGCCCATAGGGACTGCCTTGGAGATGGAGCCAGCAGTTTCTGCCACGTTTGAATTAGATTTTGCAAGGTAGAGTGAATATTGTCCAATGTTGAATGTCCTACTGCATCCTTCACTTACAAATAATCTGTTTCAGTTCTTCATGTCACCACTGATAGGAGGTATTGTTCCAGGAACAAGTTCTCTGTCACTCATGCCTCATTATATTTTGTTGCTATGGGCAGGTGATTGAAGACCAATCTTATGTCTGTACAACAACACATCAAATAAATAAAGGCACGCACTTGGAGGAGAAACTAACTTGTATATTCACTTTGCAGAGAGAGCAACAAACTAATGAGCATGCGTTAGTTATCAGTCAATAATTAGTGCTAAGAGGAGTCACTGCATTACACATAACACTCAGATCCACACATTACACTTCCTCCCTCTTTAACTTTGTGCAACATAAAACTGCATATGCAACAAAACATTCAATTTATTTCCCTTTAAAAAAACATATTCAAATGAACATGCTTTCACAATAACAGTGTTTTCTTGATTTTTCTCTTTTGAAATAACAGTCCATAAGTAACTTCACTGCACTAAGTATTCAGATATTTGGGTGGCACTCTGTTTCTTTCACCATCTCAGGACCTACCGATGGCATCAGGTTTGGCAGGTGTCTTGTCAGAGACATTTTTCTCTGTTGTAGGTGTCACGTTGCTGTTGGTGACATGATCATCACTGAGAGGTAAGTCCAGTGGCTGTAATGTATCCATCTTGTTGGATGCAGTCAACTCAGGTGTGTTCTTCGGCTGAGCGTCCACTATCTGGTCCACGTGATATCTCCATGTATGATCTCCAACATTCACTGCGTACATCAGTGGTCTGGTTCTTGTGGCTATCCTACTGGATGTCCACTTGTCTTCTCGGTAATCACGCACTAGGACTTCCTGTCAAACCATGCAGCTCCTTGCTGATTTATTTGGCAAATGGCTGAACAGTTTATTCAGCACTTCCCTCTGTAGGTTTGGCTTCAGGAGGTCTATGCAAGATATCAGATTCCTGCTGGTGAACAGCATTGTAAGGGTTTGATATGTCATCACATGAACAGAGTTCCAATACATAAACAGGAACTTGTCCACCTTGTGCTGTAGAGAAATGTCCTCCTTGTCCATAACTTTAATGGACTTCTTGAAGGTTTGGATAAAACATTCAGCTAACCCATTCATTGCTGTGTGGTGAGGACTATTCCATGAATAGTCTGAACTCTTCTGACATGTATTGTGGTCTGTTGTCACTCATAATTTGTTCTGATAAGCCATTTCTGGAGGTGTTCTTCATCATTCTTGCTAGTCACAATGATGTCATCAATGTAACATTGTGTTCCTGGGGTATCTTGGAGAACTTCATCCAGTGTTCTTTGCTAAATTGTTGAAGCTGATGCAATGCCAAAGACAAGATTATTAAATTGGAACAGCTTGTTGTGAGTGTTGATTGTGAGGAACTTCCTGCTTAACTCCATAATCTGTATTTGCAGATTGGCTTGTGTCAAGTCAAGCTTTGAAAACCTCTGCTTGCCTGCCAAAGATGTGAAAATGTTTTCTATTTGTGCCAGGGGATAGGGCACGCTTAGCAGCACAGGGTTGATCCTCACTTTGAAGTCCCCTATATTCAAACAGCTCTGGCCTTCCCTTTCTTGATCTCCAGAACAATGGACATGGCCCAGTCACTCCACTTAGCCTTGGAGCAGATGCCAGATGCTTCCAAGCTCTGAGGTTCAACATCCTCTTTAGGAGGTAGTGTATAAGGTCACGCTTTATGGAATCTTGGTGTTGTTGCTCCATCCAGTTCAATTCTGGCCTTCATGCCTTTGAGTTTATCAATACCTTTCTCATTAGCATTAAGCAGCTGTGACAGTCTCTGGTTATTGCTATCATTTGGGTTGCAGTTGCCTGTTGATGACACGTTGAGAGTTTTGATTGTGTACCAGTCTAGTTGGATTTTTCTCAAGTATTCACTTCTGAAAATTGCTGGCCCTCCCTTTTTCAATGCATAAAGCTCTAACTGCTGTGGTTTGCCTCTGTACATCACGTTCACTTTCAGTTTGCCTTTGGGAGACACTTTTTCACCTGTGTAGGTCTTCAGCATTACTGAGGTCTTTTCTAATGGTAACTTAGAAAACTGTCTGTTGTAGTCAGCCTCTGAAATTACAGACAAAGTTGACCCTGTATTCAGCTCCATTTTCAGTTTTACAATAGACACATCTGTTGTGAGCCATATGATTTTCTGATCTCCTTCAGTATTGCTATAACGTTCTAGCCTTGACAGCCCACCTTCGTCAGAGTCTGTGTTGTCTGTTTCAGTTTCACATTTAGTCACTTTATGCCCTTGTTTGGAGTGTGTTTGAAACTTTTCCCACTGTGGCTTTTTGTCTGACTTGCATGATTTCCCTATGTGGTCTTGTTGCAACACTTTCTGCAATCTTTTTCTTTGAACCAACAGTCACTTGCATCATGGGGGGATTTGCCACATCGGTAGCATTTTTGACTTTTTGCACAATTCATGGAAATTTTAGGCATTTCACATTCTAAACTCGTTTTATGTAATTCTGCTGCATCCTTTGCCACAGTCTCTAATGATATTACAATGGTCAATGCCCGTTTCAAGGATAAGTCTCTTTCTGACCATAGCTTCTTTTGAGTGCTTTGACTATACATGCTACATACAAGCCTGCCCCTTAATGCATCAGAGAGTCCATCTCTAAAGTCACAGATTGGGAAAGTTTGTGCAGTTTTGCAATGTATTCAGAAATGTTTTCACCCTTTGACTGGTTCCTTTTGTGAAATCTAAATCTCTCAGCTATTACTAGTGGCTTTGGGCTCAAGTGATTTAGAAAAATTGTAACAATGTCACTGAGCGTCTCGCTTGCTGGCCTTTCAGGAGTTACTAAGTTGCTTAAGAGACTGCACATTCTAGCACCCATTAAGTTAAGAAATGTGGAGACTTTCTTTACCTCATCTACATCTTTAGCACTACAATACAGTTCAAACCTCACAATCTATGATTGTCAGTCCTCAGTAGCACTACCAAATTCATTAACTTTCCCAACTAAGGCCATCGTCATGCCATTTTTACTTTAGTTTTGCTAGTTGTGTGTCTCTCACTGTGTACTGTGCACAGTTACTCAATACCCTGTTTTAGCATCTGCGGCTGCCTTTTCTGTACTGGTTCAGTTCACCCTTTCCTCTCACAGTCTCTCTCCCTTCCTCTGAATTCTGTCGTCACATAACTGTTGGTGCTGTTGGTGATATTTGCTGACAATGAGGTTTGTACTCATTGCCAGTTTGCTGTGTCTGGACAGCTACATATCAAATAAATAAAAGCAGGCACTCAGAGGAGAAGTTAACTTATAAGTACACTTCGCAGAGAGAGCATGAGTAAGTTATCAGTCAATATTTAGTGCTAAGGGGAGTCATTGTGCTAAAAAGAATAGATCCATGCATTTCAACCAACTAAAAAAGTACTTCCACTACATATAATGACAAAGTTCAAGATAACAAATTCAGCATCACCTCGATAACAGTGGCTAGGCAATAAACAGAGGTCTAGACAGTGATTTCCAGCATCTGCAGAATCTCTTGTGTTCATAAGTTCAATAGTTTCCTAACCATGCACACATTAATACTGTACAAACATATGTACAGTACACATGGTTGTACTTGTATGAACACAAGCTTCCATGCAAAACAGTGCAACATGATACAATATATAGATGATACCTTTGTCATACTCAAACAAAATGAAATAGAGGAAACCTTTAACCAAACAAACAACATGTTCAGCAATATCAAGTTTACAATGGAAAGAGAAAGTTATATTTCTGACTCATATTTCTGGATATACTTGTCGCAAGGAGGACAGACAGTGCATTAGAGACATCCATCTACCAGAAGAGTACATACACGGTCCAAGTATTGAACTACCACAGCAGCTAACCAGCCTGTTACAAGAAAGGCTGCATTTGCACCTTGTTGAAGAGAGCCCCAACACTCTGGAGCAGCACCGAACTTCAGGCTAGGGAAGAGAAGCATTTATTCAAAGAGCTCCAGAGCAACGGTTACCCATGGAATTTCATCAGGAGATGCTTAATACTGTAAGAAAGAAAGCCTCGCAGACCTTACTCAGCGCACATTGAAGCGTGCAACCTCACTCTACATCAAGAATATCTCAGAAATGACAGCTCAGCTGCACAAACTTCATGGCATCACAATTGCTCACAAGCCAACAGTGACTAAGGAAGCTGTCTCAAGAACAAAGATACCAGTAAAGCCAACCAACAAAAGCAATGTAGTGTACAGTATCACCTGTAGAGGTTGTAACAAGAACTACGTTGGCCAGACAGGACATAATCTCTCAATTTGTTTACAGGAACACAAACTGGTGGTACAGGGTCATGATCCACTGTTGCTGACCTTGGTACATGAAGGCCAAGAAGGTCTATGAAAGTCAAGAAGGACACCACTTTAACTGGGACACCATGGTGATTCTGGTGCAGGCAAGCACGAAGCAGGCATGAGAATTTCTAGAAGCATGGTTCTTTTCTGATAATTCTGTGAAACAAACATATTGAAATAGACGCCATCTACGAACTCCTAAGAACCAAAGAAATGTGAGCCAATAGAATTGAAATCTCAGCTGACGGGGTAGCCAATCAGGACTGAAGCAAGTGAACAGGGGACTAAATAAACACAAGCAGTCCCAGAGAGAAACACTAACAACTGTGCACTATGTCACCTTGACCGCTGATGAAATACCTGCCGGCTAATTGCCAACCTTGCTGCACCACATCATCAAACAAAGCCACACAATTCATAAATATATGGATACATACACAGACTTGAAAGTAATAGAAGCACTTGTGCTAAAGAACATTAGCTACATATAAGCTACAGTATCCTTTATATTAGACAGTCAAGTCAAGCTAGTTTACCATGTAGAGGTGACTCCTTGGGTCAGCTGTTGGTCCTTTTTATGAGAGAGGGAAATAAAAGCAGCTCCTTCACTGGAGTGTTTCAAAACGACATGCTCTTGAAAATAATATTTCTTAACAGTTCAAGTTACTAGTCAAAATATACTGCCATTTTTGTAAATGTTTTCATTTCCTGTCACGGACTGAGGTGGTAGAAAGTGGTGTTGACAACTCCATTTCTTACATACCGTGAATCTTATCGTGAATTATCTGCTTATATTACACCGGCATCCGTGGGCTTTAAACTGAGTGAGAGAGATGCAGCATCTAAGATAAGAGGGGAAACAATTTTTCTTTGTAAAAGTGTTGGAAGTGGATGATGAGGGATGATGAAATGTGTTGCACTCCACTTGGCAGCTGCCATGGTTCAATGAAAGTACCACTGTGTTGCCCAGCATGTGTCTGATTGAGGTTTGGCCATGGGGCTAGCCCTGCAAAATATGGCTGCGACGGGCAAAGAATAGGGGCAAAAGTGAAAAGTCCAGTGTGTGACAGTCTGTGTCTAACCCTTGCCTCAGCATTAAACAATGAAGCTTTTCTCTCTTCATGACCTGCTTAATGTGCCACAGTCAGTCAATCTCACTGGCTATCCTGAGCAAGCAGATAAAGGGAAGATTTAGTACTCACAGGGTGAATTGAGTAATTACTGATTACAGGCACACATTCGCTGTTTATTTCACAGGAATGTACAACAGAAGTAAGAGCTGTGACTGAACCATATCCATTCTTCGGGAGATCTTTTATTTTTTTATTTAGTCTTGACATGTATGGACTGTACTGATTTGGAAGCTAAAAAGTGAAAGGATGCATGTTTCACTGAGATCCCAAGGCAAGGACTTGTTCACCTAAAGAGTATTCAGTTTTTAAGACTATTTTTCTTTGTCCTCCAAATATATGTCTAATGAGAATACAAAGCCACATGGCCTTGACAACAATGTCAAGAAAAGGAATGAGTCTCTTGGTTGATGTCCTCCACATTTTGCAGCTGAACAGTTGCCATGGTTGAATTCACAAAAGAGCTCTCTAAATTGGATTATTTAAAAGACAAATTGATCACTCCTCAAAAAACAAATTACCTGAAACTTATCTCGAGGCAAGTGCTTATCATTCCCAGAGCTTACTCCCACACCAAAGTTCTCCTTTAATACAGTCCTCACAATCTGCTTTGCACTTAATCATTCAGTCAAAAATGCCTTCATGCCATCTGAAAATACTTACTCACTGCCTGGATTCCTCCTCTTTTCAATTGCTTTCAGCATCACCTCTGATTGATTCAATATCTAACACATTAGGGATCAAAATATACTCTTTAGATCTTTCCATCTTTTATCAGTAATTTACCTGTGTGTATGCATTTAGAATTACCTGTTTTGTAATGATGGAAGACAAAATATTACATCTTCAGAATATATCATTGCAGTTGTATACTTAGACAGCCTGACTGATGTTATCCAGACCCAGTCATTCTAATCTAAATACTACGCCAGTTTTGATCATTCCTTTCTTTCAGAAAGCAAATTTTAGGACTTTCGTTGCTGATAAAACTCTTTTGGATACAATTATCACACACCGTCTGCACTCTCAATATTTTTGGGCTGTTTGCAAATGGACAGTACATATATATTCACGAGTGTATCATAATTATCTGTATGCATGCTTGTACTTGGGCACGGTTACGTGCACATAATGTACACATACAGATTACATAGATTCTTTGGATTTAAGGGTGTTAAGAGCAGCAGAGAAACAGGAGAATTGGGGCAGTTTCTTCAGAGAACTAGCACAAGCAATGTGAACATAATAGTTCTCTGAATAGACTTCTGTGCTGTCAGTTTCATTTCTTATGTGTGGGTGTGGGTATGTGCGTGTGCGTCTGCATGTGAGTGTGCATGCATGTGCGTGTGTGTGCGTGTGTGTGTCTCTGTGTGTCTGTGTGTGTATACATCTACATATGAACATACTGTACATTAGTTAATATAAACATGTTCCAGTCAATTTAGAAACATAGACAGCCTACAGCTCAATGCAGACCCTTCGGCCCACTGAGCTGTGCCGAACATTTCCTTACCTTCAGAAATGACCTAGGGTTACCCATAGCCCTCTATTTTTCTGAGCTCTATGTACCTGTCCAGGGGTCTCTTCAAAGACCTTAATGTTTCTGCCTCCACCACCATCGCCAACCGCCCATTCACCACTCACAACTCGCTGCGTAAAAAACTTATCCCTGACATCTCCTCTGTACCAGCTTCCAAGCACCTTAAAACTGTGCCCTCTCTTGCTAGTCATTTCAGCCCTGAGAAAAAGCTTCGGACTGTCCACACGATCAATGCCTCTAATCATCTTATACACCTCTATCAGGTCACCTCTCATCCTCCATCGCTCCAAGGAGAAAAGGCCGAGTTCACTCAACCTACTCTCATAAGACATGCTCCCCAATCCAGGCAACATCCTTGTAAATCTCCTCTGCACCCTTTCTATGGTTTCCACATCCTTCCTGTAGTGAGGCAACCAGAACTGAGCACAGTACTCCAAGTGGGATCTGACCAGGGTCCTATATAGCTGCAACATTACCTCTTGGCTCCTAAACTCAATCTGGTGATTGATGAAGGCCAATGCACTGTATGCCTTCTTAATCACACAGTCAACCTGCACAGTAGCTTTGAGTGTCCTATGGACTCGGACCCCCAAGATCCCTCTGATCCTCCACACTGCCAAGAGTTTGACCATTAATACTACATTCTGCCATCATATTTGACCCACCAAAATGAACCACCTCACACTTATCTGGGTTGAACTCCATCTGCCACTTCTCAGCCCAGTTTTGCATCCTATCAATGTCCTGTTGTAACCTCTGACAGACCTCCACACTGCCCACAACACCTCCAACCTTTGTGTCATTAGCAGATTTACTAACCCCTCCCTTCACTTCCTCATCCAGGTCATTTATAAAAATCACAAAAAGCAGGTGGTCACAGAACAGATCCCTGCGGCACACCACTGGTCACTAACCTCCATGCAGAACATGACCTGTCTACAACCACTCTTTGCCTTCTGTGTGCAAGCCAGTTCTGGATCCACAAAGCAATGTCCCCTTGCATCCCATACCTCCTTACTTTCTCAATAAGCCTGGCATGGGGTAATCAAATGTCTTGCTGAAATCCATATACACTACACCTACTGCTCTACCTTCATCAATGTGTTTAGTCACATCTTCAAAAAATTCAATCAGGCTCGTAGAGCATGACCTGCCTTTGACAAATCCATGCTGACTATTCCTAATCATATTATGCCTCTCCAAATGTTCATAAATCCTGCCTCTCAGGATCTTCTCCAACTTACCAACCACTGAAGCAAGACTCACTGGCCTATAATTTCCTGGGCTATCTCTACTCCTTTTCTTGATTAAAGAAATACCATCCATAACTCTCCAATCCTCCAGAACCTGCCCTGACACTATTGATGATGCGAAGATCATTGTCAGAGGCTCAGCAATCTCCTCCCTCGTCTGGGGCACATCTTGTCCAGACCCAGTGACTTATCCAACTTAATGCTTTCCAAATGCTCCAGCACATCGTCTTTATGAATATCTACAAGCTGAAGCTTTTCAGTCCACTGTAAGTAATCTCTACAATCGTCAAGATCCTTTTCCGTAGTGAATACTGAAGCAAAGTATTCATTAAGTACCTCTGCTATCTCTTCCGGTTCCATATACACTTTTCCACTGTCACACTTGATTGGTCCTATTCTCTCACATCTTATGTTCTTGCTCTTCACATACTTGTAGAACGCCTTGGGGTTTTCCTTAATCCTGTCCACCAGGGCCTTCTCATGGCCCCTTCTGGCTCTCCTATTTTCTTTCTTGAGCTCCTTCCTGCTAGCCTTATAATCTTCTAGATCTCTATCATTACCCAGTTTTTTGAATATTTCATAAGCTCTTCTTTTCTTCTTGACTAGATATTCAACAGCCTTTGTACACCATGGTTCCTGTACCCAACCATCCTTTCCCTGTTTCATTGGAACGTACCTATGCAGAACTCCACGCAAATATCCCCTGAACATTTGCCACATTTATTCCATACATTTCCCTGAGAAAACCTGATCCCAATTTATGCTTCCAAGTTCCTGCCTAATAGCCTCATATTCCCCTTTACTCCATATAAATGCTTTCCTAACTTCCCTTTTCCTGCCTCCTCCAATGCTATGGTAAAGGAGATAGAATTGTGATCACTATCTCCAAAATGCTCTCCCACTGAGAGATCCGGCACCAGACCAGGTTCATTTCCCAATACCAGATCAAGTTCAGCCTCTCCTCTTGTAGCCTTATCTACATATTGTGTCAAGAAACCTTCCTGAACACATCTAACTCCACCCCATCAAAATCCTTGCTCTAGGGACATGCCAATCGATATTTGGGAAATTAAAATCTCCCACCACAACAACCCTTTTATTATTACACCTTTCCAGACTCTGTCTCCCCATCTGCTCCTCAATGTCCTTGTTACTGTTGGGTGGTCTATTAAAAAACACCCAACAGAGTTATTGACCCCTTCCTGTTCCTAACTGCCACCCACAGAGACTCTGTAGACAATCCCTCCGTGACTTCCTCCTTTTCTGCAGCCATGACGCTATCTCTGATCAGCTGTGCCATGCCCCCACCTCTTTCGCCTCCCTCCCTGTCCTTTCTGAAACATCTAAAGCCTGGCACTCGAAGTAACCATTCCTATCCCTGAGCCATCCAAGTCTCTGTAATGGCCACAACATCATAGCTCCAAGTACTGATCCACAGTCTAAGATCATCCGCTTTGTTCACAATACTCCTTGCATTAAAATAGACACATCTCAAACCATTGATCCCTTCTCTACCACCTGCCTATTCTCCCTCTCACACTGTCTCCAAACTTTCTCTATTTATGAGCCAACCGCCTCTTCCTCCGTCTCTTCAGTTTGACTCCCACCCTCCCAGCAATCCTGGTTTAAACTCTGCCCAATAGCCTTAGCAAACCTCCCCGCCAGGATACTGGTTCCCTTGGGATCCAAGTGAAACCCATCCTTTTTGTACAGGTTACTCCTGCCCAAAAGATGTCCCAATGATCCAGAAATTTGAATCCCAGCTCCTTGCTCCAATCGCTCAGCCACGCATTTATCCTCCACCTCACTCTATTCCTATATTCACTGTCACATGGCACAGACAGTAATCCCGAGATGACTACCTTTGTGGTCCTGCTTCTCAATTTCCATCCTAACTCTCTGTAGTCTGCTTTCAGGACCTCCTCCCCTTTCCTGCCTATGTTGTTGGTACAAAAATGTACCATGATCTCTGGCTGTTCTCCCTCCCACTTCAGGATATCGTGGACGTGAGCTGAAGCATCCCGGACCCTGGCACCTGGGAGGGAAACTACCATCCGTACTTCTTTCCTGCGTCCACAGAATCGCCTGTCTGACCCCATAACTATAGAGTCCCCTATCATAGAAACCATAGAAACCATAGAAACTACAGCACAGAAACAGGCCTTTTGGCCCTTCTTGGCTGTGCCGAACCATTTTCTGCCTAGTCCCATTGACCTGCACACGGACCATATCCCTCCATACACCTCCCATCCATGTATCTGTCCAATTTATTTTTAAATATTAAAAAAGAACCCGCATTTACCACCTTGTCTGGCAGCTCATTGCATACTCCCACCACTCTCTGTGTGAAGAAGCCCCCCGTAATGTTCCCTTTAAACTTTTCCCCCCTCACCCTTAACCCATGTCCTCTGGTTTTTTTCTCCCCTTGCTTCAGTTGAAAAAGCCTGCTTGCATTCACTCTATCTATACCCATCATAATTTTATATACCTCTATCAAATCTCCCCTCATTCTTCTACGCTCCAAGGAATAAAGTCCTAACCTATTCAACCTTTCGCTGTAACTGAGTTTCTCAAGTCCCGGCAACATCCTTGTAAACCTTCTCAGCACTCTTTCAACCTTATTTATATCCTTCCTGTAATTTGGTGACCAAAACTGAACACAATACTCCAGATTCGGCCTCACCAATGCCTTATACAACCTCATCATAACATTCCAGCTCTTATACTCAATACTTTGATTAATAAAGGCCAATGTACCAAAAGCTCTCTTTACGACCCAATCTACCTGTGACGCCACTTTTAGGGAATTTTGTATCTGTATTCCCAGATCCCTCTGTTCCACTGCACTCCTCAGTGCCTTACCATTAACCTTGTATGTTCTACCTTGGTTTGTCCTTCCAACATGCAACACCTCACACTTGTCTGTATTAAACTCCATATGCCATTTTTCAGCCCATTTTTCCAGCTGGTCCAAGTCCCTCTGCAGGCTCTGAAAACCTTCCTCACTGTCTACTACACCTCCAATCTTTGTATCATCAGCAAATTTGCTGATCCAATTTACCACATTATCATCCAGATCATTGATATAGATGACAAATAACAATGGACCCAGCACTGATCCCTGTGGCACACCACTAGTCACAGGCCTCCACACGGAGAAGCAATTCTCTACTACCACTCTTTGGCTTCTTCCATTGAGCCAATGTCTAATCCAATTTACCACCTCTCCAAGTATACCTAGCGACTGAATTTTCCTAACTAACCTCCCATGCGGGACCTTGTCAAAGGCCTTACTGAAGTCCATGTAGACAATATCCACTGCCTTCCCTTCACCCACTTTCCTGGTACCTCCTCGAAAAACTCCAGTAGATTGGTCAAACATGACCTACCACGCACAAAGCCATGTTGACTCTCCCTAATAAGTCCCTGTCTATTTAAATGCTTGTAGATTCTGTCTTTTAGTACTCCCTCCAATAACTTACCTACTACTGACATTAAACTTACTGGCCTTTAATTTCCCGGATTACTTTTCGATCCTTTTTTAAACAACGGAACAACATGTGCCACTCTCCAATCCTCCGGCACCTCACCTGTAGACAGCGACATTTTAAATATTTCTGCCAGGGCCCCTGCAATTTCAACACTAGTCTCCTTCAAGGTCCGAGGGAACACCCTGTCAGGTCCCGGGAATTTATCCACTTTAATTTTCCTCAAGACAGCAAGGACCTCTTCCTTTTCGATCTGTACAGATCTCACTACTTGTTTCCCTCAATTCCATAGACTTCCATTTCCATGTTCTCACTACTTGTTTCCCTCAATTCCATAGACTTCATGCCAGCTTCCTTAGTAAATACAGACGCAAAAAACCTATTTAAGATCTTCCCCATTTCCTTTGGTTCCGCACATAGCCGACCACTCTGATCTTCAAGAGGACCAATTTTATCCCTTACAATCCTTTTGCTCTTAATATACCTGTAAAAGCTCTTTGGATTATCCTTCACTTTGACTGCCAAGGCAATCTCATGTCTTCTTTTAGCCCTCCTGATTTCTTTCTTAAGTATTTTCTTGCACTTCTTATACTCCTCAAGCACCTTATTTACTCCCTGCTTCCTATACATGTCATACAACTCCCTCTTCTTCTTTATCAGAGTTGCAATATCCCTTGAAAACCTCATTCCTATTCACTTATTCCTATTCACTTTGCCTTTAATCCTGACAGGAACATACAAATTCTGCACTCTCAGGATTTCTCCTTTGAAGGCTTGCCACCAACAGATCACATCCTTGCCAGAGAACAACCTATCCCAATCCATGCTTTTTAGATTCTTTCTCATTTCTTCAAATTTGGCCTTCTTCCAGTTAAGAACCTCAACCCTAGGACCAGATCTATCCTTGTCCATGATCAAGTTGAAACTAATGGTGTTATGATCACTGGAACCAAAGTGTTCCCCTACACAGACTTCTGTCACTTGTTCTAACTCGTTTCCTAACAGGAGATCCAATATTGCATCCCCTCTACTTGGTCCCTCTGTATTTTATTTAGAAAACTTTCCTGAACACATTTTACAAACTCTAAACCATCTAAACCCCTAACAGTATGGGAGTCCCAATCAATATATGGAAAATTAAAATCCCCTACTACCACAACTTTATGTTTCCTGCAGTTGCCTGCTATCTCTCTGCAGATTTGCTCTTTCTCGTTGACTATTGGGTGGTCTGTAATACAACCCCACTAATGTGGCCATACCTTTCCTGTTTCTCAGCTCCACCCATAAGGACTCAGTAGACAAGCCCTCTAATCTGTCCTGCCTGAGCACTGCTGTAATATTTTCCCTAACAAGCAATGCTACTCCCCCACCTTTCATTCCTCTGCCTCGATCACATCTGAAACCGGAACCCTGGAATATTAAGCTGCCAGTCCTGCCCCTCCTATAGCCAAGTTTCACTAATTGCTATAACGTCATAATTCCACGTGTCAATCCACGCCCTCAACTCATCCGCCTTCCCCGCAATAATCCTAGCATTGAAATACATACACCTCAGAAGATTTTTACCACCACTCACAACCTTTCTGTTAGTGGATTTGCTTGAACTTTTAACATCATTTATTTTCACCCCAGCCACACTGTCAGCTCTGGCACTCTGGTTCCCATCCTTCTGCAAATCTAGTTTAAAGCTTTTCTCTTCCTTTCACTACTCCTCTGAGCCACAGGGCCGGACTCTGTGCCAGAGGTGCAGCCACTGTTGCTTCCCCCAGGTAGGCTATCCCCCTCCCAACAGTACTCAAATAGCAGTACTTATTGTTACGTGGGACAGCCACAGGGGTACTCTCTAGTATCTGGTCTTGCCCTTCCCTCTCCTACCTGCCTATAGCTCCTCTCTATCACCTCCTCACTTTCCTTGACCAGACGAAGGTCATCGAGCTGCATCTCCATTTCTTTAACGCGGTCCCTAAGAAGCCGCAGCTTGACACACCTGGTGCAGATGTAGCTGTCCAGGAGGCTGGGAGTCTCCTGGAATTCCCACATCTGACACCCAGCACAGAACACCAGTCTCACACACGTACTTCCTGTCTGTATTTTACACAGATAACCTACTTGGCCTCAACCTGGTATCGCCTATGTCTTCCCACTCTGCCTCCCTTTACTATGTTGCCTGTTCTATAAAGCTGTCTTCTTTTAAACTCTTCTCGCTGTTCCACCTGCCTGATGTCCATGCGCTTGCGCAGTCGTGTCCTGATCAAATAGCTGAAGAAATAACCATCTCCTTTGAAACTCTTCTCACTGTTCCCACTGGCTGACATCCACTTGTTCCTGTTGTCGTGTGTCTGGACATTGGATCAGATAACATCGTGTTTTTTAGGCCCAACATATTTGATTTAATTAAATTGTAAAGTAAATTCCTGGACTAATTGTCATTCTCACAAAGCCTGTAATTTTTCTTCCAGGTCCTCCATGCTTTGGGATTAAACATCATATGCAATGCATGTCTTCCTCCCTTGCTTTTATTTTGACTTTTTATGTGGAGATACAGTACAGTAACAGATCTTTATGGCACAACAAAGCCCATGCTGCCCATTTATACCCATGTGACTAACTCACCTATTTTGGAATGTGGGAGGAAACCAGAGCACCCAGTAGAAACCCATGCAGTCACAGGGAGAACATACAAACTCCATACAGACAGTGGTAGAATTGAACCTTGGCATTATAATAGCTAAAAACACAAACAAGAGAAAATCTGCAGATGCTGGAAATCTGAGCAACACACTCAAATTGGTGGAGGAACTCAGCAGGCCAGGCAGCATCTATGGAAAAATGCAGAAACCCTTGAGTCTTGGACTGAAACGTCAACTCTATTTTTTCCCTAGATGCTGCCTGGCCTCTTGAGGTCCTCCAGCATTTTGTATGTGTTGCCACAATAATGGCGAACAGCTATGCTACCTTGCCACCTAATCCCGTGGAATGAGTTCTTCCACTCTGCTTTTGTGGGTCTTGAGGTGGTTAAAGAAGCCAAATGTGAGACACTTCCACAGATGGAGCAGAAATCAGCTGAGGGGCCAGAAAGAAGGGCATTTTCTAAGATGGTGACCTCCTCACTCAAGTTAAATGCTTCTCCTTCACTTTGCATTGTGTTCATGGACACCACCTTTTGGATTTTATATCATGTATATATAGCCATTCAAGCAGAAGTAGGCCTTCATATATTTATGATGCCTAATTTGTTACTATGTAAAAGGGTCCAATTGAATAGGTGCAAGCCCGGGGAGGCTTTGGAAATGTTAACTATTTTGGCTCCCTTTGGGCCTGACCTCAACACAATCAATTGCTGCTACTCGTTCTTCTAAGTTTCCAATATCTAGCTGAGTCTTGCCATTACTGAACTGCAGCTCAACATCACCACCCACCCTCTGATACACCCTCACATCTAAAAAAATCATTATCTGATACTTTTCTCATCTCTTGTTCCAATTGAATCCATTGAGATCACTTCCCCGCCAATGGCAACCTCTATTTCAGAGCTATTCCAATTAAGTTGACCCGTATCCTCTGCCCCTCTACTAACTACCCAGTACAACTCCACCCTGCCAACACACACTTTATTACCAAGCACTGGAAGCTGATCATGACACCCTTCCTTTTGACCCTACCCTACACTCCAGGTTCAGATACTCCATAAATGGGGTACACTTCATATACTTATGTAAATTAAATGTTAGTGGCCATGTAAATTCACAGGGTAAGAATTTAGACTCATTGTTTTGCTGTTATGATCATAAACTGAGCATAACTGAGGTCTAATTTCAGGACCAGTATCTGAGCCAGAGTTGGATTAGGCTATCAATGTTTCATTCATTAGGCCTTGCTGTCAACAAACTGTGGCTTGGTTCCCACTGCATGTTGACGGATAATCAAATGGTGCTTTTGGGTTGTCCTACTAAACCAGTCTGCTCTGTACGAAGTGAAGGAAAAAGTAAATAGATTATCTTGCTGAAAAGGATTATCTGCATGCTCCATTGTTCCTGAATTTCAACATATTTCAGAAAATGACGATCAGTCTCATGAGGCATGACCTGCCCCTCACAAAGCCATGCTGACTATCCCTAATCTGACTATGTGTCTCTAAATGCTCATAAGCCTGTCTCTAAGAATCCATTTCAAAAGTTTCCCCATCACTGACATAAGACTCACTGGTCTATAATTCCCAGGATTATCTCTATTGCCTTTCTTGAACAAAGGAAGAATAGTTTCCACCCTGTAACTATCTGGCCAGTGATCTTGCAAAGATCATCACCAAAAGTGCAGCAATCTCTTCCCTCACTTCCCTAGATACCTGGGATATATGTATATCCCATCAGGGCCTAGTGACTTAATGATCCTAAAATTCTTCCAAAGGTCTGGCACATCCTCTTTCTTAACTGCAACATGTTCCTACATGTTAGGCTGTTTTAAGCTGTCTTCACATTCATCAAAATCCCTGTCACTGGTGATAAGTGAAGCAAAGTATTCATTAAGAATATAAGATCATAAGACCGTAAGATATAGGAGCAGAATTAGGCCATTTGGCCCATCAAGTCTGTTCCACCATTTCATCATGGCTATTCCAATTTTCCTCTCAGACCCAGTCTCCTGCCTTCTCCCCGTATCCCTTCACACCCTGACTAATCAAGAATCTATCAAACTCCCTCTTAAATATACATAAAGTCTTGCGTCCACATCTGCCCGTGGCAAAGAATTCCACAGATTCAGCATTTCTGGCTATAGAAATTCCTCCTCATCTCTGTTCTAAAGGGAAGGCCCTCTATTCTGTGGCTGAGTCCTCTAGTCTTAGAACATAGAAAATATCCTCTCCACATTCATTCTCTCGAGGCCTTTTGATAGGTTTAATGAGGTCACTCCTCATTCCTCTGAATTCCAGTGAATAAAGGCCCAGAGCCATCAAACACTCTCCATATGACAAACCACTCAATCCTAGAATCATTTTCGTGAACTTCCGTTGAACCCTCTACAGGTTCAGCACAACCTTTCTAAGCTAAGGGGCCCAGAACTGCTCACAACATGACAAGTTAAGCCTCACCAGTGCTTTACATCCTTGCTTTTATATTCTAGTCCTTTTGAAATGAATGCTAGCATTGAATTTGCCTTCCTCACCACAGACTTAACCTATAAATTAAACTTTAAGGAGTTCTGCACATGGACTCCCAAGTCCCTTTGCACCTCAGTTTTTAGTATTTTCACTCCATTTAGAAAATAGTCAACCTTTCAATTCTTCTACCTAAGTGCATGATCATACACATCCCAACACTGTATTCCATCTTCTCTTTCTTTGCCCATTCTCCTAAACTGTCTAAGCCCTTCTGTAGCCTCTCTACTTCCTCAAAACAATGTGCCCCTCCACCTATCTTCATATTGTCTGCAAACTTTGCAACAGAGCCATTAAGTCCATCATCCAAATCATTAACATGTAACGTAAGAAGAATCAAACCCAACACAGACCCCTGTGGAACACTGCTAGTCACTGGCAGCCAGCCAGAAAAAGCTCCCTTTGTTCCCATGCTTTGCCTCGTACCAATCAGCCATTGTTTTATCCATGCTAAAATCATTTCTGCAATACCACAGGCTCATAGCTTGTTAAGCAGCCTCATGTGTGGCTTCTAGTCTATGGACTTCTAAAAATCCAAATATAGAACATCAACTGATTCTCCTTTGTCTGTCTTGCATGTTATTTCTTCAAAGAATTCCAACAGATTTGTCAGGCAAGATATCCCCTTGAGGAAACCGTGCTGACTATAGGCTAATAAGTATGTCATCAGTGGTTAGGAAGATGTTGGAGTCGATTATTAAGGATGAAGTCTCAGGGTGCTTGGAGGAACATGAAAAGATTGGCCTCCAAGTACCCTGAGACCTTATCCTTAATAATTGACTCCTACATTTTCCTAACCACTGACATCAGACTAACTAGCCTATAGTTTCCCTCCTTCTGCCTCTCTGCATTCTTAAAGCGTGGAATGACATTTGAAAATTTCCATTCCAGAATCTAGTGATTCTTCAAAGATCATTACTCATGCCTCTTCAGCCACCTCCTTCAAATCCCTGGGGTGTACACTACCTGGTCCAGGTGACTTATCTACCATCAGACCTTTCAGTTTCCCAAGAACCTTATCCCTAGTAATGGTAACTTCACATACTTCATGCCCCCTGATGCCTGGAACTTCCACTATACTGCTAGTGTCTTCCACAGTGTAGGCTAATGCAAAATATTTATTCAGTTCATCAGTTATTTTGTTGTCCCCCATTGCTATCTCTCCAGCATTGTTTTCCAGTGGTCCAATATCCACTCTCACCTCTCTTTTACACTTTATATATCTGAAGAATCTTTTGATTTTTTAAAATATTATTGGCTAGTTTGCTTTCATATTCCATATTAACCTTCTTAATGACAATTTTAGTTGCCTTCTTATAGTTTTTAAAAGCTTCCCAATTCTCTAGCTTCCCACTAATTTTTGCTCTATTATATCAGAATTAGAATCAGACTGACTATCACCAGCATATGTTGTGAAATTTATAAGCCCTCTCTTTGGCTTATATGTAGGCTTTGATTTTTCTTGTTGTCATCTTTCCTTCAGAATACTTCTTCCTCTTTAGGGTGTATATATCCTGTGGCTTCCAAATTGCTTCCAGAAATTCCAGCCATTGCTGCTCTGTCGTCATTCTTTTCCAATCAATTTTGACCAACTCCTCTCTTTGCCTCTGCAATTCCCTTTACTCCACTGTAATACTGATATATCTGATTTTAGCTTTTCCTTCTCAAATTTCAGGGGAATTTGATCATATTATGATCACTTTCTCCTAAGGGTTCTTTTACCTTCAGTTCTCTGATCAATTTTGATTCATTGCACAAGATCCAATCCAGAATAGTTGATCTCCTAGTGGGCTCTACCACAAGCTGCTCTAAAAAGCCATCTTGAAGGTATTCTAAAAACTCCCCCTCCCGGAATCCAGCACCAACCTGATTTTCCCAATCTACCTGCATATTGAAATATCCCATGACTATTGTAACATTGCTTTTTGGCATGCATTTTCTATCTCTGTTGTAATTTGTAGACCACATTCTTATACTGTTTGTGGGTCTGTATACAACTCCTCTCAAGGTCTTCTTAGCCTTGCCGCTCCTTAGCTCTATCCACAATAATTTGACACCTTCCGACCCTATTTTATCCATTTATAATGATTTGATTTCCTTTCCTACCAACAAAGCAACGTCACCCCCGCTGCCTTCTTGTCTGTCCTTTCAATACACTGTCTATCCTTGGACATTAAGCTCCTAGCTATAACCTTCCTTCAGCCATGATTCAGTGATGCCTACAACATCTTACCTGCCAACCTGCAACTGTGCTGCAAGTTTATCCCCCTTATTCCGTATACTGCACACACTCAAATATAACACCTTCAGTCCTAAACTCACCTTTTTTGATTTTGTCCTCCTTTTACATTGCAACTCATCCTGTTGACTGCAATTTTGCTCTAACAACAGCCTCTCTCCCTACAAGTTGCCTCCACAACCTCTCTACTAACTGTTCTGGCACTCTTGTTCCCATCCCCCTGCAAGTAGTTTAAACTTCCCCATTAAGCATTAACAAACTTTCCCTCTAGGATATTAGTCCCCCTCCAGTTCAGGTGCAAACCATCCCTTCTGTACAGGTCCCACCTTCCCTGGAAGAGAGCCCAATGATCCAAAAATCTTATGCCCTCCCTCCTACACCAACTCCTTAGCTACGTATTCAACTGTATCATCTTCCTAGTTCTGGCCTCACTAGCACTTGGCTCAGATAACAATCCTGAGATCACGACTCAGGAGGTGCTGCCCTTTAACTTAGCACCTAACTCCCTGAACTCCTTACGCAGAACCTCACCACTCATTCTACCCATATCATTGGTACCAACATGGACCACGACATCCAGCTGTTCATCCTCCCACTTGAGAATGCTGAAGACTCAATCTGAGACATCCTGGACCCTGGCACCCAGGAGGCAACATACCATCCGGGCATCTCATTCTCGCCCACAGAACCTCCTGTCCGTTCTCCTAACTAATGAATTCCCTATCACCACAGCATGCCTCTTCTCTTCCTTCCCTTCTGAGTTACAGAGGCAAACTCAGTGGCAGAGACCCAACCACTGTGACTTTCCTCGATTATGACACCCCTCCACCCAAGTACTGTATCCAAAATGGTATACCTGTTGTTGAGGGGGATGACCACAGGGTTACTCTGCACTGACTCCTTAACCCCTTTTTCCTTTCTGACTGTCACCCATTTTCTTGTGTCCTGCACTTTGTGTTTAACTGCCTCTCTATATGTCTAATATATCATCCCTTCAGCCTCCCCAATGACCCGGTGTTCATCCAGTTCCAGCTCCAACTCCTTAGTGCAGATTATTAGTAGCTGCAGCTGGATGCACTTCTCGCAGTTGTAGTTGTCAGGAATACTGGAGGTCTCCCTACCTTCCCACACCCTGCAAGATGAGCATTTAACTATCCTGCCTGGCGTCTCTACTGCCCTAGTTGAGCTGATATAAAGGAGGAAAGGGAAAAAAAACTTAACCTACAGCTCTTTCCTCCATTTTTCACTTCAGGCACCTGTTTGCTCTTTTATCCCTGATCAGTCCTACCCTGACTCGAGTCACCCTCCTGTTCAGCCTTGATCCTACTCATCAAGGCCTTCTTGTGTTCTCCTTATAGCTTTCCTAAGTCACTTCTTCATCTCCTCCCTGACTAACTTATGACTTTCAAGAGCCTCGTCTGATAGTTGTTTCTTAAATCTTAAGTATACTTCCTTCATCCTCTTGATGTTCTACTTCTCCTGTCAACCATGGATTCCTTTCCTGCCTCAGTGGGACAAAACTATCCAGATTTTCATGCAAGAGCTTCCTCCACATTTCCAGTGTATATTTCCCTGAGAACATCTGTTCCCAATTTTCACTCCCAAGTTTTACCTAACAGCATCATTATTCCATCTCTCCCAGTTAAATAATTTTCCATACCATCTGGTTCTATCTCTGTTCAAGGCAATGCTAAAAAGTCAGGAGTTTTGGTCACTGTCTCTGAAATGCTAACCCATAAAGAGATCTGTCACCTGACCATGTTCATTAACTAAATGCTGGATGTAGTATGCCTTCTCCTCTAGTTTTCCTGTCCACATATTGTGTCAGGAATCCTACCTGGACACACCTAACAAATTATGCCCCATATAACCCTTTTGTATTTAGGTAGTGCAATTAAAATTAGGGAAGTTGAAGTCATCTGTGACAACAATCACATTATATCTGACCTTTCCAAAATCTGCCTACTGATCTGCTCCTCAGATAGGTTGTTTAATTGAATATATGATGCCCTGTCATAATTATTCTTTGTTCTATGGAGGAATCTAAGGTGGGGGCTTATATGGGAGGCAGGGTTTGAGGGTCAGCACAACATTGTGGGCCAAAGGGCCTGTACTGTGCTGTACTATTCTATGTTCTATGTTTCTTCATGACCCACAACAACATTATTATATTACAATTTAATCACTGGAAAACTTCTATTCAATGTTATCTCCAAGAACTGTCACCTCGTCAAGATGGATTGGCATGTGAGTTCTTGAGATCTTGAGAGTGATAACATCTGAAGTTTAGCCATCTGGTGCAATCCTGGTAGGGTCAGCCATGGTAGTCAGGTCAAGGAGGAGGTTCCAGACAAAGTGTGATCCAACCAAGACCTCAGCAGAGGAAGTGAAGGAAGATGATGTCATAACACAATGGCAGTGAGGACAGGGGAAGGCTGCAGCAGTTGTCTTGCACTCCATGTCACTGGATGCTGATCCCAACCCCAGACTGTCAAGGACATTGTGATGGCTGCCCGGGTATCAAACTCCTCATGTTAAACAAAGTCACCCACAGGCATTCTCCATTAAGGGAATCCACCCTAAAATCATGGTTATATGGATCCCAGATCGACACCTACAGTCACCTGAAGACTCACCAACAGACAACCCCTCTCAAGTGATCGCACTACTATGACTCTATTCAATAGATATAGACCGTAGGCCGTAAGACATAGGCGCAGAATTACGCCATTCTGTTCATTGAGTCTGCTCTGCCATTCAATCATGGCTGATTTGTTTTTCCTCTCTACTCCATTTTTCTGCCTACTGATCAGGAACCTATCAGCCTCTACTTTAAACACACCCAGTGACTTGATCTCCACAGTAATATGTGGCAATGATTTTAGCCTCTGGCTAAAGAAATTCCTTCTCATCTTTGTTCTAAAGCAACATCCTTCTATTCTGAGACGGTGCACTCTCTCACTATTGGAAACATCCTCTCCCCACATCCACTCTGTCTAGGTCTTTCTAGGAGGCGAGTAGCTGGGTGACCATCAGAAGAAACGGAAATAAACAGTTAGAGTAGAGCACCTCTGTGGTCATTCCCCTCAAAAACAAGTATACCGCTTTGGATACTTTTATGGGAGATGACCTCGTGGGACAATGCCACAGGGACTGGGTTACAGGCACTGGCATGGGTCCATGGTGCAGAAGGGAAAAAGAGAGAAGAAGGGAGCGGTAGTGATAGGAGACTAGATAGTGAGGGGAACGGACAGGAGATTCTGTGGATATGAACGGAACACCCGGGTGGTATATTGCCTCCCAGGTGCCAGGGTCAGGAATGTTTCAGATTGCGTCCAGAACATTTTGGAGAGGGAAGGTGAGCAGCCAGCTGTCTTGGTACATACTGGTGTCAATGAAGGAAAAGCAATGAGGTCCTGAAAAAAGCATCTAGAGAGGCAGGTATAAAGCTGATAAGCAGGACCTCCTGGATAGTAATTTCTGGATTGCTGCCAGTGCCACGCACCAGTGATGGTAGAAACAGGATAATTTGGCAGATAAATGTGTGGCTGAGAAGCTGGTGCAGGGGGCAGGGCTTCAGGTCCTTGGATAATTGGGATCTCTTCTAGGGGAGGTATGACCTGTTCAAACATGATGGGTTGCACCTGAACCCAAGGGCGATCAATATTCTTGTGGGCAGGTTTGTTAGAGCTGTTGGGGATGGTTTAAACTAATTTGGCAGGGGTGTGGGAACTGGAGTGAAGGTACTCAGGAAAGGACAGATGGTAAAAAAGTAAAAATAGCGTGCAGTCAGACTGTCAGGAAGGGCAGGCAGGTGATGGGACTTAGTTACAGCCAACAGCCTGAGTATCAAATCATTAAGGACGCACAGTCAGAAAGGATAGCAAATACGGTACTCAAGGTGTTGTATCTAAATGCACGTAGTATAAGAAATAAGGTGGATGATCTTGTTGCAATATTACAGATTGTCAGGTATGATGTTGTGGCCATCACTGAATCGTGGCTGAAGGATGGTTGTAGTTGGGAGTTGAATGTCCAAGGTTACACATTATACCGGAGGGATAGGATGGCAGACAGAGGGGTTGGTGTGGCTCTACTGGTAAAGAATGGCATCAAATCAGTAGAACGATGTGACATAGGATCAGAAGATGTTGAATCCTTATGGGTTGAGTTAAGAAACTGCAGGGGTAAAAGGACATTGATGGCGGTTATATACAGGCCTCGGAACAGTGGCTGAGAGGTGGACCACAGGTTACATCAGGAAATAGAAAAAGCGAGTCAAAAGGGCAATGTTATGATAGTCATGGGAGATTTTAACATGCAGGTCGATTGGGAAAATCAGGTTGACAATGGTTCTCAAGAGAGTGAGTTTGTTGAATGCCTAAGAGATTGTCTTTGAGCCTACTAGGGGATCAGCTATACTGGATTGAGTGTTATGTAATGAACTGGAGGTGATTAGGGAGCTGAAGGTAAAAGAACCCTTAGGAACCAGTGATCACAATATGATTGAGTTCAACTTGAAATTTGAGAGGGAGAAAGTAAAGTCTGATGTAGCAGTATTTCAGTGGAGTGAGGGAAATTACAGTGGTATGAGAGAGGAGTTGGCCAAAGTAAATTGGAAGGAGCAGCTGGCAGAGATGTCAGCAGAGCAGGAATGGTGTGAGTTTCCGGGAAAAAAGAGGTATTCCAAAAATGAAGAAATACTTAAGTGGTAAAATAGTACAACCATGGCTGAAAAAGGAAGTCAAAGCTATTGTAAAAGCAAAAGAAAGGGCATACAACAAAGCAAAAATTAGTGGGAAGATAGAGGATTGTGAAGTTTTTAAAAACCTACAGAGAGCAACTAAAAAAATTATTAGTGAAAAGATGAAATATGAAAGCAAACTAGCAAATAATACCAAAGTCGATAGTAAAAGATCTTTCAAGTATGTTAAAAATAAAAGAGAGATGAGAGTGGATATAGGACCGCCAGAAAATGAGGCAGGTGAAAAAAAATGGGGAAAAGGAGATGGCTGATGAGATAAATAAGTATCTTGAAGCAAGCTTCACTGTGGAAGACACCAGCAGTATGCCTGATATTGTAATGTGTGAAGGAAGAGAAGTGGGTGCAGTTATTGTTACAAGAGAGAAGGTGCTCAAAAAGTTGAAAGATCTAAAGGTACATAAGTCACCCAGACCAGATGAACTGCACCGTAGGTTTCTGAAAGAGGTAGCGTTAGAGATTGTGGTGGTATTAGAAATGATCTTTCAAAAATCATTGGACTCTGGCATGGTGCCAGAGGACTGGAAAATTGCAAATGTTATTCCACTCTTTAAGAAAGGAGGAAGGCAGCAGAAAGGAAATTATAGACCAGTTAGCCTGATCTCAGTGGTTGGGAAGATGTTAGAGTCAATTGTTAAGGTTGAGGTTATGGAGTACTTGCTGACACAGGACAAGATAGCACAAAGTCAGCATGGTTTATTTCAGGGAAATTCCTGCCTGACAAACCTGCTGGAATTCTTTGGGGAGATTACAAGTAGGATACGTAAAGGGGATACAGTGGATGTTGTATATTTGTACATTCAGAAGGCTTTGACAACATGCCACACATGAGGCTGCTTACCAAGTTAAGGGCTCATGGTATTACAAGAAAGTTACTAACATGGTTAGAGCATTGGCTGATTGGTAGGAGGCAGCGAGTGGGAATAAAAGGATCCTTTTCTGGTTGACTGCCAGTACTAGTGGTGTCCTGCAGGGGTCGGTGTTGGGACCACTTCTTTTTATGCTGAATATAAATTATTTATATGATGGAATAGATGCCTTTGTTGCCAAATTTGCAGATGATACAAAGATTGGTGGAGGGGCAGGTAGTGTTGAAGAAACAGGTAGGATACAGAAGGACTTAGACAGATTCAGAGAATGGGCAAGAAAGTGGCAAATGAAATACAATGTTGGAAAATGCATGGTCATGCTCTTTGGTAGTAGAAATAAATATGTGCGCTATTTTCTAAATGGGGAGAAAATACAGGAATATGAGATGCAGAGGGATTTGGGAGTCCTTGTGCAGAAAACCCTGGTTAACTTACGGGTTGAATCGGTGGTGAGGAAATGCCACGTCATCGTTCATTTCAAGAGGTCTAGAATGCAAGAGCAAGGATATGATGCTGAGGCTTTATAAGGCACCGGTGAGGCCTCACCTTGAGTATTGTGAACAGTTTTGGGCCCCTCATCTTAGAAAAGATGTGCTGGCATTGATGAGGGTCCAGAGGAGGGTCACAAGGATGATTCCAGGAATGAAAGGGTTATCATACAAGGAACGTTTGATGGCTCTGGGTCTGTACTCGCTGGAATTCAGAAGGATAAGGGGGAGATTTCATCGAAACCTTTCGAATGTTGAAAGGTCTAGACAGAGTAGATGTGGAAAGGATGTTTCCCATGGTGGGAGAGCCTAGGGCTAGAGGGCACAGCCTCAGGATAGAGAGGCCCCCTTTCAAAACAGAGATGCAGAGAAATTTCTTTAGCCAAAGGGTAGTGAATTTGTGGAATTTGTTGCCACAGGCAGCTGTTGGGGCCAGGGCGCTGGGTGTGTTTAAGGCAGAGATCGATAGGTTCTTGATTGGACATGGTATCAAAGGTTACGGGGAAAAGGCTGGAAGTTGAGGAGGAGATAAAAAAAAAGGATCAGCCATGATTGAATGACGGAGCAGACTCAGTGGCCAGATCACTTAATTCTGCTCCTGTGTCTTATGGTCTAATATTTGATAGGTTTCAATGAGAAACCCTCATTCTTCTAAACTCCAGTAAGTACAGACCCAGAGCTCTCAAACACTTCTTTCATTCTCTCAGGATCATTCTCGTAAACCTCCTCTGGACTCTCTCTAATGCCAACACATCCTTTCTTAGATATGGAGCTCAAAACTGCTCACAATACTCCAAACGCACCTGAACAAAACACTATAAAGTTTCAGCATGACATCCTTGCTTTTATATTCCAGTGCTCTGGAAATGAGTGCTAACATTGCATTTGCCTTCCTTGCTACTGACTCAACCTGCAAGTTAATGGGAATATCCAGGATATGGATTTGAACTTAGATTAATCAGACTTCTTAAATTTTAACATTTTATCATGGATTTTGTATTAAGTGGCAAAGTAAGAGTGGTCACTATTGACCTCAAAGAAAGATGCCAATAAGAATCCAGTCAACTCTATGGTGTGGATTTCGTCTTTTTCAATGTTAATGTCACTCATTCATCAGCAATAACGAAACTCTGTTATTCAGCAACAGTGATGTCATCGAGTCACCCAGCAGAGAAACAGATCCACTAAATACATGCTGACAATTAGTACCCATCTATACTAATCCCAGTTATTAGCTCTTGGACAGATGAGGCCAGCTGAAGGTCATGACCTGAAGTGTCAATTGTTCATTTATCTCCATTGATGCTGCCTGAACTGCTTAGTTCCTTCAGTACTTTTATAGAACTGCCTGGCAGGTAAGAGGCTCTCCCTCTCCAAAGGGCTCAGTCTAAATAAGTGAAAATAAACATGAGCAAAACATATTAATGACTATAAAAGCAAGATATTCTGCAATTCTGCAAGGCAAGTGCAATGTTAGCACTCATTTCCACAGGACTGCAATATAAAAGCAAGGATGTCATGCTGAAGCTTTTAAAGGAGAAGGAAGTTCCCTTAACCTGCACTAATCACTTCCATTTCCTACTTAAGATCCATAAAACTGACTGTCCGGTGGACCAATTGTCTCTGCTTGCTCCTGCCTTACTGAACTCATGTCCTCAGACATCGACTCCTTGATTCAGTCCCTTCCCACCTACCTCCACGACACTTCTTATACTCTTGATCTCTTTGCTAACTTCTAATTCCCTGGCTCTGACTGTCTCATTTTCACTATGGAGGTCTAGTCTCTATAAACTTCTATCATCCATCAAGAAGGCCTTAAAGCTGTCCATTTCTTTCTTTATAAAAGAACAAACTACCACCCTCCTCCGTCCGGCAGGACTGGTTCACACCCCCAACAATTTTTCCTTTGGCTCCTTCCACTTTCTCCAGACTCAAGGGGTAGCCATGGTCACCTGCACGAGCCCCAGCAATGCCATTTCATTGGCCATGTAGATCAGTCCATGTTCCTTCCCTGGTAATGCTCCTCAACTCTTCTTCCGCTACATTGACAACTTCATTGGTGCTGATTCATGTACCCGTGCTGAGCTTGTCAATTTCGCCAACTTTGCCTTCAACTTCCATCCTGCCCTTGAGTTCCCTTGGTCCATTTCTGACACCTCCCTCCCCTTACTTGATCTCTCTGTTGACCAGCATCTTTTATAAAACTACTGATTTCCATGGTTATCTTGATTATAGCTCTTCCTACCCTGTCTCCTGTAAAAATGCTATTCCCTTTTCTCAGTTCCTTCATCTCCTCTGTATCTGTTCCCAGGATGCAGCTTTCCATTCCAGGGCATCAGGAATGTCCTCCTTCTTCAAGGAACTGGGTTTCCCTTCCTTCATCATTGATCCCACCTGCAGCCACACCTCCTCCATCAATCTCTGCAACGTCTGCCAGCTCCAAAGGGAACCTACCACAAAGCATACCTTTACCTCCCTCTTCCACTTTCCACAGGTATCACCCCCTCTGTCATTCCTTTGTCCACTCATCCCTACTCACTATTCTCCCTCCCAGCATTTATTCCTGCAAGTAGCCAAAGTGCTTCATCCGTTTATTCACTTTCTCCCTCACCTCCATTCAGGGCCCCAAACAATCCTTCCTGGTGAGGCAACACTTCGCCCGCGAATCTGCTGAAGTCATCTACTATGTCTGGTGGTCATGATGCCTACTCCTCTACATTCATAAGACACCTCATAAATTGGAGGACTGCTTCGTCGAGCCCCTCTACTCCATTTGCCAAAAAGGGAACTTCCCAGAGGCCAAACATTTTAATTCCGATTCCCATTTCTGTTCTGAAATGTTAGTCCATGGCCTCCTCTTGTGCTATGTTGAGGCCACTCTCTGGGTGGAGAAACAATACCTTCCATTCTGTCTGTGTAGCCTCCAACCTGATGGCATGAATATCAATCTCTCCTTTCGGTAAAATAAATTCCCTCCCCTCTCTCCTCTTCTATTCCCCAGTCTGGCCCCTTACCTCTTCTCACCTTCCTATCACCTCCCCTTGGGTCCCCTCCTCCTTTGCTTTCTCCTGTGATCCACTCTCCTCTCCTGTCAGATTCCTTCCTCTCCAGCCCTCGACCTTTCCAACTCAGCTGGCTTCACCTAACACCTTCTAGTTATCCTCCCTCACCTCCCTCCACCTATTTATTCTGTTGTTTCCCCCCTTCCTTTCCAGTCCTGAAGAAGAGTCTTGACCTGAAACGTCAACTGTTTATCCATTGCCATAGATGCTGCTTGAGCTGCTGAGTTCCTCTAGTGTTTTGTGTGTGTTGCTTTGGGTTTCTGGCAACCGCAAAAATTTTTTGTGTTTAAGATATTCTGCAGATGCCTGAAATCTGGAGCAAAACACACAAAATGCTTGACAAGGCGGTCCCCTAATCAACATTGGGTCTCACCAGTCTAGAGGAGGCTGCATTGGGAGCACCGGATATAGTAGATGACCCTAACAGTTTGGCAGATGAAGTATTACCTCATATGAAAGGACTATTTGAGGCCCTGAATAGGGAGGTGAATAGGTAGGTGTAGCACTTCTCCCACTTGCAGGTATAAATGCCTGGAAGGATACTAGTACAGAGGGACAAATGGACAAGGGAATCACAGAGGTAGCATTCCTTTAGGAAAGCGGAGAGGTAAAGATGTGTTTGGTGATGAGATCCCATTGAAGACGGCAGAGTTTATGGCAAATGATGTGCTGGATGCAGGGGCTCATAAGGTGTTAGGTTAGGATAAGAAGAACTCTATCCCTGTGAGGGCAGATGTTCAAGAAATGGAGGACTGCATCAATGGTGGAGGAAGGGAAGCCCCATTCTATTAGTGACTCTGATTTTTAATTTCTTCTTTAGCTGCTGGTTGCTGGCACCAGATACTGACTCAAGATATCATTTAGAGAACCACACCAATGTTAAAGTATAAAAGAAACTAAAAATTAGGAAACAATCCCCATTGCACTTTGTTTCCCTTCAATTCATAAAGAAGAATTCCATCAAGCACATACTTCAATATGTACTGATAGTATTTCGAAAACTATTTCTTCTCAAAGATATAAATGAATAGATGCTCCTAATAAGGATTAGATATTAAACATTAGCTCTATTTGTAATATGTACATCAAAATATTGAAACATACAATCAAAACAGTCTGAAGATATGCTAGGGGAGCCCCACAAGTTCCAGCACTAACACAGCATGTCCACAATTTACTAACACTAACCTGTACACCTTGGAAATGTGGGAGGAAACTGGAGCACCCATGCTATCACAGAGAGAAATTACCACCTCCTTATAGACAGTGGTGGGAATTGAACCTCCTATCACTGTCATTATAAAGTGTTGTGCTGACCATGACGCTACTGTGCCTCCCTACTCAAAGCTCAACGAAACGGTTTCTGACCAGACACCATTTGTATGTGGAAGCTATGTAAAATATTGAAAACATTTATTCTATCCAGAGTAAATAAAGTTTTCTCAGCATCACTCTCCGCCTTTGCTGTTTTTAATTATTTAAACTGCACTTACAGGGCACTGAATAAGTTTAGGCTGTTTTACCAAATAACAGAAAGAGGGAATGTGAGGTTGGAAGGAGCTTCCTGATTCTTTGACTTATTGCACCTCAGTGAAACTATTGACATCTTTTGCCATTAAGAAATCTCCTTCCCCCAAAACGCTCATAAAACATGCGGCTTGCAACCATAGACTAGCCAGATCTTTCATTTTATACTTTTTGCTCAATAACACAACAGTACTAAGGAAGCAGAGGAAATTATATATCAAAGTTTCCTATGTACATTTCTGTAGACCTGCTGCTTAATGGGATACCTGTCTTTCTCCCTTTCTTCTGGATCAGAATCAAATTTGGCTACATTGAAAGTAGACCCAGTAAAACCAGTTGAACTGTATGTATAGAATATGTGGTGACATGCACGTGCTCTGTTAATAAATTTTACTTTGACTTTTGACTTTGTATAGAATCATGCTAGCAGCAACATAACGGATTTATTTTGAAAAATGAAAGTAAATTATCTGTTAAAATGTGCTTGGCGCATGAATTGTACCAATAAAGATGAACACAAACATGATGTCATCCTGAAAATGATGCATGGTTCTTTTCCCTTCCTAAATAAATACAAACCATTTTCCAAATATGCCCTCATGCACTCAGTTCTCTTTTAGCAATATGTTCACCAGTGCTAAATCTTATTCCTCTAATAATGATAAATCGTAATCCTTTCAGACAGTAATCCATATATAATAAGTTTCTTATACTCCAGTGTGTCTTTTAGATGGGTTGCAGAAATCATTTAATTCAGAATGTGAATCCACTGAGAATAAGTAAAAGGATGCTTTTCACATCTTATATTAAAATTTGGAAGAAGGATGTTCCAAAATTTTCTGGGAAAATAACAAGAACCTAGTATGCGTGCTGTTATAGTGCTCATTTAATGACAAGCAACAGATAAGCCACAGTTCAGAGTCAGCACACATTTCTCACGATTTGTATGGTAGTAGTTGCCCACCAAGCGCCCACTGAGATCTTCCACTGGTCGAGGTTGACCATGGATTGCTTCCCAGCTGTCTACATGATATGCAAGTCAGGGCAATAGTATGGAGAGCAAGCTGTTGTTACATAGAAAGCCTACCTTCTCCACGCTGATGATGAATCCAAAGGAACAGCAGAGGTTGACACGGTTTGGCATCAGTGGCATCACTGGAGTTGCCAGTCAGCATTGAACTCAAATTAAGGACTCCAGCACCGAAGTTTTCCTTGGGGTGTACTTCTGAAGTCTTCACCATGAGTGGGTATTTCCACAAGGAAGGGAAGATTTGAGATCAGAGTTTTCTTTCTTCCAGATGAGCTGCTAAACATGGCAGACAAACCCCATCTGCCCAAACTGACTGGTTGTAAGGCACCAGTAACCTGCCTTTGCCCTTTCTCCTGTCAGTAGAAACAGCTCCACTGGGCTTAGTAGCCAAGCCACGTGTGAAGGCCAGGAGCAAAGGCTTGGTTGTCAGAGGCTATTTGAGATGCATGCCATTGGGAGCATTCAATAGGTCGTGAGAGTTTATCCCCATTACCACTTTAAGGAACCATGCACCCACTGAGACATGGAATTGCTGCAAGTATGCAACTAAAACAAATAAAACAAAGTGCAGAAGTTTGGACCAGAAACCTTTCCAGTTAAGAGATTAATTTTTCCTTAGATTCTATCAATCATCAAGTTGATCAATTGAAATAGTAGAATTACAATCCTGCAAGCAGCAATTTGGAGGGCTTTTAAACTTAAAGTTTATTTGGTATTTCTTTTCACCTTTTTTCTCTCTAATCTTAGACAACTGTAGTTTTACTATCTCTGTATCTCTTTCAATATTTAATTTTCATCCAATTTCCCTGCCCCTTCTCCTTTTTTTTGGCCAGTTTTTTCCATATCTTTAAAGTGGAGGATATAGTCCAGCCCATCACAGGAAAACACCATCCTTACCATTGAGTGCATTTACAAGAAAGCAGCATCCATCATCAAGGCCACCACCATCCAGGACATGCTCTCATCTCACTGCTACCATCAGAAAGGAAGGTAGATCCCACACCACTAGGTTCAGTAACAGTTCAACTATCAGGCTCCTGAATCAGCATGGATAACTTTACTCACCACAACACCAAACTGATAACTGACCTTCCAGGACTCTACAACTCATGTTCTCAGTATTGTTTACTTATGTAATGTGAGACTGCAGAGGGGCAGCAACAATCCTCCACATGCACATCTACATATTTTGCGTGCATTACTCTGGATTTTCAGCATCTGTAGAATCTCTTGTGTCCCCCTTTGCTAGTTCTTTACATATCCTTAACTTTACCTAGCTAAGGAGATGGGCTAATTGTTAAATTATTCAGCATATGCCCTGGTACTCTCATCATGCTTTTCCTATTTCCTATTTCCAACTAGAGCTATAGGTTCAGAAATATTAAGGCAGCTTCCTCCAAATGCATCATATTCTTCTTGCAGACTGGGCAAAATTGGGATGCAGTCTCTGCTGAGGGTTTGTTTTGTTTGTTGTGGTAAGCCATATCACATATACCTTTTGCAAAAGAAGCTCCATTTTGCCAGCCATCAAACAAAGAATTTAATTGGAATGTTGTTCTTCCACCAAGGTCCTGGACTCAATTTCCCACATATTTATTTTACTCAGCTGCAAATTTGGCAGCAACGATAGTTCCTTTCTACAACTTGCAGAAAAGTTGTACTTTATCCTTTAATATTGTTGGAACTTTTTCCTTGAAGGCTGCAAACACTTAATTCCCTTTGTAGACTAGGGTTAGCCTCCCAAGGGCCAAAAACTTAACAAATCAGATTAGATGGGGTTAAAAAAGGTAATTTTTTCTCTGAATATCTCCAATTCATTTCCCATTGCAAAATGTTCCTGTTTGACCACCTTTTTGCCACCTTTTTTAAGATGCTGAGTGACAAATTTTGTTTGAGTATTATTTTATTGAAGCACGTTAAAACAGTTTTCTACATTAAGGGAATATGCTCTAATTTTGCTTATCTAATAAAATCCTTATTGTTCAGCTCAATTCGAAGTTTATGAATCTCATGATTTTTTTTGTGGTCTGCATAGACAAGTGGGCCACGGTTAGGAGGGGGAAGGGGAAGAGTCAGGTACTGGAGAGTACCCCGGTGGCTGTGCCCCTTGACAATAGGTACTCCTGTTTGAGTACTGCTGGAGGGGGGACAGCTTACCTGGGGGAAGCGACAGTGGCCGTGCCTCCGGCACAGAGTCTGGCCCTGTAGCTCAGAAGGGTAGGGAAAGGAAGAGGAGGGCAGTTGTAATAGGGGACTCGATAGTAAGGGGGTCAGATAGTCAATTCTGTGGATGCAGTCCAGAGACCCGGATGGTAGTTTGCCTCCCTGGTGCCAGGGTCCGGGATATTTCTGATCATGTCCAAGATATCCTGAAGTGGGAGGGTGAGGAGCCAGAGGTCATGGTACATATAGGTACCAATGACATAGGTAGGAAAAGGGAAGAGGTCCTGAAAGGAGAATATAGGGAGTTAGGAAGGGAGTTGAGAAAAAGGACCGGAAAGGTAGTAATCTCGGGATTACTGCCTGTGCCACGTGACAGTGAGAGTAGGAATGCAATGAGGTGGAGGATAAATGCATGGCTGAGGGATTGGAGGAGGGTGCAGGAATTCAAGTTTTTGGATCATTGGGACCTCTTTTGGCGCAGGCGTGACCTGTACAAAAATGATGGGTTACACTTGAATCCTAGGGGGACCAATATCCTGGCGGGGAGATTTGCGAGGGCTACTGAGGAGACTTTAAACTAGAATGGTTGCGGGGTGGAAATCAAATTAAAGAGGCTAGGAGAGAGGAGGTTAGTTCACAACAGGGGGATGGGAACAAGTACAGAGAGACGGAGGGGTGTAAAATGAGGGTAGAAGCAAAAAGTAGTAAGGTGAAAAGTAAAAGTGGCAGGCCGGCAAATCCAGGGCAAAAATCAAAAAGGGCCACTTTTCAACATAATTGTATAAGGGCTAAGAGTGTTGTAAAAGCAAGCCTGAAGGCTTTGTGTGTCAATGCAAGGAGCATTCGTAACAAGGTGGATGAATTAAAAGTGCAGATTATTATTAATGAATATGATATAGTTGGGATCACAGAGACATGGCTCCAGGGTGACCAAGGATGGGAGCTCAACATTCAGGGATATTCAATATTCAGGAAAGAAAAGGAGGTGGGGTAGCATTGCTGGTTAGAGAGGAGATTAATGCAATAGAAAGGAAAGACATTAGCCGGGAGAATGTGGAATCGATATGGGTAGAGCTGCATAACACTAAGGGGCAGAAAATGCTGGTGGGATTTGTGTACAGGCCACCTAACAGTAGTAGTGAGGTTGGGGATGGTATTAAACAGGAAATTAGAAATGTGTGCAATAAAGGAACAGCAGTTATAATGGGTGACTTCAATCTACATATAGATTGGGTGAACCAAATTGGTAAGGGTGCTGAGAAAGAGGATTCCTTGGAATGTATGCGGGATGGTTTTTTGAACCAACATGTCGAGGAACCAACTAGAGAGCAGGCTATTCTGGACTGGGTATTGAGCAATGAGGAAGAGTTAATTAGCAATCTTGTCGTGAGAGGCCCCTTGGGTAAGAGTGACCATAATATGGTGGAATTCTTCATTAAGATGGAGAGTGACATAGTTAATTCAGAAACAAAGGTTCTGAACTTAAAGAAGGGTAACTTTGAAGGTATGAGACGTGAATTAGCTAAGATAGACTGGCAAATGACACTTAAAGGGTTGACGGTGGATATGCAATGGCAAGCATTTAAAGATCGCATGGATGAACTACAACAATTGTTCATCCCAGTTTGGCAAAAGAATAAATCAAGGAAGGTAGTGCACCCGTGGCTAACAAGGGAAATTGGGGATAGTATCAATTCCAAAGAAGAAGCATACAAATTAGCCAGAAAAAGTGGCTCACCTGAGGACTGGGAGAAATTCAGAGTCCAGCAGAGGAGGACAAAGGGCTTAATTAGGAAGGGGAAAAAAGATTATGAGAGGAAACTGGCAGGGAACATAAAAACTGACTGTAAAAGCTTTTATAGAAATGTGAAAAGAAAACGATAGGTTAAGACAAATGTAGGTCCCCTACAGACAGAAACAGGTGAATTGATTATGGGGAGCAAGGACATGGCAGACCAACTGAATAACTACTTTGGTTCTGTCTTCACTAAGGAGGACATAAATAATCTTCCGGAAATAGTAGGGGACAGAGGGTCCAGCGTGATGGAGGAACTGAGGGAAATACATGTTAGTAGGGAAGTGGTGTTAGGTAAATTGAAGGGATTATAGGCAGATAAATCCCCAGGTGTCACAATGGTGGGGGTTTTGGGAGCAAGGGTGGACCCAAATGCAAGACACATCTTGAGAGGTTAATTAAATTTAGTTTATTGTTCGAAACCAGGACAGCAAGGCAGGAGTAGGAATAGCGAACTGGACAAGGACTCAGGACTACGACTAGGCTTGGACCAAGGGTCTGGGCTTGGACTCGGAATCGGCTCCCAGGACTAGAGGAGACATGAAGAGGCTAGGGTATGGACTCCGAGCCCGAGACTGGGCAAGGACCCAGTACCTAGGTCTTGCCTTGGGCTCGGACCCCAGAACCAGGCATGGACATGACATGGGCAAGGGAGAGGAGGAACATGGAAAACAGAGCCTCTGTCTCGAGAGAGCAGGTACATGGAACCATAGACACATACACAGAACACAGTGTCGGGACCTCTCCTTAGGTACAGGACATAGGGCCGGGACTCACACACAGAACAGAGAGCCGGGACCCCTCCCTGGGTACAGTACGTAGGGCCGGGACTCATGACCCTCCGCGGGGCAACGGCAGGATGGCCTGACCTACCCCACGGAGGCGAGGGCAAGACAAGACAAGACAAGACATGACTCCCCGCAGGGCAACGGCAAGATGGCCAGACTTACCCCCACGGAGGCCAGGACAAGACAAGACAAGACCAACACCAATGAACACCAGACAGTACCTATTTAGCTCCGGTGATGGAACTAGACCGAAGTGCAGGCGGGGGCTGCAGACGAGGGCTAGAGGCGAGAGGGTCAGAGAAGGGATTCAGACGGGGGGTAGGACAGGAATCACAGACCGCCAGTGCCAGGACTTGACTTGGTGCTTGAATGCCGCCAGGGCCAGGACTCGACTTGGTGCTTGAATGCCGCCAGGGCCAGGACTCGACTTGGTGCTTGAATGTCACCAGGGCCAGGACTTGACTTAGTACTTGAATGCCCCTGGAGCCAGGACTTGACTTGGAAATTCCAGGTAGTGGCGAGCTCTCGACTCGACCCGGGAACAGTAGACAGCGGCTCCTGATTCTCTCCAGTGGGTTAACTGACAAACCCACCTTGATGAGGAAACTTTGCAGGCTCGCTTCGGCGAGGTAACTGGACAGGGTTGCTCCGGTGAGGAGAGGCGAATTACCGGCACTTGCTTCGGCAGAGACTAGGCTTGCTCCGGCCAGATGACATTGGCACACCGAACTTTGGATGACTTTGCAGACGCTCCTGCACCGAACGGCTGAAAGCCGGAGACTATAAACTACCGGTTCAACCGAGCATTAATTGCTTCTAATCACCAAAGTCGAGGGACACAGGAAAACAGGGAATCAACAGTCCGAATCGTAACATAAACAAGGTAAATTTAAAGGGACCCCGATCCGGACCATGACACCAGGGCCAGATGGTCTGCATCCCAGAGTGCCTAAGGAAGTAGCCCAAGAAATAGTGGATGCATTAGTGATAATTTTTCAAAACTCCTTAGATTCTGGACTAGTTCCTGAGGATTGGAGGGTGGCTAATGTAACCCCACTTTTTAAAAAAGGAGGGAGAGAGAAACCGGGGAATTATAGATTGGTTAGCCTAACATCAGTGGTGGGGAAAATGCTAGAGTCAGTGTGATTAGAGTGGTAGTAGAGAATTGCTTCTCCGATTGGAGGCCTGTGACTAGTGGTGTGCCACAGGGATCAGTGCTGGGTCCATTGTTATTTGTCATCTATATCAATGATCTGGATGATAATGTGGTAAATTGGATCAGCAAATTTGCTGATGATACAAAGATTGGAGGTGTAGTAGACAGTGAGGAAGGTTTTCAGAGCCTGCAGAGGGACTTGGACCAGCTGGAAAAATGGGCTGAAAAATGGCAGATGGAGTTTAATACAGACAAGTGTGAGGTATTGCACGTTGGAAGGACAAACCAAGGTAGAACATACAGGGTTAATGGTAAGGCACTGAGGAGTGCAGTGGAACAGAGGGATCAGGGAATACAGATACAAAATTCCCTAAAAGTGGCGTCACAGGTAGATAGGGTCGTAAAGAGAGTTTTTAGTACATTGGCCTTTATTAATCAAAGTATTGAGTATAAGAGCTGGAATGTTATGATGAGGTTGTATAAGGCATTGGTGAGGCCGAATGGAGTATTGTGTTCAGTTTTGGTCACCAAATTACAGGAAGGATATAAATAAGGTTGAAAGAGTGCTGAGAAGGTTTACAAGGATGTTGCCGGGACTTGAGAAACTCAGTTACAGCGAAAGGTTGAATAGGTTAGGACTTTATTCCTTGGAGCGTAGAAGAATGAGGGGAGATTTGATAGAGGTATATAAAATTATGATGGGTATAGAGAGAGTGAATGCAAGCAGGCTTTTTCCACTGAGGCAAGGGGAGAAAAAAAAACAGAGGACATGGGTTAAGGGTGAGGGGGGAAAAGTTTAAAGGGAACATTAGAGGGGGCTTCTTCACACAGAGAGTGGTGGGAGTATGGAATGAGCTGCCAGACAAGGTGGTAAATGCGTTTTTTTTTAACATTTAAGAATAAATTGGACAGATACATGGATGGGAGGTGTATGGAGGGATATGGTCCGTGTGCAGGTCAGTGGGACTAGGCAGAAAATGGTTTGGCACAGCCAAGAAGGGCCAAAGGGCCTGTTTCTGTGCTGTAGTTTCTATGGTTCTATGGTTCTATGATAACAGCACGTTTGGAAAGTGGTGAAATCATCGGACAAAGTCAGCATGGATTTGTGAAAGGAAAATCATGTCTGACGAATCCCATAGAATTTTTTGAGGATGTAACTAGTAGAGTGGATAGGGGCGAACCAGTGGATGTGGTATATTTGGATTTTCAAAAGGCTTTTGACAAGGTCCCACACAGGAGATTAGTGTGCAAACTTAAAGCACATGGTATTGGGGGTAAGGTATTGATGTGGATAGAGAATTGATTGGCAGACAGGAAGCAAAGAGTGGGAATAAACAGGACCTTTTCAGAATGGCAGGCAGTGACTAGTGGGGTACCGCAAGGCTCAGTGCTGGGACCCCAGTTGTTTACAACATATATTAATGACTTAGATGAGGGAATTAAATGCAGCATCTCCAAGTTTGCGGATGACACGAAGCTGGGCGGCAGTGTTAGCTGTGAGGAGGATGCTAAGAGGATGCAGGGTGACTTGGAGAGATTAAGTGAGTGGGCAAATTCATGGCAGATGCAATTTAATGTGGATAAATGTGAGGTTATCCACTTCGGTGGCAAAAACAGGAAAACAGATTATTATCTGAATGGTGGCCGATTAGGAAAAGGGGAGGTGCAATGAGACCTGGGTGTCATTATACACCAGTCATTGAAAGTGGGCATGCAGGTACAGCAGGCAGTGAAAAAGGCGAATGGTATGCTGGCATTTCTAGCAAGAGGATTCGAGTACAGGAGCAGGGAGGTACTACTGCAGTTGTACAAGGCCTTGGTGAGACCACACCTGGAGTATTGTGTGCAGTTTTGGTCCCCTAATCTGAGGAAAGACATCCTTGCCATAGAGGGAGTACAAAGAAGGTTCACCAGACTGATTCCTGGGATGGCAGAACTTTCATATGATGAAAGACTGGATGAACTAGGCTTATACTCATTGGAATTTAGAAGATTGAGGGGGGATCTTACTGAAACGTATAAAATCCTAAAGGGATTGGACAGGCTAGATGCAGGAAGATTGTTCCCGATGTTGGGGAAGTCCAGAACGAGGGGTCACAGTTTGAGGATAGAGGGGAAGCCTCTTAGGACCGAGATTAGGAAAAACTTCTTCACACAGAGAGTGGTGAATCTGTGGAATTCTCTGCCACAGGAAACAGTTGAGGCCAGTTCATTGGCTATATTTAATAGGTGCTACTCCTGCACCTATTTTCTATGTTTCTATGTCTATAGAGTCATGCAGTCATACAGCATGGAAACAGGCATTTCAACTTTCTAAGTGCATGCCAATCATCAAGCAAATAATTACACCAATCCAATTTTATTCTGTCCACATTCCCAGCAACATTAACACTTAAACTCAGAATTCATTAAGTGCACAGTACAATGGTCATATACCGTACACATCTGAAGATGCTCTTCAATTTAGGTAGCAATGGAAATAATGACTTCTATAACTCTCTTCATAAACCATGTTTCCTTCAGTATTGGTCCTTATTAAGCTGCTTGGTTTCAGACTTTGCAAAATTATTACTATCCTGACCGACACTTCTACAAACTGGAATTATTTGCTTCTGATTCTTATATGCTCACTAGAGCTCGGTAGAGCTCACTATCGATAATTTACAGTTAAATCCAGAAATTGGACTAGGCACTTCCAATGTTGTCAACCTCGACACTCCTGACATACTAATGAGTCAAACAAGGTATTCGCCCTCCCTTACTGATGTAAACTGGAGCCTTTGTTTTCAATCTATGATCTTCATTGAAAAGCTAGAGAATAAGACAGAAATGCCACTCTACTTTGTACATTTGTGCTGATTTAAAAAGAGATTCTACTGACACTGGGATACCTAGCCAGATAACTTGATAATGCACTGTAGATACTCAAACTTCTTTCAAAGGCACAGGATATGTAAAATGTACTTTATTCTGCTTTTATCTTCTGATGTTTTTATACCATGGCTGTCTCAGAGATATCTTTGTTACCAGCTTTCCTTTTTAATGGAGATATGGTAAGATCCAAAGCAATATCAGCAGCAACCACGCTAGTGTCATTTAGAATCAGAATCAGGCTTATTATCACCAGCATGTGTTGTGAAATTTGCTAACTTAACAGCAGCAGTTGAATGCAGTACATAATATAGAAGAAAAAATATATATATATGTAAATAAATAAGTCAATCAATTACAGTATATGTATATCGAATAGATTAAAATCATGCAAAGGCAGAAATAATACATTATTTATTATAATATATATTTAGAAAGTGAGATAGTGTTCATGGGTTCAATGTCCATTTAGGAATCAGATGGCAGAGGGTAAGAAGCTGTTCCTGAATCACTGAGTGTGTGCCTTCAGGCTTCTGTACTTCCTACCTGATAGTAACAATAAGAAAAGAGCATGCCCTGGGTGCTGGTCATCTTTAATAAAGAGCGCTGCCTCTCTGAGACACCGGTCCTTGAAGATGTCCTGGGTACTTGTAAGATAGTACCCAAGATGGAGCCAACTAAGTTTACGACCCTCTGCAGCTTCCTTCGGTCCTGTGCAGTAGCCCCTCCATACCAGACAGTGATGTAGCCTGTCAGAATGCTCTCCACAGTACATATATAGAAGTTTTTGAGTGTATTTGTTGACATACCAAATCTCCTCAAACTCCTAATGAAGTATAGTCACCGTCTTGCCTTCTTTACAACTAAATCGATATGTTCGGACAAGGTTAGATCCTCACAAATCTTGACGCCCAGGAACTTAACTCTGCACAATGATGAAGGCTTCATTTTTCATCAAATGAGGATTTTTTTCAAGAAAGCTTTTGTATTCAGAATCACTTGTAACAGAGAAAAGTGAAACAATACAATGTCAAAAATCATAATATTTTTCAATAAAATAACATGCTCATGGCATTCCCATTTAACTATCTTCCATGTAGGTTTCGGAGTCATGCTACATTACAGTCTCCCAGTCTAGCATCTGTGTAGCTGACCACCTTCAGAATGCGGAAGAACTTTCAAAGCCACGATTGGACTCATAAGCCACTTGAGAGCCCATAAGTAGATCAACAGAACGAAGACCATCATCCTCGACCTCGAGGGATAGCCACGACGACGCCGACCTTTCACGTAGGTTTTGGAGTCATGCTACATTACAGTCTCCCAGTCTAGCAGCTGTGTAGCTGACCACCTTCCCTTCAAGTCAACATAGATATCCTTAGTGACTCACATGAAGCTCTTGCCTTTTATTGGCTATGTTCAGGTTGACAGCCTTGGTCAATTGAAGGAGCTGTTTCTGATCACCTGATGTGCAGAAAGGATGCGCACATTGCCTGAGAGACTATTGTGAGAGGTGACAGAGTGAGGGCTATCAATATCCTGAATTAGGACATCAGTTGATTTTCTGCGTAACAGGGTAGAAAACAATATGGTGATCTTTGGTACTCACACCAATCTGCCATCTCTTCAACTTTCAAACACAGAGCAGAGCTGCTCACATATAAGTATGAAGATTCTGAATTAGAGATGCCTAAACCCTACTGTGTTCATTCTTCTCCTCAATCATCTGTGGATTCAAGATAAACATTCAAGATAAACAGGAACGTGATTGGTAAAGCAGTCAGGGAGATAATGCTGCTGCCAGTACAACAGGGATTAGCTCCCACCTGCAACTCATCTTCTGCTGTGGAGGAGCACTCTACCAGGCATTTGGATTTCGATGTTAATCCAGAAGAACGGTCTGCTCAGGAGCAGCATCCTTTTGCTCCTGGAGAATGAGGAATCACTGGTGGGTAGCACACCTGTGTTCTCTGACAGCCCCAGTTTGCTGATGAGTGGCACCTCACATCACACATCAGGCTGCTCTCTAGTGATATGTCACTCTTCCTTTGTTAGCAATTTGTTTTCATGTGGGAGAGGCTGGAGCATTAGCTGGGTAACGTGAAATTGCATAGGGGCAGAAAGGGACCTCCATGTACATATCCACTGTAGATGTTAACTGAATTAGTAGATGCTGTATGACAAGACTGTCAATGTGATCTTGTAAAGAAATGTGTATGAAACTCAGGATGGGGACCATGAACCATAATTGGCGGATACCTGGCTAACAGAGAAATTCACAGAGCATTATAATGCACATAGCATTGTGCTTCTGTGCTCTGCACATGCTCACTGCAGTGTGGAAGACTGAACATTAAAGGTCAAATGGGAAAGCATCACGGGTTCTCTGGACCCTACCCAACTTATTGCTCTGTCCTGGCTGGTCCCTCAGCATTTAAACAGGTGCATCTATCACATCTAAAGTGATCTCTTTCATTTGAATAGGATCACCAATCTTCATTTAGAAGGTAAGTTTAGGAAGTTCCTTGTTCATTCATGCAGTGAATGTTTTTTTAATTAATTAACTGGAGCTATTTGTTCTTAAATAAAAATTCCAATTTTTTGTTGTTAAACAAGTTTTTATTATTTTTTAGTTACTTAGATTTTCCCAACACTTCCAGAATATCTTTCACCAGTAGGGATATTTGAAAATGAAGCACTGCCAAGTGCATGGTCCGTAGCAGACACCATTTCCTCTGCCATACGTAGCCCAGATAATGCTCACATCCCAAACACTTCATTGAAAGTTCATGATGGTGTTGATGACAGTGTTTTGAGAAAAGTACAACTACAAAGCAACTAAATTGATCATTGAGCTAATGCAGGTAGCAAATACAAAGAGTAGACATGATCAGTGTGATCTGGTCCAGTGATCTCCGAATCAGAATCAGGTTTATTATCACTGACATGTGTTGAGAATTTTTTTTTGCAGCAGCAGCAGCGTACAAGACATTAAAAAACTACAAATTACCAACTAAATAAATAGCCTAAAAGATGAATAATGAGGTAGTGTTTATGGGTTCACGGAATGCTCAAAAATTTGATGGCATAGTGGAAGAAGCTGTTCTTAAAATGTTGAGTGTGTGTTTTCTGGCTCCTATACATTCAGTCTGATGATTGAAATGAAAAGAGGGCATGTCTGGGATGGTCAGGATCTTTAATGATAGATGCTTCCTCTTTGAGTTACTAGCTCTTAAAGACGTCTTTGATGATGGGGAGATTGTGCCAATGATGGAGATGGCTGAGTCTATAATCCTTTTGTGATCCCTTGCATTGGAGGTTCAATACCAGGTGGTGATGTAACCTCTATATATCTATAAACGTTTGTAAGAATCTTTGATGATATGTCAAATCTCCTCATAGTCCTAATGAAGTAGAACCACCAGTGTGCCTTCATTGTGATTGCCTCAATGTATTGTCCCCAGGACAGATCCTCTGAGATGCTCATACAATGGAACTTGAAGCTGCTCACCTTTTCCATCGCTAGCCTCTCAATGAGGACTTGTGTATGTTCTCCCAGCTTCCCCTTACTTAAGTCCCCAATCAGTTCCTTGGGCCTGCTGATATTGTGTATGACACCACTCAGTCAGGCACAGAGGTCATGATTCCAAAGACCCTCCTGCAACAGCACAGATGTGAACTCTGTTGCATATTTAATATATCGTAATACTTGGTAATATTGTAAATATATTGATCGATCAAGCATTCTTTATTTGTTTAAATAATTCATTATAGGTTATACGTGAAGTACATATAGTAAAAGTACATAAGTCATTATGCCAACAAGTTGTAATTGCATGCCTAGCTAAAATGAATCTAAGTCATTCCCAGTTCCATGTTTCCTTTCAATTCATTTTATGTTTTGGAGTTACAAAACATAATAGTGGCAATGAGGAATTCTTAAACAAACCCAAGAAGACTACCTTCCTGTTGAAGTCCAGAGAGACACTCGAGTCAAAAAACAGCATGTGCTTCTTCATGAAGGGTCAGAGAAGACTGAGTAAAATAAAGGCAGAAAGTGGACGAGTTAGAGTGTTCATAAACAGTGAGTGGAATGATAATCATAAATTTAAAAAAGGAGAAATGGCTGACTACATCGGAAAGATACAGGCATCCGATTGCACAAAAGATAACTGAGTGATGCATACAAAGTGAATTGAGCAGTATTTTAAAGTAAATGGAATAGCCAAGTGCCGTTTTACTGAATGTAATAGGTGGAAGAGTATACAGTTTGCTTGGAAGTTTGACTGCTCCAATCAAATTAGTTGTAATGAGCTTTGTTGATATTGTGGAAGTAATGCAAGAACAATTAGAACTGAAACCATTGTTGATTGCAGAACATTTTAGGTTTCATAAGTGGAATCAAAAGGAACGGGAGTCCATTTCAGATTATGAGGCTGAATTGAAAAGATTGCCTAAGGATTGTCAGTTCAGTGAAGGGCTTAATGATGCACTGACAGGTCAGTTATTTTGTGGAATCTGCCAAGAAAGCAACAACAGTGACAACAACCAACACACCACATTGGCTTGTATGTGGTAAGACAGTAAGGCCAGTAATGTGGAGAGATGTTTGTTATGTCTCCCCTGTGAAAGGGAGACACCTCTTTCTCCCTTATTAGAGAGAGAGAGAGACTGTAGTATGTTGAATACCAGGTGAATGAGTAGTCTTTGGAGTACTGCGTCTGTGTCTTTGTTGTTGCTTTGCTCTTTCCATATTTTTATTAATTTATATATATATATATATATAAGATATTGTATCTGTTAAATAGGGGCCGTGGACAATTCTGATTTGATGGAGAACGGACATGAAAGCACAGAGGAACATCTGGAGAAATTTCAGAAATGCCTGTTCACTGCTGTCGTTACTGTGTGGTCGGGAATCTTTCGGAAGGGAGGCCTCAAAATCCCTGGCCTTGCCTGCTTTTGGCGACTGAGACAGAGGTTGAATCGTTCGGACAGATATAGCACTCAGTACTCTGTGTCGGAGAGCTGATCAGAGCTCAAAGTTTTCGGATGACTCAGAGTCGGATTGTGGTCGGCATGGCAGGGAGAGTTTTTCTTCCTTCTCCCATCTGCGTGAGATGTGGGACATTTGAGAAACTTTGAACTTTACTGTGCTCATGGACTTCTTCATCAAGTTATGGTATTGTTGCACTGTTGTAACTATATTTTATAATTATGTGGTTTTGTCAGTTTTTTCCAGTCCTGGTCTGCCCTGTGTTTTGTGATATCACACCAGAGGAAATAATGTATCATTTCTTAATGCATGCATTACTAAATGACAATAAAAGAGGACTACACGTCTTCATGATCTAATCTAAGAATACAGAGTACAGGAAAAATATATATATATGTCGATACATTAAACTAAATCACATATAAAGACTCCTTACCCTATATTTGTACAAGTTAATTAGTTCATAATATTGAAAAATGATCTTATTATATTAAAAAAATCTAACCCACTACCAAGACTGAAGCTGATTAGTAGAAAAAAAGGAAAAAGATTGTTAGTCATCATCTGTGCTTTAACAGCAAATCAAAGATTTTGAAAATAATTTGGAAAAAGTCCCCACAATGTTTGAAGGTCTTGATTAGATTCAAAGATTGAACATTGAATCTTCTCTAAATTTAAACATGACATCACATCACTTAACCATTGGGCGTGAATAGGACGGGCCACATCTTTCTATTTAAGCAAAAGCGTCCTTCTGGCCATAAGAGACATAAAAGCCAATATGTGCAAATCAGATGGCTCCAAAATAATATCCTTTCCTCCAACAATACCAATTAAAGCAGACAAAGGATTAGGCTTGAAATTTACTTTAAAAAGTATTGAAAATGTTTGAAATACTTCTTTCCAATATTTTTCAAGATTCGGACATATCCAAAACATATGAATGAGTGAAGCTTCTCCATTATTACATTTATCACAATACGGAGATATATCTAAATAAAAACGAAACAACTTATCCTTAGTCATATGGGCCCTATGGACCACTTTAAATTTAAGGAGAGAGTGACGAGCACATAATGATGAATTGTTGACCAATTTAAAAATTCGATTCCAAGTTTCCTCAGAAATGGAAGTCTGTAAATCTTGTTCCCAAAGATTTTTAATTTTATCTAAAGGAACACTTCTCATTCCCAACAGCATATTATAAATATTAAATATAGATCCATTATAAAAAGGTTTCAGATTAAAGATTACATCTAGTAGATTCTTATCTGCTGTTGGTTTGCTACGCGCTTGAGTGCTCGGTGGTGGGTGTCGATGTTTTTTGTTTGCTGGTGGGGGGGGGTATTGTTGATTGCTGCCGCATACGCGTGGAAGGAAGGGGAGCTTGGGGGGAGGACTTTGGGGTTCTAACATTTATCTGTCATTCATTCTTTGGGGACACTCTGTTTTTCGTGGATGGTTGTGAAGAAAAAGCATTTCAGGATGTATATTGTATACATTTTTCTGACATTAAATGTACCTTTGAAACCTTTGAAACATGATTGGCTAAGACAACTAAAGCGTGATTGGAGATCCATCCACTATTTGCATGCCACATCCCATGTAATAGAGTTAACTGAAATCAAATTAAGAGAATTGTTGGATGGTACCACAGCAGTTTTCAAGGATGACACTGGAAAACTCAAACATATCAAGGGTAAAATAATGTTAATGAAAAATAACACTCCCAAGTTTTACGAAGCCTATCTGGTTCCTTATACCATCTATCATAAAGTAGCCAGTGAGCTAGATCTCATGGAGGCTGAAGGAATTCTTTCCAAGATGTGGGTAATACCAATGGTCCTAGTAGCCAAGAAGAATGGGTTTGTCAGGATCTGTGGTGATGCTAAGGTCACCATCAACCCAGTACTGAAAGTAAATTAATATCTTACAAACCTTTCCGGAGGGACTCATGTCAGAAAAGTAGACTTAACTGAGGCAGAAAGCTATGGACCAGGTGTTGCAAGGCTGCCCAGGCACACAGTGTTACCTGGACGACAAGAACATCTCCAATATCTCAAAACAGTGTTGAAAAGATTAGAAGATTATGGGCTCAGAAATTGACACAACATGTGTGGATTTTTAAAACCAATCATCACTTACTGCGGTCACACCATTGATGCACAAGTTTACACAAGTTTGCTGAGAAGATTTAAGCAGTGCTTGATGCCCTAATGCCAAGGGACATGTCACAGTTGCAGTACTTTCTATGACATATCAATTACTATAACAGGTTCCTGGCAAATCTGGTGACTGTGCTCCACCTCTTGAACTTATTACTACAGGTTGGGAAGAAACAGCTATGGACAAAGGAGTGTGAGGTGGCTTTCAAAAAGGTAAAGTAAATGGAGACATCAGACATTGTACTCACACATTGTGATCCATATTGTCCCGTGCAGCTGGCCTGTGACGCCTTGCCTTATTGTATAGGTGCAGTCAAGTCACATGTTATGAGTGATGGAAGTGAACATCCCAAAGTATTTGCATCACTTTCCCTTATGGCTGCAGAGAAAAAGTATGCAGAGATTGACAGAGAGGCTTTGAGTCTGATTTGGGGTGTAAAACATTTCACTCAGTACTTGTATGGGGGAGACTTTACCCTCATTAGTGATCATCAACTACTGGCTTCCATTTTTAGTCCACTAACAATAGCAGCACGAATGCAGAGATGAGCTCAGTTTATTGGAGGGTACAAGTACAAGAATGAATTCAAGTGGATGACTCATCATGTAAATGTTGAGGATGTAAAATTTACCCATGGAAAAGCAAGTAATGAAAAAAATGTACAAATAAGAATACTCCTCCTGACGCAAACACGAGGAATTCTGCAGATGCTGGGAATTCAAGCAACACACATCAAAGTTGCTGGTGAACGCAGCAGGCCAGGCAGCATCTCTAGGAAGAGGTACAGACGACGTTTCAGGCTGAGACCTGATGAAGGGTCTCGGCCCGAAACGTCGACTGTACCTCTTCCTAGAGATGCTGCCTGGTCTGCTGCGTTCACCAGCAACTTTCATGTGTGTTGCTTACACTCCTCTTGAAGTATTCTCCCTAATGCAAATTGAAAATCTCCTTATTACAGCAGAGGTGATTCAAAGGGAAACCAAAAAAGGCAATACATTGTCTTAGGTCTACATAGCCACCCAAAAGGGTTGGAATAGGCAGCAGAAATCCCAGCTCCTTCATTCTTACCAATGCCTGAATGAACTTCTGTTGAATTATCTCCGCTGCCAGCAAGGAGACAGGTGGAGGCAGGGAATAAAGCCACAGATAGAGATGGAGTTCATATCTCAACCAGAGATGGAGTGAACAATTTGGAGAGGAGTCAATGCAGAAGACTTTCGATGCCCATCCACCTAACCCGAGTGCGAGGTTAGTTCGCTCCAAGTGCCAAGCCGACTTGGTGAGATCAAGATTGGCTACAGGCTGGGTGGCCCGGGTGTGTCAGCGCACCTGAATTCAGGTCCTCAAATGTGGTACTACTCAGTGCTAGAACAACTTAAACAGCAGCCCAGATAGGCTCGGAACCCAAGTGTCGAGGCGAAGTTTGGGTTGATTTTGATTGCTCTCCCATGAATGCTTATTCCTTTCTTCATAGAGCCGAAGCTGTGAACTAAACTGGCTGCTGTGCATTTAGGCCCCATTGGCATGATATACTGTGGACCAAGGCTTGGGTCTACTCCAGCTATTCGAGAACAGATGTGGGACTCAGTCTGGTTAGTCATAGTCATAGTCATAGTCATACTTTATTGATCCCAGGGGAAATTAGTTTTATTACAGTTGCACCATAAATAGTTAAATAGTAATATGTATATTATGCCAGGAAATAAGTCCAGGACCAGCCTATTGGCTCAGGAGGTCTGACTCCCCAACGGAGGAGTTGTAAAGTTTGATGGCCACAGGCAGGAATGACTTCCTATGACTCTCTGTGTTGCATTTCGGTGGAATGAGTCCCTGGCTGAATGTACTCCTGTTCCCAACCAGTACATTATTTAGTGAATGAGAGACATTGTCCAAGATGGCATGCAACTTGGACAGCATCCTCTTTTCAGATACCACAGTAAGAGAGTCCAGTTCCATCCCCACAACATCACTGGCCTTACGAATGAGTTTGTTGATTCTGTTGGTGTCTGCTACCCTCAGCCTGCTGCCCCAGCACACAACAGCAAACATGATAGCAGTGGCCACCACAGACTCATAGAACATCCTCAACGTTGTCCGGCAGATGTTAAAGGACCTCAGATTCCTCAGGAAATAGAGACGGCTCTGACCCTTCTTGTAGACAGCCTCAGTGTTCTTTGACCAGTCCAATTGATTGTCAATTTCTATCCCCAGGTATTTGTAATCCTCCACCATGTCCACACTGACCCCCTGGATGGAAACAGGGGTCACCGGTACCGTAGCTCTCCTCAGGTCTAACACCAGCTCCTTAGTCTTTTTACATTAAGCTGCAGATAATTCTGCTCACACCATGTGACAAAGTTTCCTACCATAGCCCTGTACTCAGCCTCGTCTCCCCTGCTGATGCATCCAACTATGGCAGAGTCATCAGAAAACTTCTGAAGATGACAAGACTCTGTGCAGTAGTTGAAGTCCGAGGTGTAAATGGTGAAGAGAGAGGGAGACAAGACAGTCCCCTGTGGAGCCCCAGTGTTGCTGATCACTCTGTCGGACACACAGTGTTGCAAGCACACGTACTGTGGTCTGCTAGTCAGGTAATCAAGAATCCATGATACCAGGAAAGCATTCACCTGCATTGCCATCAGCTTCTCCCCCAGCAGAGCAGGGCGGATGGTGTTGAACGCACTGGAGAAGTCAAAAAACATGATCCTCAGAGTGCTCGCTGGCTTGTCCAAGTGGGTGTAGACACGGTTCAGCAGGTAGACGATGGTATCCCCAACTCCTAGTCGGGGCTGGTAGGCGAACTGGAGGGGGTCTAAGTGTGGCCTGACCATAGGCCGAGGCTGCTCCAGAACAAGTCTCTCCAGTGCCTTCACAATGTGGGTGGTCAATGCCGCCGTTCTGTAGTCATTGAGGCCACTGGGGCGCGGCATCTTCGGCACAGGGACGAGGCAGGACATCTTCCACAGCACAGGAACCCTCCAGAGCCTCAGGGTGAAGACATGGCGAAGTACTCCACGTAGCTGAGGGATGCTGTTGGCTTACGTCTATTTTTTTCATCCCCTTCTCCCCTCTCCTTCTTTTCTCTCTCTCTCTCTCTCTCTCTCTCTCTCTCCCCCCCCCACCACCACCCCCACACCCCACACCCCCCACTTGCAAAGAAACAGAAGGGAGTTACATTTGTAGACTGTTCCATGGCAAATGTAGATAGCAATGGACATCTCAGGTTATATCCACACCTCTTTCCATGGCAAAATTCCAATTTGTGGCTCTTACACTTTCTTACAATAATGGAATTTTGTTGGTGAGTGTACATTCACATTTTGGAAAAGCTCTATACTTGAGGGGCTTTGGCCAATTGTGTTCACTCTGTTGAGAAGCCGGGGCATAATCTCCCCCAGCTGGTGAGGTGCTGAGCTCCTGGGGGTGATCTCCGTCCAATTGTTCATAACCTTTACTTGAACGTGAGCGATGAAAGATATTCAGTGAACTTTTTATTATCATCTCTAACATCTGTGTCGATGTGCAAATAAGTACAGTTCATAGTGGGCAGGTGGAGCAGTAGAGGTTAAGATATGTGTCAGGGGATGGTCGTGGAGTAATGGTTTGTGTGATGAGTGAAGGATGAGAATGAGAATATAAGAGAGAAAAGTCTTTGAAATCCTTGCTTGAAAAAAGCTTTCTATTACTCAGTGGATCCATCAAAAGTTTGAAGACTTTCAATGGTATCTTACTCCGTAGGATAGTAAGACTTTTTGGTCAAAGTGTTGAAAGCAACAAGGTATGTAAAATTTGGAGCTGTTATAGTTTAACACTGTTTACTTGGGTCTGACTCATTCTAACTTACCAGAATAAATTGCTTTATGCATATTATCAGATGCAGCTTGCTATCAAATCCACATGCTCTTTACACAATTCATGATTTTGTTCACCCCAAATAAATACATATCAGTGCAGATATTTGGATTTAATCCCACTAAATATTTATTACTTCAGTGTAAAACTGCAAAAATGTAAGCAGGTTTTAATATTATTTGTGGTTTCATCCATGCATTTTCCTTTTGTGTATAGAGCATCTAAAGGGGTAATTTTTCTTGGACTGGATATAAAGCACAACCACTACCCTTTCAGCTCTGTAATGTTCTCAGAAGGGAAAGGCTGGTTTACCTTCTTCTCATCTGAAGTGAATGGGTGGTCCACTCTACTGACCCTTATGTGTCTTATTCACCGCATAGCTTCCTTATTGTTTAACTTTATTCAGATGTTTCCTATAACCTTATTATTTGGACCACTGAATATATTTTATTTGTGATGTCTTCCCATATATTGTTACGCTCTGTGAGATTTGTAAGTTATTGCTCGATTCTTTATCTGTTTACTCTTTTGACAAGACATTATCTCCCTACAGCTAAAATAAGTTTCTATCAGCACATTTCCATATTCATTATTTTCCTCTCTTCTCCTGAAGACACTAGGCTGATTTTACAAGAAGGCTCTGCTGGCAGCAGATGTCGGAAATGTGGATCTGCCCTTCCAATCATTAAAGTTAATGGGCAATGCAGACATGAATTTTCAATATGTGTACTTAGAGAGAATGACTCAATATTAGCAGCACATAAAATATTCCACAACATAAACATAAGAGATTCTGCAGATGATGGAAATCCAGAGAATGCTGGAGGAACTCAGCAGGTTAGGCAGCATCTATGGAAAGGAATAAAGAGTCAACGTTTCAGGCCAACACCCTTCCTCAGGGCTGGAAAGATAGAGGGAAGAAGCCAAAATAAGGAAGTGAGAGGAGGAGGAGGAGGAGTACAATCATCTCCCTCTGGTGTCCCTCCTCCCCCTTTCTTCTTTGGTCCACTTTCCTCTGTTATCCTCCGTTCCTTCGGTACATTGAGGACTACATTGGTGCTGCTTCCTGCACCCATGCTGAGCTCGTCAATTTCATTGACTTTACTTCTAACTTCCATCCAGCCCTCAAATTCACTTGGTCTATCTTGGACACTTCTCTCCCCTTTCTCAATCTCTCGGTCTCCATCTCTGGAGACAGACTGTCCACTGACATCTTCTACAAACCCACTGACTCTCATAACTACCTCAACTATACCTCTTCCCACCCCTTCACATGCAAAAATGCTATTCCCTATTCCCAGTTCCTCTGTCTCTGCTGCATCTGCTCCGAGGATGAGGTTTTCCGTTCCAGGACATCTCAAATGTCCTCTTTCTTTAAGGATCGTGGTTTCCCTTCTGCTGTCATCAATGATACCCTCACCCGCATCTCCTCCATTTCCCGCAACTCGGCTCTCACCCCATCCTCCCGCCACCACAACAGGACAGAGTTCCCCTTGTCCTCACCTACCACCCCACTAGCCTCCGGATCCAACACATTATCCTCCGCAACTTCCACCACCTTCAACAGGACCCCACAACTAAGCACGTCTTTCCCTCTCCACCCCTCTCCGCCTTCCGCAGGGATCGGTCCCTCCGCGACTCCCTGGTCCACGCGTCCCTCCCCACGGATCTCCCACCTGGCACTTATCCCTGTAAGCGCAAGTGCTACACCTGTCCCTACACTTCCTCTATTGCCACCATTCAGGGCCCCAAACAGTACTTCCGAGTGAGGCAACACTTCACTTGTGAGTCTTTTGGGGTCATCTATTGCATACGGTGTTCCCGGTGCGGCCTCCTCTACATCGGTGAAACCCGATGCAGATTGGGGGACCGCTTCGTCGAGCACCTCCGCTCCGTCCGCCAAAATAGACAGGATCTCCCAGTATCCACCCCCATTCCATACATGGCCTCCTCTACTGCCATGATGAGGCTAAACTCAGGTTGGAGGAGCAATACCTCATATACCGTCTAGGTAGTCTCCAGCCCCTTGGTATGAACATAGAATTCTCCAACTTCCGGTATTTCCCTCCCCTTCCTTTCCCCTATGTCACTCTGCCCCCTCCCCCAGCTGCCTACCTCCTCCCTCCTGGTTCCGCCTCCTTCTACTACCCATTGTGTTTTCCCCTATTCTTTCTTCACCTTTCCTGCCTATTACCTCCCTGCCTCCCCTCCCCCACCCCTTTATCTTTCCCCTTACTGGTTTTTCTCCTGGAACCTCCCACCCTCCCCCCACCTTCTTTATAGGGCTTCTGCCCCTTCCCCTCACAGTCCTGACAAAGGGTTCCAGCCTGAAACGTCGACCGATCTTTTCCACGGATGCAGCCCGACCTGCTGAGTTCCTCCAGCATGTTGTGAGTGTTGCTTTGACCCCAGCATCTGCAGATTATTTTGTGTCTCCGTTCCTTCTTTTCAGCCCTTTACCTTTGCCATCTATCACCTCCCAGCTTCTCACTTCACGACAATGGCTATAATTCACCAGCATTTGGAAGATACTTGGTATGTCATCAAAGACTCTAACAATTTTCTATAAATGTACCATGAACAGCATTCTTTCTGATTGCATCACCACCTGGCATGGAGAGGACACTGCACAGGATCAGAAAAAACTGCAGAAAGTTGCAAACCCAGCGAGCTCCATTATGGGCACTAGCTTCCCCACCATCGAGGACCTTGTCAAAAGGCAATGCCCCAGAAAGCCTGTATCCATCATTATGGACCCCATCACCCAAGAAATGCCCTCTTCTCACTGCTACCATCAAGGTGGAGGTCTCGGAACCTGAAGACACAACTCACCATTTTAGTAACAGCTTCTTCCCCTCCACCAACAGATTTCTGAATGGACTTTTTTTTTTCCTTTTTGCTCTCTTCCTTCTCTACATATTTAACTTGATTATTTATATATATATGCAACTAAGTTAAATAAATAGTGAAAAAGAGGGCATAATTCTTATAATAATGCATTGCACTGTACTGCTTCCGCAAAACAACGAATTTCATGACACATGCCAGGGATGTTAAAGATGATTCAGATTCTAATTCAGGAACCTCCCCTTGACCTTACTGTAATGGGTGACCTTACAAGGAGCTAAGAGCCAGATGGCTAATCTCCAGAGAGCATTGCTCTTGGAATCTCAGGAACTCACAGGCCTCTCCATCAGGGCAAAGTCACGATCCTCGGAGAAATAGCATATCGCGGCAGGATAACTTTAGCCTATTGCAGGTTATAGAAGCAACCCAGTTAGAGCCTAGTTTCTCGAATCCAGCTGTGCAAGTCCTTTTGGATCACATCACGTAGATGGGAAAGGTTTATTTTGCTTTGGGTGATGCAAATCCCAAGGTCAGCACCCTGAGACAATGGAATGTGGTGCAAATCCAGCTTTCAATGGCCATTCATGGCACAAGAGTTGCTTAATGACCTATCTCATCAGGCAAGACAAAATAAAGAAGCCCCACTTCCCATAATGTATGCAGATTTGACTAAATCTCTGAATGACTTTAAACCAAACTGTTTTCTCCCTCAGGCTAAAGACAGACCACAAGAAGTGAGGCTCAGCTGGCAAGTCCCTGACCTTTTACCTCTGGGAGAAAGGTGCATTTTTAAATGCAGAACATACAGCTGGAAATAATAGAGGTTGTGGATAATCAACAAATAGGAAACCTCATGGCTTCTGCAGAGGCATGATAGTTTTCTGCTTCTCTTTCCTTTCGTTCTACTAAAACAATCATTTAGCAAGACTAAACTGTGTCATAATACTAGGAAAGGCACAGGAGTGGACTATTCACTCTCCAGTTACCTTTCTACCATTCAATTACACAATGACTCATCTGTATTTTAACTCCATTTACCTCCTTTGTTTCTACACCTTAACCCTCTTAAAGGAAATCATCATGTTATAAACAAGTGAAATACTTGAGCTGGTGGTACAGAAGTTAAAGTACTGGACTAGTAATCCAGAGATTTGGTTTCAAATCCTATCGGAGCCACTAAGATTCATGATTTTAAATCATTCATTGTCATTTTTCAGTGCACACGTGTAAAGAAGAACAAAATCCAACGCAGCATAAAAACACAATAAATATATATAGTCAAGATTAGCTTATATACATCGCTCTACATAAAATCATACTTAGTATAGGACAGTGTGTGTGTGTGCGCGCCCTTAACTCCTGGTGGAGTCGTCGGAGTGCCATCATGACAAGCTTTTGCACTGATCTTTTTGGTGTGCTCATCATACCGCGTGTCTGGCAGAGCCCATCCCTCTCCAGGTTTTTTTTACGAGGTCGACACTTGACCCAGCATGGATGGAGGACATGCAGGGGAGCTGGCCCGATTCAAACTCGGGACCTCTCACCCCAAAGTCCTGCGCTGATGCCTCTACGCCAGCAGCCGACTCAGTATAGGAGTATTTCGATATAAGGTGACTCTAACAGGAAATGATAAATTAGTGGTGGTGGGATGGGTTAGTGGGTGGAGATGTTGATCAGCCTGACAGCTTGGTGGAAGTAACTGTTTTAGTGTGATGGTCCTGGCGTGGATGCTGCATAGTCTCTTCCCTGATGGAAATTATGGAATTTATATTCATATTCTGGAATTTTAAAAATAGTGCCAATCATAAAATATTGGATTATTATAAAAAGGAACTAAATGGATATATTGTTTTTTATTTTGTCTGTTCTTACAGATACAGGGGTTGATGTATCTCTGGCTGGGATATCTAAAAATACAGTTCATGGTTTCTAAATAAAGAGTGAGCCATTCAGGATCAAAAAAAGTCTTCTTCTCTTGAAGGATAGTGAATCTCTAGAATTCTCAAAACAAGAGGGATGTAGCAGGTTAGTCACTGTTTGAGACAGAGATGAAAAAAATGTATATCTTAAGGAAATCAAATGATACGGAGTTAGTTTTGGAAGGTAACAATGCAGGCAAGAATCACAGAGCAGAAACAAAGGTGAAGTAGCCTGTCCTGATGAAAGGCCATGGCTTGAAACGTTGACTGCTTATTCCCCTCCATAGATGCTGTCCTCTAGCATTTCTGGATTTCCAGCACACACATAATCCCTTCTGTGTGCAAAATGACCTACTTTTGCTTCTATTTGGAGATCTGTCAATTGGAACACTTCCTCAAAACCTCTTCCTCTAACGTAACAGAAGAAGAAATCCCAAACCTCATTGTATTCAGAACTACCTGAACTAAGGTCTGAATCCAAGTTGTACAACTTGGGAATGTTAGCGGGTAAGCCAGAGCCAGTGAAAAAAAACAGTGTACAAATGTATAGGAACAGATGCAAGCAGCATTTGGCAAGACAAGTGTTGCTGAACACAGAGCAAGAGATTCTGCTGAGCATACAATAACACAGTTACTGACTGGCCAGCAGTCCACCAGAATAAATCCTGCATTTGTAAAGTAGAGGCATATTGAACATTGAAAATATTAGATTCTTTTTCTCACAGGAAGTGGACAATGTTGATTAGATTAGATTAGATTAGATTAGATTAGATTATGAGGACATGCAGTCCTCTTTTATTGTCATTTAGTAATGCATGCATTAAGAAATTATACAATGTTTTCCCAGAATGATATCACAGAAACACATGACAAACCGACTTAAAAACTGACAAAAACCACGTAACTATAACATATGGTTACAACAGTGCAAAGCAATACAGTACCGTAATTTGATAAGAACAGACCATGGCCCTGCAGAAGTCTCAAAGTCTCACGAAAGTCCCATTATCTCAAGCAGACGGTGAACCTCCAGTGCCACCAACTTGCCGATGCAGCATACTGGAAGCATTCGACCACAGTCCGACTCCAAGTCCGTCCGAAAACTCTGAGCCTCCGACCAGCTCTCTGACACCGAGCACCGAGCATCATTTCTGCCGAGCACTTCGACCCCAGCCCCAGCAACAGGCAATAGGCAAAGCCGAGGATTTGGGACCTTCCCTCTGGAGATTCTCGATCACACAGTAGCAGAGGCAGTGAAATGGGCATTTTCAGAAGTTACTCCAGATGTTCCTCCGTGCTTCTCACGGCTGCCACCATCAAATCCGGATTGTGCACGGCCCCCCTAATTAACACATACAATATTCATTCGGAACGGCTGCGCGCACTGCATTGCGCCACATCTTCTCCTCCCTCCCTTGAGTCGAAGATGTTTAAAAACTTAGGATGGCAAAATGTGAACCACCCAGCACAATAAGCCTATGGCTAGTCATGCTGCTAATTCCTTTGCAGCTCTTGAGAATTTAAGTCCTTTGGCTTCATCATGAAGATTATCCCTCATGAAAAGGATAGGAAAAGGAAAAAAAAGAATTGCTTGATGTCCAACAAAATTATATTGCTCATGAATCTTTGGATTGATCCATGCACTTGAAGTACTGTTCCAGAGAGCCAGTGAGGTATTCAGTTCCCACTTCAGGCCGTGAATGGGCCTAATTATAATGAGGCTCAGTTTATGCTCTGAGAAACCACACAGAAGTCAGCAGCAATAGCTGTGGAGGGTAACCTTGATCTCCCAGAAACCACCCAGGGAGTTCCCTTTCTGGGTCAAAGATGGTGAACTATTTCAAAGCGAAAGCATTGTGGCATCTTTCAGTTAAGCAACCATTCACTTCATGCTGTGGTGAAGCTAATTGTAAATGAGTCACACATGGAGAAAATGGAATGCTTATTGTCGATGTAGGGCAAGACATTGGTAGACATAGGGAGCGCATAGAACTACAGAGACCCTTGAGAATTCAATCCATGTGACTTCTAGCCTAATTTTCTAATTAAAAATGCATAAATTTAACCTCACCAAATCATCAAAAATGACAAGGATGTATGAGACTATCGGTCAGAGCTGAGGAAAAGTACTCTTCTTTTCTTCAACTTGCCTACCAGAACAAGTTGATGATGGTTTGCCTAAAAGGCACAACATTCACTAATACTGTACCCCTCAGTTCTGCATTAAGTTCAAGCTTATGTACATCTGATTGTACATATAAACAACCAACCGAAACAACTTTCCTCCTGACCACAGTTCACCCACAATACATGCGTTTGTATATCACACACTGCATATAAAACAAAAATATTACCACAAATAAGTTAATAAAAAATAATTCAAAATGCACGTGAAGTGTGCAGCGCTGGTAAAATGGTAAACAGATCTCTGTCCTAGTGACGAGACTTCAGTGGTGGCAGGGTATTCATTATTCTCACAGTTTGGTAGAAGAAGCATTATCAGGTTAAATTATGTCCACAGCACCTCCAGGTGCAACTTCATCTTACAGTTCTCTCAACTCAAAACTAATAGGTCTATACTGAACATTAATGCCTTTCCCTATAGATCTATTAACTTAAATGTTTCCAGTAACAATATTGCAAAAAGAACTTTGCATCAGATTTCAATGTTTTATAGTTTGGCTTTGTTTAGCTGGCAGCTTTTGCTCCTTTCCTATTCCTTTAGTTATTCCTCAAAGCAGAATCAGCCATTGTATTTAATAAGCCAGCTAACCACTTTAGATCAATGTAACTAACATATTACAGGTGTTTCAATCTTGGTTGCAGGAATATTACTGATAGATGGATAGTGCTGAGGTGCTGAGTATGGATGGAGACTGGTCTATGCATTAGTGAGTAAAACCTCACACTTGTAAATTTCTACTGTCTTTTATAAAGAATGCTAAAATAAAAATCAGACCCAGACTCTGTTGCTTTACGGACTGTTACCTAAGTAAAATATCTGATGCAAAAATATTATATTGCTTGCAGGAAACTGCAATATAACTTTATATAAAGTAAAAGCAACACTTAATCTAAGCATTATAACCATTAGCGACCTAATGGCATTTCCTTCACACTACGTATTTTTTTAAGGCAGTCTACTTTATGGCTAAAATATTACAGCCACGTACACTTGCTGCAACATTTCTGTAGTGATTTATTTGAAAGGGCAGAAGCAGGACAGCTCAGCAGCTTTGTTCCTTCCTGTATCACTGTTTGGGGTCAAGAACTGGGAAAAGGGCTGGTCCCAAAGGCCTAACTTATTCCACCGGTGGAGGCTTTGGCTCCTCGCCTCTCTTTCTCTCCCCATCACTCTACATTTAAAAAGGTCCAGATGTAGCAAAGGGTTTAGAAAATCAACTAATTGAATTTCACAAAAACAATTTTGCCATTGTCTGAGGAAGTGTTCAAATCAACAGCACATTTCTGAAAGGCAAAGGTTACCTAATTAGAACACCAAAAGTGTAACTAATTGCCCACATTTATTTAAGAGGCTCTAATATAGACTTCAATAATGTACAATTGTTGCTGTAGTTAATGCAGTGGTTTGGCTGTACAGACAATATGGTTGGCTTAAATGAACTGAGCTCTGCTTAATGAGGAGATCATTCACCTTCTGCCAAAAGTCGACATGTGAAAGAGCTAGTGAACAACCTGAATAGTTTATAGACTTATAGCATCTTGTGGATTAACAGATTTAAATCAGCTCATAATTCATGCTGGTTTACTTCTGTTTCCTGGACTTGTTTCAGGCTTTAAGCAGTATCCAAACTGCTTTTAGTGGTGAGATTGGAATTTGCAATAGGTACTTGACAGAGAAAATATGGTGTCTTATTGGTGGAAATATTGTGGTTAGCTCCCTACAATGTGTGATGTAGGTCCTGTTCTGATGAAAGAAGAAAAAAATCACCACAGCTGGCCAGGAAAACAGGCTATTTACTTTATCTACAGATAGTTTACAATAGCCACATTTTTTACTCTGTGGCATTCATCACTGTTAGGTATTTGGTAACTTATTTCTACTGAAGGTTGTTTGTAGAGTATTTGCCTTAGATCTATATTCAAAGGGGTCTCATCAGTCTCCTGAAAAGATGGGTTAGTGATCTCTCCACCCAGTTCATGTGTATCACATGCTTGAAGTGCAATCAATTTGGTGGGCCATGATAATAAATGAATGAGAATGAGAATGAGAATGAGAGTGAGAATGAAAGAGAGAGTGAGAGAGAGAAGGATAACTGGAGCAGAATGTAGAACATTGCAGCAGTGTATTCCTCCTACAATAGAAAATAATTTAACAAAAGCCACAACTGCTGGACTTTCTTGACATGTGCTCTGAGCTCTTGAAACAAAATGGCATATTCTCCAAATCTGAACTTGATCAGAACAAACTTCACAAAAATATTACAGACTGTTAATGGCATTACTGGGCTTTGTTTATCAATGGTGTATATGGAAAATTCTGTCAATCTCCTGCAATTTATAAATACAGTGGATTCCCATTAATTGCAGACACATAGGGACCAGTACATTTCAGCCCAATTAAGCAGTTGCCCCAATTAGCCAAAGTTTCATGGAAATAGTTAAAAAGGTATAAAAGGGCAAACTGACTGACAAATTATGTGTTTAAATGAAATACAAAATAAGTTAGGACACTGTCAATACTACTGCAGTACTATAAAACTGTGTTTTACTTATTGATGAATGAATTCATCCATGTCACATTCTTTTGACTATAAGTGAAGAATATCAGGTGCAGACACCTAGTGCAGATAATGGACTGCCTTCATACAGTGCTGTCAATGATTGCATCCTCCAATTTTTCATTTTCAATGTAACATTCAAGATGACGGTCAATCAAATTCTTTGTAGTTTCTAAATTGTTGAAGTTGTGAAATTGTTGCATTTTCAGTCCCGGCTATTTCTGGCATTCCCAAGTCCGAATGCATGAACTCGCAGTGAGCAAAACAGTTCTGAATTGTCTTACTGTTTATTTCTTGTCAACTATCAGTGACAAGAATCACTGCTTTTTGAACACACAGGCAACTGACAGTATTTAAAAACGTTGCTCAGAGCACAGTGTTTTCTAATGGCCGCACAAGTCTATGCAACTGACACGAATTAGATAAAAACTGCTTGGCAACAGTCTGTTGCCCCAATTAAATAGCAGAGTGTCCCAAATATATCAAGGGAATCCTGGGTATTTTCTTAATTAGCTTTTGTTCTTTAAGAGTTGTCCCAAGTAAGTGGCAGGCCCGGTTAACTGATGGCCCAATTAACTGGAATCCACTATGTTCATATAGTTCAGTTAAATGATTGTGTGGTCCCTGAGGCGTAGATGTTCAAGATTCCAATTCAAAAGTGAAAATGAAGACTGGTCAACACCTTGAATATACTCTTGCTATCTCACCAATTAAGGAGGTGGTCTGAGCTCATTAGGTGCTTTCACACCCTCAAGTCAGCAGCTGATTTGTTCAGCCACTGCTCAAGAGACCTCGGCATTTAATTCAGCTGACACTTCATTACGTATCGACAAGATGCTGCTCTTCAGGAGCAGATTCCTTTTGGTTGAGTTGTTAAACAAAAGCCCTGACTACCTTCTTAGGTAAATGCAAAAGCAACCACATTAATTTAGATCACTTTGGAGAGATTTGTTTTCACTTTGACAAGAAAGTTCCTTTTTCTGTTGATCAGTGTCCAAAAAGCCAAATTAAATCCACCCTGATTCAATGTTGTAAAACAATAAAACATGAAAACTTCCAAGGGGGGTGAATACTTTTTACAGGCGCTGTATATGTTCATCAACATTATCAATGGAACTGAGATTCTGCTGCTGAGCGGGGTATATCAGCACAGGTGGACCACAAGTCTGTGTGTTTAGCCCCCTGTTCTATTCACTTTACACTTACAGCTGTGTGATTCAGCATAGCTCCAATGCCATACTTAAGTTTGCTGAATACACCATTGTTGTTGGTTGAATCAAAGATGGTGATGAATCAGCATACAGGAGGGAGATTGAAAATCAGACTGAGCAGTGCCATAACAACAGCCTCTTACTCAATATCAACAAGACCAAGGAGCTGATTATTGACTCCAGGAGAAGGAAATCAGAGATTCATGAAGCAGTTCTCATCGGGGGATCAGGGGTGGAGAGTAACAGCAACTTTAAATTGCTGTTATCATTTCAGAGGATCTGTCCTGGGCCCAGCAAGTAAGTACAATTATGAAGAAAGCTGGGCAGCGCCTTTACTTCCTTAGAAGTTTGCGAAGATTTGGCATGACATCTTTAACTTTGACAAACTTCCATATGTGGCAGAGAGTATATTGAAACTTCCATATGTGGCAAAGAGTATATTGACTGGTTGCATCACAGCCAGGTATGGAAACACCAATGCCCTTGATTGGAAAATCCCACAAAAAGTAGTGGATACAGCCCAGTCTGTCATGAGTAAAGTCCTCCCCACCACTGAGCAAAAACACCTACATGAAAGCAGCATCCATCATCATGGACCCACACCACCAATGTCATGCTGTCTTCTCTCTGCAGCCATCAGGATAAAGTACAGGAGCCTCAGGTCACACACCACCAGGTTCAGGAACAGTTATTACTCCTCAACCATCAGGCTCTTGAACCAAACGGAATAACTTTACTCAACTTCACTTGCCCAATCATTGAAATGTTCCCATAACTTATGGACTCACTTTCAAGGACTCTTCATCTCAAGTTCTCGATATTTGTTAGTTCTTTCTTGCACAGTTTGTTGCCTTTGGCACACCAGTTGCATGCCCAATTTGGTGTGGTCTTTCACTGAGAAATACGGTAGAACATAGGGATCTGGGAATACAGATCCGTAATTCCTTGAAAGTGGTGTCACAGGTAAAGAGAGCTTTTGGCACATTTGGCACATTTTGATTATGGTTATTATTCTATTATGGACTTACTGATTATACCTACAAGAAAATGAATCTCAGGGTTGTAAATGGTGTACTTTGAAAAGAAATTTACTTTGAACTTGCGCAGGTTGTTTATTATGGTCAGTCTATGGAGGATATTTCTTCAAGATTTCTCCTGTTCTGTTATTTACATGATTGCTATGCATCCAGTTCACTGAATGAAAGGTGTGAGTAAAATTACCAAATAGTACTCTCAGAATACAGTACATGTCTAATCCTTAAAAATACCGAATGTGGATATCACACATGAATATGTTGTGAAAAGAGACTACAAGCTAAGCTACTATGTATATTCACAGAGCCTCCCTAACAGCTGAGACACTAAAATAAAAAAAAATAGGAACATGGAATAAACATCAGAATAAAAGTAAAATATATCAAATAAAGGCTGAAAAACATTCTAAAGAATATTAAAATCCCCCTTTGAATTAGTGATCCATTAGAAGTTGCATGGGATTTGGAGTTAACTTCAGAGGTCAAAACTAGGACCATTAATCATCTGCCATGATATCCCAAAGATGCTGTGATATGGTGAAAAATGATAGTCATTGAAATCATATTTGGAAGAATTCAGGTTTTCTTTCTGTGGTTCTTAACCAATCTCCTCTTCCACATGTCCTAATTTTCTTCCAAATTCTCCTAACATTCATTGGCAGGCTATTAAGTTATGATCTTAGAGGATGGCTTCTTGGAACTTTAGCCTACCATCTCCAATTGACCTCCATGAAAGACATCACTTTCTTATACTGATGTATTGGTCTTCGTATTCTTAATTCACAAGCTTGTGAAAAGCTGCATGGTTATAGTAGACAACAGGAATTCTACAGATGCTGGAAATTCAAGCAACACACATCAAAGTTGCTGGTGAACGCAGCAGGCCAGGCAGCATCTCTAGGAAGAGGTACAGTCGATGTTTCAGGCCGAGACCCTTCGTCAGGACTAACTGAAGGAAGAGTGAGTAAGAGATTTGAAAGTTGGAGGGGGAGGTGGAGATCCAAAATGATAGGAGAAGACACCTGTCCAGCTTTTGGCTCCATCCCTCCCCCTCCTGTCTTCTCCTACCATTTTGGATCTCCCCCTCCCCCTCCAACTTTCAAATCCCTTACTCACTCTTCCTTCAGTTAGTCCTGACGAAGGGTCTCAGCCTGAAACGTCGACTGCACCTCTTCCTACAGATGCTGCCTGGCCTGCTGTGTTCACCAGCAACTTTGATGTGTGATGGTTATAGTAGGTAGGGTTAATGGCCATTTGAATACAAAAGCATTAATATTTCATGCATATTGCATGTCAGAAAAAAAGGAGCAGTTGAAATCAAGAAACAAAAGTGGGTGTGGGATATTCAAATCTTTGTGCCCGTTCTGCCATTTGAAATTTCATGACTTGAATTTTTAACTCAGTGTTATTTTTGTATTAAACCCATATCCCTAGATTTCCTTAACAGCAGAAAAACTTCAAACGTCTAGAATATACTCAACAATTGATCCTGCTGGTGTTGTGAATTCAAAAGATTCAATACTCTCTGGATGAAAAAATATATTTTCCTCTCTCCTGAATGGTCAGCCCCTTATATTGTGACTGTGATCCCTGATTCTAGTCACTCCAGACAGATGAAACATTAACTCCGCACCTAGCTTATCAGGTTTCTTAAGAATTTTGAACATTTCAATAATCACCATTAAATTGTCTCCTACCTTTTATATAATACAGCCCTTTTTCTAAATCAACTGTGGCCTTTAACTGTGATTATAAAGCTGTTGTTGAAACAAGAAAATAAAACTAGTTATAGAAACTATTTAATGATTCACAGACACTGCTAATCAATCAAAAGCCTATTGTGGCATAATTTGTTTTATTTAAAATCCATTAGCTTGTAGATAAAACAGGAGCCCTACATCTCCTCCTTCTTGATATCAATATAACCTAGAATATCAGGGCACACCCTCCTGCCACAATCCACTATGTCCTTCTCCTTGGTGCATATCAAATTGAGGGAAGTCTTTAGTACTTCACTCAATTTCACTGGCTTCAGACATAAATTTGTAAACTTGAGAGATCTTACCTTCTCCACAGTTACACTCTTGTTTTCAATGTATGTATAAAATGCCCTGGGATTTTCTTTTCTCCTACTCATCAAGGACATCTTATGGCCTCTTTTAGACTTAATACCCAGTTTAAGTTCATTCCTGCTTTATTATATTTTGCAGAGGTCCTATCAAATTTTGGCTATTTAAACTTCGTACTGCTTGCTTTCTCTATTAGACTAAAGTTGAATCATTCATCATTTAAGATTTCTAAACCTTGCTGTCTTTACCTTTCTTCCTCATGCTGGTACTGCATTCTGGCCAGCTGGTCTTTAAACAATACCCACATTTCAATGTGGACTCACAGTAGCAGACACTCCCAATTTAATCTCCCTAATATTCTCACCTATTCTTACCTAATGTTGTTTTAATTAGCTTTCCCCAATATGGCATCTTCCCCTGAGGTCCATTTGGTTTTTCATATCTAGAGGAGACAACATTGGGGACATTACATGTAATTCATTAGATCAGAAACTGGCTGGTGGTGTAGTGGCATCAGTGCCAGACTTTGGAGCGAAGGCTCCCGAGTTCGAATTCAGAGTTCGCTTTCCATCCGTGCTGGGTTGAGCGTCGAGCTAGCAACTTGACCTTGTAAAAAAGAAATTGCCTGCTACAGAAAGATCAACAGGAAAAAGTTGATGGCTTATGCTCTCACGTGAGTTTAAAAGGAAATTTCCCTTTTTTCCATTAGTTTAGAAGTTTAGATTAAATAAATCAGTTATTTTCTGGGGTGACAGTGGCTCTAGTAAAAGCTGAGAGGTTCATGGAAAGAAAATAAGCCCTGACAACACTCTTCTTCAGAAGTTCCTATGAGGATCCTTCCGAAGCAGCTATCTCTAACTCCTCAAATAATCTTGTACTTGGAACTTAGACTCAATTTGAGTCCTCTGCTAGATACATGAAAGAAAGACACCAAGGAGACCTTTTCCTGGTCATTTCTAATTTTAAGTGTAAAGAATTGACACCAGCAGAAAACATCAATACTCCATCACTCCAAGGATGGACCAATAATTACTGGTGAAGAGTAAACAGTTAATTATCCCAAATTATTGAAAAGTCATTAAAATGTATTTAAGAGTCATCTCTTGAGATTATTAATGTAAAAGCAATAAAATAACAGTAAGACAGATGGAATGAAAGCCTTCAGAAAAAGAAAAAAAATATTTTTATGGCACCATTCATGTTTCTCTGAGGACATCTTAAAGGATTTTATAGCCTATGAAGAACTTCATTAAAGTGTAGTTGCCACTGTAATGGGGTAGAGAAATTTGCAAAGAGGTGAAAAGGTCGATTGTAAAATACAAATGGGGATTTGGAACAAAATAATTTTTGGAATCAAACACCCTGAAGACAGAAAAGAGTTACCAAGGAAAAAGAGGACATTTTGGAAATCAGAGAATGAATTATGCAACAGACCTGGCATGCCATTATAGGAAATCAGAATGTAGAACTGAAGAATTTTTTTCTATAAAGATCACTGAATTAGATTCAGAGGTCATGTTATATTCTAGGAGAGCAGGCAGCTGTAGGGTGGAAGGAATGGAAAACAAATTCACAGAAGTTCTGAAAGATTCCCTTGGCAAAGATTCATATGAAGCAGTTGCTGGAGTGGGAACAGCATTGTTGGGTGCTTTCAATCAAACTGCAATTGCCAGCCACAACAGTGGATTTACCAAAATAAATAAAGAGAGATAGGGCTGGCTGTAGGCACTTTAAACTGTTCAAAATGACAGGTACGATAGGGAGAATTTATATCGAGACAGCAGTATGATAGACAAGATGTAGTAGCAGACGTGAGAGTAGTGTTAGTGAGGCACAAAATTTTCCATGCCAAGAAAAATAATATGAGTAACTTCAATGGCACAGAGAGAAGAGTCAGTAGAGTAAAAAAAAACTGTGACAATGCCAGTAAAGAATTCTTAAAGATTGGTCCAACTGACTGTCTTCCAGCTGTAAATTTTCCTTATGGTATGATATGGTGTGTGAAAGAAGACAAGCTGATAAGAAATCATGATAGATTTTTTCTTAAATTTTGGAGTCTTACCTGTACTTAATTTGTTAAGCAGCAAATATCAAAACTACATTCATCTTTTTAAAAAAGCCCTCTTAATGGTTTATTTACTGCTATCTACACTTAATTTGTAACCTGAAAAAATTTGGTCCTCTTCTTTGGAAAAGATGGCCCTAACCTCATTCATTCAAGCATGTTGCTAACTTCCAGGATTCCATTTTCAGAGCACTTGTTCTAAAGCCCTTTCCATGATGTACAGTGAAGATTTCCCAGCTGCTTGGATAGCTCAGTAAAACTCCTATAATCCAGCATGCTCAGGACATTGCTGGCGCCAGGCTGACAGTTCCTGGATTATTGGAATATTATTTGCATACTTCAACACTCTTCTAATTCATTTTTATATGTTACATAGCAGAATAATAAGTTTTCAAGTGAAGCAGTTAAACTGAAAGAACAAACAGAACCTGGGTTCTCAGTGAATTGATAGGGAGTGTGGGAACTGGGCCCTGGGTGAATGAAGAGATAGCACGCGCGCGCGCACGCACACACACACACACACACACACACACACACACGCACACACGCACACACACAGGCATACGAGTTCTATATTACCGTATTTTTACAAGATTTGAATGGGGGTACAAGAGTTGTATGGCGCATCTGAACTCGTGAGTGAAAAAATTGACGCATGGAATGTAAAAGGTTGGCCACCCCTGCTCTAAACCATTACGGCATCCAGTTATACTGGATGTTATACTGGAAGTGAGCAACATGCACATTAATAAGACCCAGCCATTTAAATTATCTGACTTGCCTGCTGCTGGATCTGGAAGAACAGCTAGCAACTTTAAGAAAGAAACTTACATTTAAATTCTATTATGATCACTTGTTCCAAAGGTCAATTAAATACCAAGTCTTTAAGTAACCCTTTGAAATTACGCAACATTAGAACTAAAGTAACCTGGTATAGGTTCCTTGTGAAATTGATCTACAAACACCTATTATATTGTCTATGAATTTACCCACTGTATTATTCCTGCTAATGTGGTTTTACTCTGACTTCATTAAGATTAATAATACCCAAGATTATTGTATTATTCTTTTTACATGCACCTTTATTGCCTGAGTTACGCTATGCAGCACATCAAAGCAACTCTCATCCCATAATCAGCCTGATGGTATCACCTGCAATAAAGCAAGACAAACACGCAGAGAACAAATGTGCTATACATGTACAAATATCCAATTACAACCAGCCATCAGATTTCATTACATAGCACATATTCTCAGGAAATGCAGAAGAAGCTTCACCCAAACACAAAGCAATAGAGATGATTAAACGATGAGCGATAACTTTAATAATAAACTGGAAAATAGCAAGCAAGAGGGGCCACAAAAGAAGAGATAGAGATACTTAACTCAACAAGGCAACAAGTTAATTGAAAGCTAGGAGCAACTAATTGAGGCTGGCTAGTTCGATGAGTGAACAAGGATTGTGGATCAGAGCTGGGTTTAAATAGGCTGCAGGTAATGAGTAGCAGATGACTGCCCTGAGATGGTTGGAGACTGGGAGATGCCTGCCTGTGCAGGCCTGACACATATAAATATAAAACAGATTGATTTCTGCCTCTGAGTGTCTTAGAAAAATTACATTGCAATTTGTTTGGACTAGTTCTGGAGTAGCATATTTGTCTTATTACATAAGGAAGGATATAGTTGAATGATGAAAAATATGTTAACAGTTCACTAGGCTAAGTCACTAGCCTTTGAGAACCAAATGTGTGATAGAACTATATAGCTTCATATTTATACAGATGGAAGGTAAAATGAAATGTTCATTGAAGCAAGAAAAAATTTTAATGTGCTTGACAGAGTGGATGCTAGCAGTATATTTCCTTTGGCTGCAGTCTGAATCTAGCAGTCACACTCTTGGTGTAAGTGGTTAACTACTTAGGCTCAGATACAGGAGAATTCATCAAGATCTAGGAACATAGAATGAAGAAAAAGAAGCAAAAGTGACAAAAGGAAAATTTTACTGGGGTCTACAAAATGGAGCTGATTAGGTTGTTGAAAAGGAAAAACTCGTTAGATTCTGGACTAGTTCCTGAGGATTGGAGGGTGGCTAATGTAACCCCACTTTTTAAAAAAGGAGGGAGAGAGAAATCGAGGAATTATAGACTGGTTAGCCTAACGTCGGTGGTGGGGAAACTGCTGGAGTCAGTTATCAAAGATGTGATAACAGCACATTTGGAAAGCGGTGAAATCATCGGACAAAGTCAACATGGATTTGTGAAGGGAAAATCATGTCTGACGAATCTCATTGAATTTTTTGAGGATGTAACTGGTAGAGTGGATAGGGGAGAACCAGTGGATGTGGTATATTTGGATTTTCAAAAGGCTTTTGACAAGGTCCCACACAGGAGATTAGTGTGCAAACTTAAAGCACATGGTATTGGGGGTAAGGTATTGATGTGGAAGGAGAATTGGTTAGCAGACAGGAAGCAAAGAGTGGGAATAAACGGGACCTTTTCAGAATGGCAGGCGGTGACTAGTGGGGTACCGCAAGGCTCAGTGCTGGGACCCCAGTTGTTTACAATATATATTAATGACTTGGATGAGGGAATTAAATGCAGCATCTCCAAGTTTGCGGATGACACGAAGCTGGGTGGCAGTGTTAGCTGTGAGGAGGATGCTAAGAGGATGCAGAGTGACTTGGATAGGTTGGGTGAGTGGGAAAATTCACGGCAGATGCAATGTAATGTGGATAAATGTGAAGTTATCCACTTTGATAGCAAAAATAGGAAAACAGATTATTATCTGAATGGTGGCCGATTAGGAAAAGGGGAGATGCAACGAGACCTGGGTGTCATTATACACCAGTCATTGAAAGTGGGCATGCAGGTACAGCAGGCCGTGAAAAAGGCGAATGGTATGCTGGCATTTATAGCGAGAGGATTTGAGTACAGGAGCAGGGAGGTACTACTGCAGTTGTACAAGGCCTTGGTGAGACCACACCTGGAGTATTGTGTGCAGTTTTGGTCCCCTAATCTGAGGAAAGACATCCTTGCCATAGAGGGAGTACAAAGAAGGTTCACCAGATTGATTCCTGGGATGGCAGGACTTTCATATGAAGAAAGACTGGATGAACTGGGCTTGTACTCGTTGGAATTTAGAAGATTGAGGGGGGATCTGATTGAAACGTATAAAATCCTAAAGGGATTGGACAGGCTAGATGCAGGAAGATTGTTCCCGATGTTGGGGAAGTCCAGAACAAGGGGTCACAGTTTGAGGATAAAGGGAAAGCCTTTTAGGACCGAGATTAAGAAAAACTTCTTCACTCAGAGAGTGGTGAATCTGTGGAATTCTCTGCCACAGGAAGCAGTTGAGGCCAGTACATTGGCTATATTTAAGAGGGAGTTAGATATGGCCCTTGTGGCTATGGGGGTCAGGGGGTATGGAGGGAAGGCTGGGGCGGGGTTCTGAGTTGGATGATCAGCCATAATCATAATAAATGGCGGTGCAGGTTCGAAGAGCTGAATGGCCTACTCCTGCACCTATTTTCTATGTTTCTATGTTTCTATGAAATGAAGTACAAGCTACGAGGAGATGGCAGCGAAGTGAGACTATCTCAATACTGCATACATTGTTTCCTTCTGTGCTGTAACTATTCTGAAATTCTGTGAATCTTTTCTCTTGAAAATGAATGACCTCTGGAATTTTCTATTCCTGAGGGTTCTGGACGCTCATTTGCTGAGTATCTTCAAATCCTTTATCAACAGATTTTGACATTACAGCAATCTACAGATGTCGAAAAAAGATTTGATGATGGGACAGGGTAGGAAGTAAAAGTAATTATTGAATGGTAAAGCAGAGCCAAATTAAGTCTGACCCTTTACTGCTCTTGTAACTTAATTTTTATTTGTTCTTTTTGCAACTGGACCTCTACCACTATTATCTGAGCTTGCGATAAGCTCATTTGTTTTTTGTTTATTCTAAGTTACTTCAAGGCCCAGTCGAGAGTCCTGGTCACCGCAACTCAGTTATTATTATCTGCATATATTGCAATTTCCTCCAGAAGTATTGACATTTGTAAAAATGGGAGTCTCTGGACCCACATAGAAACACCAATGTGGCACAGTCTTTAGTAGATTCAATAGACAAATATTCCTAGAACATGACACAATTAAATACCTACCTCCCAAACTCATGAACAAACAAATTGAAAATAGAAAGCAACTTAAGCTTGTGATTAAATATTCTCACACCCAAGTGAATAAAATTTTAGAGTGCAAATTTTATTGACCTGCACGAATTGATAAAACTTCTTCATTCCAGTTCTGTGCTTAAGAGATCCATCCTTGCAATCCGGTTGCATATCTCTGGTCACTTGTTAGCAAGTCAATTTGCAAAGCAAATTTGGTGGCAGCAGCAGACAGGGATAAAGTATCAAAGGTCAGCCAGTGCCCTCTATATTATCAGTGATTTACAGAGGAAGGATGGGGAATTGGTGTTGGGCGTTGACTTGGGGTTCTAGGGTAGGAAGAGGCTACGTCAATAACTGTGGGGCCCAGCTGAGAAGTAGCAATACAGTAACAACAATTTCATAGCCATTTGTTCTAAATGGACTGCAGAATGACATTAGGTCTGTGCTAATGGGTTAAAATGTTTGGTTTACTGTATAGATAGCCACAAGTAACAGTAGGATAACTGGAGCAGTGCCCCCAGATAACTGGCGCAGCACCACGTATAATAATTAATGAAGTAATGAGAAGAAATCTAAAGGGAAATGCAACAGATAGGACTTCTCAGACTGCTGTCTCCTTGCAATCACTATATCACACAAAACTCCAAAACAGTTCAATTGAATTCCAGCAGTGGCCTGATAAAAGCTGCCAGCAGAACGTGATAAGATGTCCTAATGTCTATATTAATCATATTCATAGCCATTCATTGGCTGATGTGTCAGGTTGACAAATCCCTCATTTTTCCTCTTCCTTGACTTTCCAGGGATTAAAGCTAGATTGTAAACTGTTTTGATTAGCAGAATAAATTCTAGAAAATAATTTTCCACTGTGCTTTGTCTTAAATTGTTCCATTCTCTTTTTGCTTGAGACAATGAGAAGATGTAGTGGATACAGTGATAAAAATGAAAAACAATTGGGTGAGCATCAGCCATTGATATGCATGGACACAATTGTCATGGTCTCTGTTACAGTGAGCCGTGATAAGGCTCCAATTCACTGTGCAGCAGTCATAATTCTTCATAAGCACATTCTTTTTAAATGACGGGAGTTTTCCAAAGTGAAAAATGAACGTGTATGAAGTCATGTGGTGCCACTGTCTAATGAAGCATTATGCAACTATGGGACTTGGGCTGATCTAACACATATCATTTGAGCTAGAATGAGTGCCAAACCAAGTTCAAGTTCTTCTCAAGATAGCAAATCCAAAAGGTAACTAAATTCTCCTGACTCTCAAGGATCAATGATCAAGAATCAACTTTATTTGCCATATATATTTACATGTACTACAATTTACCATGGTGTGTTGGCACTACATGCAGCAAAAAAACATTTAACAATTATAAGAATAAAAATTATATAAAATATAAACTTAGATGTTAAAGTTTAGATATGGAATTAAATGTACACAAATACCAGTATGTATTTACAACATAACTAGCATTACAAAACTGAATTACACTGTTTACAATGCAGTGCAATGACTGAAGTAATAGATAGAGAGGGTGGCTAACTAGAATGGTTGGTCAAATTAACTGCCAATGGGAAGAAACTTTTAAGATGGCATGAAGTCTTTGTTTTAATAGCCCTACAGCACTTTCCAGAAGGGAGATTTTTGGAAAAGGCATTTTGCTGGGTGGGTAGTATCCACAATGATTTCCTTGTCCACTTCCTTGTCCTGGACATGTTCTAGACCTGTGGTGATGGTAGACTGTGGTCAATGAACAATATCTTTCTTTTGTTTTTGCACACATCTTAGCATGTGGCTTCAGATTATTTGCACCAGAGGTTTATTGGTAATGGGATTGGTTTATTGTTGTCACATGTAGCTAAATACAGTTAAAAGCTTTTCTTGCATATTGTTTATACAGGTCAAATCAATACACAATGCATTGAGCTAAGATAAGGTAAAACAGTAACAATGCAGAATATAGTGTAAATGCTACTGAAAAGGTGCAGTGCTGGTAAACAATATAGTGCAAGATCATAACAAGGTAGATTGTGAGGCCAGGGGTTCATCTTACCATACAAGAGTTCATTCGAGAGATTGGTAACAGTGGGATAGAATCTGCCCTTGAAGCTTGTGGTGCATGCTTTCAGGCTTTTATATCCTCTGCCCAGTGGGAGAAGAGAGAAGAGAGAACATCTAGGCTGGGTGGTGTCTTAGAATTAAATTTTTTACCAACTCACTTATGCTGAAAAGAAGTACATTATAGTAATCTAAGCAATGAATACACTTATCTACCTGCTGAGGTAGTTTGGCAATTTGCTAAATTTATTCCTGTTGGCATTTGCAGTAATGAGTGTATGCTATAGTATACACTACACAAGGCATTCTGCATAATCCATCTCATTTAGCAAAGGGAAAAAGCATCCTCAACGAAAGTGTTGGCGAAAACCTTATTGAATTTTTAGAAGCAAGATAGTCACAAAAGCTAAGAGTTCCAAAACAAGGCAGAATGTGAAGCCACAGGGTTTTGGAGACACCACAATAGTCTTAAATGAACTAAATATTAGCTGATTATCTAATTGACATTCAGTATATCAATCACAGAAGAAAACTGATAATAGCTTTGTATTGCAAAATATATCAGAAGTCAAATTTCAGCTTGAATTACTAGTTACTGTATAACAAATAAGGATGCCTTCTTCTCCTTATCACCTGCTTGGTGATATAACCAGATAGCCTGGTCTAAAATATCTCTAAATGTGTTCCGATCAATACAAGGTAGGTTTACAGGTAACACAACAATTTAGAATTTAGCCTTTTAGTTCACTTGTACTGATATTTTTTAACAATGTAAATAAAGGGACAAAGTTTCGCCAGGTTAAGATATAACGCAAGTATAGATTAAATATGTGCTTAAATAAATGTTATTACAATAGATGTCCGAACTCAGTTCCTATTCTAAGCAGTTACCATGAACACTAAGCCGCCCGGTGGTGTCCTCACATCCACACCGGACTTCGAGGCAAGTGGTCCTGAGTTTGAATCCGGGCGGCTCGTTTCACGCTTCCCATCCATGCTGGGTTGAGCATTGAGCTAGCAACTTTGTCATGTTAAGAAAAGACAAAAATGATAAAGAACCGGCAAAGTTTCCTTCTGATGTGCCACAAGGCACAGAGAGGAACAAATAACAACTACCATGGACACTACCCCACTATTCTCTTTTACACTATTTATTTATTTGTTTTTTGCTTGTTCATTCATTCATTCATATTTATCTGTCCAGCAACTTATGGTAATTAGTTATGCCTGCTCTGTACTGCTGCTACTAAACAACAAATTTCATGACTTATGTTAATGACAATAAACCTGTTCTGATACTGATTCTGAAATGAGTCATGGTTCCACTTCTCTACGTACTTAACTGCAATCACTAATTCATCAGAGAGATCATAACATAACTGCTCAAGGAGATCCCATTGTCCTTCCATTGTAGCCCTTAAATGTAAAATGAATTCAGTTCTTACATCACTATATGAAAGCTTATTCCATGTATTCAGCACTATTTACACAAAGAAGAATTACTTCCTACGAACCCAATTACAAATTATTCTCTTTGACAGTTCAACCCTTGACTGAACATAAGAACATAAGAAATAGGAGCAGGAGTAGGTCATCTGGCCTGTTGAGCCTGCTCTGCTATTCAATAAGATCGTGGCTGATCTGGCCATGGACTCATCTCCACCTACCTGCCTTTTCCCCATAACCCTTAATTCCCCTACTGTGCAAAAGTCTATCCAACCTTGTCTTAAATATATATACTGAGGTAGCGCCCACTGCTTCATTGGGCAGAGAATTCCACAGATTCACCACTCTCTGGGAAAAGCAGTTCCTCCTCATCTCCGTCCTAAATCTATTCCCCCAAATCTTGAGGCTAGTTCCCCTAGTTCTAGTTTCACCTATCAATGGAAATAACTTTCCTGCCTCTGTCTTATCGATCCCTTTCAAAATTTTATATGTTTGTATAAGATCGCCTCTCATTCTTCTGAATTCCAGTGAGTACAGTCCCAGGCAACTCAATCTCTCCTCGTAATCTAACCCCCTCATCTCTGGAATCAAGCTGGTAAACCTCCTCTGCACCGACTCCAAAGCCAGTACATTCTTCCTCAAGTAAGAAGACCAGAACTGCAAGCAGTACTCCAGGTGCAATCTCACCAGTACCCTGTACAGTTGCAGCATAACCTCGCTGCTCTTAAATCCAATCCCTCTCGCAATGAAGGCCAACATCCCATTTGCCTTCCTGATAGTCTGCTACACCTGCAAACCAACCTTTTGTGATTCATGCACAAGCACTCCCAAGTCCCTCTAAACAGCAGCATGCTGCAACTTTTTACCATTTAAATAATAAGCTGCTCTTCCATCTTTCCTTCCAAAGTAGGTGACCTCACATTTACCAATATTGTATTCCATCTGCCAGACCCTTGCCCATTCACTTATCTATCTATATTTGTCTGCAGAATTTCCGTATCTTCTGCACAATTTGCTTTTCCACTCAATTTAGTATCATCAGCAAACTTTGATACACTATTCTCGGTCCCCTCTTCCAGATTGTTAATGTATATCGTGAACAGTTGCGGGGACAGCACCGCTCTCCACTGATTGCCAACCAGAATAACACCCATGCATCCCAACTCTCTGCTTCCTATTAGTTAACCAGTCCTTTATCCATGCTGATACATCACCCCAACTCTATGCATCCGTACCTTATGGATAAGTCTTTTATGCGGCACTTTATCGAATGTTTTCTAGAAATCCAAGTAAGTAATGTCCATCTGTTCCCATCTATCCACTGTGCTCATTATATCCTCAAAGACTCCAGTAAGCTTGTAAAACAGAACCTGCCTTTGTTGAATCCATACTGCATCTGCCTGATGGATCCATTTCTTTTCAGATAGCCTGTTATTTCTTCTTTAATGATAGCTTTCAAGCATTTTCCCAACTACAGATGTTAAACTAACTGGCCTATAGCTACCTGCCATTTGCCTACATCCTTTTTTGAACAGTGGCATGACATTTGCTGTCTTCCAATTCGCTGGGACCTGCCCAGAGTCCAGAGAATTTTGGTAAAGTATCACCAAAGCCTCTACTATAACTTCTGCCATTCCGTTCAGTACCCTGGGATGCATTCCAACTGGACCAGGAGACTTATCTATCTTCAGGCCCACAAGTTTGCTCAGCACTATCTCTTTAGTGATAGCTATTGTATCGAGGTCCTCACCTCCTATTACATCCATAACATCACTCTTTGGCATGTCAGACGTGTCCTCTGCCATGAAGACCAACACAAAATAGTTATTCAAAGCTTCTGCCATTTCCTCATTACTCAATATCAATTCCCTCTTTTCGTCCTCCAAGGGACCCACACTCACTTTAGCCACCCTTTTCTGCTTTATATAATTTTTAAAAAATGTTTACTATCCATTTTTATATTTTGTGCTAGTTTATTTCTGCTCTATCAGTTTAGATTAAAATAATATTCAGAAATTTACTTTACTAATCTCATTGGTAAGATCATCTCTCAGAATTCTCCTTTCCTGAAAACTCCATGTAAGATTTTGTGAAGAAGGAAAGTTATGTGTTTGGCTGTCAGAGGGGTGTCTTTTCTTATTAATTTGCAAACAAGCTCAATATACCTTGAAGATGATGAATGCAGATGATTAGCCACTTTGTCAGAAAGAAACCTGGATCAGGATTAACTTACACAAATGCTTCTGTAGACCCCACACAAGCACACCAATAACAGGATGTGATATCCCACGATGAAACAAACATGCTGCTTCATTAGCTAATGTGTTCTAATTGGTTTTAATCACTAACATGTCATCAACCACACTTCATTCACAATAGTAAAAGGGATGGGTTTCACAGCTGGGCAGAGACCAAGATAAATTTCAAAGTTGTTTGCAATTAAAATTTCCCTTAAACTTGGCCACAAACAGGACAACCCTCCATCGAATCACTTAAACATTGGAAGCTGCAAGAAAAGGATATTAATAGAGAACAGAGAATAAGATCTTGGTTTTCTCCATCATTTGCCTGTGGATTCATGGCTACAGATTGGACTTAATTATCCTGGGTATTGGTCATTTCTTAACCCTTTTGCATTCTTCTCAAACATTGTTGATGGATTGTGAAACGTTTTTCTGGGTTCTCTCACCGACTTTCAGAGCTTTTAAAAATGAATAATATGCTTCATTTTTTGGAGTTATTTAATGCCAATTTTTTACCCACACTACAGAGCTTGCACCTGCTAAGTTTCCACCTGAAGTTCTAATGATTGAAATTGGTCTAAATCCATAACAGGAAGATAGGCTCACAATAGATTCATAGTATGCTTTAGTGACTCACTCTTACTTTTCCATTAGCTTCATTGTAAATGACAAATTGGCATCATATGAACAGGGCAGTGAAGTGAAAGATTGTTTGCTAAACAAGCCCATGTACCATTTAAGCAAATTAATAAAGCAGTATTCTACATGCAGTGTTTATGATATTTTAATCACTTTATATTAAAAAGGAACAATTAATCTAATGAATAGAGTCAATCTTGTTAATAGAACAATTTTTACAAGCACTGGCAAAGAAGCTTCTAAACTCCATAGCAGTTCACTGTACCTGAAGGAAATTATTGTTGACTGTTTTGCTTACTTGTCACAATGCAGCTAGCCTGAAGTTTTAGGAGATTTGTACAAAAACTCCAAACTAATTTCTGTGGTACGCTTCTCTAGGAAAATAGGAAAAAAATATAAACATTCTTTATTGCTACGCGTAACTCTTTATCGTTTTTTTTTCAGTATATTTGCCAGTTCAAGTAAAATAGTGTCACAAACAAGAGAAAATCTGCAATAGCTGGAAATCCAAGCAACACACACAAAATGCTGGATGAACTCAGCGGGCCAGGCAGCATCTATGGAAAAGTCGATGCTTCAGGTCTTTCTTGAAATGGGCCTACGTTCTGCCGTGTTCTTTGAAAAGTTCTCGCAAGTTAAGCATTCTTTTTTCTCCTAATGTATGTGCTGTTTCAGGTTGTGATTATTTCAGTGCTTATGAAGGGTTTCAGCCTGAAATAACAACTGTTTACTCCTGTTTATCCTCTCCTCAAATGCTGCCTGATCTGATGACATCCTCCAGTATGTGTTTCTTTGGATTTCCAGCATTTGCAGAATCTCTTTTGTTTATTGACTTGCAGCTGCTTGATCAATTGGTTGATTAATCGAGTTTCTGGTTATTCCAGTAGATTAAAATATTACTGCTTTATCAATGTAATATAATTTTCCCATAGTATAGCTATTGCTTTCTTTATTTAATCATTCATCTGATTGGAACTGCGTTGACTATCCATCCCCATTTGCACATGTATGTAGTGACTTGGTAGGTTGGTTGAGATAAAAATTGAGATCAAAGCAGGTTGATAAAATAGAGATGTACCAAAAGGTACTGTAGCTGGTTCTTTCTCTGAAAGATATTAGTAATTTGAAGTAATCCTGCAGCTCCAGTTTCACCATTACTTGCACTAGGTATTTTATCTCAAGTTTACTTGAATACAAATTTTGTGGCCACTATAGTAGGATATGAATCAGTATCTCCCAATCAGTAGCACACTAGCTCAGCAAACTCATCACTGGGCTTCTTTCCTCCAATATCAGAATCAGAATCTGGTTCATAATCATGGACATATGTTATAAAGTTTGTGGTTTTGCAGCAGCAGTAGAGTGCAATCCATGAAAAATTACTACAAAGTACAAAAATTTAAAAAAGACCAAAAGACAAATGGCAAGGTTGTTTTCATGGGTTCGTGGATCATTCAGAAATCTGATGGCGGAGGAGAAGAAGCAATTTCTAAAATACTGCGTGTGGGTCCACAGGCTCCTGTACCTCCTCCCCAATGGTAGCAATATTTCAGCTAATTTCAGTTAAATAGTGAAATCTGATTTCTGAGCGGTGAGAGGAGGGAGGAGATTTAAGAAAGATGCTATAAGTTAATTACACAACAGCTTTGAAAAAGGAATTTAAATTTCATTCCACTTTCATAAATTGGAAAGCCTCCTATTAGCTGGAAAGACACTATTCAGCAATGGTGGAGGTAGCCTGTACACTGCAAAGTACGGATCAACAAAGCTTAAGAGCATCTGAAAAGAATGGAACTAAATGTGAATATCTTGAGCCCATTAGTGATTAATGCATAATATGTAGGAAAACTGAGGTTATGCTGAAAGGTTGACAAGGTCAGCTTTAGGCCATAAGTATTTTAGATGGCCAGTCTGCCCCCTGTTTAATAAGACACCATGCATCTGCAGCCACAATTACTTTACTGTGATGTCCCTTACAGTCCAGAAGTTAAACGATAGAGATATCCTCATGCATGCTCACAATCTGTCTGCACACTTATCTCTACTGAGTGCTGCCTGACATTGTTATTAGAGCAGCTTTGGGAGTATATAGATACCAAGCCACAACCAGCTCCTGAGCTTATCTCCCCTAAGTGTTACATGATACAGTGCCCCAGCACTGCAGGACATTACAGGAGACTCAAATGGCCCCACTTCTATTTCTACAATCCCCAGCACTAATGCTGGAAGAAACATGAAAATCCTTCACATTTATTTTTTTAATTACATGATTTAACTTGAGCCTTTCCTCATTAATCCAAATCATGAACCCTTGTCTGACTATAGAACTTGAAAATTAATATAAATTATTGTCAAGTTAGTGCTTTATTCACCAGAATCATAATTATAACAAATGAAATTCAAGTGTGCATACAAAGCTAATTGGGACACTGTTTTCAGTAACATAAAAATTATGTTACTATATTCATATTTGCAATGACCCAGATCCCTCCATAGCATCTGGGGGATGCAAATTCGTTTAAATAAATGAATCTATAACAAAATCTGACAGTGGTAACTATGAAACTACTGGCCTCTTATAAAAGCCCAATTTTGCTATGAAACTTATGGGAAGAAGTCAGCCGTCCTTACTCATTCCAGACTGCATGTGACTCATAAAAACATGGTTGAACCAGAAACTTATTCATACAATTCCAAAATTTAAAAAAAAAATGATATTCCATTGAAAACTGAGTTAACTTGGGATTTTTGGTCACCACAGCATTTTGAGCTGACCTAAATGAAAAACAACAGGGAACATTTACTCATACTTGTCCCACACCTCCATGTTCAGAAATAATTGTCACTCTGCAACCATCAGGCTCCTCAACTGGTGTGGCTAACTTCACTCACCACAAATCTGAACTGATTCCATCATCTACAGACTCACTTTCAAGGACTCGACAACTCATGTTCTCAGCATTATACAATTTATTGATTGGATAATTTGTCTTCTTTTGCAAGTCTTTGCTTATGTATAGTTTTTAAAAATAAATTCCATGGTATTTCTTTATTTTCCTATAAATGCCTGCAAGAAGATTTACCTTAAGCTAGTGTATGGTAACATACGTAGGTACCTTTTGATAATAAATTTTACTTTGACTTTGACCAGAATCAGTACTATTTAAAGGGCCAACATTCTGATTACTTTCTTTGTTCTCCTTGAGCATGACTTCAGTTGTAACTCCAAATGTCCGGCAGGTCAGCTATGCCCATGGAAGTCAGGGTAATTGTTATTATTTGCTTCCTGACCTGAGAATTCCTTAGCAATATCACTGCACTCAAGGGGAGGAGACTTCCCTTCAAATCTTCTTCCAACACACAGAAACCCAAGGCAAAGGCCATTCATATTGCATGTTGGATACCCCAAAAGGTAGGAGTTCATTACCTATAATCACTTAAGTACAGAATCCTAAATGATAGCCTTCTGCCAGAAGCACCCAGGCACTGACCTAGAGGTTCTCCATGGCCCCCACCCGGGCACAGTTTTTCACTGATATGTTCATGTCACTTAAGAATACTCACAAACCACCACACTCAAAGTCTTCTGTCTAGCACCATCACCTACTGTCCCCCCCCCACACCATAACCATCATCACCACTAACAGCACCCTGTCAATGCAGCACCCATTCAGTTAGTGGCAACAGTCCGCTGTAGCTGGTTATGTGTTAGGTGCATTGTGGTGTGTTCCTGGCTGCAAAGTTTGCTCCTGCTCTGCTATATTGTGACAACTACAGTATTGTGACAACTTACAATGGAAACATTGCACTGAAACCTACAATGCTGGCTTCAGCGCGGTGCTACACGGGAAGAACTGTTCTGTGAATCTTGCAACTTTCACAGCGGTAGACTGACCCATTAGGATGTTGAGGGTCATCCTAATGTTATTTTAATGCCAAAAACTAATGTGGACAATTTCTCGATTATGGTGTCTATTATGTCCTCTGAAATGTCCAGGCAAGACATTTGGCTTGAGGACCAGTAGGGATGGGAACTTAATGCTGGTTTCATTGTCCATCTTTGCCAAAAATTATACATTTCCATGATGAAATAACAAAAAAAATCAGTGTCTTTAAATATTACTCAATTCAGCCAGTTCAGATGGATTTAACTTGTTGAGGCATGTCAAGAGACTGAATATGTTATCTATGGATTTGTTGCTCTGATAGAACAATTCTCCAGCTGTCATATTTTTGAATGGGGATCAATCCTCGGGCCACATAGCTCCCACCAATATATCTTAAACAGTGGGCCTTAGGGAAATGGTGACTACTATTCAGGAAGCAGCTACAATATGCTTTACATCCAGATTTCCCAAAGAGCAGGAGAGTTTCTTTTAGTTTTTATTGGCAAGGCTACAGACCAAGAGTAGACCATAGACTATAAGACACAGGAGCAGAATTAGAACATTTGGCCCATCAAGTCTACGCGACCATTCCAAAATGGCTGATTTGTTAACCCTCTCGAAACCATTCTTCTGCCTTCTACCCATAACCTATGATGCTCTTACTAATCAAGAATTTATTGGCCTCTACTTTAAATATACCCAATGGGCTGGCCTTCACAGCTATCTGTGGCAATGAATTCTACAGATTCACAACCCTCTGGCTAAAGAAATTCCTCTTCATCTCTGTTCTAAGGCTGTGCCCTCTGGTCCTAGACTCCCCCACTATAGGAAAGATCCTTTCTAAGTCCATTCTATCTAGGCCTCTCAATATTCAATAGCATTCAAATAGACCCCTCACCCCCCACCATTCTTCGAAACTCCAGTGTGTATGGGTCCCGACATAGTAAATGCTCCTCATACATGAACCCTTTCATTCCAGGCTTTATTCTCATAAAATTACTCTGGACCCTCTCCAATGCTAGCACATCCATTCTCGGATAAGGGGCCCAAAACTGCTCATGATACTCCAAGTGCAAGTAGGCCAAACACCCCCTCATACCTATTATGTTCAGACTACTGGTTACAATTATACAAACAGCTTGTCCATATTTCATATTTTAAATTTGTATTAGAGCAAGCACCAAAAAATAATATATGTCCATACACTGGATGCCAGTAAGTAAGATTGGATTGGTAATTCTTCCTTACATTTTAATGCCCATTGTTCCATCTTTTAAGAAAAGATCTAAGAATAAGACAGAAAATTATACGCCAGTGAGCCTGACACTGGTAGCAAGAAAGTTATTGGAAGGCATTTTAAAGGACTGGATATATAAGTATTTGGGTAGACAGGGACTAACAGGGACAGTCAACATGACTTTGTGTGGGGTAAGTCATGTCTATCCAATCTTATAGTTTTTACTAGGAAAGTTGATGAAGATAAGGCAGTGGATGTTTTCTACATGGACTTCAGCAAGGCCTGCATGGGACGTTGGTCAAGAAGGTTCAGTTGCTTGGCACTCAAGATGAGATTGTAAATTAGATTAGACATTGGCCTCATGGGAAAAGCCAGCGAGGGGTAGTTGATGGTTGCTTCTCTGAATGGATGCATGTGACTGGTGGTGTGCCATAGGGATCGGTGCTGGGCTCGGTAATGTTTGTCATCTATATCAACAATCTGGATGATGATGTGCTAAACCAGATCAGCAAATTTGCATTTGATACCAAGACTGGGGATGTAGTGGACAGCGATGGAGACGATCAAAGCTTGCAGAGGGATATGGACCAGCTGGAAAATGGGCTGAAAAATGACAAATGGAATTGAGTGCAGACAAGTGCGAGATGCTCCATTTTGGGAGGACCAACAAGCATGGTGAGTCTTACATGGTGAGTGGTAGGGCACTGAGGAGTGTGTAGAGATCTGGGCATACAGATCCATAAGACCGTAAGACTAAGAGCAGAACTAGGCCATTCAGCCCATTGAGTCTGCTCCACCATGTAATCATGGTTCATTTATTATCCCTCTCAATCCCATTCTCCTGCCTTCTCCCCAAAACCTTTGACATCCTGATTACTCAAGAACCTATCAACCTTCATCTTAAATATGCCCAGTGATTTGGCCTGCATAGCCATCTGTGACAAAGATTTCCATAAATTCACTACACTCTGGCTAAAGAAATTTTTCCTCTTTTCTTTTCTAAATGAATGCCCCTTAATTGCCGCTATAGATTCTCCCACTTTTGGAAACATCATATTCACATCCACTCTATCTACCCCTTTCAATATTCGGTAGTCCTCAAAGAGATTTCTCCTCCTTCTTCAAAACTCCAGTGAGTAGAGGCCCAGATCCATCAAATGCTCCTCATATATTAACCCTTTCATTTCTGGAATCATTCTTGTGATACTCCTCTGGACCTCTCCAATGCTTAGATAAGGAGCCCAGAACTGCTCACAATGCTCCAAGTGTGGTCTAACCAATGCATTACATCTTCGCTTTTGTATTCTAGTCCTCTTGAAATGAATGCCAACATTGTAGTTGCCTTCTTACTACTGACTCAACCTGCTAATTAACTTTTAGGGAATCTTACACGAGGACTCCCAAGCCCACCCATAATTCGTTGGAAGTGGTGTCACAGATAGATAGGATAGCAAAAAGAACTTTTGCTACATTGGCCTTCATTAATCAATGCACTGAGTACAGGAGTTGGGATGTTTTGTTGAAATTGTATAAGATCTCTGTGAGGCCTAATTTGAAGTCTTGTGACCAGTTTTAGTCACCTACTTACAGGAAAGATGCAAATAAGTTTGGAAGAATGCACAGATAATTTACAAGGGTGTTTCTGGGATTTGAGGACCTGGGTTATAGGGGAAGTTTAAACAGGTTAGGACTTCATTCTCTGGAACACAGAAGACCGAGGGGATAGTAGATAGAGGTATACAAATTATGAGGGGTGTAGTTAGGGTAAATACAAGCCTACTTTTTCCACTGAGGTTGGGTGAGACTACAACTAGAGGTCATGGGTTAGGAGTGAAAGGTGAAATTTTTAGGGGGAGCTTCTTTATACAGAGGATGGTGAGAACACAAGTGGTAGATATGGGGTTGATTTCAACATTTACATGGATTTGGATAGATACATGGATGGGAGAGGTATAGATTGCTATGATATGGATGTAGGTCAATGAGAATAGCAGTTTATATGGTTTGGCACAGACTAGATGGGCCAAAAGGCCTGTTTCTGTGCTGTAGTGATCTATGACTCTATGCCTAGAAAATGGATTGTGTCTTCTTCAAAGCAGCACCTAAAGATTTAGATTTATATTATGGCTTTCACGACGGCAGGAATGTCAGCCAGGACAACACAAAGAAGGAGAACACAACACTGAGTGAAATTCCTCTCTCTTTTTCTCAAATAGTTCAATATTTTTTGTCACATCCACCATGAGAATGTTTTCAGTATTTTGGGGACTGAATTATGGAGAGAGGTTGAGCAGACTGGGATTTTATTCATTATGACAAAGGAGAATGAGGGGTGATATTATCAAGGTGCATAAATTTTTGAGGGACACGGGTAGGGTCAATGCCCATAGACTGTTTCCCAATGTTGAAGAATCAAGATCAAGAAGATATAGGTTTAAGGTGGGGGGGGGTGAGATTTTATAGGAAACTGATTGGCAGCTTCTTTCACCCAGAGGGTGGTCTGTATACAGATCGAACTGACAGAGGAAGCGATTAAGTGGTTAATAACAATATTAAAGAGGTACTTGGTCAGGTGAATGAAGAGGCAGTTTTTAGAGGGGCATGGGTCAAACGCAAACAAGTAGGACTGGCCGATATGGGAATTTTGGGGTAGTAGGGACCAGTTGGGCTGAAGACCATTCTATAACTCTAGGACTTGCCCGCAGAGCCTCAGTGTAACATCTCACATGAAAAATCTCACACCTATTCACTGGATATCCCTGGCAGCTCCTGCTTTGATCAGCATGGATTTGTTTAGTTTCTCTAATCTTCCTGCATTACACAACACTTTGTTGTGAGATTGGGCCAGTGCACAAGATCTTACTAACTACTGAAGACTAAATTAAGCCACATTATGTATCATGTCTAAAAACATCAAGATTGTTGACAGGTGCAAGTGTATCTGGACTGCTGTAAGTGCTCTGTGTTCTCGACCTTCAGGGTGATCTGATGTACTAATCAAAACAGAATGATAATGTTTTAGAAGTGTGAATGACACACTTTCTATTTTCCCAAAGGTACCAAGAATTAGATTAGCAAACAGGACATTGTAAACCAAATCTCCATTTGACTGGCTTGCATAAATACAGTCTACTCTCTGGACAAAGCAAGATGCAAATTGGATATAAAAGCATCAGAGTACTGTGGGTATAAAAGAGGAAAACCATACAGAGCAGTTGTAGAAGCTAGAAAGACACACTACATATATGAAGAACTCAGCTGGTGGAGCAGTATCTGAAGAGGCAAAGGGCATGTCCACATTTCAGGTTGAAACTGAATGTAGAGGGGAGATAGCCTGGATATAAAAGTGAGACAGAGGGGTGAGACGTGGAGGTAACTAGTGGAATTGGATGAGGGAGAGGAAGTTGGGGAAATAAAGGGCAGATAGAGTCAGACAGGGAGGGGGGTGAGTCTAAGCTGGGAGAGAAGGATTTGTGTAAGTTAGAAAGATAAATGAAGGGAGAGAGACATTGGGCTGGAAGGTGAAAGGTCTTAACATTAGAGAGAAAAATAATAGGCAAATAGAGCCAGGCAGGCAGTGGAGGAGGATAATAGAGACAAATGCTGGTAAATGATAGGTGGAAGTTACCTGAAGGAGGAATGATGGGCAGATGGAACCAGGTGGGGAAGGGGACAATCTAAGTAATGGGGGAGAGGATGGAAAAGGTGAAATGGTGAACAAAATGAGAGAGATCCTTAGTGGGCTGGTGGGAGCGTGGAAGGAACACAAGGGAGGGTTCCCTGACAATGGAGAATTCAGTGTTCCTCCTCTCAATTCTGGAAGCGAGGTTAAAGACGTAAAGTTAAAGATTTAAAGAGAATGTGAAGGGAATATTTTCACACAAAGAGTAGTTGACATTTGAAACATGCTGCAAAAGAGGTGAAGGAGACAAAATTGCTGGCATTTAGACAGGCATTTTTAAATGCAAAGCATGGAAGAAAATGGACCTAATGTAGGCAGTTGGATTAGTGCGGGCCAAAGGGCCTGTTTCAGCACTGTACAATGCTATAACTCTAAGATTTTATTTAAGTGTGAGCCAGTTTGTCATGCAAAAGACTGCAATCTTCAAGTTCCATGTGCTGAGATCCACAAGGTACAGCAAGTTGAAGAATGGTGGTGCACTGTTGCATTGAGTACTCAAAAGGAACTCAATATTGTCCAGTCATAAGCAGCGGATTTCAGGAAACTACCTTAAGAATAACTGTAAATGTTTCTTTTCAAGATTGAATTTTGCCATTACAGGAAGGTACAACAGAGATGTTGGTATAGAGGTTGGTTCAATATATTAAGCTAATGACTTGTATAATTACCTGAACACCATATCTGTACTGGTAGGATTTGATTTTAAATGAAGATATCTTCTTAAGAGTAATTTATTACAGGACATTTGGAATACCAATGGAATCAATACTCCACAAAATTTTGGTGTGGAGAATCAGTTCTGTCGAAAGATGAGAAAAGATTGGACAAAATTAATAGCACGTTAGAAGAGCCGATAATAGCACAAAATGCCGTGACATCCTTCTCTGACATAAGATTTCATCAATCCAGGTGAAAAAGGGACATAATGGGACCCATATTAATGTATCTTTCACAGTACTGTTCACGATTTTTATAAATTGACTTCTTACCTCTAAACTGTGTTGCTATTAGTTAGTGAAAATTTCTGACTGCCTATTTCTCTAGTGCACTGATCCCTAATACACAACCGCTGGAACATAGTCTATTTGTGCATGGACCTCTGGCATATGGTTCCTAAGACTCAGCTGAGAAAGAAAAATAGGCAGCCATGAGGGGAACTATGCCAGCTTTATCTGTTTTCCAATGAAGTGAATAGAAATGGAGAAAAGCAAAGGCAACAAAAAATAATATATTATAAAGACTCGCAATACAATGCTTGGATCAATTGCAGTAAGATAGTCACCGAGTGTAACACAACTTTATATCACTCATCTTCCAAGCAGAAACCAAGTCACAGCTTCTGCAGACGCCAATAGCCCTCCATTACTTGATCATATATGGGCATCTTTTAGTGTAAAGTGTAGACAATGAATTCAGTTACACCTCTGAGGACGAAGACATGGGAGCAGAATCAGACCATTCAGGCCAATAGGTTTGCTCCACCATTTCATTCTAACTCATTTATTATCCCATAAAAGTGAACAGTCATTAAGAAGAGAATGTCAAATGAAATGTTTAATTATGAAATATTTAAATGGGAATTATGGGAAGTAATACCAGTTAAAGAAAGTTAATGGTTATATTTTTATCCTCTATTGGAAATAAGAAAAACAAAAATTAATAAATAAAGTTTCAAACCTTGACACTTTTGCAAGGAACCAAATGAAATCTGTCTCCTCCCTCCAGGATTATCCCATAAAAGAGAACATTTCAGAATGTTTATTTTTACAGGATAATAAATCAGTCATGATGGAACAGTGAGGCAGACCTATTGGCCAGAATGGTCTAATTCTGCTCCTTCAGCTTAGGGTTTTTACTAGTCCTCAGAAATGTAACTGAATTTATTGTCTGCAGCTGACTTTGAAAAATGTCCATTCTTAATTGATATTCTAATAGTTATTTATTGATTAGGTTAGGGTTATTCTTCTACTTTATGTGCTCATATCTGCAGGAACTCACAATTTGATTATTCAAAGCAGCAAATCTGGCCTTTCTTCCATTTCCCTGTCACTTCCATGGACCAGCTGATGGTTTGAATCAAAGCTATCGTTCCTGCAATTCATGAAACATCCTTTCTATCACTCAGTTCAGGCATAGACAAGCATACATAGTAACATTAGAAACTACTAAGTGTTCACATTACTCCAGAAGTTTCTGTTGATTGGCTGCTCTAACAGGGCTGGCAGCAGAAGTGCATTTATTGGGGCCCTGTGATCCTCTGACTGCAAATCCTACCATCACCATTCACTGAGTAAATCAGTGCCATTCTGCCCACCAGTGCAAGAAGCCATAAAATTGGTGGATGAAACTGAGAGGAAGATGCTACTGTAATCAAGGGGGAGGATTGCCAAACAACTGCATTTACAATTTAATCCCTGATTTTCACTGCCATTCATCGAGAATCCCAGGGGAAATGCTCAGTATATCACTCAGGCTCAAGGATCAAATCTAAGTACATGTATTTGCAAATTTAAGTGTCAGTTATAAATGATAGACCTCTTTTTCAATAGATATTACAGTTTGTCTTTATAGAACAGTGGTCTATACTGTGGACCAAATGGCCCTCCGGGGGTCATGCCGGATTTCGTAGGTGCCACAAGTAAAAAAAAAAGAAACTGAAGGCCACAGGAGTTTCTAAATGGGCCATGGTAAGTTTACTGTTTTAATGAAATATTACTCAAATATATTTGAATAAGGCATTGGTAAGGCCAAATCTGGAGTATTGTGTACAGTTCTAGTCACCGAATTATAGGAAAGATGTCAATAAAATTGAGAGAGTACAAAGGAAGGTTTACTAAAATGTTGCCTGGGTTTCATCTCCTAAGTTACAGAGAAAGGTTGAACAAGTTAGGTCTTTATTCTTTGGAGCGTAGAAGGTTGAGGGGGGACTTGATAGAGGTGTTTAAAATTATGAGGGGGATTGATAGAGTTGACGTGGTTAGACTTTTTCCATTGAGAGTGGGGAAGATTCAAACCAGAGGACATGGGTTGAGAATTAGAGGACAAAAGTTTAAGGGTAACATGAGGAGGAACTTCTTTACTCAGAGAGTGGTAGCTGTGTGGAATGAGCTTCCAGCAGAAATGGTTGAGGCAGGTTCTATGTTGTCGTTTAAAGTTAAATTGGATAGATATATGGACAGGAAAGGAATGGAGGGTTATGGGCTGAGGGCAGGTCGGTGGGACTAGGATAGGGTAAGACTAGGATAGGGCATGGACTAGAAGGGCCGAGATAGCCTGTTTCCGTGCTGTAACTGTTATATGGTTTTATATATATACTGTACAAATATTAAAGATATATGAATATGTGTAATTTGATTGCAACCCAGAATTAAATGAATGGAAACATATGCTAGATGATGCAAGTGTGCGTGTGTGTGTGTCTGTGTGTGTGTGTGTGTGTGGGGGGGCGGGTGCAGCATGTCAAACATAACCTCTGCTCCTGCTTGACCACATGCAATTCACTGTTCACACCCTGCAGGGTGGGCCGCTGAGCCCCACTCCATATCCACCCTCAAATGACAGACTACAGTTTTGGTGGGGCTGTCTGCTGCAAGGCCAGTCAGCGGGTATACAGCAGGAGGCTGGTTCTGATTGCCTTCCACTGATCCACGCCTGTTTAAATACTTATAAAAGGTGGCATGAAGGCTGCAGTTACTGTCAGAAACAGCTAAACTGCAGAGAGGTGAGAATACTTGAAGGCTACCACTGCGTCGCTATCTACCACTACAACCTCTGTTAAGTTCCTGACACTTATCATATTTTGAAAGGAAGTTCAGTTTGCTTTTCTTGAAAGTATTGTAGCATTTCTGAGTGATAAACAGCTTGGAGAACAAATTGTCGGTGCTAAGTTCGATGTATTTTACCTGTCGGATATATTTGATAAACTGAATTTGTTAAACAAAACATTACAGGAAAAAACCACAACCTCATGTCATGCAAATAGGCTTTTACTGCTTTCCTATGACTTAATTTTCAGCAACAATGTTGGATGTCTCAAGTTTATGCACTTTCCTTCAGTGGCCGCTTTTAAAATAGAATTGCAAGATGCTGATCTGATTGTATATCTTGATCATTTGAAACAATTGCACACTGATATGGAATTTCGGTTCAGAGACCTGTTGGAGTTGCATATTCCAGATTGGATGGTGGATCCATTTGGGGTGAATGTGAATGATGTTGACACCACTTTGCAAGAATGTATTATTGAGCTGCAGAGTGATGTAACAGCTCAAGCAAAATTCAAATGCAGCAAGCAAAATGTCTGGAAAACTAGTGATCTTCAAAATAGGTTTACAGAGCTCTGGGAGAAAGCAAAGTTGTTTTTAATTGGATTTTACACCTGTTATCTAGTTGAATGTGGTTTCAGTCAAAAAGCTCTTTACCTGTTATCAAAACCTTGTAATCATCTTGATGTTGTGCAAAGAGGTGATCTTCAATAATCTTTAACCAAGTTGCAGCCAGATATTCAAAAACTCACTAGGATCTCACTAAGTACTCAAAGTAACAACATTAAGTGCTTTTTCATTGCTGGTTGGAAGAATATTATATATATATTATAAATAAAGTATCCTATTCTGAGCTTTGAAATAGTTTTTTTTCATATACACTTGTAACATTTTATTTAACATATAATACTTAAAACTTGTTAAAACATGAATAGTGACTGTATGTTAATAGACTATTTAGTACAATTAGCCAAAACAAAACTTCAGCAGTTAACGGAAACTATGGAATGTGGGAGCCACCAGGGTAAATGAAAGTCACAAGTGGGCCACGAGCAGAAGTTGAGAACCGCTGTTACAGAATACAAATAGTGAATTTACCTAGAGAAATAGAAAGCACAGACACTATATAGACAATTCAGATCATGCATAATGAGGTGATATATGCAATAGCTAATTAATAGCCTGTTGTGCATTGTTGCAAAATTCTATTTCCAGTGAAGTTAATGGAAATAAAAATCAGAATAGATGTAAAACAGTTCAGCTCCTCAATATCACTTAAGATCATTCCAATACTCAAAGTAAATTCATCCCCTGACATTTGTCCATAAGCAACAAAGTTAAAATACTACTGAAGAAAATTTATTATAACGATAGAAGCAATCAGTTAAAATGAGATATTATGGTTATAATTTACTGAAGTGATCCTCAAACTAGACCTGTTTCATTAAAAAATTTGCTTAATCTTACATTCCAACTGCGACCTGATGAAATATACGTGTGGAATTCATCAAGGAATTTCGCAGATATCGTGAAGAAAGGAAGTTTCCCTGTATTAGGAAGCTGTCAAAACCATTTATCCTGTAGAATTCTTACAGAAGAAATTGAAAATGCTGCTTTGAATGGCAGGATTTGATGTACATCAATTAATCTTGTACATGGGTATGTACCCTCTTGCTGGTTTGACTTGGATGTAATATGGTAAAGAGCTGAATGAGTGCTGTTCTTTCATTCATGTCACAGTCCTGTAAAAACTACTGTGATCACTGATAATTTGCTTGACATAATTGCTGAGTGTCTACCAGAGAATCCACAGAGAACTGAAAGGCACGTTCATTCTACATTCCTGAGCTGTTGCAGCAACACTTCAGTATGAAGTGGGGTCACAAACCCACTGATAGTCATCAACACCTCCTACTCTTGATTTGCTTCAGCACTTCAACAACACACTTAGGCAACCTCCCTACAAGATACACTTCAAAAATAGACCCGGATTCTAACATAGAATCCTGGATGTCCAACTAAATTTATTCGTCCTGTCAACTGTGAAAAATTGTATGGTTCAGTTTAATAGTGTACTTATCCAATATAATCTGCCTCAAGAATTCTGAGGTAATATATTTTGTTCAGAGTTTTCTAAAACACTGTGAATGGAGAGTTTTGTCTCAGCAAAGGAACGTTGTCTATTTCAGCTTTACTTTGTGATCACTGTCACCATACATCATCCTGATATCCTTGTTTAATTAGAGGAACCCTTAGTACACCAAAAAGGGATAAAGGACAGGCCCATAAAGAAAACACTGAAGTCAACTAATCATAGCTCAAACAAAATTATTAAGCGGGTGTCTCAAATTTCAAAAAGTAGATCAAGCCAGACATAGATAATCCTTCCTCCCACCACCCAAGCAATGACAGTGAGAATCCTGTCCATAATGGTTATTAATATACTTTGCACAAGAATGTGAGGACTTTGTGAAGTCTAAATAGCCATGATTATTTGTTAAATGATATTCTTTACACCATAGTATTAGTTTGTTGGAACATGAAGAACTCACTTCCTTCTCACTCATCAACAGATGGGCGCCACAGTGGCGTAATGATTAGCGCACCACTATTACAGCTCACGCCGTTCCATAAGGAGTCTCTGCACGTCCTCCCAGTGGACTGCATAGGTTTTCCCTGGGTGCTCTGTTTTCCTCCCACAGTCTAAAGATGTACCAGGTAGGTTAATTGGCCATTGTAAATTGTCCTGTGATTATATTAGGGTTAATCAGGATTGTAGGGTTGCTGGGACAGCATGGATTGAAGAGCTGGCAGGGCGCACTCCACCCTGTATCACTAAATAAATAAAAAATATGAGTGAAACAACCAAGTTATTACATAATTGCAACATGAGACATAATAATAGCAGGGTATCTGAAGAATTATGTGTTTATGTTCTTCCATCAGGAACTGTCCCACTTGCTGATCGCACAAAAACTGGGCCCCAATGAAGGATCTCAGCCCGAAGCATTGACTGCTTACCTCCCTCTTTAGAGGCTGCTTTACATGTTAAGTTCCTCCAGCATTTTATGTGTATTGCTCCCGATTTCCAGCAGTCTTTCTTGTGTCTCATCATTTATAAAAATACATTCATATTAGGAAGTGGTGAGTAAATAGCCCTATCCTTTCAATCAGAAAATCAGGAACTACAACTTATCCTCTATTATGAGAGAATGGGATCGATCTTCCCTGATGAGGCACCTATGAAGCTGTGAGTGATGAGAACTGGAATATCATTTGGGAACTTAAGGATCAGAATTGCACATTAAAGGGTTGTGATTTGTTGCTTTGGGGAAGAAGTGAAAGTCATTTTTGTCATTCACTTTAGAGAGGAAAGTTGGCCTCACAACTGGATAAGAAGTTATGGTGAAGTTTGGAAGGTCACAGGATAGACACAGAGTAAGATCAAATCTTTTAATTTAAAACAGCAGTTTTATTGTATTCCAAGTTTTGGTACCTGTTTAGATAGGCCCCCTTTAACTGATCCAATTTTGTACGTGTGGCTTCAGTGCTCGCAGGCCATGTCTAAGTCAATGGAATCAACTTAGTGAGGTCCAAACCTGCTTTGCATTCTCTTGGATGCCAGTGCAGAAGTTTCATTGCCTTTGGGCATGAAAGTGATATACGTATGGAGAAATTCCAGACTTGGATAAAACCCATTGAGTCTGCTCCACCATTCCATCGTGGCTGATCCCTGATCCCTGATCCCACTCAATCCCATACACCTACCTTCTAACCATATCCTTTGATGCCCTGACTAATCAGGAAACGATCAACTTCTGCTTTCAATATACCCATGGACTTGACCTCCACCGCAGTCTGTGGCAGAGCATTCCACTGATTCACTACTCTCTGGTTTAAAAATTCCTCATTACTTCTGTTCTGAAAGGTCAACCCTCAATTTGGAGGCTGTATCCTCTGGTTCTAGACACCTCTACCATGGGAAACATCCTTTTCACATCCACCCTGTCTAGTCCTTTCAACATTCAGTTGGTTTCAATGAGATCCTCCTGCATTATTCTAAATTCCAGTGAGTACAGGCCCAAAGCTGCCAAACACTCCTCATATGGTAACATCTTCATTCCCCAAATCATCCTCGTGAACCTCCTCTGGACTCTCTCCAATGACAATGTATCCTTTCTAAGCTATGAAGCCCAAAACTGTTGACAATATTCCAAGTGCAACCTGACTAATGTCTCATAAAGCCTCAGCATTATCTCCTTGCTATTATATTCTAATTCCCTTGAAATAAGTGCCAACATTGCATTTGCCTTCTTTACCACAGACTCAACCTGTAAGTTAATCTTCTGGGAGTCTTGCACGAAGTCTCCTAAGTCCCTCTGCACCTCTGATGTTTGAATTTTCTCCTCATTTAGATAATAGTCTGCACTATTGTTCCTTTTACCAAAATGCATTATCTTAGATTTCCCAACACTGTATTTCATCTGCCACTTTTTTGCCCATTCTTCCAATTTGTGTAAGTCCTGCTGTAATTGCATTGCTTCCTGTGCACTACCTACCCCTCCACCTATCTTCATATCATCTACAAACTTTGTCACAAAGCCATCAATTCCATTATTTAAATCATTGACAAACAATGTGAAAAGTAGCAGTCCCAACACTGAACTCTGAGGAACACCACTCATCACTATCAGCCAACCAGAAAAGATCCTCTTTATTCCCATTCGCTGCCTCCTGCCTGTCAGTCATTCCTCTATCCATGTCAGTATCTTTTCTGTAAACCCATAAGATTTTATCTTGTAAGCAGCCTCATGTATGGTACATTATCAAATGTCTTTTGAAAATCCAAGTAAATGACATCCATATAACTGTATAACCATATAACAATTACAGCACGGAAACAGGCCATCTCGGCCCTTCTAGTCCGTACCGAACTCTTACTCTCATCTAGTGCCATTGACCTGCACTCAGCCCATAACCCTCCATTCCTTTCCTGTCCATATAGCTGTCCAATTTAACTTTAAACGGCAACATCGAACCTGCCCCAACCACTTCTGCTGGTTACTCCACTACCACTCCTCTGTCCACTCTGCTGGTTACTTCCGAGAAGAATTCAAACAGATGTGTCAGGCAAGATTTCCCTTTAGAGAAACCATGCCGACTTTGACTTATTTTATCATTATTCTCCAAGTACCCCGAAACCTCATCCTTAATGATGGACTCCAACATTTTCCCAACCACTGAAGTTAGACTAACTGGCTGAAAATTTCAAACGCAAACAACAGGAATTCTGCAGATGTTGGGAATTCAAGCAACACACATAAAAGTTGCTGGTGAACGCAGCAGACCAGGCAGCATCTCTAGGAAGAGGTACAGTCGACGTTTCAGGCCGAGACCCTTCGTCAGGACTAACTGAAGGAAGAGTGAGTAAGGGATTTGAAAGTTGGAGAGGGAGGGGGAGATCCAAAATGATAGGAGAAGACAGGAGGGGGAGGGATGGAGCCAAGAGCTGGACAGGTGATAGGCAAAAGGGGATACGAGAGGATCATGGGACAGGAGATCCGGGAAGAAAGACAAGGAGGCGGGGGGGGGGGACGCAGAGGATGGGCAAGAGGTATATTCAGAGGGACAGAGGGAGAAAAAGGAGAGAAAGAATGTGGGCATAAAAATAAGTAACAGATGGGGTACGAGGGGGAGGTAGGGCCTTAGCGGAAGTTAGAGAAGTCGATGTTCATGCCATCAGGTTGGAGGCTACCCAGACGGAAGATAAGGTGTTGTTCCTCCAACCTGAGTGTGGCTTCATCTTTACAGTAGAGGAGGCCGTGGATAGACATGTCAGAATGGGAATGGGATGTGGAATTAAAATGTGTGGCCACTGGGAGATCCTGCTTTCTCTGGCGGACAGAGCGTAGATGTTCAGCAAGGCGGTCTCCCAGTCTGCGTTGGGTCTCGCCAATATATAGAAGGCCACATCGGGAGCACCGGACGCAGTATATCACCCCAGTCGACTCACAGGTGAAGTGTTGCCTCACCTGGAAGGACTGTTTGGGGCCCTGAATGGTGGTAAGGGAGGAAGTGTAAGGGCATGTGTAGCACTTGTTCTGCTTACACGGATAAGTGCCAGGAGGAAGATTAGTGGGGAGGGATGGGGGGGACGAATGGACAAGGGAGTTGCGTAGGGAGCGATCCCTGTGGAATGCAGGGGTGGGGGGAGGGAAAGATGTACTTAGTGGTGGGATCCCGTTGGAGGTGGCGGAAGTTACGGAGAATAATATGTTGGACCCGGAGGCTGGTGGGGTGGTAGGTGAGGACTAGGGGAACCCTATTCCTAGTGGGGTGGTGGGAGGATGGAGTGAGAGCAGATGTACGTGAAATGGGGGAGATGCGTTTAAGAGCAGAGTTGATAGTGGAGAAAGGGAAGCCCCTTTCTTTAAAAAAGGAAGACATCTCCCTCGTCCTAGAATGAAAAGCCTCATCCTGAGAGCAGATGCGGCGGAGACGGAGGAATTGCGAGAAGGGGATGGCGTTTTTGCAAGAGACAGGGTGAGAAGAGGAATAGTCCAGATAGCTGTGAGAGTCAGTAGGCTTATAGTAGACATCAGTGGATAAGCTGTCTCCAGAGACAGAGACAGAAAGATCTAGAAAGAGGAGGGAGGTGTCGGAAATGGACCAGGTAAACTTGAGGGCAGGGTGAAAGTTGGAGGCAAAGTTAATAAAGTCAACGAGTTCTGCATGCGTGCAGGTGCAGCGCCAATGCAGTCGTCGATGTAGCGAAGGATAAGTGGGGGACAGATACCAGAATAGGCACGGAACATAGATTGTTCCAGAAAGCCAATAAAAAGGCAGGCATAGCTAGGACCCATACGGGTGCCCATAGCTACACCTTTAGTTTGGAGGAAGTGGGAGGAGCCAAAGGAGAAATTATTAAGAGTAAGGACTAATTGCGCTAGACGGAGCAGAGTGGTGGTAGAGGGGAACTGATTAGGTCTGGAATCCAAAAAGAAGCATAGAGCCTTGAGACCATCCTGATGGGGGATGGAGGTATATAAGGACTGGACATCCATGGTGAAAATAAAGCGGTGGGAGCCAGGGAACTTAAACTCATCGAAAAGTTTTAGAGCGTGAGAAGTGTCACGAACAAAGGTCGGAAGGGATTGAACAAGGGGGGATAAAACCGTGTCGAGGTATGCGGAAACGAGTTCGGTGGGGCAGGAGCAAGCTGAAACAATAGGTCGGCCAGGACAGGCAGGTTTGTGGATCTTGGGTAAGAGGTAGAAACGGGAAGTGCGGGGTGTGGGAACTATAAGGTTGGTAGCAGTGGATGGGAGATCCCTTGAGCAGATAAAGTCGGTGATGGTGTGGGAGACAATGGCCTGGTGCTCCTTAGTGGGGTCACGATCGAGGGGTAAATAAGAGGAGGTATCCGCGAGTTGTCGCTGTGCCTCGGCAAGGTAGACTTTACCATCCACTCCGACCTTCAACTGTCGGAGGCAGAATGCTCTGTTCTCAGTAAGGGCCTCACGTTTGTCCCCCTTCGCCCACACCTCAGTGAGTTCCGTGCTCGCCATGATGCGGAACTTTTCTTCCGCCGTCTCCGTCTCCGAGCCTACTTCTTCGGCAAGGACTCTTCCACCCCCACCGATGACCCCTTCTCCCGGCTTCAACCCTCCTCTTCTTCATGGACACCCTGCTCTGGTCTTCTGCCTGCTCTGGATCTCTTTATCGCTAATTGCCGACGGGACATTAACCATCTCAACTTCACTGCACCTTGTCCCCATTCCAACCTCACTCCTTCAGAACGCTCTATTCTCCACTCCCTCCGCACTAATCCTAACCTTACTATTGAATCCCATCCACTGCTACCAACCTTATAGTTCCCACACCCCGCACTTCCGGTTTCTACCTCCTACCCAAGATCCACAAACCTGCCTGGCCTGGCCGACCTATTGTCTCAGCTTGCTCCTGCCCCACCGAACTCATTTCTGCATACCTTGACACGGTTTTATTACCCCTTGTTCAATCCCTTCCGACCTATGTTTGTGACACTTCTCACGCTCTTAAACTTTTCAATGATTTTAAGTTCCCTGGCCCCCACCGCTTTATTTTCACCATGGATGTCCAGTCCTTATATACTTCCATCCCCCATCAGGAAGGTCTCAAAGCTCTACGCTTCTTTTTGGATTCCAGACCTAATCAGTACCCCCCTACCAACACTCTGCTCCGTCTAGCGGAATTAGTCCTTACTCTTAATAATTTCTCCTTTGGCTCCTCCCACTTCCTCCAAACTAAAGGTGTAGCTATGGGCACTCGTATGGGTCCTAGCTATGCCTGCCTTTTTGTTGGCTTTCTGGAACAATCTATGTTCCGTGCCTATTCTGGTATCTGTCGCCCACTTTTCCTTCGCTACATCGACGACTGCATTGGCGCTGCTTCCTGCACGCATGCAGAACTCGTTGACTTTATTAACTTTGCCTCCAACTTTCACCCTGCCCTCAAGTTTACCTGGTCCATTTCCGACACCTCCCTCCTCTTTCTAGATCTTTCTGTCTCTGTCTCTGGAGACAGCTTATCCACTGATGTCTACTATAAGCCTACTGACTCTCACAGCTATCTGAACTATTCCTCTTCTCACCCTGTCTCTTGCAAAAACGCCATCCCCTTCTCGCAATTCCTCCGTCTCCGCCGCATCTGCTCTCAGGATGAGGCTTTTCATTCTAGGACGAGAGAGATGTCTTCCTTTTTTAAAGAAAGGGGCTTCCCTTCCTCCACTATCAACTCTGCTCTTAAACGCATCTCCCCCATTTCACGTACATCTGCTCTCACTCCATCCTCCCGCCACCCCCCTAGGAATAAGGTTCCCCTAGTCCTCACCTACCACCCCACCAGCCTCCGGGTCCAACATATTATTCTCCGTAACTTCCGCCACCTCCAACGGGATCCCACCACTAAGCACATCTTTCCCTCCCCCCTCTCTCTGCATTCCGCAGGGATCGCTCCCTATGCAACTCCCTTGTCCATTCGTCCCCCCCATCCCTCCCCACTGATCTCCCTCCTGGCACTTATCCGTGTAAGCGGAACAAGTGCTACACATGCCCTTACACTTCCTCCCTTACCACCATTCAGGGCCCCAAACAGTCCTTCCAGGTGAGGCAACACTTCACCTGTGAGTCGACTGGGGTGATATACTGCGTCCAGTGCTCCCGATGTGGCCTTTTATATATTGGCGATACCCGACGCAGACTAGGAGACCGCTTTGCTGAACATCTACGCTCTGTCCGCAAGAGAAAGCAGGATCTCCCAGTGGCCACACATTTTAATTCCACATCTCATTCCCATTCTGACATGTCTATCCACGGCTTCCTCTACTGTAAAGATGAAGCCACACTCAGGTTGGAGGAACAACACCTTATCTTCCGTCTGGGTAGCCTCCAACCTGATGGCATGAACATCGACTTCTCTAACTTCCACTAAGACCCCACCTCCCCCTCGTACCCCATCTGTTACTTATTTTTATGCACACATTCTTTCTCTCACTCTCCTTTTTCTCCCTCTGTCCCTCTGAATATACCTCTTGCCCATCCTCTGCGTCCCCCCCCCCCCACCTCCTTGTCTTTCTTCCCGGACCTCCTGTCCCATGATCCTCTCGTATCCCCTTTTGCCTATCACCTGTCCAGCTCTTGGCTCCATCCCTCCCCCTCCTGTCTTCTCCTATCATTTTGGATCTCCCCCTCCTCCTCCAACTTTCAAATCCCTTACTCACTCTTCCTTCAGTTAGTCCTGACGAAGGGTCTCGGCCTGAAACGTCGACTGCACCTCTTCCTACAGATGCTGCCTGGCCTGCTGCGTTCACCAGCAACTTTTATGTGTGTTGGCTGAAAATTTCCTTTCTTTTGTCTTTCTCCCTTCTTAAAGAGCGGAGTGACATTTGCAATTTTCCAGTCCTTATGTGCATGATTTCCCTTAACAATTACTTTTTGTTAACAGAAATTCTATTACAAAATAGAGACAACTACAGGAACATACCTGTATGAAATTGGAACAGAAGCAGAAACTATCTCTCTAAATGTTAGTAGATCCTATCCTTAAGCATCCCCTCTAACAATATACCCACCACCAATTCAGACTCACTATCCTGGCATGTTTTTGCTACTCTTCAAATAATAGTACCTCGTTAGCCACACTCCAATCCTCAGGAATCTCTGATGAAGCAAACGGATGAAGCAAAAATCTTTGCAGGAACTTCTGTAACTTCTTCTCCAGCTTCCAACACGGTCTGAGAATGCACCAGGTCAGGTCCTGGGGATTTACCCACTCAACAGACTTAAAGGCTTCCCTGGTAATTTGTATGTCATCCACTCATTTCTCCATAGTAAAAACTGAAGAGAAATATTCATTAAAAATCTCTCCCATTTCTTTTGGTTCCACACTCAGAGGACAATGTTGGTCTTCAAAGGGACCCATTCTCTCCATTATCACCCTTTTACTTTTAATATATCTGTAGAATCACTTGGGATTTTACTTCACTTTGTCCGGCAGATCTTTCTCATATCCTCTTTTTAATCAGAGAGTCAAGGAACATTACAGCCCTGAAATAGATCCTTCGGCCCCTCTAGACCATGGAATTATTAATCTGCCCTGTCCCACCAGCCTATACCCAGACTATAGTTCTCCATCCCACTCTTGTCCACGTGCCTATCCAATTTAATTTAATTGCTGAATCTGAACCCACATCCATCACTTCTGCTGTAAGCTTGTTCCACACACTCACCATCTTCTGACTGAAGCAGTTCCCCCTCATGTTACCTTAAAGATTTCACCTTTCACCCTTAACCCATGATCTTTAGTTCTAGTCTCACCCAATCTCAATGGGAAAAAACCTGTTTGCATTACCCTATCTATACCCCTCATAATTTTGCATACCTCTATCAAATCTCCCCTTATTCTCTTATGTTCCAGGGAATAACGTCCTAACCTGTTCAGTCTTTCCCTATAACTCAGGTCCTCAAGTCCTGGCAATAACTTTGTAAATTTTCTCTGCACTCTTTCGATCTTATTGACATTTTACCTGTAAGTAAGTGACCACAAATGCACACAATACTCCAAATTAGACCTTACCAACGTCTTATACAACTTCATCATAACATCCCAACTCCTGTACTCAATACTTTGATTTATAAAGACCAATGTACCAAAAGCTTTCTTTAAGATCCTGTCTAACTGTGATGCCACTTTCAAGAAATTATGGATCTGTATTCCCTAATCCTTCAGTTACTTCGCTCTTCTCAAGTATGAGGAGCGTTTGATAGCTCTGGGCCTGTACTCACTGTAGTTTTGAAGAATGAAGAGGGATCTCAATGAAACCTATTGAATATTGAAAGGCCTAGATAGAGTGAATGAGGAGAGGATGTTTCCTATAATGGATGAGACGAGGAATTGAGGCACAGCCTCAGAACAGAGCGATGTGATTTAGAAAAGAGATAAGTTATTTCTTTAGCCAGAGGGTAGTGAATGTTTGGAACTCATTGTCACAAATGGCCAAGTCATTGATTATATTTAAAGCAGAGGTTAATAGTGAGGACCTGCACCAGGACCTCACTATGATATGTGAGATTATGAGTGCATAGATAGGATAGGAAAGGAATTTGTACGTCCTCCCAGAGGAACCTGTGGGTTTCCTCCAGGTGCTCTGGGTTCCTCACACAGTCCGAAGATGTACTCGTTAGTAGGTTGCTTGGCCATTGTAAATTGTCCCGTGAGTAGGCTAGGGTTGAGTAGGTGGGCTGCTGGCGGTGAAGCTTGAAAGGGAGAAAGGGCCTATTCTGTGCCATCTCTAAATAAATAAATAATTAACAGGTAGTGAGACATTTTTCACCTTCCTAGAGATATCTGTGATCAGAGGGCATAGATTTAAGGTAACGGTTGATAGATTTCGAGATTTAGGGTGGAGATGGATTGTACAGAATCCCTCCTTCCATCAACATTAGACTCTTCCCAGTTCACCTACCACTCAAACAGGTCCACTGATGATGCCATAACCTCAACCATTCATTGGGTCCTCTCCCACCTGGAAAATGATGCCTTATATGCCAGGAGGCATATTATTCTCTGACTTCAGTTCTAATACAATCATCCCTCAGCGCATGATGGGTAAACTGTCCTTGTTGGGACTCATCACCCCACTCTGTAACAAGATCTTTGATTTCTTGATGGAAAGACCCCAGTCAATCTGAGTTAGAAGCAATAAGGCGTACCTTATAGGTTGAGTGAACTTGGCCTTTTCTCCCTGAAGTGACGGAGGATGGAGGTGACCTGATAGAGGTATATAAGATGATGAGGGGCATTGATCGTGTGGATAGTCAGAGGCTTTTTCCCAGGGCTGAAACGGCTAACACGAAGGGGCGTAGTTTTAAGGTGTTTGGAAATAGGTACCGAGGGGATGTCGGGGTGAGTTTTTCACACAGGGAGTGGTGGGTGCATGGAATGCACTGCCGGCAGCAGTGGTGGAACCAGATGCGATAGGGTCTTTTGAGAGACATGTTTAGGAAAGTAGAGGGCTATGCGGTGGGGAAATTCTAGGCAGTTTCTGGAGTAGGTTACGTGGTCGGCATAACATTGTGGGCCGAAGGGCCTGTAATATGTTGTAGATTTCAATGTTCTATTTTCAATACCTCAATTTCCATCACACTGAGCACTGGCGCCTCCCCCTGTTGTTCACGATGCTGACTCATGACTGCAGTGATCGATCAGCACAAACTATATCAGGCTCACTGACGATAAAACAGTGGCTGACCACATTAACAATAATGATGAGTCAGCATACAGAGAGGAGGTAGAAAGGCTCGTTAAATGATGAGAGAACAACAAACTGAGTCTCAATGTGGACAACAAAATAAAGAGGGTTGTGGACTTCAGGAAGGCAGATGTGAACCACTCTCCAATGGTCTGCCATGGAAGAGTGAAGAGCACAAAGGTCCTTGGTGTCCACATAACAGACAATATAACCTGGACCCACAACACCTCCTTACTAGTTAAGAAGGCACAGCAGCATCTACACTTTCTGAGGAGAATTAGGCTTGCAAAGCTCCCCACCCCAGTAACGATGTTTTACAGGAGCATCTTCACGAGTGTCTTATCTGGTTGCATCATTGTGTAGTACAGAAGCTGCAAGGCATCACACCACAAGACCCTACAGAGGACAGTAAAAACTGTCAAGAGGATCATGGGCTCTCGCTCCCTCTATTTGTGACATTTACTGGGAGCACTGCAGACGAAGGGCCCAAAGCATTGTTGAGGATCATTACTACCCATTCCACAATCTCATTCCACAATTTCTTCATCAGGAAGAAGGTACAGAAGCATTTGGAGTTCTCTAAGAAAGCATATTTACATATAAACCAGAAGCCTTTGTCCATGATATGCACCATTGACTTCCAACTTTGTTTAGCTGGAAGAAAGTTAAATCATTCAGTGCAAAGGAAAAGCTAACACTTCAGATGGTCGGAGATGGCAAAGGGACCATTAGCACTGATAACCTCGATGTACATGTGACAAATAAACCTGACTGCCTGGCCAATCAGGATATCAGATGATGTGTCCAGGAAACCCATGTTGCTGATACAGACATGTTACTGTTGGGGATATATTTCTGCCTGATGAAGAGGGAATTGGAAAGGAATCCTGTCCCAGTAAGCTAAACCTCCATAAATTTGAGGAGCCAAAGAAGAAGAAGATTTGGAAGGTGATGGATTGCTCAAAGTGTTGACAGGTTGACAGGTTGGAGGAGGATAAAGGAATTATGAGGTTGAATGTCTCCCTGGCAGTAGACCAAAATAAGCAGATAACACTTTTTGTGCACTCAGTAACTGGAGCTTCACCATATTGTACATGTTCCGTGAGGTAAAATTGCAATCAAGGTTAGGCAAATCATTTAGGACTTGAGTTTACAAATTTGATAAAGCTCCTGCTCTATTGATGATCTTAGCTTCCCACATACAATTAAATGAAACAATCAGCCGAATCCTTGGTGCTCCACCATGTACCTTTGTTGGTCACTCACTTTACTAATGAGATGCATCCCTCCCTCTGCCAACCCGACGTCGGCGTGCAACATCATTTACACCGTCATAGCCAGATTACAAACCCAGCACCCGAGTGCCCTCATTACCATTTCGGCTGACTTCAACCATGGCTAGAACACTGCCCAACTTCACGCAGTATGTGAGCTGTACAACCAGAGGGGAGAGAACTCTGGATTTGATCTACGCTAACGTTAAGGATGCATACAGCTCCTCTCCCCTCCCTCCACTGGGAAGGTCAGATCACAACCTGGTGCATCTAAAACCCTGCTACGTGCCTCTGGTGAAGAGTAAACCTGCAACCTCGAGGACAGTGAGGAAATGGTCGGAGGAGACTTATGAGGCGCTCCAGGGTTGTTTTGAGGTGACAGACTGGCAGGCACTCTGTGAGCCACATGGAGAGGATATTGATGGGCTCACAGAGTGCATCACTGATTACATCAACTTCTGTGTGGACTACAATGTTCTGACAAGAACTGTCCTTTGTTATTCAAATAACAAGCCATGGGTAACAAAGGACATTAAGGACATCCTGAACGCTAAAAAGAGGGCGTTTAGAGATGGAAATGGGGAGGAGCTGAGGACAATATGGAGGGACCTGAAAGCCAGGATCAGGGAGGCTAAAGACAGGTACAGGAGGAAGCTTGAGTGGAAACTCCGGCAGAACAACATGAGAGAGGGGCATGAGGACCATCACTGGGTTCCGGCAAACTAGCAACAGAGGAGCTGAAGGCAGTGTGGACAGAGCCAATGAACTTAACCTGTTCTTTAACAGATTTGACATTGTGGTCCCCGCCCATCCCCCACATGAGTCATCTGTTGTCGGCCCCCAACCAACACATATTCCACTCTCCCCTCCTACCCCTCCTCACAGTGCCCCACCCTGCTCTCATGGCTATATCCCTTCCCCACATGAAACCATCACGGTGGGCTTCACAGCTGAACAGGTGAGAAGACAGCTGAAACGTCTCAACCCAAGAAAGGCTGCAGGACCGGATGGTGTCAGTACCAGGGTGCTCAAAGCCTATGCCCCTCAGCTACGTGGAGTACTTCACCATGTATTCAACCTGAGCCTGAGGCTCCGGAGGGTTCCTGTGCTGTGGAAGACGTCCTGCCTCGTCCCTGTGCCGAAGACGCCACGCCCCAGTGGCCTCAATGACTACAGACCAGTGGCATTGACCTCCCACATCATGAAGACCCTGGACAGACTTGTTCTGGAGCTGCTCCAGCTATGGTCAGGCCACAATTAGATCCCCTCCAGTTTGCCTACCAGCCCCTATTAGGAGTTGAGGATGCCATCGTCTACCTGCTGAACCGTGTCTACGCCCACCTGGACAAGCCAGCGAGCACTGTGAGGGTCATGTTTTTTGACTTCTCCAGTGCGTTCAATACCATCCGCCCTGCTCTGCTGGGGGAGAAGTTGACAGCGATGCAGGTGGATGCTTCCCTGGTATCATGGATTCTTGATTACCTGACTAGCAGACCACAGTACGTGTGCTTGCAACACTGTGTGTCCGACAGAGTGATCAGCAGCGCTGGGGTTCCACAGGAGACTGTCTTGTCTCCCTTTCTCTTCACCATTTACACTTCGGACTTCAACTACTGCACAGAGTCTTGTCATCTTCAGAAGTTTTCTGATGACTCTGCCATAGTTGGATGCATCAGCAGGGGAGATGAGGCTGAGTACAGGGCTACGGTAGGAAACTTTGTTACATGGTGTGAGCAGAATTATCTGCAGCTTAATGTGAAAAAGACTAAGGAGCTGGTGGTAGACCTGAGGAGAGCTAAGGTACCGGTGACCCCTGTTTCCATCCAGGGGGTCAGTGTGGACATGGTGGAGGATTACAAACACCTGGGGATACGAATTGACAATAAACTGGACAGGTCAAAGAACACTGAGGCTGTCTACAAGAAGAGTCAGAGCTGTCTCTATTTCCTGAGGAGACTGAGGTCCTTTAACGTCTGCCGGACGATGCTGAGGATGTTCTACGAGTCTGTGGTGGCCAGTGCGATTACGTTTGCTGTTGTGCGCTGGGGCAGCAGGCTAAGGGTAGCAGACACCAACAGAATCAACAAACTCATTCGTAAGGCCAGTGATGTTGTGGGGATGGAACTGGACTCTCTGAATGTGGTGTCTGAAAAGAGGATGCTGTCTAAGTTGCATGCCATCTTGGACAATGTCTCCCATCCACTACATAATGTACTGGGTGGGCACAGGAGTACATTCAGCCAGAGACTCATTCCTCCGAGATGCAACACCAGAGCGTCATAGGAAGTCATTCCTGCCTGTGGCCATCAAACTTTACAACTCCTCCCTTGGCGAGTCAGACACCCTGAGCCAATAGGCTGGTTCTGGACTGACCTATTTCATGGCATAATTTACATATTATTATTTAACTATTTATGGTTTTATTACTATTTAATTATTTATGGTGCAACTGTAACAAAAACCAATTTCCCCCGGGATCAATAAAATATGACTATGACTATGACTATGACTATACCAACAGCTCAATCAAAAGTTTCTGCCTTGCCCACATTTGGTTCTTATTTGAGACCAGACTGTGGTCAGACTCCTGTATATTTCCCATCTTTCACATGTGAGCCCACACTGAGCGCAAGCAGATTAAAAGGCCACAAGGGTGTTTCAATGGAGCCTCTTGCATCCTCACCTGACACCGGTACTTGCGGGTCGCTGCAACAAATGCCGTCGAGTATCGAGGCAGGAAATATAGCTGATTTTACCTTCCCTAAATCAGGACCCGCGAGACAAGTCAGTAATTCCCATGCTAAATTAATAAACAGAAGAGACTCTACAGACGCTGGAAATCTAGAGTAAGACACAGAAAATGCTGGGGGTACTCAGCAGGTCAGGCAGCATCTATGGGGAGGAATAAACAGTCAACATTTCAGGCCGAGACCTTTCATCCAGTCCTAGTGAAGAGTGTTGCTCAGAAACATTGACTAAGTTTCCATACTAGTTCCTTTCTGGAATCCTTCCTGGCTTTTGGAGCTGGGAGGTTGTGCTACATTTGTAATACATTAACCAAACACGATTCAAATAAAATTACCATTTGAATTCTTCATTTAACATCAGGTTCTCCTTAGTTTTTTAGTTTTTTACGAATGTAATATTTGGTTTATTTTTAAAGGATTTGGCAAAAATAAGTATTATTAATTGTTAGTAAAGTTGCCTCCTTTAGTAGGAAGATTGTCGCATCCGGACCTCACTCCCTGCCCTATGATAGCACGTCAGCATATACTGAAGTCCATTGGGAGACAGGATAAATGAGCTGTCCAGCTGAGTGGTCAGGTATGGGGGTGGGGAGACTGCTGTTATCAGAAGACAGAGGAACAGTACTACAGGAATGAAGAGCAATTAATGTAATCATCAGACTGGAGCCTGCTTTACATACCACTGATTGCAAGGTTCACATAGTGGTACCATACTACTGGGTCACACAGATCTCTAACACTGCAAGACTCTACTCTGATTGACATGCTCAGACATCCACTGTGGTTATCTAGCCCTCAAGTGCACATGGATGGAAGTCTGTGTCAGTCTGCTTATGCTTGCGTTTTCTAGTGTTTTTTAAACTTACCATTTCAAAATGTGCAAATGCTTGTGTATAGAGTTATGGGCAAGTCTTTTACATATATAATATATTCTATGATTTAAATGTCTTTGCATGTGTGTGTGCATATAATTTCTTGCCTGATCTATGTTTTTGGTTGCACTTATACATATATTGAATGCAAATATGAGATTACACATCAGTAAGTATTACATGCACACACACACACACACACACACACACACGTATATATTAAATACAAATACTTTATATATTTATTATAGATAGATATAGGCATCCGTTAGTCTCATGAGACCATGGATTTGCGCCTTGGAAGATTTCCAGGGCACAGGCCTGGGCAAGGTTGTATGGAAGACCCGCAGTTGCCCATGCTGCAAGTCTCCCCTCTCCACGCCACCGATGTTGTCCAAGAGAAGGCCATTAGGACCCATACAGCTTGGCACTGGTGTCGTCACAGAGCAATATATGGTTAAGTGCCTTCCTCAAGGACACACACGCCACCTCAGCCAAGGCTCGAACTAGCGACCTTCGAGTCACTAGACGAACGCCTTAACCACTTGTGTAATATAGATAACACATGTGTAGTATCACATGTATAAATGGAACTTTTGAATTATTGAACTATTAAACTATAATGACATATATGACCATGAGTTAAATAGGTTTTTTTTTATTTTTAGCAGGAATTTGCCTGACCAACATTTCATTCAGGCAAAAAGTGAACACCGGAAGACTGTATTGATTGCTATTGCTAAGGTCACAGATCTCAGCAAGAGATGCCTCAGGAGCATTTGTTCCAATTACTTCTAATAGGATCTTCCCTTCTAGTTCTTAATATTCCCAGTTTACTTACAATGGTAATGGAAAACCCAAATCTTGCTGAGGTAAATGATAATCATTCGCTACCATTTCCGAATTTAGAATGATTTTTACCCTGCCCAGTATATTATAGAACACATACACATGAAGCAATATCATGGATTAGAAAGCTCTGTCAAAGGACTATTGCCATCAGTCTTGATGAAGGGTCTTGGTCCAAAAGGTTAACTATTCATTCATTTCAATACATTCTGCCTGACCTGCTGAGTTCCTCTAGCATTTTGCTTAGATAGAAACATAGAAAATAGGTGCAGGAGTAGGCCATTCAGCCCTTCAAGGCTGCACTCCCATTCAGTATGATCATGGCTGATCATCCAACTCAGAACCCTGTACCTGCCTCCTTCTCTCCATACCCCCAATCCCTTTAGCCACAAGGGCCATATCTAACTCCCCTTTAAATACAGCCAATGAACTGGCCTCAACTATTTACTGTGGCAGAGAATTCCACAGATTCACCACTCTCTGTGTGAAGAAGTTTTTCCTCATCTTGGTCTTAAAAGACTTCCCCTTTATCCTTAAACTGTAACCCCTCGTTCCGGACTTCCCCAACATCGGGAACAATTTTCCTGCATCTAGCCTGTCCAATCCCTTTAGAATTTTATACATTTCAATAAGATCCCCCCTGAATCTTCCAAACTCCAGCGAGCATAAGCCTAGTCGATCCAGTCTTTCATAATATGAAAGTCCTGCCATCCCAGGAATCAATCTGGCGAACCTTCTTTGTACTCCCTCTATGGCAAGAATGTCTTTCCTCAGATCTGGGGATCAAAACTGCACACAATACTCCAGGTGTGATCTCACCAAGGCCTTGTACAAATGCAGTAGTACCTCCCTGCTCCTGTACTCGAATCCTCTTGCTATGAATGCCAGCATACCATTCGCCTTTTTCACAGCCTTCTGTACCTGCATGCCCACTTTCAATGACTGGTGTACAATAATACTCAGGTCTCGTTGTACCTCCTCTTTTCCTAATCAGCCACCATTCAGGTAATAATCTGTTTTCCTGTTCTTGCCACCAAAGTGCATAACCTCACATTTATCCACATTAAATTGCATCTGTCATGAATTTGCCCATTCACCTAACCTATCCAAGTCACCCTGCATCCTCTTAGCATCCCCTTCACAGCTAACACTGCCGCCCAGCTTCGTGTCATCCGCAAACTTGGAGATGCTGCATTTAATTCCCTCGTCTAAGTCATTAATATATATTGTAAACAACTGGGGTCCCAGCACTGAGCCTTGTGGCACCTCACTAGTCACTGCCTGCCATTCTGAAAAGGTCCTGTTTATTCCCACTCTTTGCTTCCTGTCTGCCAGCCAATTCTCTATCCACATCAATACCTTACCCCCAATACCGTGTGCTTTAAGTTTGCACACTAATCTCCTGTGTGGGACCTTGTCAAAAGCCTTTTGAAAATCCAAATATATCACATCCACTGGTTCTCCCCTATCCACTCTACTAGTTACATTCTCAAAAAATTCTATGAGATTCGTCAAACATGATTTTCCTTTCACAAATCCATGCTGACTTTGTCCAATGATTTCACCGCTTTCCAAATATGTTGTTATCACATCTTTGATAACTGACTCTAGCATTTTCCCCACCACTGATTTTAGGCTAACCGATCTATAATTTCCCAATTTCTCTCTCCCTCCTTTTTTAAAAAGCAGGGTTACATTAGCCACCCTCCAATCCTCAGGAACTAGTCCAGAATCTAAAGAGTTTTGAAAAATTATCACTAACGCATCTATTATTTCTTGGGCTACTTCCTTAAGCACTCTGGGTTGCAGACCATCTGGCCCTGGGGATTTATCTGCCTTCAATCCCTTCAATTTGTTTTTCCTTGGTTTTCCAGCATCTGGAGATAGCCTCGTGACTGTCATCAAACATGGATTTGAAAAAAATCAGCACATTTATTCAAAGGATCGCACAGCAACACGACATGGATCATAAGCAACAATGCAGAATTAAATGAAGTCAACTTGAGCAGAAATTAAATGTAGGAGAAATGTAAGCTGGGATGAAGCATCTCCATCACCATCTTTATACAATGACAACCATTGCATGATTCCAACCCAGGCAATGGAACGTTTCATTAACCTCAATTTATATAATTGAAGACCCCACCCACTCTGCACATTCACACTCTTCTCCCCTTTTCTATCAAACAGGTTACAAAAGCCTGAAAACACATACCATCAGACTCAAGGACAGCTTCGACCCTGAAATTATAAGACTTTACATAGTTCCTAATTAGATGAGTTAGATTTGACCTCATTATAATCTTGTACCTTATTGTTTACTTGCACTACAATTTCTCTGTAGCTGTTCCAAGTTCAAGTATAATTATCATTGAACCATACATGAATACTCATGTGTACAAAACAGCATTCCTCCAGGGCCAAGATACAAGCCACATTGCCAAGAGTTATACACAGCATAAGGCACATATAGCACGTATAAGATAGCAAGTAAACATACAGCCACACAAAAAAATATATAGCTAAAGTCCCTGAGCTGTAGATTGATGATACATTGATGTTATTGGCATGAGCAAGCAGTTCTCAGCAGTGCACAGATGAACATACGTATGCACACATGCAAGCAATCCAGCCTGTCATTCTTCTGGTTGAACACTGGAGGGCAGCACCGATGGGAGGGGCCAGCTCCCAACTCAGCATGGATGCTCCAGCGTCTCCTCTCCTGGACAGCTGCAAAAGGCATACCCACGGCTTAAGGCACAACCAAGCCACACAACTCCCCCACCGCCTGTCTCATCAATAAAAAAGAGAAATGGACTTACAGCATTTTACATTATCAAATGTCCAACAGGGTCTTGCGATTACAAGAAAAATGTCCAAGACAATCATTTGCTGTCAGACTGCATAACATCTTCGCACACCAACTCTGATGCCTTTCGGTAACAGGTAGCAACATGGTCCGCACCAAAACCAGTTCTTCCACCAACTTACTGGTGAGGTAGACAACAGCTCAAAAGTTCATTTTCTTGTCAAAGTATGCATGTGCAACACAACACTGATATTTGTCTTCTTCAGATTGCCATGAAATATACACGAAAAAGAAAAAGAAACAGAACTCACAGACTGCAGAAGCTGCCACCCCTCCTCCACAGAAAAATCAGCAATAATAGCACCAGATCTCCACCCCCTCCACAGAAAAAAACAGTGACAATAACAATCACCAGCCCCCTCACTCACAGAAAAAAAAAACAGGGACAATAACATTCCCTGACCCCTTCATTCGCAAAAAAAAAGCAAGAGTAGCATCAAACTCCCCTCCACTCTCACACAATAAACTAACGACAACTTACCCTCCAACTGGCCTCAAGAAAGAAAACACTGAAAAACTGAAGGAGACCCATATAAAGTACAGTCCAATCACGTAAATCTCAGAACAACGAACAGTCCTTCCGTGACTCAGAGCTCACACCTAGTCCTAATGATGGCCTCCATTGGGAGTGCTTGCTGACAATCAGGCCTCCATAGGGATGATCGTTAACTGGGTCCGAGTACCACCAACCTGGTGGCCTTCGTCAGGAGCGATCGCTGACCCCATCCACATTCACCTCAATGCTTCAATATGGAGTTATTCATAACCCTGCGCCCCATCTTTGGTTTTATCCACGAGACAGCTCGTGTTCTCATCTCTGACCTTCACGAGGCAGGTCCCTGGACACAGCAGGGTGCTGGATCATTCAACCGAGTTCCAAACTGCACGTCACAAGCTCCAACAAATTCTATAACACAAACAAGACCAAAAGAGCAAGCTGAAGGCGTAGAAAAAGTGAAATAATTTTAAAGGCTTGCTATCTGAAAGATGTCGCCCAAGGAATCATTGTTCGCTGGCACCATCTTGACTGGAAGCATATGAAGCAATAAAAGAATGCAGAATATAGTGCTACTGTACAGAGAAGGTGCTGTGCAGACAGAAGGTAAGTTGGGAGATAAAGAGGTCGTTTAAGAGTTGTGGGGTAGGTACTGTCCTTGAGCTTGGTGGAGAATATTTGTATCTTTTACCTGATGGAAGGGTGAACAAGAGAGAATGTCCAGTGTGCTAGCGGTCTTCGATTACGTTGACTGTTTTCCCACAGCAGCGGGAAGCATAGACAGGGTCCATGGAGGGGAGCTTGGTTTTCATAATAGACTAAGCTGTGTGCAATTGTTACAGAGAATATAACTGACAGTAAATATCATATTGGAGATAGGATCCTGACTTTGATTAAATGTGCAGCCTTTTATTTCTGCTCTTGCAGAACATCAGGTCTGACTAAATGAAAGTGTCATTCTTTGGACGGCATTAGCCAGTTGAGTTGTGTCGCAGCAACAACTTTGCATACAACGTCAGTAAGACCAAGGGATTGACTGTGGACTTCAGGGAGGGTAAGTTGTGGGAACACACACCAGTTCTCATCGAGGGATCAGGAGTGGAAAGGGTGAACTGTTTTAAGTTCCAGGATGTCAACACCTCTGAGGATCTATCCTGGGCTGGACATATTGATGCAATTACAAAGGCGGCATGACAGCAGCTATATTTCATTAAGAGTTTGAGGAGAATTGATATGTTACCAACGACACTCATAAATTTGTACAGATGTACTGTGGAGAGCATTCTAACTGGTTGCATCACCATCTGGTATGGAGGGGCCACTGCACAGGATCGGAAAAAGAAACAAAGTTGTAAACTCAGCCAGCTCCATCATGAACACTAGACGCCCCAGCACCCAGGAAACCTTCAAAAGGCGATAGCTAAAGAAGATGAAACCCATCATTAAGGACCCCCATCACCAGGACACGCCTTTTTCTCATCACTACCAACAAAGAGGAGGTACAGAAGCCTAAAGACACACACTCAACATTTCAGGAACAGCTTCTTCCCTCTGCCATCAGATTTCTGAATGTACAATGAACCCATGAACAATTCCTGAGTATTTTTCTTTCTCTTTTTGTACAAATTATTTTTTAATGGATACTCCTTATTGTAACTTATAGTTTTTATTACTATGTATTGCAATGTACTGCTACCGCAAAACAAAATCCATGACATATGCCGGAGACATGGGGCAGAACGGATATCAATAAGATTGAAAGAGCACAGAGAAAATTTACAGGGATTTTGCCAGGACTTAAGGACCCGAGTTACAGGAAAAGTTTGAATAGGTTTGGGACTTAATAGGAGAGATCTGATAGAGCTATACAAAATTAAGCGGGGTATAGATAGAGAAAATGCAAGCAGCTTTTCTCACTGAGATGGGGTGAGACTAGAACTAGTGGTCATAGGTTAAGGGTGAAAGGCAAAGTATTTAAATGGAACCTGAGGCGAAGCTTCCTTACTCAGAAGGTGATGGGTGTGTGGAACCAACTGTCAGTGTGAGTGTTGTGTGTGAGTTACTCTCAGTCAGATATGTAGGGCAGACCATATCCCTTGCAAAGCCAAGAACAGATTGTCCATTTCAGAAAAAAAAATTATCTTAAAGGCACATGGAAATACTCAAGGATATGTTCAAAACCTCCTTGGAAAAATACCATATCCACACTGAATCGTGGGCATTCTTGGTCCATGACCACCCGGATTGGAGTAGGAGCAACTGAAGTAGCACTTAGGATGTTGAGTCTACACAAGGACAGCAGAAGGAGCATGCCATCTCAAAAATCAATCACTGGCTTTTCTCATCAGACCATCAGGCACCTCTTGCCCCCTCTGTGGTAAAGCTTGAGTATCCTCTATTGTTCAGGCACTTCAAAAGCCATGGAACCAGAGTGGAAACAAATCATCCTCAGTTCTGAAGCATTGCCTGGAAGCAGCAGAAAGACACAGTCCATTAAGTCGCTGTAACACATTCCCTTTCTTTAGTACGTGGGAGTTTTCCGTATTCCTGCTATTCTACAGGATTCAGATAGAGTAAAATCTGCATTTCAGATCACCTTTACATATAAAGCATTAATGAGGCTACCAGACCCCAGATTTTGCTTAACAAACATTTACTCAGAGAGCATTGTGTCACATGCACACTCAGGCAGTTATTTGTATAGCAACAAATGGGACTAAAGGCTTGTTGATTTTAGCATGAAATCTGTTGATTAATGGAAGCAGCATAATCACAACATTTTCCATGTCTGTGTTATGAAGGTGTGGGGAAACAGCAGCTCCTGAACAAATTACTAATATGTGAAAATTAGACATTAGTCTAGGTCTGTAAAACACCAAACAACATAAAGAAGCAAATGTTGCCGCTTTACATATAGAATACAAGGTTGCCTTGTACAGATAATTACACAGACAAAGGAGGTGCTGTTGTAGAGTGGTAGACTGACCCCTACCTTGCTGAGGCCAAGCAACAATGCTCAGACACCTCCTCATACCTGCCCCTCAAGGGGACACCAGAAATCTATCTCCGATACTATTAATGATCTCATCAACTCTGGACAACTCCCATCCACTGCCTACAAGCACATAATTTCCCTATCCTGCACTAAAATTTCTACCTACCACCCAGTATCCACAAATCTGACTGTCTGGGTCAGCCCATTGTCTATGTTGCTCCTGCTTCACTGAACTTGTGTCCTCATACCTCAACTCTATTCTATCCCCCTGCAACACTTCTCTGGCTCTCAATCTCCTCACTAACTTTCAATTGCCTGGCCCTAATCACCTCATTTTCACCACAGATACCCAAATCCTTCAAGACTTCCATCCCATCAAGAAGGCCTTAAATCTCTCTGCCTCTTTCTCAATAAAAGAACCAACTGGTTCCCCTCCACTACCACCCTCCTCCCTCTGACAGAATAGGTCCTCACCCTAAACCATTTTTCCTTCACCTGGTCCAACTTTCTCCAGACTCAAGGGGTAGCCATGGGCACCAATATGACCCCAGCTATGCCTATCTTTTCTTTGGCTATGTAGGACATTCCAAGCCTTCCCTGGAAATGTTCCCAAACTCTTCCTCTGCTACATTGATGACTGCATTAGAGCTGCTTCATGCACCTATGCTGAGTTCATAAATTTCATCAACTTTGCCTCCAACTTCCACACTGCCCTAAATTCACCTGGTCCATTTCTGACACTTCCTTCCCTTTCTCAATCTCTCTGTCACCATATCCAGAGACAAAGTGTCAACGAGTATGTCTTATAAATCTGCTGATTCTCACAGTTACCTTGAGAATACCCCTTCCCGCCTATCTCCTGTAAAACTGATTTTCTCAGTTCCTTCATCTCCACCACTTCTGTTCCTAGGGTGCAGCATTCCTTTCCAGGATATCAGAGATGTCTTCTTTCTTCAAAGAACAGAGGTACCCTTCCTCCACTATTTATGGTGTCATCACTGCATCTCCTCCATTTCTCAAACATTCACGCTTATCTCATATTCCTGCTGTCTTAATAATGACACAGTTCATCTTGTCCTTAGCTACCATCCCATGAGCCTCTGCATCCAACACATCATTCTTCGCAATGTCTGCCATCTCCAAAGGGATTCTACCACCAAACATATCTTTACCTACCTCCCCCCTCCGTTTTCTACAGGGATCCCTCCCTTTGTGATTCCCTTGTCCATTTGTCCTTCCCCACTAATCTCCCTCCCGTCACTTATCCCTACAAGTGGCCAAAGTGCTACACCTGCCCATTCAGCTCCTTCCTCACCAATGTAGAGGAGGCCATATCGGGAGTTCTTCCAGGTGAGGCAACACTTCACCTGCAATTCTGCTAGGGTCGTCTATTATGTGCACTGCTGCTGACGTGGCCTCCTCTACACTGATGAGACCTGCCGTAAACTGGAGGACTGCTTCATCAAGCACTTCTGCTCCATCCACCAAAAGTGGAACTCCTTGGTGGCCAAACATTTTCATTCGCGTTCCTGTTCTAACATGTCAGTCCATGACCTCCTCTTGTGCCAGAATGAGGTCACCCTCAAGGTGGAGGAGCAACACCTTATACATCTGGGTAACCTGATGGCATGAATATCAAATTTTCCTTCTGGTAAAAACAAAACTGCCTCCACCTCCCCTGTTCTTCTGTTCCCCACTCTGGCCTCTTGTCTCTTCTCACCTGAGTCCCCTCCTCCTTCAGGTTCTCCTATGGTCCTCTCTCCCCTCATGTCAGACTCCTTCCTCTCTAGCCCTTTATCTTTCCTATCCACTTACCTTCACCTGTCACCTTCTAGCTATTCTCCTTCTCCTCCTCCTACCTCTTTATTCTTCCACCTTCCTTTCCAGCCTTGAAGAAGAGTCATGGCGTGAGATGTTGAGTGTTTTTTTTTTTCATTTCCATAGATGCTACTTGACCTGCTAAGTTCCTCCAACATTTTGTATGTGTTGCTTTGGACTTCCAGCATCTGCAGAACTTATCCTGTTGGTCATAATCTATGTTATCTATGACTTTCATGATTTTATATACCTCTATAAGGTCATTCTTAGCCTCCTTTACTGCAGAGAAAACAATCACAGCTTGTCTAGTCTCTTCTTGTTATTCAAGACCTCCAGTCTCAGCAAATCCTTATGATTTTTTCTTCCATCCTCTCTACTGTAATCACATCCTTCTTATCACCTGACAATGAGAACTACACACAATATTCCAAGTAAGGTCTCACAAACATCTTGTGTGTGTAACATGATGTTCCAACTCTTGGACTCAATGTTCACCCAATGAAGGCAAACACACCAAACATCTTCTTCACCACTTTGTCTATCCATATTGCTACTTTTATGAACTATCTACTTGGACCCCTTAGGTCACTTTGGTTTACAATACTCCCCAGGGTGTAGACATTCACGGTGTCTTAACCTGGTTTAACTTATCTTTAGTAGTTAAATTCCTTTGTCCACTTTCCCATTTGAACTAGATAATCTTCTTCACCATCCACCACACCACCAGTTTTGGTGTCATCTGCAAGCTTATTAATCATGCCACTGAATCATTAATATATTTGAGAAACAGCAGTGGATCCACCACTGATCTCTGCGGCATGCCGCTGGTCACAGAGCTCCAATCTATAAAACAACCTCCACTAACACACTCTGTCTCCTTCTATTAAATCAAATTTGTATCCAATTGGCTGGCTCACCCTGGATCCCATGAGATATAACCTTGTCAAAAGCCTTACTAAAGTCCATGTAGATATTATCTGCTAATCTGGTCTTGTCAATTATCTTGGTAAGTTTTTCTAAAGATTCAATTTAATTCATGAGACATAATTTCCCACATACAAAACCAAGCCAACATCCCTAATGAGACCTTCATTTTCCCAACGTAGATAGGTTCTGCCCCTCAGGATTCCTGCAGTAACTTTCCCATGACTGATGTTGGATATATTGGCCTGCAGTTCTCTCATTCTCCCAAAACTGTGAGACAACATCATCTCTTAGATTGTTAAAGTCACATATATTATTTCTGATAATGACTGGCTAATAAGCCTGATAACAGTAACCATATAAATGCCATTGCTAAGCTAATCTATGGTGGCAATTGATTCTGGTCATCCAGTAATCTGCTTCCACACAGATAAGTGCTCTGTAGCGAGGATATGAAGAATAGTCTGCTCTCATTTAGAGTTTTGTAACAAGTCCCTCAAGTCACGCAGCTCTTCTGAACAGTCACCTAGGTGTAAATTCAACCTCATAAATGGATGCATTGCAGAAAATATACTTAAATTATATTTTGTTGATTATGCATTCTAAACACATTATAATTATACATGCACTTATTGATGCAGAAGGCTTTAAACTCAGGCAATAAATTCTCAACTAAATGCTTGGATTATTTCTTTGGAATTGACTCATCATTGCAGGTTTCATGGGAAGTTGTTCTGTTTTGACAGTCCAAGACCTCCTTACTCAGATTTTGCAAAGCTTTTTTGTTTTCTACTTGGCAACCAATAAGTGATGATCTTATTAGGACCCAGGTGGTTTCCTGTGAAGAATCATAATTGTGAATGTAAAGGATGCAGAAGGTAATCAGAAATCCTTCATTGCCCCAATACCAACGGCATGACTAGTAAATATCCGGGCTGAAATAGGAAAGGAGTACAGGTGTAAATGCAGAGGCACAAAAGCAGGGTGATGCTCAAGCACTCAAATTCAGAGAGAGGGGAAACAAAATCTCACCTGACAAGAAGGAATTTTATGTTCTTGGCTGCAAATTGAAATATAGATCCTCCCCCTCTTATAAATGCTCAGCTTATGTACAGCTTGTCATAAACGGAGTGTTTAGGAGACCAATCGGATGGGTTTGACAGCTGCTGTGTGGCGGCAGGCATCTTCTGCCGTGTGCAAACTCAGTTCACAGCTGCATTTCCTTCTGGTGAATTCTTCTTGTTATGAACCATTCACATGAGCAATCTGGGAAGGACCTGTAGCATTTTCAATTAGCAAATGCCATCATCAATTAATATAGTACTGCTTAGTTTAATAAAGTGCACAAATGCATTAATGCACTTTACTGACCAGTAACTCTCAGACATAATAAATGTGACTTTAACAGTCACGAACAATCCCTTATAATCTGTACAGAATTTACCGAAGGTGCTGAAAGATGGAGACAAACATATGGACAACTTCAGGCTCTTTTGCATTCCAAGCAATGTAAGCTAACTGAAGCTTCAACCTGTGGATTTCAACATTTTCCTGAAGGTGGAAATATTCTGAGCTATTTTATTTTTAAAGATGACTGAACTACTGCTGGAAGAATTAGGGAAAAAAATCACCTTGCAGTGTTCTTTCTACCTTCCTTCCCTACAAATTTTTTTCTGCATTTTTCATGAATAATAACCATGCAGACAAGAGTATGAATTATCTCATGTAACTGTTACTCTTTCATCTTTGGCGGCACTGGAATGGAAGGATCCTAATATATCCTGGACACCCAGTGTTGCAAAGCACATCCTTATAGTCAAAACTAGGAAGACCAAGGTGTTAATGCTGCAATCAATTACAAAAATCAATAATACTATTAATACCAGCTAATCTACAGGACAATGGTTTGTTTTAAACTTTCCTGAGATCCTTGTGTGTTTAGTAGAGGTGCCACAGTAGCATAGTGGTTAGCGTAACATTATTAAAGCTCGGGGCTGTCGGAGTTTGGAATTCAATCCTTGCATCCTCTGTAAGGAGACCGTACATCCTCCCCTTGGAATATGCGGGTTTTCTCCAGGTGCTCTGATTTCCTTCCACAGTCCAAAAATGTATCAGTTAGCAGCTTAACTGGACATTGTAAATTGTCCCGTGATTGGAGTTTGTTGGAGATTGCTGGCCAGCATGGATCAAAGGGTTGGAAGGGCTATTGCACGCTGTATCTCTAAGTAAGTAAATAGCCCGTTCACATACACTGTGAGCAGAGATAGTACACAGTCAGGATCCAGTTGTGGCATAGATGGTGCCCACTCCTGACAATAGTATTCATATGCTTCTGACTCTGGAATTTAGGTCAAGGTCAAGTATTTGTAAGTCAAGACTCCAATCCAAATCCTCCCTAAAATGTACTTCCCAGCAAACTTAAACCTACCTCTTTTGTTTTACAATCATTTCTGGGATCTGAGCGTCATGAGCAAGGCCATCGCTTATGGCCTAATTGTCCTTGAGGGGGTGGTAGTGAGCTATCTTCTTCAACTAGTGCAGATCTTCTAGAGAATTTTCTCTCTATTCCTCTTTCATCCTTTAGGATACAACTCGATGCCACCTCTATGATCAGGTTTTAGAGCATTTTCTTTATCTCTATTCATGTAGCAAAATGCCAAATTCTGCAAAGTGCCTTAGGATATGATGTGGTATATAAATGCAAGTTGTTTGCATATATTAGGCAGGATGTTATCAGAACACACAGTGGCACAGATGGGAGAGCTGCTACCTCTCATCTCCAGCAACCCGGCCGGCTTCAGTTCTGATCTCCATTGCTGGCTGTGTTGAGCTTGCACATTCTCCCAGTATATTTTGGGTTTCCAGTGAATGCTCCAATTTCCTCCCAAAGACTGCGAGATGGTAGGTTGACCAGCCACTGTAAGCTGTCTTGAGTGTGTAGGTGAGTGGTAGAATCTGGAAGGGGTTGTTGGGAATGCCGGGGAGATTAGTGTAGGATTAGTGTAAAGGTCAGCGAGGAGTCAATGGGCTGAAGACCTGTTTCTGTGTTTTATGACTTACAGACACTCAACAGTTGTAGTGCTTGCTTGCTTGTACTGGGCATGCAATAAAACAGCAGCTGCACATTCTACACTGTTGAAAGGCAGTTCTAATGGCCAAATCTTTAAAGCAGAGTATAATACGCAACCGCGACTTTCTTGCGTGTTTAGCCCAGGTGACCAAGATCAAGTATGCAATACTGGCTGCAGTGCCAAAGAGTTCAGTAATCTAAACAGGTGTGACAAGACCAAAGGCTATCACTTTACCTTAAAATGCATTAAATATACACGACAAGAAAGATCTCCAACCTCACTTTCAGTGCAATCTGCGAAAGCTGTAAATGAATTTTCATTATGGTCCTGTGTGCATATCACAGCAGCTTTCTCTTTCAGTAAAGTTACTGACCTGCTTTTGCTTGACAAGTGCTTCCACTTAGCATGCCTTCATGTTCCACATTGCCATATTCACACTATGGGAGCTCAGTGATGTATACATCCGTCAGTATGTCCTCCTTTTTGTTTGACATTGTGTCAAACATTTTTCTTAAAAGCTACAGTGGAACCAAGTTTAATTTTTATTCCTTCTTCTGTAAACTTAACTAAAAGCAAACAATTATTTTGTTGTAGTGTCACACTGCTTCTGGGAAACGAGTTAGTTTGCTTCCGAACCTCAACTAGTTGTAGCACATTCTTTCAAAGTGTGATGTTGGCCATACAAAGGAGAGATTAGTTGGATTAAATCGATGAGTAATTATTTACAGAAGAAAATCAACGGCCTGCAATTTGTCATCAAATACTTTTTTTAAACATCTTGATAGTTGATACAAAGGAAACACTGTCACTCCACATGAGCAGGTTTTGTTTAGTTAGTTTGAAAGCCACTTGAGCTGGCATTCCTCAGCCAGTCAGCAGGCAACATGCTGCCCACAATCCCCCTTTGTCCAGGGTGCTCAACAAACAAACACAAAAACACGGGCAGCATTTGGGGTCCTGCCCTTGGCCTGCCATTACCAAGAGAAAAAGTAATTAAATCAGGCTTGCAAGCATTGTTGGGAAGCTGCATGCAGAAATGTAAACAACATTAAGTCAGACTGAGAACTCATTACATGCTGACAGTTGGTCAGAAATCTCCTGAATGCTGCCCGCATTTGCCTCACAGTAGGGATGAAGCATGTGGTAAACTCAGTGGACCATGCTTCACTGATACAAATGGCTTGTTATTTGGTATGTTAGTTTTTTCAATTAGATGAGATGGAAGAATAAAGAGAACAATTAGAAGGTGCTTTAAACAGGGCAGACTCTTTTAAGTAATAGAAATAATTAATAATGACATTGAAAGTGGGAAAGTCTGGCATGTTGATTTGAAATCAACTCCTTCAGACATTTCACTGAAACTCCTGGCATGCAGAACATGACACAACAGGAAGACTGTAAGCCATGCTAAAACGTCAGCTTTGGAAAAGATTGATGGGACTGTACGGCCCTGAATTAGTGTGGCAGGACAACAGTGGATCACCAAAGTATCTGGCGGAATGCAAGGGCTTTAGCAGCAACCACCTCACTGGCTGACAATAACCCCTGAAAACCACTCGGATTTTAAAAGGCCTTACCAGCAGTGACCTTGAGGAATGGGTGCTCGACCATTGAATCATCACAGATACATTTATGAAAATGTTTGTTCATGACATGGTATTTGACACCTCAGTGGGATTGTCCCAATCAACTCATTAAAATTTTGCCCTCAGACTAACTTTTTAAAAAATATTACAGGTCTTGATGAGTCCAACAAAAGACTATTTTAAACTCTTTGCTACCCTTTGTTGCATTACAGGTCCAGCATGTAAGTTGCATTACAGTTCCAGCCTATGATACTTACATATGCAAGTAACTTATTATTGGCCCTATGATATTCTACATATTTATGGAATGTTTGTGACACAACCAAGACTGGCATTTTCGGTCAGAATTAAACACTCTTCTCAGAATTACAGGTCTGCTGCCTTCTTAAAAAGCAGCAGTCTTACTGATGAAAACTTTTCTACAGTGGGAGTTCAAGGTTTGAAAGGTGTGGACAATGAATGAATGCTGTTGTACAGGCAGTAGCCACTTTATTTGGTACCTCTTGTACCTAATAGAATGATCATTGAGTGTATGTTCATGGCCTTCTGCTGCTGCAGCCCATTCACTTCAAGGTTCGATGTGTTGTACGTTCAGAGATATTCTTTTGCACACCACCGTTGTAATGCATGATTATTTGAGCTATTGTCGCCTTGATGTCAGCCTGAACCAGCCTGGCCATTCTCCTCTGACCTCTCTCATCAAAAAGGCATTTTTGCCCACAGAGCTGCCGCAAAACTATTTTTTTGGTTATTTTTGCACTACTCTCTGTAAACTCTAGAGATTGTCATGCGCAAAAATCCCAGATCAGCAGTTTCTGAGACACTCAAACCACACTGACTGGCACCAACAAACATTCTGGACTCAATCATTTAGGTCACATTTCTTCCCCATTCTGATGTTTGGTCTGAACAACAACTATACTTCTTGACCAGATCTGCATGTTGTCTTACATTCAGCTGCTGCCACATGATTGGCTGATTAGATATTTACATTAATATAGCAGGTATACACATGTACCTAATAAAATGACCACTGAGTATATTTAGAGAGAGAGCTTAGGTCTTTGCCCGCTGAAGCCCAGTTACCAACAATGGATCAGTTAAAGCTGGACATGAATAACAGAGAAGGATAGGGAAGTATAGAGTTCTTGGAGTGTTGTAAGGCTGGTGAAAGTTACAGAGATAGGGGAGGGCACAGCCATGGGTGGGTGAGATTCGCAAGGAACTTGGGACAGCCAACACAGAGTTCTGGATGTCCTCAAATTTCTAAAGGGTGTAACAAGAGAAAGCAGCAAATGTTCACATAAATAGTCAGGTCTAGAAGGAGCATAAGAATGTTGTACAAAAATCAATACGAGGAAAACCCTTTTCTTTTTCCTTTCCAATTCTTTTATTTATATTCATGCTGGTGGAGAAAAATAAGTACTTTAAAAATGGCATGGATAAGTTAAGTTTTACAACTCTAAAAAATAACTAATTGAAAGGAAAACAAGGGCACCAAGAGATATGAGCCTAACTTCGTTTTTACTTTAAGCAAGGCATGTGCATATCACATGGTAGCAGGATGACATATACAACTCACTTATTTTTACATACAGTCGGCCCTCCTTATCCGCAAGGGATTGGTTCCGGGACCCCTCGCGGATACCAAAAAACGTGGATGCTCAAGTCCCTTATTCAACCTGTCACAATACGGTGGACCTTAGGACCCAGCAGAACCCTGGACCTTATTTAACCTGTCTCAGTGCAGTGGGCATTAGGACCCGGCGGCAGAGCTCTAAATCCACAGTGTTTCTGTTCACGAAAATAATCACAATTACGATTGAAAATAAAGTGGAAATAATAAAGCGATCAGAAAGAGGTGAAACACCATCGGTCATTGGAAAAGCGTTAGGCTACAGTCGGTCAACAATCGGAACAATTTTAAAGGATAAAGTGAGAAAGGTCCTGCCCGATTAAAGCTACAATTATTACTAAGCAACACAATGGTTTAATTATTGGGTTTTTGGGTTTTGGGGTTTTTGATCCTTCACATCAACCCGGCACAGATGGAGAGCGCGCTCGGGAGCGGTCTGTCACTGGATCGAACTCGGGAACTTCCGTTCCCGACCCGGTGCTGAAACATACGTTTCTTAAGTGTTTTATATGCATAGAAAGGTAAAATATATTCTATATACTAAGACAAACATTTGACTAATTGACACTAAATAATACCGGATGTACCTGTTCCAACTTACTTAGTAAGAGAACTTCATGTTTTGTTCCCAATCCTGATCCATGATGACGTACGCACATCCTCCCGTATACTTTAAATCATCTCTAGATTACTTATAATACCTAATACAATGTAAATGCTATGTAAAATAGTTGTTATACTGCATTGTTTAGGGAATAATGACAAGAAAAAAAAGTCTGTATATACTCGAACAGCAAGGGCTGGAAGAGCACTTCCGGGTTTTCTCAATTCACAGTTGGTTGAATTCACGCATGCGGAACTCGCGGATAAGGAGGGCCAACTGTATTGAGTCCAATTGAGGATTGTCAAAGATTGCAGAGAGACATTGATAAGATGCAGAATTGGGCTGAGAAGTGGCAGATGGAGTTCAATCCGGAGAAGTGTGAGGTGGTACACTTTGGAAGGACAAACTCCAAGGCAGAGTACAAAGTAAATGGCAGGATACTTGGTACTGTGGAGGAGTAGAGGGATCTGGGGTACATGTCCACAGATCCCTGAAAGTTGCCTCACAGGTGGATAGGGTAGTTAAGAAAGCTTATGGGGTGTTAGCTTTCATAAGTCGAGGGATAGAGTTTAAGAGTCGCGATGTAATGATGCAGCTCTATAAAACTCTGGTTAGGCCACACTTGGAGTACTGTGTCCAGCACCTCCAGACCGAGACTTTTCTCACTGCTGCTAAGCCCCTAAGCTCCCCTTCCCCCACCACCACCCTCGAACCCCAGGTCTCTTAGGCTCCACAGTCATCTCTTGGATCTTTAGTGCGTCCACTTTCCTCCCACCCCACCTTTGCTGAACACCCTAACAGCCTTCCCCTCCTCTAATGTCATCAACTCTTCTCCCCTTCTAATCCCAGCTCTAAATTATTTTTCAGTCCTGAGGAAGGTTCACACTCATCATTATCAGATTTTTCATTGGCAGAATGCAGATCAGTGCTCTTTTTGAAACTGTGGCTTGATTCCTTCGCTTTCCCTGAGCAGTCCATTTACTTTTGTTTACCAGACATACTGTACTTTTTGTGCGTGTCCCACTTTCAAAAACAAGAAAAAATGTGCAGATGCTGGACTTCCAAGCAACACACACAAAATTCTGGAGCACCCCGAGCTTTAAGGTAAGGGGTGGGAATTTCAAGGGGGATATTAGAGGAAGGTTTTTGACTCAGAGAGTGGTTGGTGAGTGGAATACACTGCCTGAGTCAGTGGTGGAGGCAGATACACTCGTGAAGTTTAAGAGACTACTAGACAGGTATATGGAGGAATTTAAGGTGAGGGGTTATATGGGAGGCAGGGTTTGAGAGTCGGCATAACAATGTGGGCCAAAGGGCCTGTACTGTGCTGTACTATTCTATGTTCTATGTTTTATGAAATTAGCAAGCCAAGCTGCATTGATGGAGAAAAGTACAGACAACATTTCAGACCCTGCCAAAGGGTCTTGAGCTGAAATATCAACTGTACTTTTTTCCATAGATGCTGCCTAGTCTGCTGAGTTTCTTCAGCATTTTGTGTGGGTCCTACTTTGTTGCATTTTCTGCCTTTAAATGTGTTTTGATTTGATGTATGTGAGCCCCTGACACAACAGTAACACAATTTGTTCTGAGGTTTCTGCTGAGACAATACAGTTTTGTTCATGCTCACTTCCATTCCTGACTGCAATTCAATTGTGTCTCTGTCTGCTGTTTCCATTGATACAGCTATTGGAACTGCTCTTTTAAAAGGAAGATATGCTTCAGTTCGGAGCCATTTTTGAATGATTTTTTGTACAATTTCACCAACTAAGTGATCTCTCATTGCATCATTAAGTCCCTTACCGAACTGACAATGCTCAGCCGATCTCTTCAATTCAGCCACATACACTGAAATGGACTCCCCTTCCTATTGATTGCGCTTAGAAACCAAAAGCGTTTTGAATTCAACAATGGTTTCCATTCTAAATGTTCCTGTTTTACTTGCACTATTTCAGCAAAGCTCACTTTGGCTGCTTTGGTTGGAGCAATTACACTTCTAAGCAAACTATATACCTTTAAATCCAATACATTCAGCAAAATTGGTACCTGTTTCTCATTGGCTATTTCACTTGCTTCCAAAATACTGCTCAATTAGCTCAGTTTACATGAGCCAGTTATCCATTGTGCAATTGAATGTGTCTATCAATCTGAGGTAGCCAGCCATTTCTGCTCTTTTTTTATGATTATTATCACCTGGTACTCATTATTTATGAACCTGTGAATTCTTCTATTTTCTGCCTTTTTTTAACTCCACTATCTCTTCCTGTTCCCAAAGAAGCATGTGCTGTTTGTTTACTCAACCATTTCTCACTGCATTTCTTTTTTACTTAAACATCTTGCAGCATTTCAACAGGTAGGTAGCCATCTTGGATTCATTTAAAAGTTTCTCATCATCACTGTTATGTTTAGCAACTTCTAGACATAAAAATGAATTGAAAGGAAAACAAGAGAGTTGAGGGGTGTGAGTCTAAATTCATGTTTACTTTATGTGAGGACGCACACATCACGCGGTAGTATCTTGATGTATGCAATTCACTTATTTTTACATATAACCCATAATGAATGATTTAAATGAACAAGAATGCTTAAATAGATAATCTATTTACAATGTTGCTCAACTACTACTGAAAAATTAAATGTACAGCAGGATATGCACCTACATTGGTGTTACAAGCTCCTCCAGCACAATAAGTTTAGGATTTGATGAAAAATATCTAATCAGTTCTACTGTTCTACTTGTGCACGTGGTACATTTCTGTATCTGGCTAACCCTTTTTTATTCATGTACAGTCCAAAGTCATTATTATTTCCCTTACAGAGAATAGCACTATCAATCTTTTTCAACTCCAGCTCTTGACCTACCTTTTTTGATTCCTTTCAGCAAATGTTCCAATGTTCATTCTTCCCTGCAACTTGATCTGAAAATTTCCAACTAATCACATCTGGGTCTCCAATCACCCCCACCCCCAATGAAATTTGCAGATTTTCAGTACAAATTTTCTTGATTTCCAGTTGCTCCTTTTGAAATGTTCCAGCTTTAGATCACCAACATGTTCCATTTTATTATGCTACTAAAAATCTCCCCAAATTGCTCACACAATACCTCATCAGTTTCATTTCTGTCTGATGACCTGCAACATATTTTCCAAACAGAAAATACATTTCTCAGAATCTCATACATCAGGTAGTTTGGTTCTCACATCGAGCTATGTTTAACTTGCAAGTTGAGTCAGTACCAAGGAAGCCAAATGCAATGTTAGCATCATTTCAAGAGGACCAGAATATAAAACCAAGGCTATAATGCTGAGACTTTATAAGACATTGGTCACATCACATTTGGAGTACTGTGAGCAGCTTTTTGCCCTGTATATAAGAAAGGAGGTGCTGGCATTGGAGAGGGTCCAGAGGAGGTTTACGAGTATGATTCCAGGAAAGAAAAGGCCAATGTATGGGGTGTGTTTGATGGCTTTGGGCCTGTACTCACTGAAGTTTACAAGAATGATGGAGAGATGCACCTGGAAGAGGACTAATATCCTAGCCGGAAGGTTTAGGGAAAGATTTTGTTAACCCTACACACAAAGTCAGGAATCAAAAGGTTGGGCATGTTAAGACTCGTGTTCTGAACTGTATACATTTCAATGTAAGGAGTATTGTGGGAAAGGAGCTTAGGGCATGGATCAGCATGTAGAATTATAACATTGTAGCCATTAGTGAGACTTGGTTGCAGGAGGGACAGGACTAGCAGCTCAGTGGTCCGGGGTTCCATTGTTTTAGACGTGGCTGAGCAGAAAGGATTAAAGGGGGAAAGGGTGGATTTACGAGTCAAGGAAAATGTCAAGGTAGTACTCAGTCAGGCCAGTTTGGAGAGCTCATCTAGTGAGGTGTTATAGGTAGAAACGAGGAATAAGAAAGGTATGACCATGTTCATGGGATTATGTTATGGACTGCCCAACAGTCCGTGGGATTTAGAGGAGCAAATTTGTAGAGAGATCGCAGACTATTGTATAAGGTTGTGATAGTAGGTGATTTTAAATTTCCACATATTAACTAGGACTCCCATACTGTAATAGGGCTGGATGGGAAAGGGTTTGTTAAATGTTTTCAGGAAAGTTTCCTTAATCAGTACATAGAAGTTCCTACTAGAGAGATTGCGATACTAGATCCACTATTAGGGATTCAGGCAGGGCAGGTAGCAGAAGTTTGTGTAGGGGAACTCGTTGCATCTAGTGATCATAATGCTATTAGTTTCATAATGCTATTAGTTAATTATGGAAAAGGATAGGTCTGGTTCTCGGATTGTGATTCTCAATTGGAGGAAGGCCATTTTTGTTGGTATCAGAAAGAATGTAGCAGGTGTGGACTGGGACTGTTTTTTTTCTGACAAAGGTGTACTTAGTAAATGCGAGGCCCTCAAAAGTGAAATTTTGAGAAGTACAGAATTTGTATGTTACTGTCAGAATAGAAGGCAAGGATAATAGGTTTAGGGAACCTTGTTTTTCAAGAGATATTGAGGACCTGGTTAGGATAAAGAAGGAGGTGCATCACAGGTCAGGCAGGCAGATACAAATGAGGTACTTGAAGAATATAAGAAATGCAAGAGAACACTGGAGAAGGAACTCTGGAGAGCTGAAAGAGGAAATGAGGTTGCTCTAGCAGACAATGTGAAGGAGAGTCCTAAGAGCTTCTACAGATATAATATAGGTATTAAGAGCAAAAGGATAGCAAGGGATAAAATTGGCGCTCAGTGCTCAGGAAGATCAAAGTAGTAATCTATACATGGGGCTGAAAGAAATGGGAAAATTTTAAATGGATAGTTTGCATCTGTGCTTACTCCTGAGATGGACACACAGTCTATAGAAGTGAGGCAACGCAGGGGTGAGGTCATAAGCCCTAAACAGATTACAGAAAAGGAATTGTTTGTTGGATACAAAATGCATTGCAATTAATCAGCCAAAGTCCTCTGCTGGAATATACAAACTCACATCTTCTACCATCCAGAAGGACAAGGGCTTCAGCTTCCTATGAACAGCACTATCTGCAGGCTGCTCTCCAAGTCCCTCACTTTCCTGACCTGGAAATATTTTGGTTAACCTTCACTGTCACCCTAAATCCTGCAACTCCCCTTCGAACAGCCCAATAGGAGCGGTTTCACCAAAAGGTCTCCAACAGTTGACAAGGGCAGCTCACCATCACCTTGCAAGTGTAATTCAGAATGAACAATAAATGCTGGCCCAAACAGCAACACCCAAATGCTAAAAAATAGTAAGTGTTAAAAAAGAATTTTTCACAGGCTGTCTCCCCTTAAAGATTAGCAGATTTGTCATAGGTGAATGGCACTTGTTGGCACCTCACTACTGGCCTGAAAATTCAAACTAATTCTTTAATGTTTCTTGTGTTAATGTGAAGGATTTACCACATTCAAAATAACTGATGTAATGATTTATATTTGCACTAATCATGTATATTAATATAATGTAATAAACAGTCTGATTTGGGATATCATTTGTTTCTTATACAGTCTACAGAACAGTTATTACACTTTTATACAAATAAGAAACATTGAAAAGATTAAAGATTAATTATGGCAGAGGTCAGCCCACATGGCCCATTGCTCAATCCGCCTGCGCCTTCCTCACTGTTCCATGAATTGATTCCTTTCAAACATTTATCTTTTGAATATTATTGAATCTGCTTCCAGCTTACTTCATGGCAATGAATTCCAGTTTGTAACAACATGCTGTCTAAAGCTGTTTCCCTCATAGTGCCTCTCTTGCCAATTACCTTAAATCCGTGTCATCTGGTTACTGACATTTTTTTACTGAAAGAAGCAGTTTCCCTTTATTTTCTCTGTCAAACCCTTCACAATTCTGAAAACTGGTAGTAAGTTTTCTCTTCTCTGTATTCCCTGTTATCTCTCATAAGACCTAAGACATAGGAGCAGAGATCAGGCCATTTGGCCCATCGAGTCTGCTCCACCATTCAATCATGGCTGATCCTTTTTACCCCTCCTCAGACCCTCTCCTCTCCCTCATCTTTTCACAATTCTCCAAGTTCTCATCTCTAGTACCATTCCAACAAATACTCGCTATATCCTCAATGAGACAATCAAATACATGCCAGAGTACAGTGCCAAGAATTGGCTACAATATTTCTTCTAGGGTCTAATAGGAGGTGGTGAGGTCAACCTTCCTAGGCCCCTTCTAAGCAGGTATGTATACCTTCAGAGCTTTCTGTTCCTGCACACGCTCTAACCTAAATCAAAAAGAAGATATTGCAAATGCTGGATATCGAAGATCAAATTGAAAATGCTGCGAAGTATTCAACAGGACAGGCAGCATCTTTAAAATGAGAAACAAAGTTAATCATTCACTTTACTGACATCTCATCAGAACTTTTAGCTATATTGCATTTTCTTATTCTGCCTACCAAAAGGAAATGCAGTTTGAAAATGAACAATTGCTCCAAGGTATTTTAACCTGCATGTATATGCCCATTTCACCTATCTGTGCAAATTCCCTCAAATTTTATTACCATCCTCTCCATTATTTACAATATAACTGAGTTTCATCTTATATGCAATTTTAGAAGTAATAGTTAGTATGCAACATATCAAAAAAAAAGAAGTGTTCTCAACACTGACAAAATACTGGAGGAATTCAGCAGCTCAGACAGCATCTATGGAGGAAAACAATCAGTCAACATTTTGGGCTGAGGCCTTTTATTAGGACTGGGAAGGAAGAGGACCCAAATAAAATGGTAGGAGGAGGGTAAGGGAAAGAGCACATGCTGTCATATAATATACGAGTCTAGATGAGAGGGAGAAGGTATGTGGGTGTAGATGGGGGCAGGGGGTGAAGGGGAAAGATATGCAAAGCTAGGAAGTAACAGGTGGAATACGCAAAGTGGGGGAGGAAAACAAAGGGATGGTTACCAGAAGTTAAAGAAATCAATGTTGACGGTGTCAGGCTTCACAGTACCAAGTCAGAATATGAGGTGTTACTCCTCCAATCTGCACCTAGCCTTTACATGGCAGTAGAGAAGGCCATCAACATTCATTTCAGTGTGGGAATGGGAAGTTGAATTGGAGTGGAGAGCCAGAGTCAGAATCAGGTTTATTATCACCGGCATGTGACGTGTAATCTGTTAACTTTGCAACAGCAGTCAATGCAATACATAATCTAGCAAAAGAAGAAAAAAATAAATAAAATAAAACATAATAATAAATTAGCAAGTAAACCAGTTACGTATATTGAATAGATTAAAAATAAACATGCAAAAACAATTGGGATATCCTAGCTGCAGCATTAGACTAAGCAAAGATGCTCAAAGAAGCGGTTCTCATGATCTGTGTCAGATCTCACTGATGTACAGGAGGCCACACCGGGAGCACCAGATACAGTCGATGATCCTGACAGACTTGCAGCTGAAGTATTACTTCACCTGGAAGAACTATTTGTGGTTGGGAATGGTGGTGAGGGATGAGGTGTAGGAGCAGGTGTAGCACATAGTATGTCTTCAGGGATAAATGCCATAAGGGAGATGGTGGGGACAGATGAGAGGACAAGGGAGTCACAGAGAAATCAATCGCTGTGGAAAGTGAAGAGCAGGGACAGAGGGAAAGATCTGCATGGTTGTAGGATCCCATCGGAGCTGGAAGAGGTTGAATGAATGAATTGACTTTATTTCTTACATCCTTCACATACATAAGGAGTAAAAACCTTTATGTTACATCTGCATCTAAATGTGCAATGTGCAATCATAGTGATTTATAATAATTTATAATAAATAGAACAGACATGTAACATAGAGTACATTCAAATCAGCTTCAGTTAATCAGTCTGATGGCCACAGAGGTTGCAGAGAATGGAATGATGCGTTGGATGTGGAGGATCATGGGGTCATAGGTGAGGGCAAAGCTAACTCACTTCCCAGTATGATGGGGGTGAAGTTGGGTTGCAGGTCAATGTGTGGGTAATTAAGGACTGCAGGTAAGGGCAGGATTGATAACAGTGAAGGGGAAACCCATTTACCCATATTCTGAACAAAAGGAGACATCTAGGACATCTCAGAATAGAAAAGAGGATATCTGAAGTGACCTCTTTTTTCAAAAAACAAGGTTTCCCTTCTACCAATACCGATGCTGCTCTCACCTGTATCTGCTTCATTTCTCACATATTTGTCATTACTCTATGCCCTCCTCCAACATTACAGGGATAGGATTCCCCCTGTCCTCACCTAACACCCCAGGAACTTCCATATCTAACACATCATTCTCCACAACTTCCACAATCTCCAACTCAACCCCATCAGACAGATCTTTCCCTCTACCCCCACCTTCAGTTTTCCACAGTATTGCTCTCTCTGAAACTGCTTTGCCTGCTTGACCCTTCCCACCAATCTCCCTCTCGGCATTTATCCCTGCAACCGTGTTAAGTGCAACACCTTACGCTACCCTCCACCTTCATCACCATTCAGGGCCCTAATCTGTCCATCTAGGTGAGGTGGATCATCACCTGCAAGTGTGTCCATGTCATTTATTGCATCTGGTGCTCCTGGTGTGGCCTCCTCTGCATTGGTAAGACCAAACGCAGATTAGGGGACCGCTTTGTTGAGTACCTTCACTCCATCTATCTCAACAGCCACAATCTCCCCGTGGCCACCCATTTCAATCCAGTTCACTGTCACGATGAGGCCCAATGCAGGTTGGAGGAGCAACACCTCAAATTCCATCCGGATAGTCGCCAACCTGATGGCATCAACATTAATCTCTGTAACTTCCAGCAACCATTCTCCTCTTCCCCATTTGCTTTTTCTCATTATTATAGTCCCTTAACTCATTTTCTTTCTCTCCCCCATTCTTACAATTTGTCCATCATCTCCATTTGGTTTCCCATCTCCTTTCCTTTATTTTATGATCTCTTGTCCCCTCCTATCACATTCCTTCTTCAGCCCTTTGCCTCCTTTAGCTATGTCCTTCTAGCATCTCACATATTTTTCATCCATCTCACCTCCACCCACCTGACCCCCCCAACCTGAACTCACCGGTTACCTGGTAGCTTGTGTTCCTCCCTAATAACACCCCCACCCCCACCATTTTTTCTGGCTTCTGTTCCCTTCATTCCCAGTCCCAATGAAGGGTCTCAGCCTGAAATGTCATCTGTTCATTTTCCTCAATATATGCTGCCCGACCTGTTGCATTTTGTGTGTGTTGCTCTAGATTTCCAGCATCAAGAACCTCTCGTGCCTCTGTAGTCTCAACACTGACCCCTAGGGGACCCCACTGTATATTTCCATACAGTGATAAAAACTGTTCATCATTCTCTGCATTGTTCACCTTAATCAATTTCTCATCCACGCTGCCTTTGTTTCTTTAAACTGACAGAATTTACATTTGTAAGTGACCACCATGTAATTGCATGAAGAGACAGGGTGAGGGTTAAAATATGTGTTGAGCATCCCAACATGACCAATTAAAGAAACAGCTGTGAGAGACTCATTCTATTGAACACATGTTCTGCTTGTCAGACAAGTGGTTTCCAAAGATTATTTAGGCAGAGAAATTGTGAATGGAAAAAGCCAATAAATGGTTAAGCAAAACATTTCAAAGGTAATTTAAGGCAATGATTTCAGGATTATCCCATTCATTGATAAGCTGTGAAAAGTTCAACTAAGCAGAGCCCCGAAAGTTGCTTGAAATATGGAATCTGTCTAAACAAGAGAAAAACATAAGGCAAACGTCAGTCACTGACAGTTCATGAGGGAAGATGCGATACATTTGGCCAACAAAGCACTCCTGGCATCATTTATTGAAGCTACTTAAATAGACATGATACCTGACCTATTCTTTAGAGTCAGAGAGTCAGAGAGTCAAAGAGATAGAACATGGAAAAAAGCATGTCAACTCATTTAGTCTCTATCAACCATCACCCAACTATTTACATTAGTCCAACACGAATCCTATTATTTATTTTTTCCCACATCCTCATCATCTCCCTCAGAATCTACTATTTAGCCATACACCATGGGCAATTTTCATTGGCTAGATAACTTCCCAAACAATACACCTTTGGGTTGTGAGAAGAAACCAGGGGATCCAGAAAAAAGACTATGATATACACAAAGGGAGAATGTGCAAACGCCACACAGATGGCATTCAAAGTCAGTATTGAACTAAGTCCCTGGTGTTGTGAGGCAGTGGCTCTTCCAGTAATGCTGCTGTCCCACCGGAAAACTAAGCTGAGAATCCTGGCGTTTGCCTGTGATTTTAAGACAAGCAATATAATTAATTGGGTATGCACTGTGTTATATTGTGTTGGGCACATGGCCAAGTGGTTAAGGCATTCATCTAGTGATCTGAAGGTTGTTAGTTCAAGCCTCAGCTGTGGCAGTGTGTTTGTGTCCTTGAACAAGGCACTTAACCATGTTTCTCTAGTGTCTGTGCAAAGAGTGGTGCCCCACATAGACTTCCAATCTGAGCCTTGTAAGGCAAGAAAATGCCCGATGCAGGCCTCTCATGGTCTGAGTCGACATTCCCTCCCTGTGTTATATCCATGTCCAAATGCAGAAGGTAAGAAGCCAATGGTAGCACATTGATCATAGGATAAACTAAAAAGTGTACCACGTAAGCTATCACTAGAGACTAATGAACAAAATAAAAATGACACTTTAATAACCACTATGGAATCCATTGCCACAGATAGCTGTGGAGACCAAGTCATTGGGTATATCCAAAGAGGAGGTCAATAGGTTCTTGATTAGTAAGGGTGCCAAAAGCTATGAGGAGAAGGCAGGGGAATGAGTTTAAGAGGGATAATTTATCAGCCATGATTAAATGGTAGAGCAGACTCGATGCGTTGAATGGCTTAATTCTACTGCTATGTCTTATGGTCTTTAATTATGATTTAGCTGAGTAAATGCCAATTGAGAGCAATTGTTTGCCATTTGGGAGTTGTTTTTCTATTGGCTCAGGCAAGGAATGTCCACATGCCTCATTTTACCTTTTCTACTTAGCTACAGTAAAGACTGGTCAAAGAGCAATATCAATAGAATCGTTTGTTGAATAATACTAACATGCAGATGCAGAATACTAATGCTCAGGTAATAGCCCTAATGTCAACATGCTACTACAAACCATCATAAGGGACCACATAATATTGTTCTGGACTGCTTTCCTGGGGCTTCAAAAGCTATCTCATGAAATCAACTATGTCAAATTTTGAACTTAAGCAGTTATATTACAGATATCATCTGTCTTGCAGGTCACTTTAAATCTATTGTTACAGTCTAAAGGGAAACTTTAAACTTCAGAATTGTGATCCTAGCTGCATTTTCATTCCCTACTTTTATTAATTTCCAAAAGAAAAATATTTTTCTCAAGCCTACAAGTTACACTTAAATAAATTCAGAATGAACAATCTAACGCTGAATTCCTAAATCACACATTCACATGCCTCCTGTCAATGGTAATTTTGGTTAGATTGTCAGATTACATTTTTGTTCAAGGAAACCAAAGATGCCTCAGGCTTTTCTTGCTCTTCATTTTTCCCCTTTAACGAAATTAATCATCTCCATGTTTAATATCCAAAGGAACTGAAATTACTTGTCTAGCTTTTGTAAATATTGCACTTCTCATGCAGATATACATCTACAGACACAAGAGTGATAAATGTGGGCAATGTCCCTGAGGGTGCTGGTGCAGGGAAACTCGGAACTGTGAGCTGATTTCTGGTGTCACTGATGGAGTCCTTCTATGCAAGCTCATCCAAGCAATCTATTGGTCAATCTCCCTGTTCATCTGTGACATGCCAAGGCAGTGCTCCCCAGATACATTAACCCATCATCACTTCAGTACAGGGCATATCATTTGAAATATAGTTTGTGAACTGTTCAGCCTTCTTCCCCATCTATCTCCAGTGACAAAATGTAATAGGGTGAAACCCAATGGGAAACACCTGGCCAGATCCAAATCAAGGGTTAAGAAACTGATGAAAACAGCACAGAAAGCCCCAGAAAGGCTTGTGCATGGAAAAGGGACAAAACTAATCTTCACAAAAAAAATCCTATATTGAACAAGCATCACTTGTAATGAAGACAGAAAAGACCCAAGGCCCAGGAAGATGTAGGCTCCCCTCACCATATAGTTTAAATGAAATTTATAGCCAAATCTTTTCAAAGTGACTTCAGTTTTAAATAGAAATAGTCTAGAAAAGTGGTCCCCAAAGTGGGCATATCACCACCCCCCCACACCCTGCAGATGGTGGGCGCATCTAAGGAAGCAATAAAAATAAAGGACTTGGAGGGGGTCACTTGGTAGCATGGGGGCAGCTGAGGGATCACAGGCTTAACTTAAGAACTGAATTACTTATTATAAGCATTTGATACTCAGTACCTCATAATTGATTACGATGATCACATAATCAACTCATCTCTGCTAATCCACCGTTCTCTTAGACTTTAGTCGAAGTGCGTTGTAGTTGCTGAAAAACAATGTGACACGTCTGTATTTGGCATATCATGAGAAATCTGGACTGAGAAATCATATTATTTCCGGACCCTGTCCAATCTTTATTGACCTTCACTACTGTAGTGCAATGTTAACTAGTATAAATCCCATATTCTAATCACACAGAGATGTAATGCCTGTGAATTAGGGTATGCCATTTAAGGGGGTAAACTTCAGAATCTGCCCTTTCAAATGGTCTTGACTGCATTTCTGTAGCCCATAGCCTAACTGAGATATCACCGCCTCACTTTATTTACGTTCCGGCAAAGAGTCTTTTACCTGAGTTATGATGACTTCATAGCTTTCCCCTTTATTGATCACAGCGTTTGAGTTTGGATTTAAACAACAAGAGATTGATCATGGTCGATAATCCATAACAAAAATGGCAGAAGCAGACCAAATGAAAAACTGTAGACAGTATAGTGTGGAGTATCTGAAATATGTATTTATACCAAAACTAAGCAACCAACATCAGCCAAGGTGTCTGTTGCAGTTGAATGAGTCAACATTGCCAGACAAGGAATCTTTGCTTCTTAGTTATGTTTGCCTTATAAAAGATGAAAGCATCATTCAAGGCGAAAGCAGGAGAAAATCTGCAGATGCTGGAATTTCAAGCAACACACATAAAAAATGCTGGTGAACGCAGCAGGCCAGGCAGCATCTATTGGAAGAGGTACAGTCGACATTTCGGGCCGAGACCCTTCATCAGGACTAACTGAAAGAAGAGATAGTAAGAGATTTGGAAGTGGGAGGGGGAGGGGGGGAGATCCAAAATGATAGGAGAAGACAGGAGGGGGAGGGATGGAGCCAAGAACTGGACAGGTGATAGGCAAAAGGGATATGAGAGGATCGTGGGACGGGAGACCTAAGGAGAAAGAAAGGATGAGGGGGGAAGCCCAGAGGATGGGCAAGGAGTATAGTGAGAGGGACAGAGGGAGAAAAAGGAGAGAGAGAAAAAAAAATCTGATAATAATAAATAAATAAATAACGGCTGGGGTATGAAGGGGAGGTGGGGCATTAACGGAAGTTAGAGAAGTCAGTGTTCATGCCATCAGGTTGGAGGCTACCCAGACAGAATATAAGGTGTTGTTCCTCCAACCTGAGTGTGGCTTCATCTTTACAGTAGAGGAGGCCGTGGATAGACATATCAGAATGGGAATGGGACGTGGAATTAAAATGTGTGGCCACTGGGAGATCTTGCTTTCTCTGGCGGACAGAGCGTAGGTGTTCAGCAAAATGGTCTCCCAGCCTGCATCGGGTCTCGCCAATATATAGAAGGCCACATCGGGAGCACTGGATGCAGTATATCACCCCAGCCGACTCACAGGTGAAGTGTTGCCTCACCTGGAAGGACTGTCTGGTGGTAAGGGAGGAAGTGTAAGGGCATGTGTGGCACTTGGTCCGCTTACAAGGATAAGTGCCGGGAGGGAGATCAGTGGGGAGGGATGGGGGGACGAATGGACAAGGGAGTCGTGTAGGGAGCGATCCCTGCAGAAAGCAGAGGTAGGGGGAGAGAATGATGTGCTTAGTGGTGGGATCCCATTGGAGGTGGCGGAAGTTACGGAGAATTATATGTTGGACCCGGAAGCTGGTGGGGTGGTAGGTGAGGACAAGGGGAACCCTATTCCTAGTGGGGTGGCAGGAGGATGGAGTGAGAGCAGACGTGCGTGAAATGGGAGAGATGCGTTTGAGAGCAGAGTTGATGGTGGAGAAAGGGAAGCCCCTTTCTTTAAAAAAGGAGGACATCTCCTTTGTCCTGGAATGAAAAGCTTCATCCTGAGAGCAAATGTGACGGAGTCGGAGGAATTGCAAGACGGGGATGGCATTTTTGCAAGAGACAGGGTGAGAAGAGGAATAGTCCAGATAGCTGTGAGAGTCCATAGGCTTATAGTAGATATCAGTAGATAAGCTGTCTCCAGAGATAGAGACAGAAAGATCAAGAAAGGGGAGGGAGATGTCAGAAATGGACCAGGTAAACTTGAGGGCAGGGTGAAAGTTGGAGGCAAAGTTAATGAAGTCAACGAGCTCAGCATGCGTGAAGGAAGCAGCTCCAATGCAGTCGTCGATGTAGCGAAGGAAAAGTGGGGGACAGATACCAGAATAGGTTTGGAACATGGATTGTTCCATAAAGCCAACAAAAAGGCAGGCATAGCTGGGACCCATACGGGTGCCCATAGCTGCACCTTTAATTCAGAGGAAGTGGGAGAGCCAAAGGAGAAATTATTAAGAGTGAGGACTAACTCCCCAGACGGAGCAGAGTGGTGGTAGAGGGGAACTGGTTAGGTCTGGAATCCAAAAAGAAGCAGAGAGCTTTGAGACCTTCCTGATGGGGAATGGAAGTATCCTTGTAAGCGGAACAAGTGCTACACACGCTCTTACACTTCCTTCCTCACCACCATTCAGGGCCCCAGAGAAGCCTTCCAGGTGAGGTGACACTTTACCTGTGAGTTGGCTGGGGTGATATACTGCGTCCGGTGCTCCCGATGAGGCCTTCTATATATTGGCAAGGCCCGACACAGGCTGGGAGACCGTTTCGCTGAATATCTATGCTCTGTCCGCCAGAGAAAGCAGGATCTCCCAGTGGCCACACCTTTTAATTCCACGTCCCATTCCCATTCTGATATGTCTATCCACGGCCTCCTCTACTGTAAACATGAAGCCACACTCAGGTTGGAGGAACACCTTATATTCCGTCTGGGTAGTCTCCAACTTGATGGCATGAATGTTGACTTCCCTAGCTTCTGTTAATGCCCCCCCTCCCCCTTGCACCCCATCCGTTATTTATTTATTATTAATTTTTTTTCTCTCTGTCTCCATTTTCTCCTTCTATCCCTCTCACTGTACTCCTTGCCCAACCTCTGGGCTTCCCCCCTCATCCTTTCTTTCTCCTTAGGTCTCCCGTCCCATGATCCTCTCATATCCCTTTTGCCAATCACCTGTCCAGCTCTTGGCTCCATCCCTCCCCCTCCTGTCTTCTCCTATCATTTTGAATCTCCCCCTCCCCCTCACACTTTCAAATCTCTTACTAGCTCTTCTTTCAGTTAGACCTGATGAAGGGTCTCGACCCGGAACGTCAACTGTACCTCTTCCTATGGATGCTGCCTGGCCTGCTGCTTTCACCGCATTTTTTATGTGAGCATCATTCAAGAGTTGTTATTTGCAAGGGGGCTAGAAATGAATATGAAGAAGGAGTCAATATTCCAGGTTGTTAAGCTATTTTTCAAAAAGTATATTCCACTCAACAACATTCTTGTTTGTGCAACACATTGGGCACCATTAATGACAGGGCTTATTACTTCCTTGAAAAAAAGCTGTACTTAACATATTTACCATTCACTGTGTAAGTCACAGATAGCATCTTGTCACAAAAATCCTAGTGATCGGCTGCTCACATCATTAAATACTGTTATTGCAGTGGAAAATAAAATCAAGTACCATGCTCTCAATTCTCAACTATTTTGAGAGCTTTATATTGAGAATTATGAATAGTTTGAATGCTCGCTTTGTACACCGAAGTCTGATGGCTCTCAAAAGGAAACTGCCTGAGATGCTTTTACGTGCTTTCTGAAACTATGATAAAATCTTTTAACAACTCGAATGCTTCATTCAGGAATCAACTCAAGAATATTAGGCATGCATTGCTTATTTGTCAGAATTATTTGCAAAGCTTAATTAAATCAATCTTCCAGTGGCAAGGAAATGATATGAATCTTAATAAAGTCCAAGTTAACCCTATTTAAGTGCAACAATGGCCGTTGCAACCTTTTCCAATTCCCAAGCTTCTCTGAGTTGGAATGGAAAGAAAAAGTATCTGATAATGATCTTCAGAATCAGGTTTCATATCATGGCCATATGCCAGGAAATTTGTTAACTTTATGGCAGCAGTACCATGAAACACATGATAAATAAATATAAAGAAAAAAACTAAATTACAGTGCGTATATGTACAGTGCCTATAAAAAGTATTTTCCCTCCCCCCTTGGAAGTTTTCATGGTTTATTGTTTTACAACATTGAATCACAGTGGATTTAACTTGGCTTTTTTGACAAGAATCAACAGAAAATACTCTTTTGTGTAAAAGTGAAAATAAATTTCTACAAAGTGATCTAAATTAATTACAAATATAAAACACAGAATAACTGATTGTATAAGTATTCACTCCCTTCAAGTCTGTATTTAGTAGATGCACCTTTGACAGCAATTACATCCTTGAGTCTATGTGGATAGGTCCCTATCAGCTTTGCACATCTAGACCCTGCAATTTTTCTGTATTCTTCTTTAAAAACTGCTCAAGCTCTATCAGATTGCATGGGGATTGTCAGTGAACAGTCCTTTTCAAGTCTAGCCACAAATTCTGAATTGGATTGAGGTCTGGACGCTGACTTAGCCACTCCAGGACATTAGCTTTGTTGTTCTTGAGCCATTCCTGTGTAGCTTTGACTTTATGCTTGGGGTCATTGTCTTGCTGGAAAACAGATCTTCTCCCAAATCACAGTTCTCTTGCAGACTGCATCAGGTTTTCCTCCAGGATTTCCCTGTATTTTGTTGCATTCATTTTACCCTCTACCTTCACAAACCTTCCAGGGCCTGCTGCAGTGAAGCATCTCCACAACGTGATGCAGTCACCACCATGCTTCACAGTAGGGATGGTGTGTTTTTAATGTTAAGTGGCATTTGGCTTATGCGAAACATAGCATTTAATCTGATGGCCAAAAAGCTCAATTTTGGTTTTGTCGGACCATAGAACCTTCTTACAGCTGATTTCAGAGTCTCCCACATGCCTTCTAGCAAACTCTATCAGAGATTTCATGTGAGTTTTTTTCAACAGTGGCTTTCTCTTTGCTACTCTCCCATAAAGCTGCAACTGGTGAAGCACCTGGGCAACAGTTGCTGTATGTGCGGTCTCTCCCATCTCAGCCTTGGAAGCTTATAACTCCTCCAGCGTTGTCATAGGTCTCTTGGTAGTCTCCTTCACTAATCACCTTCTTGCGCGGTCACTCAGTTTTTGAGGTCAGCCTGCTCTAGGCAGATTTACAGCTGAGCCACACTCTCTCCATTTCTTGATGATTGACTGAACTGATCTTGTCCTGACCCAAATTCCAGACTGGGTAATAAATCCACTTTTTTTTTTAAGTACAGTATAGAAACAGGCAAAGCCATTTAAGCTGCTTATGCCCATCGACCTGCTTTGGGACCATAGCCCTCCATACCCTTACTCTCCTTGCACTTTTCCAAACATTGAAATCGAGCTTGCATGCACCACTTCTGCTGGCAGCTCATTCCACACTCTCATGACCCTCTGAGTGAAGACGATTCCCCTCATGGTCCCCTTAAACTTCTCACCTTTCACCCTTAACCAATGATCTCTGGTTGTAGTCTCACACTATCTGAACACATTCCTGAACACTTGTAATGAGGAATTACCAGGAAGGATGGAGAAGAACTGATCTGGCTACAAAATGACTTTGGCCTGATGCTGGGGTTCAAAAAATTGTATCAAGACTTTTGGTTGCAAAAAGAAATTTTTGAATGCTATCCTGCACCCTGGCAAAAGGCCAAGTTGTTATTGCCATTAACTTGTAATCTGCCTTCAAATTCAATCTTCTGAAGTGTTTTTCTTTTTCTGGATTAAACTCCATCTGCCACTTTTCTGCCAACTCTGCACCCTGACTACCAAAATTCAAGATTGCATCAGTACACGAGTATAAAGGAGAATGAAATGATTGTTTTTCCAGATCTGATGTAGCAATAAAAATCACAAATAAGCATAAAAAATATAATAAAACACAATAAATATAAATGCACAAGAATAGCCTATATACATAGACTGATTGTATGTTCATAAAGTGATACATAAGGTGACTCTGACGGGAAATAATAAGGTAATGGTGATTGGGAGTGTGATGGGGTGGGTTAATGGGTGGAGGTGTTGATCAGGCTTTGGGGAAGTAATTGTTTTTGAGTCTCCTCTTGTAACCTATGACAAATTGCTGCACTATAATCACACATCCAACCTTTATCTCCAAACTTCTTAACTCTTCCCTCCAGTTCCTCATCCAAGTCATGTATAAAAATGACAATGAGCATGGTTTCCAGAACAGATCCATGTGCAACACTATTTCTAGGCAGAATATTCTCCACCTACCACCAGTAGTTTTCCCACTACTTTCAGCCGTACATTGTAAAACCACCTGCTGAATGTATTGGTGAGGAAGTTGTTCAAAGTTCACAAGAGAAAGAATATACATTTTTCAGAATGTGTTGTCCTTATTAAAATGTTTGGCCTGCGATACAAAAATGTTTTGTACAATAGCTGTCGGGTGTCAATGGCAAAAAAATTACCTGCTGATAATTTTGCACATTTCAAGAGGTCAAGTGTGAGTCATACAGGCAGACCACACATTGGATCAGAAGTGATCTGGGGGAGAGGAACGAGGGGTTTGACCTAATGTCTGAACTCGGCAAGTGAATTAAACAGATGCAGCATGACAAGAGCCACAGTTCCTAGTCCTACAGTCTGGACATAAAAGGATCAGGACTCTTTTTGTTTTCATTTCTTTTCCCAGTTTTCTTTTGTACCATCACACTTCAAGAAGAGGAGATGAAGCAATGTTGGCAGGGTTAACCAGCGATGACCTCTTGACACACATGTAGGGTCAAGGCAATTGCCAAATTGTTACAGCTTCACAACTCCTAAAATATCACCAAAACTGTCCAACGAGAGAGAGGCTTTCACATTTATGTCTGGAAATCACAAGTTTTAACGATTTGGCAGAAAATGTGGTCTCTGGCAGGAAATTAGCAAAATTGGAACTTAGCCACACATCTGAAGGAATGATTGAAAGGAACTCTATTAGGCCAGTAATTAATGAGCCAAAGAGTGTTAAATAAAGACATCCTGCTATCAAAAATCAAAACAAAAATTTAGTCATACCAGATTAATCAAAACAAGCGGTTTTGAGTTGCACAATCTCTCTGTGTTTCTTTCCAATATTATGGGACTTATGGCTGAGAGTGAGTCTTCTGGGAGATGCATTACATCAGTGCTTCATTTTATAAAAAATTCTCTCATATGGAGTCAGGCTGAAGTCTTGCTGATACAATAGCTCCCACTGGACTTTTACTTCAAGTATTTGTAAGGCAGAGGAAAAAATGATTGGATCAGTGAATACGCTTTGATGGGCTGTTCTCCTACATGCTGTAAACATAAGACCATAAGACATAGGAGCAGAATCAGGCCATTCAGCCCATCGAGTCTGTTCTGCCATTCCATGGCTGATTTATTATCCCTCTCAATCCGTTCTTCTGCCTTCTCTACATTACCTGTGATATCCTGACTAATCAAGAACCAATCAATCTCCATTTAAATATTTCCAATGACTAGTCCTCTACACCCATCTGTGGCAATAAATTCCACAGATCTGTCACCTTCTGGCGAAAGAAATTCTTCTTGAGGCTGTGCCCACCGGTCCTAGATTTCATCACCCTAGAAACATCTTTTCCACAACCACTTTATTTAATCCTTTCATTATTTGACAGGATTCAATGAGATCTCCCCACTACCCACCCCCACCCTCCTTCTTCTAAACTACAGTGAGTACAGACCCAGAGACATCAAATGCTCCTCATATGATAACCCTTTCATTCCCGGAATTCTTGTGAACTTCCTCTAGACCCTCCCCAATGCCAGCACATCTTTTCTTAGATAAGGAGCCCAAAACTGCTCACAGTACTCTAAGTGCGGTCTGACCAGTGCCTTATAAAGCCTCAGCATTACATCTTTGCTCTTATATTCTAGTTTACTCAAAATGAATGCTGTCATTGCATTTGACTTCATTACCATTGCCTTTACCTGCAAATTAACCTTTAGGAAATTCTGCGCAAGGACTTGCCAGTCTCCTTCCACCTCTGATATTTGAATTTTCTCCCTGATTATAAAATAGTATTTTCTAAAATATATTCTGCAGATAGCCCAAAACATTAAACATGTTTTGGGCTGTCTACAGAAGTTCACTGCAATTTAATTAAACAAGGTGTTAGATGAATAAAATTATGATCAAGCCTAGATGTGTCTCATGAAAGGTAATTTAATCCTAATTTTTCAGCTCTTTTCTTTGCTCTGTCTTTTAATGTCGGTAGCTGACAGCCAGCATCCTTCTGCGCTCAGTGAACCACTCACTGCTACATGGACCTGGAGAGGGAGGAAGCAACAGGAAATCAAATGATGATAGAGGTGGTTACAACATCTCATTGAAAGCTGAATAAAGATTCATCAGGATATGCCCTGAGATGTTAAGTTTCCTAAGCTGATACAGGAAGAACAATCACTACTGGGTATTCATAGAGATCAAGTTATATCAAATCACTTCAAGTTTAATTATTATTCAATCATACATGGATACAGCCAAATGAAACAGCATTCCACTGGAGCTAAGGTGCAAAACCTACACAGCACATTCAAAACAGCAAGAAAAGAAAACCATTGTCACAGAAAAAAAACACATATTTAGACCAAGGCACTGACTGACATGTTCTGAAAGTCAATGGTACAGTTCCCAGTAATCCAGGCAGTCATTCCACTGATCGAACATTGGAAAGCAGCACTGATGGGAGAGGCCAGCTCCCCAACTGAGCGCTGACACCACACTACACCTCCTCAGGCATCTCCTCATCTGCACTGCGGCAGCAGGCAAGCCTGCGGCTTGAGGCCTAATCCTTGATACAACCAAAGCTACACAGCTCTCATGTCACCTGTCCTACCATCAAACAAGGGAAACAGGCCTGTGGCAAGTTACATTATCAGTGTCCAACAGGTCTGGCGACCACAAGAGAACCATGCTGAGACTTTGATAGCAAGTCACGTCACTATTAGAGGTGAGACCAACTACAATCTCATGTCATCCGTGAACTTTAGGATTTTAATGGGGTTAAGTGGGATCCAGGATCAACCATGATGGAATGGCAGAGCAGACTCAATGGGCTGAATGGCCTAATTCTGCTCCTATGCCTATGTCTTATGGTCTTAATGGATTTAAATAAAAGTTTAAAGCTCATTTAAATAACGATTTATCATTTAGAATGCTCCTTATACCAATGGTGAGTTCAATTAACTGCTATCAATATAACCAAAGCAGCCTACTTTTTACATTGTTCCAACAAAGTCAGCAGTAGTCATTGAGTATACCCTGTTATAATGCAGAGCCATTTGTTTTTCATATATTATAATCACTTTCTGAAATTGGACAGAGATGAAACTTTCACAACAAAAGAGAAGTAAAAGATAATTGAAGACCAAAAGAAAAAAAAACATGTTTCAAATTTAATCCAATTTATTTAATATGTGTTAAGCCTTACATAAAGTCTGGGATCTGATACAAACTCATAAACAACTGACTGCCAGCAATGTGATACAACTCACATTCCACTGACTGGCCCACTAGGGCCTACTACATATCCCATTTCACCATCCGACAACTAGGGATTTGACAGCTATTTTATTCCTGGATTGGATCTCGAGGGACCTAACAGATATCTTCATTTATTATTGAGCTGTCTCGAATCTAAACGCACAACTCATTTTGTCATTAGATTGTCAAATTCTTCATAAGTGAGAGATTCCAACGGGGATTCATTGACATTTTCTGGCACAGTGGCAGAACAGTGGTGCATTTATTAGAGTCACTGCCTCTCAGCACCAGTGACTTGGGTTCAGTCCTTATTTAGGGTGCTGTTTGTGTGGAGTCTGCATGTTCTGTCTGTAACTGCATGTGTTTCCTCCAGGTCCTCCAGTTTCCTTTCACATTCCAAAGACATGCAAGTGGCAAATTTACTGGCCACATGTAAATTTCCCTCAGTACATAGGTGAATGATAGAATATGACAGGAGCTGAGGAAAATGAAAAGAGAATTAAAAAGAAATATTTAATATAAGATTAGTATAAATAGATAGTTAATGGTCTGTATGGACTTGATGGGCTATTTTCAAATTAAGGAGTCATCATCATTTTCTCAAAGAACACATAACAATATGACTTATTAGTTGCTTTCACTTTAGTCTTCATTAGCTATATTACACAATATAGCAGATCCTCTTACACAGATTGTTATTATGGGTTGGATAGATAACAGTGTACCATTGATACTCATGCGCCTGCCCAGATTGGATTTGCCATTATTGGCAACATAACTGTGACGATGCTTCAAAAGTACTTCATTGGCTGTGCAGCAATTTGGAAAGCAAAGGGCTCTAAACAGGCATCCAGATGCTAGCTGATATCCAGGCATAATTCATTAAACGGCAGAAACACCACTCTTTAATGAATGAGTTATGTAGTACGATGCAGATTTTCACTATTTATTTACAGGCAAGTATGATCCAACACAGCACATAACGATGATGATGATGATAATGTGTACTTACCCAAAGCTTCATTCACACATTGCCACTCCAGTGCCTAATCCTCAGCTCACCCAGAGTTTGCATTCATATGTTTTCCAAAAATATGTTGCAAAATGGGTATCAGTACTTGTCTAATTCTGGCCCAGTCTATTCACAAAAATTATGGAACTATTAATTTTATCCTCTACTTTGGCTATTACTGCATGAGTTGAAGTCAGTTAACCAAGAACCAATATCCCACTGGTCTGCACAGCTCAATACCATGGTTGATACAATTAATAACTCTACGTCCACACAGCCTATCAAGTCTGTGGTGTTCTGAACCAGCAGGTTTGATTATAGGTTCTGATCACCGCCCAATAGCTTCGCTCCCTTACTTCCACATCATCCATCAGCAGCCATTCCACAGCTCCCATTAATGGACCCAGCCCAGCCCCATCCCAAATCCTGCTTCCACCACCAGTACCAAGCTCACCCACCTGCCATCATTATGGTAACAAACACTAACCAATTACATTTACAATACCAGAGTTGTTAATGCAATTACTTTACAGCGGCAGTAATCAGCGATCGGGATTTGATTCCTGCAGCTGTCTGCAAGGAATTAGTACGTTCTCCCCTTGACTTCATAAATCTCCTCCGGGTGCTCCAGATTTCTCCCATTTCCCAAAGATGGATAGGTTCGGGTTAGTGAATTGTGGGCTGGAAGTGTGATGAGACTTGTAGGCTGCCCCAGAACAATCCTCATTGATTGGATTTGATGTAAGCGATGTATTTCACTACATGTGTTTTGATGTACATGTGACAAATTAAGCTTATCTTTCATTTCTGACAAAACTTTCTGAAAGTAAGACAAGGCATAAGAATGAGAATTTTCAGTACTTCAAGCATCCAAGTTTATCTGATTGCTTATAAAAGAAAAGAAAGCAAAGGTCTAAATGCACCTTTCATCTTGTCTTATATGATCATTATATGCATCTTAAAGTTGCAGCAATTTTCCACCTACTTCCATCCTGGTATGGGATGTCAATCCAGGGGTCAGGCAATAGAAGTTTATCTCCAAGCAAAAATTCAGAAGGAACCACTTTGACTAAAGAGTGGTGAGAACATGGAACTTACCACTGTGAGTGACTGAAGTGACACTATTGACACACTGAAGCAGAAGTTGACAAACAGACAAGGCTGAAGAGAATGGTGCATTTAGATGAGGTAACATGGAGACTCAAGAGAAGTATAAATGCCCACTGGGAAGGAAGCATTCAAATTTCTAGCAAGCGATGGTAACAATAATAATTTGCATGAATATACCAACTTTAACACAACAAACATCCCAAAATGATTCATCCATACATTCGCAAATAAAATATTACAAAACCACTTCGAAGTACTATGACATAAGGTTGCTCAAAGGTTGTCTTAAAAGAAGAAAGAGAACTAGGGACTAGAGCGGAATTGAGTTTTAAGGATGCTGCTGAAGGCTTGGCCACCAGCCGCTAAAATAGGAGATGCTGAAAGATGATAAATCTTTCATCTCTCACCTCAAACCTACGCCCTCTCGTTTTAACATCCCTTTCCCTATGTGCATTCCCCAACCCCTCATGGGTTTATAATGTCTCTGTAAGGTCAGCCTGTAATCTGCTTCGATCTAGGGAATAAATGTAAAATCGCAGTTTGACTTACCAAAATGCAAACTATATCAGTGGATGATAGAACTGGAAAAGATTACAGAATGCCAAGTATTCTAACACTAAAGTGATACTAAAATAGGTGGTATGATTGACAGTGAAGAGAACTATCAAGAATTACAGTGGCATCTTAATGATCTAGGTAAGTGGGCCTGATTTTGGAAAATAGCTTTCTATTCAGATATGAGTGAGGATTTACATTTAGATAAAACAATCCAGGAGAGGATTTATGCAGGGAGTAGCCCAGTCCTGGGGAGTGTTGTGGAACAGGAGGGCCTATTGTAGAAGTACTTACAAGTACAGTGTTCTCTAACAGCAGAGTCACAGATCAACAGAGTGGTGAAGAAGGTGCTTGACACATTGGCCTTCATTAGTCACGGCAGGCACATACTCCTGTTTACGTCAGCAGTACTGATATCAAGAGGGTTGAGTGCTTCAAACTCCTAGGACTGAACATCAACACCTAGATGCCATAGCCAAGGTATTACAGATAGGAAGGGTTTAGAGAGATATGGGCAAATGGGTCAAGCTTAGGTGGGCATTTTGAAGCCTGTGTTCATGCTGTATTACTCTAACAATCCGAGTAAGAATATTTTCAGTGGAATTCAATTGGGATCCGCAAACAGAGGGCCATGGGTAAATGTGACCTGGTGTAAGTTAGGACACAGGTAGCAGAGTTTTAGATGAAACAGGAGGTTAGCCTAAAAAACAGCCAAAATTTCTTGACAGAGGAAAGGGTAATCAGGGTCCATAACTTAAATTTCCTGATAAAATGCAAGCAGAACTATTCATATCTTCAATGCCCTCCAAAGTCACATATAAATCATCCTCCATTTGTAAACCTGGAGATATTCATCAGGTCAAGCAGCATCCATGGAGGATGATGCTGCCTAACCTTTTGCATATTTGCAGGCACTTTTGCTTTCCAGGTTTCCAAGAGATTTTTTGCTTTTATCCGTTTTACTGACAATAATTGTTGTCTTCTTTTAAAGGCCATTAGACATTTGCTTACCAAATTATTGGCACAACTATTTTGATCTACAGCCTGGATTTACTGCGCGAGGACTGCTGCTTGTACTCACTGCCTAGACACTCAACTACCGTCCGCATATTTGGGTCAGATCGACATGACCGAACTTGCTGACCAAAACCAGCCTGGAACTGATCAATGTGGCCATATAAGGTGCCAGGACCTTTTCTGATGTAAACAGTTCACAAGAGGAGGCCAGAGAAAACCATTGACAGGGAGCACAGCCACATTTCCAAGTCAGCCATTTGCCAAAGCAGTTGAAGTTACTAAAAATTATATTAAAAATACAATTTTGTTAAAAATTCAACTAAACTAAAAGCACAATTGATTAAAAATATTACGGCAAACACAAGTCACTAAAATATGTAACTTACCTTATTATCTTTCTGACTTATAGCTGAAAAACCTCCTTGAGGAGCTTGCAATGCAGAATGCTGTGCCAAATGCAGTCTGGAGCAACATACACGAGCTGGTTCCCAGTGTAAGTGCTGAGGATCTGAAAGTTCATGATGCCATTGGACTATGTTTGGGGTTCAGCAAAGGAGCTGTTATAACATATAAACAAGTTCCAAACTTCCATGTTCCAATGCTGGTATATCTGAGCTGGTGAATACTAATAGAATACCGGTTCTTCTTAGCAAGCTTCAGCACATCTTTTTTACAATTAACACAATTTAGAAAGCTGTAGAAATACATATTACTCACTCCAAGTTAAACCACAGAAAATGAAGTATCTGTTTCAGTACACATTAAATTGTGGTTAGTTTCTTGGCCTTCAGCACCCTGGAAATTTAAACCTATTTATTCACACCGTGTCCAATGACTGTGACAAATATTCTTCAATCAAGTGCTGCTGTAATAGTCTGTACTGTAACCAATTGCCTGGGTTCAAATATACTGTAGGTTTGCAGCAGATTTTCTTAATTAGAAGTGGGTTGAGAGCAGTTTTATCTTGTAATCATGCATACACTGGGAAGAAGCCTCACACATTTGGTTCATTAAATTCATGCTGTGGGATTGAACCCAAATCCAAAAGGCAAAACTATATTATTGTGAATGCCATTCAGCAGGAAATATACCATTTTTGTCATTCATGACAAGTACCTTTGAACTAAGTAGATGCCATCAGATTAGAGGGTGCACTTAATATAGTCATTAAAACATGAATGTACTGCAGTATTGGTAATATAGTTGTGCCAGATTATAAATTCAACTAAGGAAGCCCTGAACTCCTTGGAATACATTTATATATGGGACTGGCTTAACCATTGCCTTCAAATTGGCACAAGATAAAGTAACTCTTTTCAGTCTACAGTGAAAGAGCAAAGCTATGAGGCTGGTGCTAGGACAAGTAATTTATTTCTGTACCTTAATATATCTATAAGCCCTTGTATATTTATGTTTAAGATGTTAACTATTACATTGAGATAATGCATTGAGGAAATTTATCTAATTTCTAGGAAATATTTCATTGCTGCATTTAGCAAATGGAGAATAATTATGTGAGGAGTGCAGGTAATACTGTGTCAATTAAATGACCAAACTAATGTCTAGATTGTGTTCAAAAGCAACTTAAGTTTTAAGGATGATCAAAATGTAAGCAATTAAATATCCTGAGGAAGGGTATAGCTTCTGCTTTGCTGGGCAATAACTAGAGTGCATCCACAAGTTTTGCCTTGTAAAGGAATCCCAGTGTAGATCCAGCTCTAAAATGACTGTTGGATTTTAAAGACAAGCATAACTTAATTGGGCTCATCAATTTAAAGTCTTTAAATCAAATATCCCAAAGGCAAATGCTTATAAATAAACTTTGAGATGACCATATCTATGCAATGTTATCTAAGTACTTTGACCAATATCTGCTTTATCCAGGTGCTCAATTGTTCAGAGATGAACAGGATACAAGTTGGATCACAGTGCAAGTGCAGAAATCCCGACAGACCTGCTTCGCCCTGAAGAACTGATTGGGACCCTGAATGGTCCTCCTATACCATCTGCACCAGGAACTAGGCATGCTAAAAGAAAGCCTCTGCCTCGGTGTTTCAGCCAAAATTAGATTCACAGGGTATCCTATAATGTTGTAATAGTTAAGTTCAGTCAGCTGCTGACATTATCATACATCCTGTGATAACAATACTGCTCAACTGATGACAGAATAGGGTACCATATTTACAAAGATAATGATTTTCTGCTTGATGAAATAGCTCCTTTAAGAAACATATGAATTACCAATAGGAAAAGGGTGCTCACCCCTTTAACTATAATCTGCTATTTTATAAGGCCACTGCTGATAAATGTACAAGCGTACAAGTAGTTATCAACGTTGATGTGTTTGTCAGTAAAGATCAATATAACATTGCTTTGACCTAAAGTTAAATATTGAAGGAAAGAGACACTGCACTGCACTAAAACAATTTTCAACAATGACCATTTTAGTATTGCAAACTTGACACCTTGTGCACTTATGTGGCCCAACTGGCTCAACAAATTCTACCCTCCAGCTTTCAAAGAATATCATAGATGCACAGGAAACAATAGAAAATATGTTTAAATCTGCGTACTTCAAAAGACCCAAGCCAGAATCCATATTACCATTGTGCTAATGTCTCTACTGACTGACTTGTGTGGCTGCTGGCTCAACATTTAATAATGAATGAGGAGAAATTTCACTCTACTGTTTATTACAAAGATTCGAGCCATTGTTTTTTTGACTTCATCAGCAACTCTCATTGTCTGGTCACTATTGATACTGACAAGATGGATAAACACAAGATTTTCTGCAGATACTGAAAATCAAGAGCAACACACACCAAAAAGCTGGAGGGACCCAGCAGCTCAGACAATAAGCAGTCAATGTTTCAGTACAAGGCCCTTCATCAGGGCTGAAGTTGGGTATTATGTTTTGGTCCAAGAAGAAACTTTCAAGCACATATATCTATTCCATCACCTCCTATTTCATCTGTACCCTTGCACCTCTCACCTCATCTCAAAATGAGACCTGCCCACTTATCAATCTGACAATACTGAGCTTTAAAATATTCATTCTGGCTCTGATATCCATACATCTGCCCCTCCCTAAAATTGCCCTCATCCTGTCAAGTGTTGGTGACCCCCACACTTTTGATTCTCGTTTCTCAAAACCTACTAATTTTAATTTCTCTACTGTTGACAGTTGGACGCTTGGCTCCTTTGCCACTAGGTTCTCAAAAGCTTTTTCTAAATCTCCATGTCCTCCTACCTTGCCATAAGATGCTCCTTAAAACTTATCCCAAATAACTATCTCAATTCGCCGATAATTCAATCTCTTATTGATAATGGGTTTGTAAGAACCTGTGCTGCATGGTAGTTTCAACATAATTTGAGTGGTTGTTCATTTAGTATCAGAGTACTGGGAGTTTTTAATCCTCCATCCACAATTAGGTATGGCATTCCCTATGAGCATAGTTTAGTTTGCCATTATCATAAATGAGGAGGAGGAATAAGAGGTGTAGCAAGGGAAGTTCGAGCAAAGCAGAGCCAGGTAGCAGTTAAGGAGGATGGATTTCAATGGCCAGAAAATTGACAGCCTGTTACAGGACACTTTTCTATCCTCGCCAGTGCTCACTCTCCACTCCCCATGAATCTCAGGAACAGGTGGGATGGGCAGAGTGTGGTTGATATTGAAGCCAAGGTAAACATTATCCTCAGTTGACAACAGAATGGTAATTCTCCCAGCAACAGTTGCAAGACAGCAGCTGAAAATGTGAATTCCCATCCCACAGAAACTGAAGCCAAGTTTGTTCTTTCCCTGGACCAGCTAAGATCAGCACAAACCGGACACTGGCTGCCCTATGAGGGAAAGCATTGTGGTATCTCAGTCAGCAGGCCTGATCTTTGAGAAATATTTTTCTTTCTGAGTTCTGTTAGTTTACATTAACCTCCTCCTGCCTGTTAGCCTCTCTGTTGTTTCTATATAACAACAGGGCTTGCTTAGAGTCTGACAGGAATGGGTATCAACAAATGGGTGGTTCTATTTGAGAACACGTATCTCTCAGAACAAAGATAACAAGCCAAAGAAATGCATCCAACATAAATGGGGAAGGACAACCAATGGAGCGTTTAAAGTCTCGATTGGACAACAGAGGAATGTTACTTAGAAGCAAACTCCACAAGGCATTCTTCACAGTGGAACTTCCGTTTCAATTTACAACCATTTAATGTTCTCTCTCCTTCATCCTGGCTAACTGTGAGAGAATAGAACCAGAACAGCTGGGCCTAAAGCAGGCAACCAATTAATTGACTATGCCCTACTCTTATTTCAACTTTATGGCTCAAAAAGAACCAATAGTGGAAAACATCAGTTTGATAAGCCTCCTTTCCTCCTGCCTCAGACATTAGAAACAATATCTATTGGTAACCCTGCACATTAACCATCATTGTATGTAAAATGGTGGATAGATACTTAATTATTTTTATTTGGAGATACAGCATACTAACAGGCCTTTCTAGCCCAAGAAGCTCAAATCGTGCAATTACACTCATGTGACCAATTAACCTGCTAAGCTGTACGTCTTTGGAATGAGGGAGGAAACCAGAGCACCCGGAGGAAACCCATATGGTCACAGGGAGAACGTACAAACTCCTTACAGACAGTGGCAGAATTGAACCCCTTTTGCAGGTGCTGAAATAGGTTACGATGAGTGCTACACTACTGTGTCACCTTTAACTCAATTTTAAAGTTTTCATTCTTGTTTATAAAAATCTCTCAATGGCCTTGCCTCTCCTAATTTCTAGAATGCCCTGAAATGCTATTTCCCTTCTCAATATTTATGCTTCTGAACATCCCAATTTTAGTGAAAAGCAGCAAAAAAAAAACTTGTAGGTTCTTGAGATTTGAAATAAGAAATCAGTAAAATGCTCAGCAGATCAGGCAGATCTGTTCGTATATTAGGAAATCAATTTCCCACATAGCCATACATCCCAACCACTGAAAACCCACTTCTAATACACCCTAAAATTACAACTGTTCACTGATGATTCATAATACCCCAAGCCCATCATTCACCCTGCAAAAATTACCATGTCCATAATACACCTTGCTGATGAGTTGGCACAGTTATAAATAGTCATAACGTTAAACGCTATTAGTAATGCATCCTGTCCAGCATAAACTCCATCATTAAGATATCTGACCCATTGCACTCCCTGTGGTTTGTATGCTGGCAAATACACAGCCACAGCCATAACTGAAAATAACAACAGCACACATTGAACTTTGACAAAAATACCAATTGTGAAAAGAAATTAAATGCGCACTTTCTACGAAGGCTTATATGAAAAGCAATTCCTAAAATTGTGCTCAGTACACAATTCTGATTAATGGTAGAACTGCCGTTCAACAGACATAATCTGAGTGACGGCCTCCAGGGCATAAATGACAACCTCCTACTCCTTTGCTTGTTCTCATACATGTCACCCAGACAGTGATCTTCCCTCCATGTATCAGATGTTATGGTCTAAATTAAGCATAACTAAGCTGTTCAATCCATTGGTACTCAGACCTACCTCCTAGGCAGTGCATGAATACAGTTACCATGGTTTCCTATTATTTTACTATATTCCAGTTCCAAGGTTGTCAAGCCGAGGAGTGGTAGTGGGGACAAGCTCCCACTACCTAAAAGTGCTCCTTACAGCATGCGCTTCAAATAGCCTCTGACAACCAAGTCCAACTCCTGGCCTTCTCGTGTGGCTTAGCCTCTAAGCCCGGCGGAACTGTTTCTACTGACAGGAGAAGGGGCGAAGCTGGGTCCTGGTGCCTTAAAACCAGTGCTTCGGGTAGATGGAGCTTGTCAGCCTGGGAAGGCAGTCCATCTAAGAGAGGGAAAACTCTGATTTCAAACCTCTGCTGCCTTGTGGGCATATCCACTCATGGGAAAGGCTTCGGGAGTAAACCTTGAGAACAAATCCAGAGCCGGAGTCCCTAAGGCAGTCCGACGTTGCCTTCAACCTCGTTCTGGCAACTCCTGCGACGACACTGGTGCCAAGCTGTATCGGCCCTTGCCCTTCCCTTGGACAACATTGGTGTCGTGGAGAGGGAAGACTTGTTGCATGGGCAATTCCCGGTCTTCCATACAACTTTGCCCAGGCCTGCGCCCTGGAGAGGACACTCCAGCATCGCCTCACCATGATGGCACAACACGGATAAAACAAGACTTTCCAGGCGCAGATCCATGGTCTTGCAAGACTAAAGGATGCCACCACTATATTCCAAGATAGCCTACACTTAATTAGCTGTACAAATCTTTGGAACAAGTGGCTTGAAAACTGCTAGGTAAGTGCAAGCATTTCTTCTTATTTATCATCTTTTTTTCCCACACTTTTAGGTACCTTTGAATTAGTTCCCAGCAGATATATGGGAACACCACCACTTGGAAACCCCCCTCCAAGTCACTCACCACTCTGACTTGGAAACACTATTTCTTCTTTGTCACTGGGTCAAAATCATGGAATTCCCTCCCTAACAGCACTGTGGGTGTACCTACACCTCAGGGACTGCAGTGTTTCAAGAAGGCAGCTCATCACCACCTTCTCAAGGGCAACTAGGGGAAGGCAATAAACACTGGCTTAGCTAGCGATGCCCACATCCCGTAAATGAATAAATAATAAAAAAAGTTACTGTTCCAATTCTGAATCCACACCACTCCATTTCTGTTCAGAAAGCTTGTACATACAACAACATCATAGTGGCCAGATAATCAAATCTCAGTGATGTCAATTAAAGCTAAATATCCAAGTGGATAGAGTTCTCTAATAACCATAATGTTCATGCAGGAACTCTCAGGGTTTCCATCAT